>NC_066620.1:198420341-199045341 GCF_025201925.1 Gopherus flavomarginatus | reverse complement strand
GTGAATAATATACAGCTAAATTAGGCACTTGTCCCAAGAAATGGCGAAACAGCTGCAAGGCCATGACTCCTTGGTATTCAACAGGAGGGTATCATGAAACCCTTTAATGTAGCACAAGGAAAATAGGATCAATTTCAATAGTCTTCTTGGCTAAGAAACAGATCCTGTATGAGACTGTGTATGGTAGAGCTGTAGCTGTGTGTAGCCGATTAACCATATGATTCCAAGTCCAGTGTCAGCCCCCAGACAGAAGCAAATTGACACAAACGGTTGTTGCAGCTCTAAGATCCCAGAACTATGTGGCTTGCCAGATTTTCTGAGGTAAAAATAATTTTGCTTTTACCCTCATAATCTTCATAAAGCTAAGATTGTAATCACTGTTTCCCACGGATTTTTACCTCTTTTCTTTGCATTACTTCTTGCCCTTTTCTGCACTGCTAACTTCTTTGTGGCATGAAAATGCAATCATGTACCCAACACACAAAAGGAGTGGGCAGAATTGTTTTAAAGACCCACACCAGTGTTATAAGAACATAAGAATGGCCATACTAGGTCAGACCAAAGGTCCATCTAGCCCAGTGTCCTGTGTTTTGACAGTGGTCAATGCCAGGTGCCCCAGAGGGAATGAACAGAACAGGTAATCATCAAGTGATCCACCCCTGTCACCCATACTCAGCTTCTGGCAAACAGAGGCTAGGGCACCCTCCCTGCCTATCCTGGCTAATAGCTATTGATGGATCTATCTTCCATGAACTTATCTAGTTCTTTTTTGAACCCTGTTATAGTCTTGGCCTTCACAACATCGTCTGCCAAACAGTTCCACAGGTTTACTGTGCGTTGTGTGAAGAAATACTACTTTTGTTTGTTTAAACCTGCCGCCTAATAATTTCATTTGGTGACCCCTAGTTCTTGTGTTTTGAGAAGGAGTAAATAACACTTATTTACTTTATCTATACCATTCATGATTTTATAGACCTCTCTCATATCCCCCCTTAATTTTCTCTTTTCCAAGCTGAAAAGTCACAATCTTATTAATCTCACCTCATATGGAAGCTGTTCCATACCTCTAATAATTTTTGTTGCCCTTTTCTGAACCTTTTCCAATTCCAATATATACTTTTTGAGATGCAGTGACCACATCCGCTCACAGTATTCAAGATGTGGGTGTACCATGGATTTATATAGAGGCATTATGATATTTTTGTCTTCTTATCTATCCCTTTCTTAATGATTCCGAATATTCTGTTAGCTTTTTTGACTTCCATTGCATATTGAGCAGATGTTTACATAGAACTATCCACAATGACTCCAAGATCTCTTTCTTGAGTGGTAACAGCTAATTTAATCCTCATAATTTTATATGTATAGTTCGGATTATTTTTTCCAATGTGCATTACATTGCAGTTATCAACATTGAATTTCATCTGCCATTTTGTTGCCCAGTCACCTAGTTTTGTGAGATCCTGCTGTAACTCTTCACAGTCTGCTTGGGACTTAATTATCTTGAGTAGTTTTGTATCATCTGCAAATTTTGCCACCTTACTGTTTACCCTTTTTCAAATTCATTTATGTGTCAAAATGTTGAAAGTAGCACCTAAATGAACTGTTAAGTGTCAGAATGTGCTTTTCAGTAAAGAACATCTACCAAAGATTTTCCTTAGGAGTTCAAGGGTCTCAAATCAGAGGATGTGATCGAGCCCCAAAGCATCTAAGTCAAATGTTCGACAATCTCAAATGTTTCTCCATGATCTAAGGAGGTGATCTGAGTTAGCTGACTGATGTTCATGTGCAACTTATTATCACTACTATTAAAACAACTCAGTTTCATCTCTGGACATCACCATTAAACAGCAAAGTTCAGCCTAATGACTAGCTAGGTTTGTGGATTTCAAAAAGGCACAAATTGTGTTTTAATACAGAAATAATTTTAGCCAAGGTGAAGATGGGTGTGATTTGAACCATAAAGAGTGATCTGATCTACATACATTTCCTCTGCACTGTTTAAAAACAAGCCACAGATGTGTTATCCTGTAGCCAATGACAAGAACATAGCACATCACTTTCTTTGAGGACCTCAGGGAGCTTAACAAAGGGAGTTAATATCATTTCTATTTCACAGTCAGAGAGAATTGCTGAGATCAGATATTGAACTAATGATCAATTCAGCAACAGAACCCAAAACTCCTAGGCAGTCTCCTGCTCTGACCACCCTTACTCTATGAGATAAATGCTGTGACGATAAGGAGGCTTAAAACTGTGGAGATCTACCAATTAAAAAATGGTTTTAACTGGAGCCGTCTAACTTTGTTGTCAGTAACCTGGAAGTTAAAGCGGCAGGATTCCATTTGTAGCTGTGCCAAGCAGCAAAGGTGTCCAACTCAGCCAATTTTCAGTGTTCTTGTAATATGTTGAAAAGTCAGCAGCATGCTAGGTGTGCTTGGAGCAGTGTTAAAGGTCACACTGAAAGATCCATCCTGGCATCTTGAAAAATCAGGCTCCACATATCTCTTCCCATATTTCTTCCACTTAATATGCTCCATTCTGCTGTATTTCTATGAAGGTAAAAATCTCCCATCACTGCTACTCTGGCCTTTTCAGCTGCCTTTATAATTTGCTTAATCAATCATTTCACAGTTCACTTGAACGTTTTGCCCAGGTAGCCCATGGCATATTCCCATAGCAGCTGTAGTTTATTTTCTGAAACACAAGACCAAACTCAGAGGTGAGCCTAAATAAGTTTAGAGGCAGCCTAAAGGGAGTCTGTTGATATTAGACTCCCATTCACTCTGACTCTTAATTTAGAGGTGATGTGTGAGGGCAATGGTGGTTGGGATGTAAGTTACATGTGGGTAAGTGGGTGCGAGTCTAACTGATTCTAATAAGTAACCTTAATAGGTCAAAGAGAGAGTAAGCGGATGACTACCATGGCAAAGTGACTCTTAAGAAGCCTTTGTTGTACAAGTAATAACAAAGCACTCTAAATGCACACAAGGACAACCCACGTTCAGACAGTGGTATTGAACCCCCAAGATAAGTGCTACATGCTAGGTGTACAGTTGACCTCAAGTTGTGTTGAATTGGATAAAATGGCACCACTTTTATTGGTCAATAGCATGTGCTACCTTTTCACAGGCAGCAAAGACACACAAGAGATTTTTGCTTGAGAAACACCTTTGCATGAGGCATACATGAAAATAGGTACTCAAAAGGCAGGTCATCTATGTCTTCTGCAGAGAGAGGTAATATATAGAAACAGAAATGAGTGGAAGCATTCTGAGTCAGAGAATATAAATGTCTGGATAGCAGATCGTAGGAACAATGAGGAGTCCGGTGGCACCATGGAGTAAATCTCCATGTATCTGAAGAAGTGGGTTTTTTACCCATGAAAGCTTATGCCCAATAAATCTGTTAGTCTTTAAGGTGCCACCAGACTTCTTGTTGTTTTTGTGGATACAGACTAACATGGCTACCCCTCTGATAGATGGTAGGAAATCCTTGTTGTTAAGTTTGATCCCCTCCGATAACTATTTCATACTCCATTAAAGTCTGTTGAAAATCTATTCAGTATTTGGAATGGATTGTTACCATGACTGGACTTACGGCATATAGGACCCAAAATTATCAGAGGGAGAGATCAGACAGTGAATTGTCTCCACCTATGATCTCACTCTTGCAGTGTGTGTTAAGAGGAATTGGGTGACTTGACTCCACTTTTGATCTCATTGCTGGAAGGACAGATTAAAATCATGAGGCAAGTTTCCCCTCCATCTACCATAAGGGGAGAATGGGTCAGCCCGTGATTTACTGAGTCAATTCATAGCCCTGAAAGAGGCCCCCAAAGCATGGGCTGTGACTGTCATTTGTAACTTTTCACATAAGGCTGCTAAGCCATTGTGTTGAGACAACATAACTGGGATACTCTCTGTACATGAGCAATGAGAAAATTGGGACTTTTTGAGGAACTCATAACTAGACATAAGTTCCATTAGACCATTGCCTAAAGAAACAATTGTCTTTTAAATCAGGCTCAGGTAATTCAACTGAACCATGAAAACCCAGACCAACTTCTTTACTAATGAGGAGTAGTGTCATAAACATTCAAATTTTCTTACTGTAAGCCCTAAAATTTACCACCCACTGGTAAGGAGATAGACAAAGAATCCCACACTTAAACATTCACTGTAGACTAATGAAGAGAGAAAGAGAGAAAATTAGCTTACTTGGCTACTTTTCTAGCCAGCAGCCACTAGCAGTGATCTTACAAGCACATCATTGATTTTGGAAGTGGAGACTGAGAATGAGAAACGGGGAGGCGGGGTGGGATTGAAGGAGAGATGGAAAATATATAGTGAATAACTATGTCGACCAGGATAAATTGCCATTATTATAGGGAGTCTGAGGAGGTCTTCTTATTATTTTTATACAATATTATGACAACAGTTAATTGAAATTAAATTTGCCAAGATAAAAAAAAAATCTTTCACCTTTTGTTCTGCTAAGGCCATCATCTAAAATACTAATTTTGTCCTGACCCTGTACAGTTGGGAAGTGGTTTGAGAGTTGAAATTATACTGTCTTTCTGCATTGCATAAATATTCACTCCCTCTTTTTGTACATACAAAAAATGGTGATGGACTATCATTATCCAAATTGTTAGCAGCTGTGCTTACTGAAAAATGTTCTCCTCAAATCTGTTGATATGTCAGAAGTAATAATAAAAAAACAAAAATTTCATACAGTATACTGAAAAGCCTGTATCGCTTGTTGCAGCTTATTTATATATATACTGCATTAAATCCAAGAAAATCTCCCATAAAATTAATGCATTTGCTGTCACTGTGTGTACAGATTTTACTGTACTTTTGGCAGATATTTTGAAGACATTTAAAAAAACCTATTAAGTCCAAATATTTAACTTTTTTGAATTTCTCATAATCTAGATGGATGTTTTCTCTAAATTCTGTTTTTTCTTTTTTAGTGTTTTGAGAAGTCCACAGTTCTGTTGCCCAAAAGATATTGCCACATTTTGATTGCACAACAATCCAAGAGGACCCTCTGTTGCAATATGTGACTCAAACACTCAGTGCTGTATGTGACGGTTTACAAGCAATCTAGTGACTACTTGTGGACTTGCACTTTTGGGCTTGTGCTCATTGTGTTGTGGTTTATTTAGTTTTATAATGATTAGGCCTTTTCTCTGTTTTTCACCTTTGAAGTTCTAAGGAATGTGCTGTCTGCAGAGATCAGTAGCTATTTTAATGTGTTTAGAATGCGCTTTCTTTGTTTTGTGGTTCTCTTAATGCTAAATAAAAATAATTCTGACTGAAAGTATCTATACTCTTTTATGGAAGCATCTAGAGGCACCTGCAGAGATCAGAGTTTTTGTGCTGCTGACTGTACAAACACACAGTAAGAGATAGTCCTTGCTCAGAAGAGCTTACAAGCTAACTGCCTGAGACAGACAAAGAGCAAGGGGAGAAACAGAGGTACTGAGTGGTGAAGTGACTTACCCTAGCTCATGCAGCAGCTCAGGGGATAAGGTGTGACTATAATCCAAGTCTCCTGAGTCCCAATCTCATGACCCATCCACTACACCGTGCTGCTTCCTATTATCTGTGTATGGGGGAAAAAAAGAATGCAGGTGACAAGGATGGGATGGAATCTAAAATAGGGATCAGAGGAAGAGAAAGGGTAGTAAAATCCTTTAGTTCAAATGACAGTGGGCACTTATGGAAATATGGGTTTCCTGTAAACAAAGAGAAAAGAAAAGACACAGCATGAGAGTACACTGTGTGTTTCTCCTCTGTCTGCATTGAACTCAAATTTGGCTACCTGTGTTTGAAGACAGCAGAGTCTTGGGGAGTTAAAGGTTCAATACACAGAAAACACATACTTGTTATTTAATTTAATATATCATAATGGGCTGATCTAGTCTTCCATGAGTGGGCCAGATTTTTTGCCAGATTCTCCCCTCTCCAGCAGCATGTCAGAGGATGAGGCACCTTACTATTGATTTCTGCCTATGATAATGAGAAGCAAGTCATTACCCTGGTCTGCCTCTTCTAGCATCTTCACCCCATTTGCTTATGTACCCATTCTTCTAGCCTCATAAATGCCAGGGACTCAAGCTAGTTAAGACCAAGACAGACTGTGAAGAACTTCAAAAAGATCTCACAAAACCAAGTGATTGGGCAACAAAATGGCAAATGAAATTTAATGTGGATAAATGTAAAGTAATTCACACTGCAAAAAATAACCCCAACTCTACATACAATGTGATGGGGGCTAATTTAGCTACAACGAATCAGGAAAAAGATCTTGGAGTCATCGTGGATAGTTCTCTGAAGATGTCCACGCAATGTGCAGAGGCGGTCAAAAAAGCAAACAGGATGTTAGGAATCATTAAAAAGGGGATAGAGAATAAGATGGAGACTATATTATTGCCCTTATATAAATTGATGGTACTCCCACATCTTGAATACTGTGTGCAGATGTGGTCTCCTCATCTCAAAAAAGATATACTGGCACTAGAAAAAGTTCAGAGAAGGGCAACTAAAATGATTAGGGTTTGGAACTGGTCCCATATAAGGAGAGATTAAAGAGGCTAGGACTTTTCAGCTTGGAAAAGAGGAGACTAAGGGGTGATATGATAGAGGTATATAAAATCATGAGTGATCTGGAGAAAGTAGATAAGGAGAAGTTATTTCCATATTCCCATAATACAAGAACTAGGGGTCACCAAATGAAATTAATGGACAGCAGGTTTAAAACAAATAAAAGGAAGTTCTTCTTCACACAGTGCACAGTCAACTTGTGGAACTCCTTGACTGAGGAGGTTGTGAAGGCTAGGATTATAACAGTGTTTAAAAGAGAACTGGATACATTCATGGAGGTTAAGTCCATTAATGGCTATTAGCCAGGATGGGTAAGGAATGGTGTCCCTAGACTCTGTTTGTCAGAGGGTGGAAATGGATGGCAGGAGAGAGATCACTTGATCATTACCTGTTAGGTTCACTCACTCTGGGGCACCTGGCATTGACCACTGTCGGTAGACAGGATACTGGGCTGGATGGACCTTTGGTCTGACCCAGTACGGCTGTTCTTATGTTCTTATGACTTGGAGCTACACGCCTGATACGATCTTTTATGTTTGCACAGAGTAGCAAGGAAAAAGACAAAGCAGCCATTTGGGGCAGTACAGCACACAGCTATTTGAAAGACCATACTCAAGGAGTAGTTATTAATGGCTCAATGTCCAACTGGGGGGATGTATCAAGTGAGGTCCTGCAGGGGTCTGTCTTGAGTTCATCTAGAGCACATTTCCCTAGTTTCTTATGTCACATGGGACTGTGTCAAAAGCCTTACTAAAATCATGATATATCACATCTATATCCCCCCTTCTGTACACCAGGACTGTAACCTCATCAAAGAAATAAATTAGATTGATTTGGTCTGAAATAAAAAAAGATGAAATTCAATGAAGACAAGTGCAAATTTCCTACACTTAGCAAGGAAAAATCAAATGCACGACTACAAAATGTGGAATAACGGGGTAGGTGGCATCACTGCTGAAAATGATCAGGGGTAATAGTGCATCACCAGTTGAATATGAGTTAAGAGTGTGATGCAGTTGCAAAAAAGGCTAATATCATTTAGGGGTGTATTATAGGAGTGTCATATGTAAGACATGGGATGTAATTGTCCTGCTCTACTAGGCACTGGGGAGGCCGCAGCTGGGGTACGAAGTCCTTTCTGGACACCACACTTTAAGAAAGGTGTGGACAAATTAGAGAGAAAACCTGATATATGAGGAAAGGTTGAAGAAACTGGGAAAGTTTAGATTTGGGAAAAGAAGACTGATGGGGGCGCCTGATGACAGTCTTTAAATATGTTATGGGCGTTATAAAAAGGATGGTGATCAATTGTTCTCCATGTCCGCTAAAGATAAGATAGAAGTAAGGAGGCTTAATCTGAAGCAAGGGAAATTTAGTTTAGATATTGCAAAACACTTTCTAACCATAAGGGTAGTTAAACACTGGAATATACTTCCCAGAGAGATTGTGGACTCCCCATCCTTGGAGGTTTTTAAGAGCAGGTTAGACAAACATCTCTCTAGGTCTAGGTACACTTGGTCCTGTCTCAGCAGAAGGGACCAGACTAGATGATCTCTTGAGGTTTCTTCCAGCCCTAAATTTCTCTGATTCTATAAAAAATTCAAAGATCCCTCTAAAATAAATTTCGGTGTAACATCCTCCCCATCATAACTCCCCAGCCCCCTCCACCTAAAGAGCCCTCCCCATCTTCCTTATAGCCAATTAACACAATTAATTGGTCACACCTGCTACTATGAGTAAGCAGGAATCAGCCAGCATCTCTTCACTGCGATCCACCAATAGAAAGGCCATGAGAAGAACCTAGACACCTTTTTAGACGTTTGAACCAAAGTACTAGATCTGAATATCCCTGAACTGCAAGGAAACCTAGATTTGGTTTAGGCTAGGCTACATCTACACTGTGAGCTAGGGATGTGATTTCCCTACTCCTGTACACATAATTGCACTAGTTCTCATTGAGCTAGCATGTGCATACATAGCGGTGTAGCCACGGGAGGCAAAAGTAGCGTACAAACCCGCCTGAAACTGGTGCTTATGTATTCGGCACTGTTCAGCCATGCCCCTACTGTGGCTACACGTTGCTATTTATATGCATGCTAGCTTGATGAAAGCTAGTGCAAGTATGTGCATATGAGCAGGGGAATCATACCCCTAGTTAGTAGTGTAGACAGAGCCTTAGAATCTGAACTCTAAGAATCTAATCCCCTGAACTATAAGCATCTAATCTAATTGGACAGAGATTCAGGTAAGGTGACCAGACAGCAAGTGTGAAAAATCAGAACGGGGTGAGGGGTAATAGGAGCCCATATAAGAAAAAGACCCAAAATTGGGACTGTCCCTATAAAATTGGGACTTCTGGTCACCCTAGACTCAGGAGACCTTCCTGGTTCAATTTCCAGGTCTACCAATAGTTTGCTGCATGATCCTGGGCAAGTCACTTCACTGCCTTGTGCCTCAATTTCTTCCTACGTAAAATGTGGATAATGATACTGACTTCCTTCATAAAGCACTTTGGTCCAGATCCACAAAGCTACTCACACACCTAAACCCCAGAGTTTGGTGCCTATGTTCCAGTTTTGGCTTCATTGTGATCCACAAAACTCCTGGCAAACCTAAACACACTCCACAGCTAAGTTTTCAAGGTAAAGTTCCCTGTTTTTTGCCTCTGGGCACATGCACTGCTGCATCCCTCTAGGTGTCCAGATTCCTATCTCCTGCCTAAGCCTCATAATTATTCACAAACCTTGGGAAGACTGGCATTTGGATGCCTAAGCCATGTGCAAGGCATGAGCCAATAGGTGTGCTCAGAGGCCACCTAATGGATCAGGTCCCATTCAGAATCTGGCCAGAGGAGGCAACGGCACCGTATAACTTTTAGCCCAGTGGTTAGAATGACTATTTAATTATTTATCCACAGTGGAGCAGTCGTTGGGCCAGAGAGAGAATAAGATATTCGGCTCTTTAGCCTGGAGGTTAGAGCACCCACGTTGGAGAACCAGGGTCCAGTCCCTCTGCTCCATTCACTTTCATTATTTATCCAGAGTGCAACAGCGTCAATGAGAGAGATTGAGAGAGCCCCCCCACATCAGAATATCCCATAGTTTAGTGCTCTCTTATAAGAGTTGGGAGACACTCTGTTAACAATCCTTTCTCCACCCCCTCTGGCAGAGATGGGGGAATTGAACCTCGGTTTCCCACATCCCAGGCCAGTGGTCTAACCACTGGGCTAAAAGTCATCATGCAGGTAGCCACAGCTCCTCCTTCTCCAGCTGTTTTGCTCAGAGTGAGGCAGGTGCCTCAGTCCTTCCTGCAAAGTAACTATTAGACGCCCAAGTCACCTGACTGCAGGAGATGGGTTCCCATTCATAGATCACTAAGCAAAGATAGGTGCCTCCCTGCAGCCAGGCTCAGGCATCCCTCTCTAAGAAGGGATGGGGCTTAGTGCACACCTCTCTGCATCTCTCATTGGCTAGCTTAGGTGGCTCTGTGTCTAATGGGTTGGATTTTGTGGATTGCATTCTAAGGCACCCATATCTCCACATTCATTGTGTAGTGAGTCTAGTTGCCTAACTTGGCTTTGTGGATCTCATTGTTGTTTCTGGGATTCTCTAGGCACCTAAACATTAGGCGCTGTGATGTTCACCATTGCAATTTCTAAGTTCCTTCATGGATCCCACCCGTTCAGATCTATAAATGAAAAGTGCTGTAAGAACTAGGTAATATTATTGTAACATGCTTATTTCAAGGCCTGGGTTTCAACACTCATGGACTAAAGAAAAGCTGGAATTTGGATCCAAATCTGAAATTTGGAGGTTGTGCCTATCTTCATTTATGAATAAGAGTAATTCCCTATTAATGTGATAAAAGATTTCTTCATTTACTCGGTGAAAGGCACTTGATGAAGTGTCCTATTAAATAATGATTGTTGTAGTGAAGGACAGTGCACTTGTTCCCATTTTTAAAAATTTCTGAAACAATAGACTGTTAGAGCAGCAGCTGTCTCAGATACTCCTGCTCTATGCACAGTACATACTGCATGCTCTAATTAAACCAATGTTCATTTACTTCAGTGAAAAAACCCCACAATATCACCACCACCACCAAATATTTTTGTCAAAATCGTTTTTGCAACAGGTTGGTTATGTAGTTGGGGTGGGGAAAAGGAAGAAGCAGAGAAGCAAGTGAGTTATTCCCAGCACTTCTTGCTTGAAAAATCATTGATATCAGTCATCATCCTGAAATTAGTGTCTAATACCAGTTGCTGGATTTTTGTCACAAGCTGAGAGAGAGAGAGAGAGATCTAATGCAGCTGTGGTAGGAATTATATGGTTGATGCATGATGAAGGGATTTCTTAAAGAATAATGGTTTCCAAAGGGATTGCAAGGCTAATTGGATTGTTAATGGGAATGGAGGTTTTCTGTGAGAGGTCACCAGAAGTCACTGAATGTTATTATTCAAATATGAGAGCAGTTCAGTGGCTTATGTGAAATGAGATGGCAGCATGTGTCCAGTTCTTTAGGGCACATGTGGGTAACTACATGATACTATGAGACACTTAGGCACAGAGCTTTAAAGATTTTGAGGCTCCTAATTCTTATAGAGCTGGGCTTAGATGCCTCACTGATTATCTAGAGATAGGTGCCTCCCTCTGGGTGGGATTCTCAGCTGATAACCCTCTCCTGGGGTTAGATCAACACTTCTTGCAAAGAGAGAGACATACTCCGTTATAGTCAATAGCCCAAAGGTTTGGGCACTCACCTGGGATATGGGAGACATCTCCGTAATTCCTGATTTGGAGCAGGGACTGGAGCCTGGGTTTCCCATGTCCTAGGTGCTTGGCCTAACCCCGGAACTACAGACATGCCCTCTCTTTCTAGCACAATGAATATTTAATTATGTTTACAAAGTGGAACAGAATTAACAGGAAAGACTTAGACCCCCTCCCATCCCAACATATCCAATAACTCTGAGGTTAGAGCACTTGCTTGGGATATGGGGGATGCAGGCTCGAGTATCTCCCCCAGATCAGGCAGAGCAGGAATTTGAGCCCAATTCTCTGACACTCCAGGTGGGCACCCTAACCAATATATATATTTCTTCAAAAAATTCTTGACTTACTCATGCTTGCCCTTCTTCCGCCCCAGCTGTCTTTTATGTAGGTGCTATGCTGCCCCATCACCTCGAGGTGGTCCTCCAGTTGTGGGCTCTGAAAGAGATCAGGTCGTAGGCCTTCTCTAAACAGGGGTGGGATAGCTCAGTAGTTTGAGTATTGGCCTCCTAAACCCAGGGTTGTGAGCTCAGTCCTTGAGGGGTCCATTTAGGGATCTGGAGCAAACTCAGTAGTTGGTCCTGCTAGTGAAGGCAGGGGACTGAACTTGGTGACCTTTCAAGGTCCCTTCCAGCTCTATCAGATAGGTATAGGTAAACATGCCTACAGGACTGGGCCCTGCTAGCAGGATAAGGATTCCCCTGATGAGTTTGAGAATCCTGCTTTGGCTTGTATTAGGGCTCCCAGTACCCTACTAGCTACAGGAAGGAATTCAGTCTTAGGCAGCTTTGCAAATGCCTTCCAGCATAAATTTAGGCACCTAGGAGATTTAGGATGAGGTGGCAGTGGAGTGATCACTTTAATGGGGAAAACAGTTAACAGTTCTGCAGATTAGCCGAAGACTTCATTCTCCAGTCTGGCATCTTTCATCAAACAGTAAATTTACATTTAAGAAAGAATGAAAAACACATTCTACTGACCACAGATTAAGGTCAGCAGCATCTTCTGACTTATTACTATGTCTATGGAATCCCTCTCACACCTTTTATAAGCAACTTCTTTTGAAAATGTATTGGGGTGTAGGGCTTTTGAAAGGAAGCAATGCCAACTATGCAATTATTATGTTGTAAAATGTTGTAATGCTTCAAAACAGGGATAGAGAAACCAATTCTAATACTAATGAGAACTGAACTATGATATGCATGCCGGATGAAAAACTTAAATCTACAATAGCCTAGAATTTAGGACAGAAAGGAGGAAGTTTAAAGTTCGCTACTGCCAGCGAACAAGTTATGAAACAAAGTATGGGTGTGGTCACAAGACCATTTGCAAAGTCCAACATCACAAATTAAAAAAATAAATAGTAAGAGGCGACTTCTCACAGAAAGGACTCAAGTGCCTCCTAAATGTTCAGTTTATCAATGAAGCCTATATGTTCATTAAAATGAACAACAGAGCGTAGCAAGTTGTAGGCACAGTGTACATTTATACACACAGTATAAACTCCTTTTCTTTATTACTGATGCTCCCTCTCCTTTCAAATCACTGATGAAAACTTAGCTATTCCATGTGGCCTACCAGCTACAATGTTCATATGGCATACCGGTAGTGGATCTATATTTTTGGCTGTGGATTAATGGCTCTTTAAGCAGAGAATTAAATTAATTAAATTTATTTGCTTTAAGGTGAAGCCTTGGTATGAGGCAGTATTAGGAACATAAGAATATAGAACATAGGACTGGAAGAGGATTCAAGTCCAGTCCCCTGCTATCACAGGCAATTCCATCATATAATTGCTTTCATACATTTATCAAGAACCATCTTAATATTCATTAGGTTGTTTTCCCCCATTACTACCATTGGAAGGCTTTTCCAGAACCTCATTCCCCTGTTATTTAGAAACCTTCTGATTTCCAGTCTAAATTTATTAATGATCTGTTTATACCCATTTCTTCTTATGCCAATATTGTCCTTTACCTTGAATAACTATTCTTTCCCCCCAACTCCCCCAGATGTATTTATGGAGAACAATCATATCATCTCTCAGACTCCATTTTGCTAGGCTAAACAATCCAACTTGTTTTAGTTTCCTGTAATAAGACACAATCTCCATTCTCCTGATCATCCTAGCAGCCTTTTTCTGCATGTGTTCCAGTCTGAATTAATCTTTCTTCAAGATGGTTGACCAGAATTTGTACACACTATTCCAGATAAGGTCTTACCAGTGCTTTGCACAATGGCATTAATACTTCCATACCTTTATTGGAAATACCCTTGCCTGATATACCCTAGGATCACATTTGCCTTTTTTCGTGGCTGTGTCACATTGGTTGCTCATTGTCATCAGTTTATCCATAAGGGTTTGGCTAGGCATGGAGACTGACACACAAGCTCAGGTCTCTCTTACACATAGGACTCATACAAATATTACAGAAAATTCTTACTTCACCACATCGCTGCACATCCTTTTTGGTTTGTACTAGTGTTAAAGCACCTCATATGTCTACAGTGCTACTGTAACACAACGTCAACAGAAATACACATTCATAGAGTATATCCTTTTTTGCACAACTGTGCAAAACAAAACTTCATCAAAAATGCAAGTGTTTTATATGTTTTCCAGATTACATCTGTAGGAAATGGATACAATTCCAGCCATATTATTGGGGTTGTCAGGAATTGAATAAAAATAAAAGAATATATGTGTGTGAAATACTATAATTCTTTTGTGTCCATAGTAGAATTATTAATGTAGGTTTCTGGACACTGCAATATAAAAATGTTGTAATGCTTCAAAACAGGGATAAAGAAACCAGTTCTAATACTAATGAGAACTGAAGTATGATATGCATGCTGGATGAAAAACTTAAATCTACAATAGCCTAGAATTTAGGACAGCAAGGAGGAAGTTTAAAATCTAAATGGGATAGTGACTGTCAAGCCACGTTATTATTTTCAGCCATGCACAGATAATAGGGAACAGGGAGTAAAAGTGGAATTTAAAAGAAAAATACATTTGGAGGAGACATGAGGAAGCAGTTTTCTTTTCAAAGGAACATAAATTTATGAAGTGGCCAATCGGGAAACACTGTCGAACTTAAACACTAGGGCAACTTAAGAAAATGTAAGATATTTTCTCGGAGGGACCAGAGTACTGAAAATGTAATGAGGCGTAACTTATCCCTAGAGATCTCTGATGTTCTCTTGTTGTATATGTGAAGTTATTCTTGCCAAAACAGAAGCCATGACTACATGCAGTAGAGGAGGAAGATGCAAAGGAAAAGCTAGACTGCACTCTTTGTTTTTTGAACTGCACTTATTTGTAACCTTAGATAGCAAGCTCTTAGGGCAAAAGCATGTTTTTCATTTTGCATAGTTTATTTTTGCTTTTTTACAGCACAGTATGAAACTATGGCACTTTGTACAATAGGTTAAGCTCAACAGAAATCTAGTTAGATTGTAGGCACATTGGGGCAAGCCCTGTCCTTTTGGTCTGTGTTGAGCATAATGGATTCCTGGTCTACAATAATGCAAATAATAAATAATTTCAGGCAATGTGAATCTTTCCAATCATATTGCTGCTAAGGTGGGAGACAGGACTTTGTGGAAAGTACATTCTGATCTGGATAAGTGTGAGGAAGGGGAGACAGCATAGCTCATAGTGGTTGTAAGAGGTGAGCCTATGTTAACTGAGAAATAGCACCTTCACAATTCACTTCATTGGCCTCATATCCAAGCTTTTTGTCCCCATTCAGCCTAGCTCCTATGTACCTTTTGTTATTTTGGTCTCATTCTATTCCCCTCCACTCCCACTTTGCTACCACTAAGTTAACCATTTTGCCACTCTCTTGTGTGCCTTCTTCCATTAGGTCCCCTGTACTCTTCCTGATTCGGTTCGCCATGTCTACACCTCCTCCTTCTTCAAATACTCCTTAAATACACTTCTTGCAATACATTTATAATATTTGGCCCACCCCTTCACCCCCAAGGAATTGTTTGTTCCGTTATTTACAATAACATTAACACGTGTAATAGTTGGTGAAGGGAGCGACTCCAATAGTTCAGGTTGATTGGCACTTTCCAGTATAAGATCCAGTTTTCAGGTGCTTATAACTTTGCCAGACTTTAATTCTTTGCCAGAATTCAACCATATGGGCTCAGATTTCCCATGCTGGATGTCTGCCTGAATTTTCAGAGAAGCTTTTAGCAAAAGTGGTTGAGCCATTTCTCATAACAAAACTAGGGGAAAACATGTGGGTTTGCCAATGTCCATTTCTTTGAGATGTGCTAGCACATCTGTGCTTTGGAGCAGAGACTAGACATTGGAGAAGAGGGTCACTTTGTTGTCAGGGATGTGCTTTTCTGCATTCTCAAGAAAATCTGCCCAAACTTGTCCCAGTTACAAACCTCTGAAAATCCCAGTTTGCACAGGCTCAATATCGATTTTTTAGAGGCTGGAAGGTAATTTTTTCAAAAATTTTATCACCACTGAGAATACCTTACCCTCACACAGCTCCTAAGTGCTGAATGGAGTGAGCACGTGCCACCCCCACAGAGTGATTGAGCATGTTCAGTCCTAGGGCAGAAAGGGTATTCAGGGGCTTAGCATGACTTTTCCTGTAATCGCTATTCCTGTCAGCCAGAACTGCAGTGGTTCCCAGCACCAGGGTGGAGGAGGAACAGCCTTAATTGGTCCACTGCAGAGGCGTAAGGAGTGGGGATAGGAGGACAGGAATAGGTTGGCATGGACAGGGACAGGCTTGGGTGGAGTCTGAGAGTCAATGGAAGCAGAAATGGACAGAGATAATAGGGAACAGGCTGGGGAGGGTGAAGACTTGGTAAGGGATAGGAGCAGAAGTGGCAGGCTGGGGAAGATGGGGCAGAAGGGTGGGTAAACACTATAGCACATTCCCTTCCAGAAATAGGTCCAGGAATCTCAGTCCCAGCATTTCTCTGTAGTCATCAAAGAGCTGTGAAGCCCCTTGGGAAAGTAAGTGTCTCATCCCCCTCTGGTGACTGATACACATAGAGGATAACAGCCTACTACTGCTACCTGTTACCTCCCTCTGGCACACCCTTAATTCCAAGGTCTGAGCTGTGGATTGAAAGATTCCATGTGTCTGTAAAAGGCCTTGTGCATTGAACATACTGTACAAATAGCTAAGAATATAGATCATCTCACTGTCACAAACATATCTCTGAAATGTATCCTAAATTCCCCATTTTAACTTTGGACTGATATTTCTAGTTATACTCCCTTGTAACAAACTAGGTAATTTATCTCCCTCCGATGTCCTTGCCCCTTTCAAACATCTGCAGCTGGTTTCAAGTCCCTCTAGTAGCCAAGCTGGTACTTTAATCCTTTTAATCTTTCCTCAGAACTTTCTACTGCTTGTGACGTAAAGCTGAGAGCAGACAAGAGAGCGAGGGAATACCACGTGATTGAAACTGCAATACTGGGGGAAATTGTGCCTTCAGATCCATGTACACAACTCCCACTGACTTCAGTGAGAGTGGCACATATGTATCCAAGCGTGGAATATGCCCCTGTGTATTTGAAGAATGCTCTGGGCCAAATTGTGCTTTCAGTCACACTAGCGGGACTCCACTGACTTCAGAATGTAGTCTTTTGTGTTTACTGGCTGAAAAGACATAGCGTAGAAAGTTCCTGGATGCCTGATAATATTCACTTTTGTTCTGTCAAATGTAAAATGCCAAACAAGCCAAATCCTAAATAAATTCCCCAAATATCCATCTGGTGCAGGTATTTAGACTCATCTAAACAAACCAAAAGGTCTTTTTACAGCTCTTTTTTCTTTGATGCCTACTCCTATATTAACTATTTTTCTGCATTTTTAAAAAATGATGTCCAGTGTAGTGCAGCTGGTTTTAGAATACTTACCCTGATCAACCCACCCTGCAGTTTGTTTCATAGTCTCTAGTCCATAATATACTTCCTTGAAAACTGCAAAGGAGCTCAGTCTTTTCATCCTTGTCTACTACTCCAATAATGTGCTAAAACATGAAGGCAAATGTCTCATTATTGTCCATGTTATCTGTACTAATTATTCATTACAACGCTTTTCATGTGGCCCCTTAACAATATTTCCAATATCTTCCTCTCAACGGGGGTCTTGCTCCCTGACTCTTGATTTGGCTTTTTCTTGACTCTAAGCATGGCCTTAGCACCTCTCTAGTCCTTGAGTACCACTGTTCTCCTCAGTGGGCTGTCAAAAATCTGCTAACGTCTTTCCTATTTCCTTCACTGCTTCCTTCAGGATTCTGAGATAGAACTCATCTAAGCCCAGTACTGTGTCAAAGGCAACAGTCCTAATTGCCTTATTATCTTCTCCATTGCAATGACAAAAGCTTTTAACATTTTACTTTCCCCTCCAGGAGAATGTCTCTCAGTCTCAGAGATGCTACCTTCCCCTTCTTTTATGAATAATGAGATGAAGAATTCATTTAGGCCTGCAGCAGAATCAACCTCATCTGTCACAAACTTTCCACTCACGTTCCTCAATGCCCCTGCTGTCTCATTGCCTCTTGTTGGCTTCTGAATTTATATTTAGAATCATAGATTCATGGAAATTAGAAACACAAGAGAGCTATTAGGTCATCTAGTTCATTGCCTTGCTACCACAGGATTGTTCCCTGCAGTGCATTTCCTCATTCTTTCTTCAATCTAGTTTTAAATGGCCCAAGCACTTCCTTGGGAATCACTCCAGTGTATCTAACAGTCAGGAAGGTTTCCCTGATATTGGGCCTAAATTTTCCCTTTCTTAATTTTAACCCTGTACTCCAAGTTAGACCCACTTGTACATCCGTAAAATAATTTATTTCCATCCTTTCTGTCTATATGCTTCCCATAGTTAGAGATTGTCATCCCTTATCGGGGCAAATTTGCCCTCCTTTACAACCTCACTGAGTTCAAGGGGCCTGATGATCATTTAAACAAAAGTCCACTTAAAAGGACCTTAAGGTGAGCAGAAGTGGGCCCCTATTATAAAAACTGTGCCTGTCTGGCCAGTGCAGAATGGGCATGAAGCTCTTTGCATTGATACTACTTCCAGCCTGGGAGAGGCGACCAAGAGCTCATCTGGAATGAATAGCACTATGGCTGTTCTCTTCTTCCTGGCGTAACTGGGGGCAATGGAAAGCACAGCCTATGTTACAGCAGCCTTGAGGCTGCACTAGGAGCCAGACAGCCCCCTGCATGCCCAATAGTTATTGTTGCCTCCCCTTAGGCTTAGGCTGTGTATGTGAGTGTAAACTAGGGCAGAATTTGTCCTATTACATAACTCCTAGCGTCTCTTAGCCAAGGAATTTGTACTTACCTCATTTAGTTTTCTTAAAAATTAATCCTCTCTGCCCTTTCATAAATTTGGTTGCTTTTCTGATAAGTCCCTGCAGCTTGTCTATGCTGTTTTATGATTCAGGTATCTAAAAGTGAACACGATATTCCAGGTTCTGAGTTATTAGTGCCACTGAGCACACCTGTTTGTTCTAGATCATGATATTTCTAAATGCTATGTTCTTTATCTTTATTTCCTTTGCTATTATATATCATTTGTTAGTCTAGTAATCCTGATTCATTATTACACCTCATAATATTTTCAGGCTTTTCACCATCTGTGTTTTATTCCCTGATATTTTCAGGTGTCCAGTATAGTTTCAACTTCCTTCATCATACTGTGAACCTTTTCCTTTTTCTTCTTGGACAGCCTAATGTGATTTGACATTTCCCCACCACGTTGCATTGCTCTGTTGTTATTTCCACATGTAGACACTGTGATTGAAAATGACTGCATATGATTATTGCTAGACACAATATTGTGAGTGTATTGCTGCAGGGTGTAGCTGTGGGAGGATGGAAACCTGAAGGAGAAGAGGATTTCCTCACAGTTGTTAGGTTTTATCCTCATAACAGGGCAACATCAGGAGTCAACTAAGGTCAGTACAAAAATATATCCCCTTTATGAGTGTAACAGTGAAAAAGCAGTGAGCTGTTAAAAACAGGCAGCTAGCAATACAACTATTCTTCAAGGCATTACAAAGTCAACTCAGTACAGTGTTAAGGGAGGGAGTGAGGACAAGTATCTTCCATGCACACTGGATTGTAATCTCTTCCTCCTCTTCCATCACAATTACTGGTATTCTCTATCCTGCATTCTAGGTAAAAAGGGGCTCTATATGAAGGGTATATACTACGAGTGTTTGTATTTCCTTCCCTAGTGTAGATAGAGAGACTCCCTAGAGTCAAGTGTTACAACATGCACCACTACAAGTCTTTCTTATTCCTAGTTTACATATTAGTAGAGATGCTTGGGTAATGTGTTAGCTGGTTCCACATCTTGTGGCTACTCCTAAATGCATATTGCCCTTTATATATTTCCTACAAGTACAGCTTCCAGAAAAATTCATTTTGGATATTGTCATAGAAATCTACAGTCTCTGTGTCTCCAGCACTTTTGCTGTCATGTCATTACCATAAGTAGTATAGATAAATAGATTTTAAGACCAGAAAAGACCATCATGATCCTCTAGTCTGACCATCTCTGTATCAGAAATTAAATAATTTCACTCAGTAATTCCCAAAATGAGTTCAATAGCTTCCGGTTAAACTAAAGTATATCTGATAGAAATATATCTAATCTTGATTTAAAGACTTCAAGTGACAGAGAAACTATTATGGCCTTTGGTAAGCTGTTCAGCTGTTCAATTACCCGCACAGTTAAACATTTGCACTTTATTTCCAGCTTGATTTTTTGTTGCTTCATCTTCCAGTTATTGGATCAAAGGCATTGTTATGCCTTTGTCTACTAGAATAAAGAGGCCTCTATTATCACAAATCTCCATGTCTAGGTAGTGGTACAACAGGATAAAGTTATTTCTTTACCTTTTGCTTGAAAACCTAAATAATTTCAGCTCCTTAAATTTCTCATTGTAAGGCATGCTTTCCAGACCACAGCTCATTCTTTTGGATCATGCCTTATTAATTATTATTATCGTTTATATTACCATTACACCTAGGAGTTTCAGTCAGGGACCAGGACCTCATTATACTAGGTGTTATACAAATAGAAAAAAAAGACAACCCCTACCCCAAAGAATTTACAATCTAAGTGTAACCCTCTCTGGAGTGGTTATTCCTGACATATTACATTAAGCTTTTAGGGGACTTGCCTCTGGACTACAGCAGCAATGGCTACAGAGACAAAGGACTTCAGTTCCCACTTTACCTAGAGTCCACGGCAGAGATAGAACAAGCTGGAAGCTACTACAAGAACCAATCAGAAGCCAGAACTCATAGAACAAAGGTATTTTGGCTGTTGTTGGAATGGAGTGGGAGAGAGAAGCCTTTAAGGTATTGTTGTTGTTTTATTTTTTTAGTTACTTCAAGGACAAGGTAGGCCCATTATTCAATGAGGGGAACTAAACAATAACAAAAAATGTGGAAGTGGCAGTAGTGCTAAATGACTTTTTTGTTTCTGTTTTCATCAAAACGTTTAGTAGCAATTGGACATCTGATTTAATGAATGCCTGTGAAAATGAAGTAGATCAGAGGCTAAAATAGGGAAAGAACACGTTAAAAATTACTTAGACAAGTTAGATGCCTTCAAGTCCCCAGGGCCTGCTGAAATGCATCCTAGAATACTCAAGGAGCTGCCTGAGGAGATATCTGAGCCATTAGCGATTATCTTCGAAAAGTCACGGAAGCCAGGAGAGACTCCAGAGGACTGGAAAAGAGCAAATATAGTGCCCATCTATAAAAAAACGAAATAAGGACAACCCAGAGAATTCAAGACCAGTCATCTTAACTTCAGTAACTAGAAAGAAAATTGAGCAAATAAGCAATCAATTTTCAGACACCTAGATGATAATAAGTCAAGAACAAATCATGTCAAACCAATCTAATAGCTTTCTTTGATGGGGTAACAAATCTTGTGGATGCAGCAAAGTGGTAGATGTGGCATATCTTGACTGTAGTAAGGCTTTTGATACTGTCTTGCACAACCTTCTCATAACAAACCAGGGAAATACAGCCTAGATTGAGGTGGACAAACTTTTTGACTCGAGGGCCACATTGGGGTTGCAAAACTGTATAGAGGGGCAGGTAGGGAAGACTGTGCCTCCCCAAACAGCCTGGCCCCCACCCCCATCCAATCTTTCCCACTTCCCGCCCCCTGACTGCCCCCCTCAGAGCCCCTGACCCATCCAACCCCTACTCCTTCTTGTCCCCTGGCTGCCCCTTCCTGGGACCGCCTGCCCCTAACCGCCTCTGGGATCCCACACCCTATTCACCCCCTGCTCCCAGTCTCCTGACTGATCTGACCCCTATCCACACCCCTGCCCCTTGACAGGCCCCCCAGACACCACACCTATCCACCCCCCCCGTTCCCCATCCCCTGACTCCTATTCATACCCTGCCCCCTGACAACCCCCCTGGGACTCCCACATTTATCCAACCTCCCCCATACCCCGTCCCCTGACCACCCCCAGAACCTCCACCCCATCCAACTGCCCCGTGCTCCCTGTTCCCTGACTGCCCCCTCCACCCTTTATCCAACTCCCCGGCCCCAGCCCTCTTTCCATGCCGCTCAGAACAGCATGTCTAGCAGCTGTGCTGCCCGGCTGGAGCCAGATGCTGCTGCTCTGCTTGGCAGGATCACGCAACCTCGCTGCCCAGAGCGCTGCCCGTGCAGTGATTTGGCTGTGGGGGATGGGGAACAGCATCGTGTGTGAAGTTATAAAGTTTGGCTATGTATGTGTTACTGAAACATGTTGTGAGTTTGAAAGCACCCACAAACAGCCTCTCAGGTATGACAGTAAAAAGGCCAAAGAATGTTAATCGTTTACTGAGGAAATGCACAGAAGCACAAGGATTACCCTAGGAACTATGTACGACAGAAACTTCTCAGAGACAACACTACACAATGGGAACTATATGACCCCGATCACAGCAAAAGAGCTTTCCAGCAAGTGAAGAGAAGATATAAAAGGGGGAAAATGACATTCTGGGGGGACCTCACTCTTCCTACAACAACACACCTGAAAACCCCTGAGGAACAAAGACTGAACTCTGGGAAGTGATGGTCCGAGGCTACAGGGATTTTTAGCCTGTGTATGAAAACCTGGGAAAGCCAAGGCAACTTGTGCCTTAAGAATTTGCCATCCTATTTATCACTCAGGGTAAGAATTTGATAATTAATATCTTGCCTATCTAATGTGTTAAGCTCAGTTTGCGGTTTTTGTTTATTTACTAAGGTAATCTGCTTTGAACTCTTTGCTATCCCTTATAATCACTTAAAATTTACGTTATATAGTTAATAAACTTTTTTTTATTTATAACCTAACCCTGTTTGTGCAATTCATATCTGGGGGTTGGGGCAAGAAGCTGTGTACATTTCTCTCCACATTGAGAGGGAGGGCAAATTTTTATGAGCTTGCGCTGTGCAGATTTTTCTATACAGTGCAAGACAGTATTATTTTGGGTTTATCTCCCCCAAAGGGGTGTGCATGTGAGTGTTGGGTGAATCCTCTCACACAGAGCTGACTTCACTCTGTGTCTGCAGCTGGGTGTGGCCCTACCTGTGAGTGTGCTGCAAGAGGCAGGAGAGCCTAATTCAGCAAAACATGGAGAGGGAAACTAGGCTGGTGGCGCAGGAGAGGCTCAGTGAAACCTCAGGACAGCAGGTGGCATCATGGACAAGGGGGTCCAACCCATCACAGAGACATTGTAAGCCCTGAGGCAAGGTCATTCAGCCCACAGAGGCCTGGACTTGAGCCGAAGACTCTTTTGTGGAAGAGATTGGACTTATACAGATTTTGTTGGACTCTGTTATCCCTCCATCCTTGGAGGGGGCAGACTCGATTGGTGACCTGGTCGGAGAACTGAGACCACAACTGCACAGGGGTGGCTAGCAGGAGACCCTAGAGATAGAGGAGAATTGCAACCCAGGTACTGAACCACCATGCAGTACAAGTGCAACCCATCACAACTTGTGGAGAATGTGGGCATCTGTTCTAGGCCTGCTGAAAGGTCTAGAAAGAAAGAAGGTAAAGAGGATGAATATGAAGAAATTGTTGAAGTGGCTGATGGACTGTCAACAACAGGCACCCCAACAGCAACAGCAACATAACCAGTTGTTTCAACAAATGGCTGCTCAGCAACAAGATAATCAGTGGAAGGCAGATCCCCTTCTGATCTCATAGTCTAATTCAGATGTGCAGCATGTGGCAGATAAAACACACAGATGTGCAGACACACTTGGTGAGAAGATCAGCAGCGAACGGTTTTGTCAAAGAAGACTATTAAGAGGGATTTGAAGATGGAGAGGGATGGTACTAGGCACACAGGAAAAAGGCAATAGTTCCAAGAGTAATGGGTGGCATGAAAGATGTGATCAGATGGAAGAAATTGACTAACGGGGTCCCACAGCTGTAAAGGCTGAGAGTCCTATTCAATAAAGTTGTGTGATTCGGCAGAGCATCAGCAATGAGTGGCCATAGAAATGAGTCTTTTCATATAGGAAATGTACTGGAATTAAAAAGCTATTGCTTCTGAATATCTATGCAGGTATTATTCTGCAGCTTCCATTAAGAGTGGAAATGAGGGCAAATAAGCATATGCAGCTTCAGGCCAAACAAGACTGGAAGCTGCACATGCTTACACCATACAGTGCCAGATTATTTACTGAAGAAGCTGCCAACACTGAGAGTAAATACATCCAATCTGCACACTGTAGTCAATTTAGGATCAAACCCATTTATTATCCTCTTCTACAGGGACCCACCCACCTGCACAACACTTGGCTTTGTCAAAACTGTTTGCCTATTTAAACTAAAGGAGGTGGAGGAAGCTCTGGGTCCTTATTTGTGGACCCAGGCTTTTTATTAACTATTATGAAGACACTGACAATTAGCCTAGACCCCTTCAGCATCAAAATAGCCTATCATCCACTAAAATGGTGGCATCAAAAATATAATTAGCACCTACCTGCTATTTCAGTGTGAAGCGCAGCCAAGGAATATAATCATCATCACAAATCTTCCAGAGCTGCTTGGCAAAGATCTAGCCACTTTTGCTTTCAGCAGGCGTGTCCCTTAAAAGAAAACCCCAAAACAAATAAACCTCAAGAACTTAATCTGACATTAGCTGCAGATGGTAGCCACAGCAATCCGAGTTTAATCTTTGAGCTCTCATATGCCAAGTTCAAATCCCCCCCATTTGTAAATTTCTCTTCTCCTATATTTTATAAAAATTAACTTGTCCTCTTACCATGAAGTCTCCTCACAATACCAGCTGCTAAGAGAATACACTCAAAAATAAAACTGTTGTCATTGTGAAATAAGATATATTTAATTAAATAAAATAGAAAAGCTAAGTGCTATTACAAGAACATAAAACTGTAAGGCACAAGATAAAACTAAATTACTACAAGGCAGCTCAATTCAATCTAATCCTTGAAGATAAAGACAGAGCCAGAAAATTGCAAGTATTGTCAAATCAACATAAGCCCTAAGCAAGTATTAACTAAGGATATATAAACTGATTTATAATAAATACAAGTATAAATGCTAGGATTAGTTAAGGAAATGCAAACAGAACCACATTAGGGCGTAAAATAGTCTGGTTTTGGTCTGTGAACAAATGGGAAGTGTGCAGTAGAAAGCACCATTTGTCTTAGTTACATTTTCACATTACCTAATTTGAGAAGATCTAGAGAAAAAGAATATGGATGAGTGGGAAAAAATGGTATATTTCTGTCTAATAATTTTGAATAAAACTCAATTTTGAGTTTCTTAACATATAAAATGAAGTTTTCTGTCTGGTCTATTGTAGTCATTTGTTCTATTGTTGGTTTAGTTGCTAAGGCCTTGTCTACACTACGGGTAAATTGGCCTCAGTTCTGCTACTTCAGCTATGTGAATAATGTGGCAGGAGTCGACATAGCTTAGATCGACTTACTGTGGTATCTACACCGTGCTGCGTCAACAGGAGACACTCTCCTGCTGACTTACCTTAATCTGTTTGTTCCGGTGGAGTACCAGAGTTGATGGGAAAGCGCTCTGGTCGATTTAGCAGGGCTTCCCTAGACTTGCTTAATTGACCCCCGCTGCGTCGATCCACGGTAAGTGTAGGCATGGCCTAAATTATTGTGAATGCTCATTATATTGACTGATCCAAAGACAAGTTGGCTCCTCAGATGGTATAAATCGGTGCAGTTCCATTTACTTAAATGAGCATCTGGCCTATACTTTTGTGTGATACCAATAAAGATTTATTTAGAACTTTAAACTGATACCATACTTGCTGCCTTACAAGCTCTTTCTTAAGAAGGCAGTAGAGTAAAAGGTTTTGTATCTGTAGAAACTAATGGCTATATCCTATAATAATTTATACACATGAGTAACTGTTGAGTACTCACACTGAGTAAGTGAGGGCAGCCAGTTCAGCACCAATCCAAAACCCACTGGAGTCAACAGGAATCTTTCTTTGGCTTCAATGAGTTTTGAATTAAGTCCTAGTTCAAGAGACAAAATAAGCCATTTTGACCAACAATTCTGTTCCTCTACATTTTAGTTTTTAACCAATCTGTCCTTTTTTATT
Source organism: Gopherus flavomarginatus (assembly GCF_025201925.1). Taxonomy (NCBI): domain Eukaryota; kingdom Metazoa; phylum Chordata; order Testudines; family Testudinidae; genus Gopherus; species Gopherus flavomarginatus. Next base: position 199,019,344 of record NC_066620.1, on the reverse strand, counting down.
TCCATTTTTGTTCCCTATTGAAAGGTAAAGATGGTATACTACAGGCTTCAGTGGCCTTCCTTAGTAGCTTATTTCAACTCACGCACAACCCACTATGCTAAAAGAACATTAAGGCTGCAAAGCCAAGTGCTGAAAAATTAGGACCTAGGTCTACACATTGAACAATGAGGATAAAGCAAACAAAACATTCAATAGCTGCTCGTTAAGTGAGCTCTGTTTGTCCTGTGCACTGAATGAGGCAGGAGTTGTTTGGAAACAAATAGTATGTGCTCATGTAATTAAAGACTGTAAGATAATGCGTATGCAGGAAGGGGGCAAATCAAAGTTGCATATGCAGAGAACCTTAACTCTGGAATGTCCTAACCTTTGAGTGGTTGATTTGCAACCTTAATAGTCTTCTTTTGCTTAGCTTTTTGTGTGTAATTTCCTAGGTTTTTTTTTAAAAAAAAAGCAGAGTGAAAGAGCAGAAATTCCACCATGGAAACGTGGATCATCAGTGGGGTTGGAACTTTTAGATCCACCACACAGACCTCCACCATTTGTGCTAATGTAGTAAGTGGTAGCATGTAGACCAGCAATAGGGAGATGAGATATATACTTTGCAGTGGATTTCACGAATATCTGCTGACCGCAGAGGAATCATGAGGAATTTGGGGTTTCACTAGAGACTGTGGAGGGGAGAGCATTTTAATGGGCACAGACTCTTCTGCTTTCTGGCCCCAACTTCAACCATTCCATCCCATCTGTCCCTGTCCAAGTCTTCCCCACCAAGTCCCATTTTCATTGCATACCCAGTTCCAATCTCCACACTTCTGGCTCCTCATCCCAGTCATTTTCATTCTTCTTCCCCAGCCACTATTAGCCTTCCCCTTCAGGCTCCCCCAGCTCCCAGTTTCCTTGCCAAGGCAGGCTCAGTACCCACCTCCATCCAAGCTATCACCTCCCTTCTCCTCCCGCACTGACTCCCAATCTCAGTCTCCCTCTCTGGGCCACTTATCCCTGGCTCCTTGCCCCAGTCTCTTTCCCCATCCATTCTCTGTCCTACCCTTGTCCCCAGCTCCTTGTCAGCTGTGTCTCTCCTTTCTCCTGCCCACTCCACCTCACTGGTTCCAAGTCCTAGTTTCCTTGTCCAGTCAACCCCCAACTCTACTCCACTCCTAGTTTCTCATCCTAGTTCAGTGTCACCCCTGTTCCCCAGCCAATGGGATCCCTGTTTCCCTACCAGCTCCCAGTCCCAGTCTCCTTCTTTATGGCTCCCAGACCCAGTGTTCTTGTCCAGCTGATCCCAGTCTCTCTCCTCTAACTCTCAGTCCCAGTTTCTTTCCCCACCCCCTCCTGCGCAAGTCTTAACAGACTTCTTTTCCCAATATACTTCCTTCCCTCCCCCTGGCTGGATTTTGTCCCCTCTTCATTTGAATCAGATGGCTTCCCCCACTGTGCTGTTTGGGTGCCAGCCAGGGAGGGGTCATTGAGAACACAGAAGAGACAGGTTTGCAGTGCCTGACCTATGCATATGTGTGCTACAGCATTTCAAAGAAAGTGTCTCAAGAATTTTTTTAGCATGAGCAAAACAATGTTTCCCCCCACACACCTTGTTCTTGAAAACAGCTGAACTATTTTAGCTGAAAAAATTCAGAAAAATTTAACCTAGGGCAGACTCCTGTCATGAGAAATGTCAGCCTAAATCATTAAAATTTGACAAAGTTATAAGCAACTGAAAACAGGGCCTTATAACAGGAAGTGTTGGACAACTTAATAATAGATAGCACTACCAGCTCTGCAAAGGGCCGATGGGGGCGTGGGGGGAAGCCAGTACAAATCACCGGGGCCCAGCGGTCCGGAAGGTGGCCCGGGGCCTGGCTTCGTCAGCCCTGTTTAGCCGATCCGCCCTTGCTGGGGGGTCCGAAAATTTTTTTTCACTGGGGCCCAAATCTGCTCTCGGCGGCCCTGGCTTCACCTGTAAAATAAGTGTACCAGAACTGTGTTTAGTCTTAGCTTCATCATTCATAGGTTATGAGTCCAGGTTGATTCTGCCTCTCACTAGTAAAAATATTTTGTGTCATTCCACCTTTAAGCATATATTGAATACTGTCTGTGAGGTCATCTCAGAGATTTCCCTGCTGCTGAGAAATAGCTCAAGCTTTTTAACCTTCCCTCTGCAGGTATATTCTGGAGGCCTGGAGTCAATGTAGTTTAACCTATATGTGATTTCTGCTCCAAGGCAAAAAAGATCATTCCCATGAAGAGATGACTGACTGAAAATGAGCACACTAGATGACTGAAATCTAACTGATCTTTTGCACAACTATTTCACTTTTTTTTGACTGATAATCTATTCTCTTCCACCCCTACCCCCCATTATCCTAACAAGTTGTTTTTTTTTAACTACAGGGATACGGTTGGATATTTTAGGCTTTCAAGTTTTCCCACAATGATACTTCTTCCTTTGATATCCTATCCCTGCGCTGACGCCTTCCAGTACTCTGTTAGTTTCTTTCTTTGCAAGGATACACTGGCACATCTCAGGCTTTTAAGATTTCCCACAATCTTTTTCCTGGTCAAGTCACAGCGTGATTTTTCCTTTAATATTGCTCTGGGATGCACTTCTTGTCAGTTTTTATGGTACTCATGATTAATCCAAAGAAGAAACAGTCTGCTAGCAAAGAAAATGTTCACCCAGGTTATTTTTGGTATCATCATTAAACAAAACAGAACAAACCAAAAACACAAAAACAAACATAGCAAACTGCATAACCAGTAGATAAAATGAATGGATTCATTTTTGTATTCCTCTGTGAGGCTATTATATGTGCAGCTTTGCTGTTACAGGGAGACTACCTGTGTCGTTTTGTCCCAATTACTCAGTGCAAAGTTGGAGGCTTTCTGTGCTGCATTACATCTACTTTGATGTTGCACTACACATCTCTGACTCAAATATGAGGTGTCAGAACAGGGTTAGAGTAACTGGATGCATATCAGAACGGTGTGAATAGAAACAGTGCAGCACCTGTATGGATACCCCTAATGTTAATTTCCAAATCACATGATGGAAAGGTGAGAGAGTTATAATTGGATCACCATGAAAGCTCACATGCTATTTCATTAACTCCATTTTACTTCTTTAGATAGACTAGGGTTACCACCATTATCCCCAGAAGAATATTTCTATGTGCTAGACAAACTGTAAGCTCTCTGGGGCAGTGGCCATGTCTACCCCTGTGTTTGCACAGTGCTGAGTACAATGTGGTGTTGATAATGTCTGATGCCTCTGGGTGCTAGCATAATAATAATAGATCCTAAGATCTTAAAGCATTTTATAAATATTTGATGATTGTCTCACAACACCTCTGTGAGGTAGGTAAGTTTTGCATTTTATAGATAGGTAAACAGAGGCACAGAGAATTTAAACTGCAGGTCTTATGACATACAGCAAGCCAGTGGCACACATGGGAAACAGAATATCATAGATTCATAGATCTTATCTGGTCGGAAGGGACCATTAGCTCATGATAGATATAAAGGTAGTAGTGTTGATGTAATATACTTAGACTCCTGCAAGACATTTGACTTGGTACCACACAACATTTTTACTAAAAAAATAGAATGAGATAAAATTAATATGGCATACCTTAAATGGATTAAAAACTGGCCAACTGATAAGTCTTAAAATGTAATTGTAAACAGGGAATCATTATTGTATGTGTGCATTTCTAGTGGAGTCTTGCAGGTATTGGTTCTTGGCCTATGCCATTTAATATTTTTATCAATGATTTGGCTGAAAACCTAAAATCATCACAGATAAAATTTGCAGATGACATAAAAATTGGGGGCGTGGTAAATAACGAAGAGGACAGGTCACTGATTCAGAACTATGTGAGTTGTTTGATAAATTGGGTGCAAGCAGATAATACAAATGCAAGCAGATATAAGATGGTAAGTTGTGTGCAAGCACATATAATTATATTTGAATATATACATCAAGGAACAAAGAACATAGGTAAGAGAAAATAATATGCATTTTAATATGGCTAAATATAAATGTGTCCCCTAAGAAAAAAAGAATGTAGACCATACTTATATAATGGGGAACTCTATCCTGGGAAGCAGTGACTCTGAAAAAGATTTGGGGGTTGTGGTGGATAATCAGCTGAACCTGAGCTTTAAGTGAGATGCTGTGACCAAAAGAGCCAGTGTGATCTTGGATGCATAAACAGGGGAATCTCGAGTAAAAGTAGAGAGATTGTTTCACCTCTGTATTTGGCACTGGTGCAACTGCTGCTGCAATACTGTGTCCAGTTCTGAAATCCACAGTTAGAAAGATGTTGATATATTGGAGAGGGTTCAGAGAAGAGCCATTAGAATGAATAAAGGATTAGAAAACCTGCCTTATAGCGATAGACTGAAGGAACTCAATCTATTTAGCTTAACAAAGAGAAGGTTAAGCGATGGCTTGATTATAGTCTATAGCACTTACATGATGAACAAATATTTGATAGTGAATTCTTCATTTTAGTACAGAAAGGTATGACATAGTCCAATGGCTGGAGGTTGAAACTAGACAAAATCAGACTGGAAGTAAGGCACACATTTTTAACAGTGAGGGTAATTTACCAATGGAACAATCTACTGAGGGTCATGGTGAAAGCTCCATTCCTGGAATTTTTCAACAAAAATGGGATTTTTAAAAAATACATGCTCTAGGAATTGTTTTGGGGAAATTCTATGACTTGTGTTATACAGGAAGTCAGACTAGACAACAGCGGTCCCTTTTGGCCTTGGGATCTATGACTCTGTTAATCTAGTGTGACTTCCTGTACGACAAAGGTAATAGAATTTTATCCTTAAGAGTCCTGATTTCCAGGCCTCTGTGCTAATCACTGGAAGAACACCGCTGTGTGCAACAGTGGAGGATTTGGTGGCAAATCCTATATGATTTTATGTGGTAACTGTGGAACTGCTGTGTTCTATAGAGTAATTAATGTCTTTTGAAAGCTATACATTCCCTACCCACTATGATTATCTTTACAAACCTGTGCTATCATTACAAAAAAATCACTGCTTGCTTTGTGTTCTGTGAGTATCACCTTACATCATTATTAACACTCCAGATTTTTCTGCTTGATTGCATCCTAAAAAGTCTCCTCAATCTAGGGTCCCTACTATAAAAAGATTCTGTGCATCTTGCATCATGCCATACAAGCCTTCTAAACATGTTGGGAGCTGGCTGTAAAATGGTAAATATTTTCTGCAAAAACTTTCAAAAGAAACACAAATTGTTTGCTGTTTAGAAACGTATTATTTCCCTGGAGGGCATTCTGTGCCAAACATCTAAAAATTCTGCACACAATATTTTAAAATTCTCCAAAAATCTGCACATTTTATTTGTCAAATACATTTGGAGGCTCCAGCATGGCACTGGGGAGCATAGGCCACTGGCTGCACAGAGGTAGGAGATCACTGTGGAGCTCTCCTCCCTGGGACACGGACTCAGCATTGAGGCTGCACCCAACCCAGACACAGCGCAAGGACTGGGCCTGGCCCAGGGCCCTGCCCCTCTGTGCCAGGTACCCCAGTTGTGGGCAGACAGGCTCAGCGAGGTAATATCTGAGTGTGGAGGGGATTAGTGTTGGAGGATCCAGGTGTGGGTTGAAAGGGTTCTGTGTGGGGCAATCTGGGTGCGGGTGGCTCAGTGGGGGATCTGGGTGCAGGGGGGATCTGGATGCACAGGGTGGGGTTCTGGGTGCAACGATAATGGGACTCTGCAAGGGGGTCTAAGTGAAGGTGGATGGGACTAAGCAGGGGTGATCTGGGTGTGAGGGGGATAGAGCTCGGCACGGGGTTCTGGGTGTGGAGGGCTCATTGGGGGGTCCAGATGGTGTGGGAGTGGGGTTCAGTGGGGTGGGGATCCAGGTGAAGCTGGTTGGGGCTCGATGGGGTGGGGATCTGATGTGGGTGGCTCATCGAGGTAGTCCAGGTGCAAGGGGTGTGGGGCTCATCCATAGGGATTCTGAGTGTGGGGGGTGAGGTTTGGTGGGAGAGTCTGTGTATGAAGGAGTCTGGATGCATATGAGGGTGTTGGGTGGATGGGGGACAGCTCCCTGTACAGGGATTCCCTCCCCCCTACAGCTGAGGAGCGATGGGTGCAGGAAGCGGGTGGTGGTGTGGGGGAGGATTTTGCAGAACTTCCGACAGCTGGGGGAGAAATCTGGGGGTGGGTCTGACCTGGCCCTGGATGCTGTGCAGGGAAAGAGAAAGTCCTGTCCTCCCCAGCCCAGCTGGGACTAGCAACTGAGCCTGGCCCAGAGTAGGAGCCATCAGCCAGGTCTTCCATAGTCCTGACCCGCCACCCACAATGATTTACCTCTCTGTCAGCTGTCTTGGGCACCCAAAACATACTGCTGGGGAGGGTCGCATGACTGCTCTTGTAGCTTCCATTTGCTTCCCCATCAGAAAGTCATTTTTTTCTGTGGGGAAGCAAAGAAATCTGTGCATGCACAGTGGCACAGAATTCCCCCAGGAGTAATGTATGGAAATTTTGAATTGTTTCATAAATTATTGAAAATTTTGAAAGAACTAAAATTTTCCTATACACTTTTTTGGTTCCAAAAAAATTTAAAAAAAATATGTGAAACTTTTTGCCCAGCTGTTTTTTTAGCCCTGGCTTGTCTCCTACTGCATTTCATGTCATCCTGTGCATTTGATGTTTCCCACCTATCTGATAACCATACCACTGAAATCTGAAATTCCAACATAGCCACTGCTTTGATAGATGGCAATGAAATGTTTTCCTGCCTAGCGCCACAAAATTATTTGTGCTTTGGATCCCACCAATACTACAAAAAAGAAATGTTCTTTGGAACCTTTCCATGTGATCTTTTCTCTTTTCTTTAAAAAAATATTAATGGTAACAGATTAAGTGGATTTGCACTGAGTGATGGGCTTACGACCTGAGATGTCACAAGCAAGAAGAAACCACGACACTCCTAAAAGTATGATTATAATACATCTTACATAGTCTTTTTTATCTCCTATCCCCTATCCAAAGCTACAGAATTCTCACAGCATCTCTTTGGGACAGTTAAGATAGAAACATGGGATCTCTGAGAGAAGTGTATCTGTCTAAGATATAGGCAAGACTGGATCAATTCCCTCTCCTTCTCTTCTCTCATCTTATTATGCTTTTTTCTGTACTTTACATTAAAAAAAAAATCAGTAGGGCCATAAATACTTGTCCATGCCTAATCATCTTCCATCTTGATACTGACAAGTCTCCTATCTGGCCAGCCAGATACTCATACTTTCCAAAATATGATGAGTAATATTCTTTTATTTATCCTTTGGCCCAACCACATCTCTTACATACACCTTTTCTTCATCTCTTCCCTGACTCTCCCTTGCATGTCTAATCACTGAATAATAGAAGTGTAGGACTGGAAGGGACCTCAACAGGTCATGTAGTCCAGTCCCCTGCACTCAAGGCAAGGCTAAGTAATAAACTTCAGGTTTTTCACCCTTCCCTTGAGTGCCTTGCATTTTGTCTCCTGCCATGTAAATATGCTAGGACTAGAGTTTTCTACTCTATTCTATGTAGCTTCTTTTACCATCCTCATCACCTAAGTCCGAGAGTGTCTTCCACTACAGAATTAAGTGATGTAGCTAATACCTGTCACATGTAGTTTGTACTTTCTCTGGCCTGGTCTACACTACACGTTTATACCAAATTTAGCAGTGTTAAACCAATTTTACGCTGCACCCGTCCACACAACGAAGCCCTTTATATCAATATAAAGAGCTCTTAAAACTGATTTCTGTACTCCTCCTCGACGAGGGGAGTAGCGCTGAAATCGGTATTGCCATGTCGGATTAGGGTTAGTGTGGCCGCAATTAGACGGTATTGGCTTCTGGGAGCTATCCCTCAGTGCACCTTTGTGACCGCTCTGGAAAGCCATCTGAACTCGGATGCACTGGCCAGGTAGACAGGAAAATCCCTGCGAAGTTTTGAATTTCATTTCCTGTTTGGCCAGCATGGAGAGCTCACCAGCACAGGTGACCACGCAGAGCTCATCAGCACAGGTAACAATGCAGTCTCCTGAGAATCGAAAAAGAGCTCCAGCATGGACTGCACGGGAGGTACTGGATCTGATCGCTCTATGGGGAGAGGATTCTGTGCTAACAGAACGCCGTTCCAAAAGACGAAATGAAAAAACATTTGAAAAAATTTCCAAGGCCATGATGCAGAGAGGCCACACTAGGGACTCAGTACAGTGCCGTGTGAAAGTTAAGGAGCTCAGACAAGTCTACCAAAAAACCAAAGAAGCAAATGGAAAGTCCGGGGGAGGGCCCAAAACATGCCGCTTCTATGCTGAGCTGCATGCAATTCTAGGGGGGTCCGCCACCACTACCCCATCCCTGTCCATGGATTCGGAGGTGGGGGTGGTAATCGCAGCCATGGCTGAGGATTCTGCGGATGGGGAACATGAGGAGGAAGAGGAGGATTAGCTTGCAGAGAGCACACAGCACTCCATTTTCCCCAACAGCCAGGAGCTTTTTCTCACCCTGACGGAATTACCCTCCCAGCCCTCCCAAGCAACTATCCCAGAAAATGAAGCCATGGAAGGGACCTTTGGTGAGTGTACCTTGTAAATATAAGACATGGTTTAAAAGCAAGCATTTTTTAATGATTAATTTGCCCTGAGGACTTGGGATGCATTCACGGCCAGTACAGTTACTGTAAAAGTCTGTTAACATGTCTGGGGATGGAGCAGAAATCCTCCAGGGACATCTCCATGAAGCTCTCCTGGAGGCACTCCAAAAGCCTTTGCAGACGGTTTCTGGGCAGTGCTGCTTTATTCCGTCCTCCATGGTAAGACACTTGACCACGCCATGCATGTAGCAAGTAATCTGGTATCATTGAATGACAAAGCCTAGCTGCGTATGGTCCCGGTGATTGCTGGCATTCAAGCAACATCCATTCTTTATCTCGCTGTGTTAGCCTCAGGAGAGTGATATCATTCATGGTATCCTGGTTGAAATTCAGTAATTTAAGTAAGGGGACAGAGATGGCCATTCCTACTGGGCTGTTTGCCTGTGGCTTAAAATAAATCCTTCCCTGGGGGGAAGGGGAGATGCGATTGGCACTGAGCTTTTCCGCGTTTGGCTAGCAGGGATCTTTCCTGCTACCAGCCATGCAGTTATGGGGAGGGAAAGGGGGGTGTTTAGCAGTGATCTTCCACGATACCAGCCACGGGGTGGTTTCTACTGCTGCACGTTAACAGGAAAGAAGCAGCACTCAACGGGCTTTGCTTGCTATTTGGGTAAGGAGGGCGCTGGATAGATGAAGGCTGCAGAAGACGAAAGACAATGGCTTACCATGGCTGCATGCAAGCTGAATTCTACTGCCCGGACCTGTGTCTGTGATCTGCAACACCAAAGCCGCAGGCACTCAATATTAAGAAGCAAAATGCAACCTTGTAGTGAAAACACATGTGCTATCTAAGGTGAATAGTGTTGTTCACCATGAAAGAGTATGACCATTGTTCTCTAAAATGTATCTTTTTAAATACTTCTCTCCATTTTTTCCCTCCCTCATGGAGCTGCAAATTTTTCAAGCCTCCCTGCTCTGTCCCGAAGGCTATCTCAGATAAGGCGGCGGAAACAAAAGACGAGGGAAGAAATGTTTTTGGAAATCATGGAAGTGACCCGCAATGAAAGAGCTCATCTGAATGAGTGGAAGGACGTGGTAGCAAAGTACAGGAAAGATGCCAGTGATCGTGAGGACAGGAGGGACCAACGTGAGGACAGGAGAGATGCTCAAGATGAGAGGAGAGATGCTCGAGATGAGAGATGGAGGCAGAAAGATCAGCGGTGGCGGGATGCAACTCTGGGGCTGCTGAGTGATCAAACTGACATGCTCTGGCGTATGGTGGAGCTTCAGGAACGGCAGCAGGATCACAGAGTGCCGCTGCAGCCCCTGTATCACCACCTTCCCCCCTCACCATGTTCCTTAGCCTCCTCACCCACCAGAGGAGTAAGAATTTGTGGGTGTAGGCTCCATGCACCTGCCCACTCCACCCCAGTGGACAGCCCAACCAAAAGGCTCTCATTATTATGAAATTTTTTTAGTGGCCTTTTCCTTCCCTACTATTCTCCTCCCAAACCCCACCCGGGCTACCTTGTCAGTTCTCTCCCTCTTTTTATAATTAAGTAATAAAGAATACATGATTTTTAAATGAGACTGACTTTATTTCCTTAGAAAGCAAGCTGTGATCGAAGGGGAGGGGTGTGGCTTACAGGGAATGAGTCAATCAAGGGGGCGGGGTTCATCAAGGAGGAACAAACACAACAGTCACACTGTACCCTGGCCAGTGATGAAACTGGTTTTCAAAGCTTCTCTAATGCGCACCGCTTCTTGGTGTGCTCTTCTAATCGCCCTGGTGTCTGACTGTGCGTAATCAGCGGCAAGGTGATTTGCCTCACTCTCCCACCCTGCCATAAAGGTCTCCCCCTTACTCTCACAGAGATTGTGGAGCACACAGCAAGCAGCAATAACAGTGGGGACATTGGTTTGGCTGAGGTCTGAGTGAGTCAGTAATGTGCACCAGCGTGCATTTAAATGGCCAAATGCACATTCTACCGCCATTCTGCACTTGTTCAGCCTGTAGTTGAACAGTTCCTGACTATTGTCCAGGCTGCCTGTATATGGCTTCATGAACCATGGCATCAAGGGATAGGCTGGGTCCCCCAGGATAACGACAGGCATTTCAACATCCCCAACTGTTATTTTCTGGTCTGGGAAGTAATTCCCTTGCCATAGCTGTTTAAACAGAGTAGTGTTCCTGAAGACCCGAGCGTCATGAACCCTTCCCGACCATCCCACGTGGATGTTGGTGAAACGTCCCTTGTGATCCACCAGTGCTTGCAGCACCATGGAAAAGTACCCCTTGCGGTTTATGTACTGGGTGCCCTGGTGCTCCGGTGCCAAGATAGGGATATGGGTTCCATCTATCGCCCCACCACAGTTAGGGAATCCCATTGCAGCAAAGCCATCCACTATGACCTGCACATTTCCCAGAGTCACAACCTTTCATAGCAGCAGCTTAGTGATTGCTTTGGCTACTTGCATCACAGCAGCTCCCACAGTAGATTTGCCCACTCCAAATTGATTCCCGACTGACCGGTAGCTGTCTGGCGTTGCAAGCTTCCAGAGGGCTATTGTCACTCGCTTCTCAACTGTGAGGGCTGCTCTCATCTTTGTATTCTGGTGCTTCAGGGCAGGGGAAAACAAGTCACAAAGTTCCATGAAAGTGCCCTTACGCATGTGAAAGTTTCACAGCCACCGGGAATCATCCCACAGCTGCAACACTATGTGGTCCCACAAGTCTGTGCTTGTTTCCCGGGCCCAAAATCAGCGTTCAATGGCTAGAACCTGCCCCATTACCAGCAGGATCTCCAAAGTGCAAGGGCCCACAATTTGACAGAATTCTGTGTCCATGTCCTCATCACTCTCATCGCTGCTCTGCCATAGCCGCTGCCTCCTTGCCTGGCTTTACAGGTCCCGGTTCAGGATTGTCTGCACGAGAATGTGCGAGGTGTTTAAAATGTCCGTGATTGCTGTCTTGAGCTCAGCAGGGTCCATGCTTGCTGTGGAATGGCGTCTGCACAGTTCACCCAGGAAAAAAGTCATGAAACGGTTGACTGCTGCTGCTTTCACGGAGGGAGCGATGAGGCTGTACCTAGACGCACCAACAGCAATGTTTTTTGCCCCATCAGGCACTGGGATCTCAACCCAGCATTCCAATGGACGGGGGAGACTGCGGGAACTATGAGATAGCTACCCACAGTGCAAGGCTCAGGAAATCGATGCTAGCCTCGGTACATGGACGCATACCGCTAAATTAATGTGCTTAGTGTGGCCGCGTGCACTCGACTTTATACAATCTGTTTAAAAAAAAAGGTTTCTGTAAAATCGAAATAATCCCATAGTGTAGACATACCCTCTCATGCTCTTGCAGGAGATGGCCTGCGGGGCATCTTACAACAACGACGTCTTTCTCAGACTTTTTACCAAGTGTGGGGAAGGAGGGGATGATAGGATGGGAAGCAGAGCATGGCATTGGGACTGATTTTTCAAGTCTCTATTTTGATTTCTTTATGTGTTTTGCAATATGAATTTGTGGTTTAAAATTACGTAATGCTCCTGTAGTGCTGGATTGGTGTAACATTAGATCATGATGATAGAGCCTGGATAGGTAGATCTGCATACAGTGAAATAAAGAAATAGTATTTCTATTAATATATAAGGTGGAACCAGAGAAGCTATGGTAGTTATATCTGTAATAGATCTCTTTCTAAATGCTTTCTTTAAAATCATATGCTTTTGAGACTGCACCCAAAGTGAAGAATATGATGATCCTAATAACAACAGTAGGTCAATTCTTACTATATTCAAATTACGTTGTACATATTTTAAACTGCATATGTTGCATATACTATCAACTACTGCATATATCTGAATAAAGTAAAATATATTTCCATAAAACAAATATATGGAAAATAATAGCTTTTACTATGGGCAGCTGGAAATCCTGTTTCCAGTGAACACACCTGATGCATTTATATAACTTCTTGGCTGTCTACACTTATGCCCACCTATTAAGATGTGATCCTGGTGCCTGTTCTTGAGTTGGTCAGACATTTACCTTAGGGCATAAATGCCAGGGAGTGATGGGTTTAGATGGACAACCTGTATAACAGTGACATGCCTTCTCTCTTGAAATACCAACACTGCTTATGCAGCATGGCACTGAATTAAATCAGGATAAACTGTAGTGCCTGATCTCCTCTGATCTTAACAGGCACACTACAGTATATGTGCCACATTGCATTAAATTTCAAACAATCTTTTTTTAAAAAAAGAAGTAGGTAATTCACCATCAAAAGAACAGGATGAGTTAACTCTGGCTGAAGCCTATCTCTATTATTTTGATGTTTTGTAAATCTTCATCTTACATTTCCACTAGCCTAATTCTCATCCGAAGCCTTTTCCATCATAGACTTTCAAACTGATGGACACATCTTACTTAATTTTCAAAGGGTCATTGCAGGTAGTGAGGTGTGTATTCAGGCCAATGAAACTTCAAATCATCCCATGGGTTGCAAATGCTTCTGGCCTCCCTAAAGATAAGAAGCGAAAGCTCAGCTGCATGATTCTCTTAGAACATTCTTCAGTCTTGCCGAACATTCCTGCTTGAATGGATTCATGGAGATGTTAGAAATTAACACCAGTGGGGAAAACTCTGTGAAAAAAGTTCAGTCATTAAATAATTTTCAGTGCTGGAAAAGGAAATGGTCCACCACCTGAATTTCTATTTATCTGTCTATGTATGTACCTAGCCTTGAAACAAGACTGTGTCTGAATTCCCCTACATTTCTCTCAGAGTTCCCAGTTCTGTACCTCTATGCATGTGGAATTCCTCATGACCTCTGTGGAAGTTCCAGGCATGAAGAGACACATTAGTTGTACAGAAACAAGTAGGATAGGTCCTAAGAAATATACTGATACCTATATTCTAGTATCTAAAAGTCACAGATGTTCCATCCTCTGAATCCCCATGGATTTTACCTTCCTTCGGGGGTACAGAAACCCAGACTCCTCAACACACTGGCTCAGTTCAACTGCCCTGGTGTCACTTTCCTCCTCCACTGCAGCATCAGCCACTAACTCCGCTGCATAGTATCGCCACTTCCTGCTGTCCTCCAACCAGCCTCTCTCCTATGTCAATAAGGAACCTTCCCAACATAGGTGCCGACTCCATGGCTGCTCCGGGACTCAAGTACCCACCAAAAAAGGGGATGCTCAGCACCCACAGGACTGGATTAATCTGTTGTGGGCCCCAGTGCCTGGACCGTGGCCATGCCCCCACTCTACTCATGCTTCACCCCGAGGTCCCACTCACCACTCACCTGGGGAGGAGGGGCAGAGAGGAGCACCCACCAGCAATACCAAAAATCAGCACTTGTACTCCCCAAGACATTCTACTAGTCCCCAGAGCAAAGGGTGCTTTTCCAACTTCTCCAGAATCTGCTTCCACTATGAAGGAACAGGAAGTTGCATCTTATACAAACCTCCTCTTAGGTCTTCTAGTCTATCCCTCAGTCCATACAAGATTATTCCCCATAAACATAGTCCAGTTTAGTTTTTAATTGTACCAAGTGCTTCCCCTGGGGAACTGTTCAGCAGTCCCGTGGAAATCACTGTTGGGAGATTTTTTTTTCAGGATATTGAACCTTAGTTTACCCTTACTTTAATTTCATCCTAGTTCTCCTGTCACCTAAAACAACTCCTCCCCATTTTTGGTGTTTACTCTCTTCAGATATATTGGCTGTTCTTCAAACCCATCCTTCCCTTCAGTTATTGCTTAGCTAAGCTGAGTTCAATGGGACAGCTCACTGTGGAAAGTAAAGCATGTGAGTGCTTGTTTGATAGAGGCCTAATTAAACAAAATCTAGGAAGGTTATTACTATTATAGCGTTATTATAACAACTATTATTTACTTGTATTATAGTAGTGCCCAGAGGCCACACAGAAATTAAAGCTCCATTGTGGTAGGTGCTGAATAAGCTTGTAGTTGATGACAGTCTCTGTGCTAAAGATCTTGCTATCTAAAAAATGTTTTCAGTCTACTAACTATCTTGGGAAAAATTAGCATTTATCACTTTCTGCACCAAAATCCCAGCTGGCATCTGTCTTCTCCACCCCACTTCACATCTTGTAATTTAGAAACAGTCCTGACTACTGACTGAGAAAAATACTAGATTGAATTATTGCCTTAATCAGTCATTTTAGGGCACACTTAAGAGTTTTTCCTGTCAGGAAATGGTAAAGACTGTGTCAGATTTAAAAATCATATCAATTACCTGTTAAACAACAGTGAGGCTGATGGAAATCATGCAGACATTGCAGAAATATCTGAAATTATCCAAATTCAGTCAAGTGAAAGTAACTGTAGGTGATTTGCCCACTTAGCTAGATCAGTGATCTTTGACTTTCTATGCTCTAGAGCCCCTTAGAAATCTTAATGAATATCCATATTTTTGCTTTAACAAAATATAATATTTTTAGTAAAATCTGTACCCATAATCTCCCTTCCATCTCCTAGGAGACACTAGGAATATAAGAACCATCATGGGCCATCAAGTCTAATGTCTAGCTTCCTGTAGTGACTGATACCTATTATTTAAGAGGAAAGAGTTCACCTTTGTCCACATACACCTTTCTAATAATGTGCAGGAAAATTCCTTTACAACCTCTATGGCAGTAAGTTTGAAGCCCCAAAGCATGAGATTTGATTACCCTCAGTCTGCTCAACAACAAATGATTTTAATAGTCATAACATAATCCAGTCCTTTAAAACAAAACAAAACTTGACCATAGTGTTTGACTGGATGACTTCCTGCTACAGTGAATTGCTCATTGATTATACTTGAACTGAAGTAGCATATCCTTTTATTTGATCTAAATTTAACAGCCATTGGTTTCCCTGTGAAACTCCTTATTCTTGTATCATGAGAGAGTATGAAAAGGGAGAACTGAACTCTGCATTTTGAATCCCTTTGTTGAGCCTCATCTAGTTCTTTTTATTTGTCAGGCAGGGCTGGCTCCAGCTTTTCTGCCACCCCAAGTGGCAAAAAAAAAAAAAGAAAAAAGAAGACAACGAGCGGCGACACTTCGGCGGCAGCTAAATCGTGCCACTTCTTCAGCAGCAGTTCGGCGGTGGGTCCTCCTTCTCTTCCTCTTCTGCAGCAATTTGGCAGCAGCTCAAAGAGGAAGAGAGGGAATGAGGGACCCACCGCCAAATTGTCACCAAAGACCCAGACTTGCCGCCCCGGTACCAAACTGAGTGCCTCCCCTTGGAATTGGCCACCCCAAGCACCTGCTTCCTACGCTGGTGCCTGGAGCCTGGAGCCAGCCCTGTTGTCAGGTCTTCTTTCATCCTACCAAGGATGAAATCCCTAACTTTGGTGCCCAGACCTTCTTTATAGGTTTATTAATTTATTAATTATTATTATTATTACTGTAATACCTTGGAGGCCCAGCCATTGAGAATGACCCCATTGTGCTAGGCGATGCACAAATATGGAACAAACTGATGGTTCCCTGCCCCCAAAGAGTTAACAGTCTAAGATGACAGATGGATATGGACAGACCAATGGAAGAGTACAGGAAACAATGAAACAATATTGGTCAGCATGACAAGCAGCGGCCTCAGTACACCAGCACTCTAACTGCTGTCAAGTTTTTTGTAGGCCTCATGGCAAAGAAGGCTTGGGCTTTCCTTCAGGGTGAACATAGATGAAATACAGTGAAGGAAACTACATTAATGCCACAGCATGGTTAAGATTCTGTATCATGGCTCAAAGCACTAACTTTTATACCTTCTTATGGCTGAGTTCAAGTCTCTGTGGCACACATAATTGGAATAGAAGCCCAACACTGTAAGGCACAGTCATCCCTGTGCCGATGCAGGTGCCAGTGCTGGCTCAGAAATGAGGTAGTTTGCAGCGCCCTATTCAGCAGCTGTGGGGACTTCAGCCTACTTCAGAGGCTCCTTTGGGGCTTTGCAGGACCACAGCTTAACTGGAGTGCATGACAACTCCGGTCACCCACCTTGTGCCCAGGTCTCCTGCAGAGGCAGCACGGAGGTCTCCCGGCACTGGGATACACCAGATACACCAGTGGTATATACCAGCTATGATGATTCAAGGGGGCCTTACAGCAATGTTGAATAGGGCCCTGTAAAATCTGGTCTAGCAGTGACAGGCACCATATAAGAACCAAGGTTATATAAGAAATGAAATTATATGCGAGACAAGACTATCTAGTGCACATCGTGAATAGCAAGAAGTGAACACTGGAAGATACAAGGCCAGCTCCTCAGATGGTGAAAATTAGCATAACTCCATTGACTTGGGCTCCATTGATTGAGGAGCTGGTCAATGTGAACAGTCAATGAACAATCCGTAGACTAAAATGTCTTTTGCATTAACTGTCAAACACTTTTCAATAGCAGACAAGTTAACGAAAAGCAAAATCCGTCTGCTGATAATTCACAAACAGAAAAAAGAGCTCAATGTGTCAAGTGAGTGATTCTTTATCACTAGTTCACCCAGCTCTAATAACTACCTCACAAAGATGTTGTGAGGATTAATTAGTTAATATTTGTAAAGTGTTGTGAGAATGAAGATTGTTAGATCAGCGCTAAATGTTTTATTTACATGATTTCACACAGTAGCCTGTCAGACTCCCATGGGGTTTGGCGTATCCCTGTGTTTGCAGGTTCCCACTTCAAGTTTAATCAGGACAAACCCCACTTTTATCAAGACATAATGTATTTTTATTGCACCAGCAGCACAAATGCATCCTACAATGTGTAAATTAAGTGATTACTTTCTGTACATCTCACTCTCCAGAAAAAAAACCTATCATAAATTGGGACCCTTTGAAAGCATTGCCAAATGTAAATTTAGACTTCAGCCTATGAGCTCCTGTCAAAAATGTATCCACAGCCTCATTTGTCAGGTACTGTTATTGATTTTATAATGTGTAATGTTTTTCTTATTGAAAAAGTGTTCCCAGGCCTGAGCTTATTAACACAAGGTTGATTACTCTTTGGGGGGAAGCAAACAGTTCTGTCATTTATTTAAGATGATAAGTGCAGGAAAATCATGGGCATTATATACACATTCAGTGAATGAAAATTATGGTTACTGATTAAATAATATGAGGCTTGAAAATTAAAGTATAGTACAATGCTTCCTCTTTATGAAGCTCCTAGATGTAAGCTATATGAGTTACTGAACTTTGAAGAGGACATTTTACCTGTACATTATATAATTATTAGTTCCATTTTATTTCTCTCATGTTTATGGCTAATGAAGTTTGTATGAAATTATAATCTTTGCATTTCATGTTCCTGCAGTTTATGTACCAGCTGAAGATATAATTCTCTGATTGTGATACAGTATTATGATCTTTCCCATAGCAATCTGTTCTAATACATATGCACCACACCACAGGAATACGACTTCTGGTAGAGACTAGCTCAAAAAAGAGCAGATGACCTTGTCAGAAACAAAAGTTGAGATTTATAAAGCTAAATAAGGGTTTTAGATATATAACTCACGTTAGTTTCTCGAAGTCCCATAACTGGCTTTGGAAATTTCAATTAAATATAATATTTTCATTCAAATATCCTGACTAATAAAGAAAGAGGCAAGCAATACCATCTCTGACCCCCAGAAAAGGTATAGGGCCTGTTCCACCAGTACTGCTTGTGGTTTTATATCGGTGTAAAATCAGTGATGTTACAGTGGCATCAAACTGGAGTAACACACTGATAAATCAAGCCCCAAGACATATACATCAAAATTCTGGTCCCATTGCAGACAGTGGCAAGCCACCCATTCACTTCAATAGGGTCAGGATTTCACCCATGGATGAATTTATTTTCCTACAGAATTGTTTTCTACCAGGCATCAGCAACGGTGCTGGGTTTTGTGGTCCCACACTATACAAGTGAAAATTCAGATACAGGAGCTGCTCCATGTCTTTCCATAGAAGCTGCCTCATTTGCACATGCTATAGTTCAGCAGGAAGTGTGGGAAGAGAAATTCCTCTTACACAGTGTAAAAATGTCAGTATTCCTTGATGCAAAGTTTATAGGTTGAGTTTTTCGGAATATTCCCACATCTCCACTCTGCTGAAGTCCATTATAAACTTTCTTCATTAACACATTTTGTGCATATGGTTCGGCTTTCTAAACGTTACCTATACTCTGTCCATACTGTCACTTGTTCAGGGGTGTGGTCTTTCCTTAGTTCCCACTGGAGTCAATGGAAATGTCCTTTGCTATCAATAGATGCAGAATCACGCCAACATATCGCAATGTTGGTATTGGCTGGAAAGATAGGCTCCTTAAAACTAGAGAAGCACTTTCCAGTTTCCTTTCCCTTTCAATAACTCAGAGTTTATGTCTCCTTTGGAGACTAGAGATGAGCAGGAAACATTTATTTAACTTTGCAAATAGTTTGTGTGAGTTTGAAAATGTTTACAATCCCAAACCCAGACAAAAAGGCAAAATCTCAAAAATCTTCACAAACCAAAAAATAGATTTTTTTTGTCTGAGTCAATAGATACATCAAGGCTGCCCAGAGGATTCAGGGGGCCTGGGGCAAAGCAATTTCAGGGGCCCCTTCCATAAAAAAAAAGTTGCAATACTATAGAATACTATATTCTCATGGGGGCCTCTGTGGGGCCCAGCGCCTGGGGCAAATTGCCCCACTTGCCCCCCACCCCGAGGCAGCCCTGAGACACATTTCAATTTCAATTTTGCTTTAGTTTTGACCTTTTCTCTTTCTTTACAACTTTTATTTCAGTCTAATTAGTTTACATTTCTAAACCAAATGCCGGTCTGAACCAGACAAACTGCCAGGGTAATCTTGACAAAGTGAATCTGATTCAGCTACCCAGGCAGAAAGACTCCTAGAAAGTGACTGCAGAGATAGCCCTGGCATAAGAAGGTACTGCTGACATTTTCCCCTTTGAGATGGCTTTGGGAAGAATTTATTCTCAGGTGCATTGGAATGTGTATTTTCCTTTTGATTCCCTATTGGAGGAGACATAATAATCCTGCAAAGGGCAAGGTCCCCCTTTCAAGGACTAAGAGAGTGGGGCCTGAACATAAGCCACTGGCCAGAGACGACTTGTGCCTGCTGATAGTGGGGGGGCACAACCCCAGAACAGCTTGAGTCATCCCCCCCACCCCGCAAGTAGCACCCTGCCTTCCTCCCCACAACTTACTGGAAAGCAGCAGCCCCTCTCTGCAGCTTCCATCTGTTCCTCCTGCCTCTGCCTCTCCCTGCCAGGTGCAGCTCCCGGGCTCAGCTGCCCCATAGGCAAGGGGCCTGGATGCACCATGTGACCAAGCAATCTGGGGTAGCACATGACCCCTATCTACCCCCCTCCATGCATCACCTTTGCCAGTGTAGATAACTGGGCATGTCTAGGGCCTCCCACTCTCTGGGAGAAAAACCTAAGGGGACTTTTTTACAGAGATTTAACAGCAGATGGTGGCAGAGCTGAAATTAGCTGTTGTCTTACACCCTTGTAATGAACTTCTATTTTTCAGGGATGAACAACAACAAGAGCAGACAACTCTGTCAGCGGCAACAGAGGACAGTGGATATGGGTGCTGTCAGGCTTATTCTGGAATTCACTTAGGGTCCAGCATTCCCTCCTGAGCCTTCAGCCTTTTCTGCCATTTGAGTGGGATCTATGCTTATATGCTTAGCCTCCAGACCTCCCCCGGGGTCCACTTGATTTTTAATTATCTTTCAAATCTCCATTCCATATGCAGTTTGCTCTCTCAGAAATCTAGAGTAAAGCCTACTCCTTGTTTTCCATCCAATTCTCTCATAGTCTTCTCTCACAATTATTATTCTATAATCCCTTTTCTTTCTCCATTTTAATCTTTTTCTATAGTCAGTTTATTTCAGAATTAGGATCCTTATCCTTTGATCTATTCATTAGCAGTTTAACCTTACACTTTCCCCCCTGCTTTCTAGTGAAGTTATTACTGAGGATTCCTTAAATGGGGGGTGAAAACAGTAGAGCGTGGCCTTCATATCACAAAATAAGGATTTATAAAGGGGGAGTATTGGGAAGGGGTCTCCCCATGGGACACCTAGTGGGAAAAGAAATAGTGCAGTTTGGAAATGGATTAGAAAGCTAGACGGAGAAGGGATGCTAGGTCATTTGGGAGCCTTGCAGCTAGTAGGTATAAAGGCAATATATTGATGTTATGCAGCTAGTAGGTATAAAGGCAATAAAGTCAGTCCACATGCAGAGAATGAAAAAAGTTGAACAAGTCAAAATAAGTGCATGACAGGGCAACAGAGAGGCAAAGTTAGGCTGGTAGATTAGACAGCCCCATCAACAGCCGACATCTGGCCACACCAGATACTCAAGAGTTATAGTTATTTTGCTTTTCTTTGTTCTCTTTTAGGTACAATCTCTGGCCTCTGGTCTTTCTTGTTTAGATAGGAAGGGTGGTGTAAGGGGATAGAGCACTGTAGTGGCATTCAGTAGATCTAGGTTAAATTCTTGCTTCAGCCACAGACTTCCTGTGTAACTTTGGGCAAGTGCCCCTGTGTCTCGGCTCTTGAACTGTAATAGGGAGGTAATACTTTCCTAGCTTATAGGGGTATTGTGAGGACAAATACATCAATGATTGGGAGGTGCTGTGGTGATAGGGGCCATGTAAGTAGGTAGTTAGGATTGCTTATGTTTTCGCCTATGCATAGCTGTGTGTATAGCATTCAAAATCATTTTTAAGGTAATACTAAAATACAAAAGAACAAAAAGGAAAGTAGCAATAAATAGATAAGTATGAGAGTAATAGCTTCTTAGGAGTCTCTGCAGTCTGTCGCGTAAATAAAAAATACATAGACATCTGTAAAGGATGTCTAGTACATACGGTGACCCATTTTCAAAATGTGCTTACTCTGCACATGAAACAATGCATTCTCTTGCATTTTTCTGCACCATCATCACTTGAAAAATCACTAGAAGCAACATGCACAAACCTCACCACTTGCTTACACAAATCAAGTGGAAATAGATTTTGCCCATGCTGAGTTTGCCAGTTGCACGCATCATTGATAGCAGACCAAAGTTTCTCCTCCCTTGGTTTTCACACCTCAACTGCTAGAACAGGGCCTCATCCTCCCTGATTGAACTAACCTCATTATCTCTAGCTTGCCTGCTTATATATACCTGCCCCTGGAAATTTCCACTACATGCATCTGACGAAGTGGGTATTCACCCACGAAAGCTCATGCTCCAAAACGTCTGTTAGTCTATAAGGTGCCACAGGATTCTTTGCTGCTTTTACAGACCAAAGTTGTGCATCCAAATATGAACACATGCAAATGAAGGCCAGGCTGAGGTCTCTTTCAAAGTTCTGCCCTACAAAGTGCCATTTGAAAAAAAAGTGTTATATGACAGGGCTTACAAACACATATGTGCCTTTTACACTAACTCTTTACATTCTTACTTGTCCTCTCTAAAAAACCCACAAAAATCATTTGTGCACACAAATCTAATCCAATAAAAAGATGTTGTTTCCAGAAATGACAATCCTTAAAAAATGAAAACAATTAAAGTCAGTCATCTCCCCTTGAAATTACATCAGCAAATTTTAAGCAAAATTTGTGGTGGATATACACTGGATTTCATTGCATCTAACTTAGTTTAAATCATCACACCCAGTTTTAAGGGTCCTATTTGTTCATCTATCTGAGTACTTCTATAGCTCCCTTCAATGTAGTATCTAAAGCCCTTATATTGCAATGAACTCTGTGCAGATGCATAGATCCCCTTGCATGGAATGTACTGCAGGATTGGCACCTTAGTGCTGAATATTGTCTATGGAGTGATAGCCCTCTAGAAGCAGTTGGTCAAATCATAGTAACGACACTTAAACTGCACAGTGGTATTTTGTATTTATATTATACTACCATGCTATAAAATATACAGTATATATGCACTCAAGGGAATAGGAAAAGATCATCTGCATTCTAGCCTTTTACCAGGTTTGCTGTTTTAAAATAAGATGACTTCTCTATTTACTTTTTAATTATCAACTCTGTACAAAATGGCTTTTTAATCTTGAATGTCATGACATTCTTTTGATTGTTCTGATGTTACATTCACTCCAGTAAAGATAAAATAAGTATAATTAATAAAAAGCCAGCATTCTGTGAACTCAAAGCCTACAAGATAGGTTTTTGTAAAATGAGCCCTTTAGAATTCCCAATAATATCAAAGAAAACACAAATGATAGAACAATAGAGTGGGACAATTCATTTCATTTATTTGTATGGTGCAACTATTGATGTCAGGTCAAACCATAAAGTCCTTGCATACTAGTTTGCTTAAACCTTCCTTGACAAACTCCAATTCTCTGCAGTGGGAGTTCTGTCAGAGTAAGGAGTGTGGATTTGGCCTCACATGGTATGCTTCAGATGCCTTACTTCAGTCATTCTCTGGGATGTTTTCCACTAGCATCTCACATGTGGGCCCAGAGCCTACAATTAGACCCAGAGGGCGAGGGCCCACTGACATTAGTGGAGCTCTCTGTGGGGGCAAGGGTCTGTGAGCATGGGTCTGACAGAAGAATTGGGGCTCTAACTTTGAAAAGAGGATTCTCTGCAGTGATCGTAATACTCCAGTCTGAGTTGATCCATTCTTTGATGAAGGAGCTTTTTGGTCAAAAAAAGGGTGTGTGTGTGAATGTTTTCAATAAGTGAAAACACAATTTTGTATCTTTCAAACTCAAGTTTGTTGCCAAAAAAAGAGGGCTTTAATGGCTTAGCTTCTTCTAGTGTACTGAATTTAAGGGCGCTTGTCTTATCTGCTGAGAGAATCTCAGGAATCAGGTTAGAGGCTAGGGCAGCTGTGACATTGTTCTAATGAATATACTCCTTAGGTGTAGGCTCTGTTGTATAACCTATTGGTAATTGTCTGGCTTCCAGAAATTATCTGACAGACTGACTTCTTTGAAAATGTTCTCTTTTTGATTTCCAAATTCCTGAGTATGAACACCTTTTTTTCCCCAACTGTTCATATTTGTTCCCTAAATCCCTGTGACCTAGAAACTTTTTCTTATGTTAGGAGAGTGCATTTCTTATGCTTCAGTTGCTTGAGACAGCATTCTTCTTACTGTAACTGGTTATACCCAGGGAAAAAAGCAAACCTGAAAATGCATATATTAAATGGTTTCATCTACTTATTTGCTAATAAGATATTTGTCTACCTGCAAGATCATAGGGATTAAAGAAGTCACACATAAAATGCTTTTGTCTGTGCATGTGTGTGTGTGTGTGTGTGTGTGTGTGTGTGTATGCGAGAGCGATAGATTTTGAAGACAAAATAGTCAGAGCTATCAGAGTTTTCTAATGCTGTCCATCACCACAGTATCAGAGCTATATTCCTGTCAAATGTCTGAGTAACTCTCATCAGTGCTCATGGGAGTGATGCGTGTGAATCCAGAGAATGCCTTTTCTCACAGCAGGAGAGTAGTTAACATATATATTTTAAGGGAATTTAATTCTTCTGAATGAGCTGCAATACAAGGAAACTAAATTCCTCACACTATCCTCCAAACAGGTGCAACCTGGGTAGAAACCGTGCACACTTCCCTGCAGGGTGCTGCCAATGCGCCTCAGTGCTGTGCTGGAGGAATTATCCCTAAGAGTGATAGGCTAGTTCTCTATCCTTCTTGAAGACTCTCTGCTGAGAGTGCCAAGAAAGTAACTGCTTATTGCTAATTTTGTGGTTTTTGAAATGTGGACATTTGTCTGCTGGGAACTGGATTTAAACCATCAACTTATTTCACATTACTGCCCAGCATATAGCCATAAAAAAGTAATAACTTTCAGTCACACGCTAACCTATGGTAGATGCATTTAGACCAGTGACCTGCAGATGAGAGATTCCATATTTCATCACCTATCCCTCCCATTCATTACTCCTTCTTCACATCTCAGCAGATATTTACAAGTATTTAAAGCTGATTAAAGTGGGGATTGGACTGAAAGATCCGAGAGCATTTCAGACACATCCATTTGAATGATTTATCGGTGAATCTATACAATCTCTCTCCTCCACAGAAATACAATAGCAGGGGGGATTGCATGGCTCAGGGGACTGGTAATGGGATAGTCTTTCTTTTCTAAGATGCCTCTACAGTGCCAGCCCAGGTCTGCATGACTGAAAGTTGTTACCATCTGATGGCTGTTCAATGGGCTATTTGAAATGAGTTTCATGGCTCTAGTTTCCAGTGGAGAGGATCCACATCAGAAAAGCCATCATCTCACTTGGCAGCACTAATTGGCAGCATCCTTGCTACTAGTCTCAGCCAAGAGGCCAAGGACTGTAATGAGCTAACAAGGGTCCCTTCAGATCAGAGTTTAGGAACATTGTGGAAGCTCTCTTTCCTGCTGCCCGTGCTGCAGATTTTTGTGCACAGACACAGAACTTTCAATTCCAGGGCTGTCAATCTGCCTCTTTTTTTATAAGCACTAAATTCAAATGAAAAATTCACTGAAAAAGACATACAATGAATTTCCAAGAGTGCTCTATTTTAATTTAAGCATCGTGTTTATGACACTATAATTTAGATCGTGTCAGGGCTTCTAATAAAAATCCTTATTTCACATGCTCAACCACTCTATAAAAATGCAGAATTAATTGGGGAATGCAGAGTCTTCTTTTATACTTCAGGAAAATGTCATTAAAGTCAATCACTTATTTTAGTACTTATGTGGCCTCAATTAGCCTAGTATGAGAGCACCTCACAATTTTAATGTATCCACAACTGCCCTTTGAGGTAGGGAAGCTCTATAATCCCCATTTTATACTTGGGGAACTGAGGCACAAAGGAGCTTGCCAGGAAGTCTATGAGAGAACAGGGAACCTAAACCACCCAAGTCTTAGGCCTGGTCTACACTACGCATTTAAACTGATTTTAGCAGCGTTAAACCGATTTAACGCCGCACCCATCCACACTATGAGGCCCATTATATCAATATAAAGGGCTCTTTAAATAGGTTTCTGTACTCCTCCCCAACGACAGGAGTAGCGCTAAAATCGGTATTACCATATCGGATTAGGGTTAGTGCGGCCACAAATTGACGGTATTGGCCTCCGGGTGGTATCCCACGGTGCACCACTCTGACTGCTCTGGACAGCAATCTGAACTCGGATGCAGTGGCCACGTAAACAGGAAAAGTCCCGCAAACTTTTGAATTACATTTTCTGTTTGCTCAGCGTGGAGCTCTGATCAGCACGGGTGGCGATGCAGTCCCAAATCCAGAAAGAGCTCCAGCATGGACCGTACAGGAGATACTGGATCTGCTCGCTGTATGGGGAGACAAATCTGTTCTATCAGAGCTCCGTTACAGAAGACGAAATGCCAAAGAGTTTGAAAAAAATCTCCAGGCTACACAGTGCTGCGTGGCAAGTGTAACGGAAAGCCAAAGAATTAAATGGATGCTCATGGAGGGAGGAGGTACTGAGGACTCCAGCTATCCCACAGTTCCCAGCAGTCTCTGAAAAGTATTTGCATTCTTGGCTGAGCTCCCAATGCCTGTAGGTTCAAACACATTGTCTGGCGTGGTTCAGGGAATAGCTCGTCAATTTACTCCTCCCCCCCCATGTGAAAGAAAAGGGAAAGAAATCATTTCTTGACTTCTTTCAGTGTCACCCTATGTCTACTGAATGATGCTGGTAGACGTGATGCTGCAGCAGTGAAGAGCAGTATCCACTTCTCTCCCCTGCCCGGTGGCAGATGGTGCAGTAGGACTGGTAGCCGTCCTTGTTATCAACCCATGAGTGCTCCTGGCTGGCTTCAGGTGAGGCTGGCCGGGGGTGCCTGGGTGAAAAGAGGAATGATTCTCTGTCATTCCCAGTAGATGGTACAGAACGGCTGGTAACCATCCTCATCATAGCAACTGGGGGCTGAGCTTCATCAGCCCCCTCCCTTTTCTGTGTAAAGAAAAGATTCTGTCCTGCCTGGCCTGTCTTAGCAGTGGCATGCTGGGCTCCTCTCCCCCACACGGCTTAATGTCCTGCCTGGACTGTCATAGTGGTGGGAGGCTGCCTCCCCCTCATTTTATCTCACTAACAAGTCACTGTTTCTTATTCCTGCATTCTTTATAACTTCATGACACAAATGGGGTGGACACTGCCACCATAGCCCAGGAAGGTTGGGGGAGGAGGGAAGCAACAGGTGGGGTTGTTGCAGGGGAACCCCACATGAATGGCATGCAGCTCATCATTTCTGCGGGATCTGGCACAGAGCAGCTATGCTCTCTGATACACTGGTTCTCTAGCACCCTTGCCCCATATTCTAGGCAGGACTGACTCTATTTTTAGAAACCATAAAGGAGGGATTGACTCGGGGATTCATTCCCATTTTTGCCTTTGCACCCCTGGCCGACCTCAGCCAGGGGCACCCATGATAGCAGCAGACAGTACAGAATGACAGATAACCGTCATCCCATTGCCAATTTACACCAGCAGCAGACGGTACAAAACAACTGATAACCGTCTCTGCTATCATGCAAAAGCAAATGAATGCTGCTGTGTAGTGCTGGAGTATCTCCTCTGTCAGCGGCATCCAGTACACATACGGTGACTGTAAAAAAAAACGCTGAACAGTCTTCATGGTTGCCATGCTATGGCGTCTGCTGGGGCAATCCAGGGAAAAAGGGCATGAAATGATTGTCTACCGTTGCTTTCCCAGAGGAAGGAATGACTGACGACATTTACCCAGAACCACCTGCAACAATGTTTTTTGCCCCATCAGCCACTGGGCTCTCAACCCAGAATTCTAAGGGGCAGGGGAGACTGCGGGAATTATGGGATAGCTATGGAATAGCTACCCACTGTGCAACGCTCCGGAAATTGGCGCTAGCCTCGGACCATGGACGCACACCGCCCAATGAATGTGCTTAGTGTGGTCGCGTGCACTCGACTTTATACAATCTGTTTTATAAAACCAGTTTATGTAAAATCGGAATAATCCCATAGTGTAGATGTACCCCAAGACTAGCACCATAAGCACAGAACCATCCTTCTCCTCTTATCACATTTAATGTCGATATTTTATAAATTGCTATGCTTGTGGCTCAATAGTTAAAGACTGATTGGTTCTATTAACTGGAGTCAGTGAAATACCAAATTAAGGCCAGTTTGGCAAGGTACTCAAGCACATGCTGAACTCTAAGCCCATCTGTAATCCTATTAAGATCTTTGGGGATATCTTCATGCTAATATGAGGCACATGTATAAGTCTCGTGATGAATGACCACCTATATTAACAGCATAGAGAAACAAAAGGATGGGCAAATCAGTAAAATAAACAGATGCTTAAATCTTCATTCTTTCAAAAATCAAATATTATTTAAGATTCTGTAATGACTGAATAATTATTTTTCATTTTCTGCCTGAGCTCAGAGCTGGAGGTGCCAAAACTCTATGAGGAAAGCTGTTCATGTGTTAATTCCAACCATGGCCAGAAGCAGAAGTGTGAGAAATCGCCTCTTTTCTCTGAGATTTCTTACCCAGGTTTGAAGTTTCAAGTAGTTAGGATAAACATACAGTTTTGGATACTAATCCAAACCGAACCTCAGGTCTGAACCCTTTGGGGAACAGACATCTTGAGTTAAGAGAGTTTTAGTTTGTGTTTACATGATAATACACAAGCTATTATCTATTTTCTGAGAACATCTGGATTCAAACAGATACAGATACTTTTATTTGCTATCCTTTGGCAAGGTATGATTAAATTAACTTGTGCAACTCACTGCTACAAGCTATAATCAGGGTTAAATGAATAAATCAATAAATGTAGAGGGCTATAATAAAGGCTTTCTCTTTTGTAACTCTTTAGGGTCTTCTATAGTACTCATCACAGTAGTATTTGAGCCATGTCCATTAACTACGTAGACTTTATATTCCAACCTTTAGCAGTAATCAAGAATGAATCTGCCAGTTTTCTAATGAGAGAGAACTATGATACAGTGATTAGGCATTTATATAATCAGGCACTTATATGAGCAATAAGAATATCATCCCTAATTACACTAGCTAGGATAAATATTTAAACTCTATTTTTCAGAAAATTTTTTGGCTGCTAACAGTTGGGGAATAGGAAGAACCTTTCCCTAATGGCATGTAATTACAAACTTATCCACTGAGAGGTTTTCAACCATTCTCTGAAGTATCTGGTTCTGGCTACTGTCTGAGACAGGATACTGGACAAGATGATCCATTGTTTAGAGCTAGTTGGGGAATGCGTATATTCCTATGTATGTTTACCAAAGTTATGATTAGATTATTTGAGGGGAAGATATCTGTGCTAGAAGGCATCTTAGAAAACTGTGCTTAACAGACTCCCCTTTCCAAAAATGAGTGTTCAAGTTAGCAGTGTCCTGTTGTAATTTAAGATAATGGCTGCATTGGAAACCTACAAAAATGAGCAAGCTTCTTCTGGCTTAGGGTTGAAAACCATTATATGCTATGCTGTGCTACTGCTTGCATCATAGATTCCAAGGCCAGAAAGGATCACTGTGATCATCTAACCTCCTGCATAA
This sequence comes from Gopherus flavomarginatus, assembly GCF_025201925.1. Lineage (NCBI taxonomy): Eukaryota > Metazoa > Chordata > Testudines > Testudinidae > Gopherus > Gopherus flavomarginatus. The sequence continues at coordinate 198,990,127 of NC_066620.1, read as the reverse complement.
CACAGGCCATAGAACTTCTCCAAAATAATTCCCACTTGAATTAGAGCAGCTCCTTTAGAAAAATAGCTCATCTTGCTTTAAAAATTGCCTGTGATGAAGAATCCACCACAACTGTTGGTAATCTATTCCATAGAAAGTAAAGTTGCTTATATCTTTATTTGTCTTTCTTCTGCTGTTCCTCAGTTTAAAGAGTAACAATTTCAAATTTAGTGTTGTTGTAGTTCTGTAGGTCTCAGGATATTAGAGAGACAAGGTGGATGAGGTAATATCTTTTATTGGACCAGCTTCTGTTGGTGAGAGAGACAAGCTTTCAAGCTTACACAGGACTCTTCTTCAGGTCTGGGTCTCTCTAATTACAAATTTAGACCGGATCCTCAGTTGGTGTAAATCAGTTCCATTGAAGTCAGTGGAGCCACACCAATATAAACCAGCTGAGGATGTATCACATTCAGTAGCCTTTTAAGTATATGAAATCGATTGTGTTATAGTACTGCCGCCATTTAGATATAGCATATGTGCTTGTTTTTCCAGCATTGTCAATTAACCATTCCATGGTCTCTGTGGAACAGTTTTTTCTCCACGCTGACAGTCAATGAGAATGAGTCCAGAAATCTATTTTTATAATAACTGAGACCTGTGATGCAGTAAAACTATGCCCGTGGTGTACTGGAAAGGATTTGTTTGGCACTGTCTCTTTCTACTGGCCTTAACTGAAGTGACAATGTTTTTTCAGAACAGTTCAACATCAGGCACACAGCAAAGCCTTGAAGAACCACTGATGCATCATGGGAAACTTTTGACAATCATTCTTTGACAACCATTCGATCTAGAAACAGTTTTGTTTTATGTACAAACATCCTTGTTTATAGGGGGTATGTGAGATCTTCAGATAAACAGATTTGGCTGACGGGTCAATCAGCACAAGACTTTTTTCAGACCCCTAACTCAAGAGAATAGTGAAGGAGAAGCTAGAGTGAAGGAGAGGCTACCCTGTAAAGTTTAGGCTTCTCTGAAGCTCCCAAGTGCAATGAAGAAAATGCTACCTTTATCTGAAGACCTCTTGGCTTTTATGGAACTGCACCAGCATTCTCACTGAAGTGTACAGTACAACTCAGTGGGATAAAGCTGAACATCAGATTTAACCAATAGGGTTAATCAGTTGTCAGTAAACCATATTTCCCTTCAAGGTTTTTATTTTATTTTTTGGGGGGATGGGGAGGTAAGAGAATTTGCCATCAAAATGGGATCTTTGCTGCTAAAGTGTTCTTTGATTGTTCTTACATATCCACTGTTCTGAAGACATAATCCTGTTTGTGACATCATAACATGTTGCCATGGAAACAACTGAGACATCACAAATGGAGGATTATGAATTCAGGTGGGGAATAAGGAACAGGAGCAAAAGAGTTTCCAAGCAACATGTGGAGTGTTTGTCAGTGCAATTTTACCATCTGAAAGTAACATTACCTAAGTATTACAGATACAGCATGCCCTATACTTAACAGGAGGCATATGTGCCATGCTATGGTAATGTTAATTATGACAAATACCAACACTTTCATGATCACCGCTGTATCTAGTTTTTCTCTAAGTAAAGCAAAATGAGGAAAGAAAAATAGAAAACATGACATATGCTTTAGTAAGAATGATCTCTAAACACAATGATTTAAGCCTTTACGTGACACCTTGAAATCAAAACAAGATATGCCCTTTCCTATATACCTCACAGCTAAAACTTATGTCCTGGCTCTCACTATCTCACATCTTCATTACTGCAACATCCTTTTTTCTGGCCTTGACAAGTGCACCCTTAGCCTGATCATGTCCTTTCAGAATGCTGTTGCAAAGATCATTTTCCTAGCCTGTCACTTTGACTATATCGCCCTTCTCTTGGCATCCCTTCACTAGCTCCATCTTCTGTATCATATTAAACACGAGATATGTACCTTCACTTTCAAAGCCCTTCACAACTTATTCCCGCCCTACCTATAACCTCTCCTTCAGCACTAAAATGTCAGCTCCTACCCCCGATCAACCCCGGATGCCAGTCTCCAGTGCCCACCTGTTAAATTTTCAAACACCTTTGTGCTTTCTCTCATGCTGTCCCTCGTGCCTGGGAGGAGCTATCCATAAACATCCACAAAGCCACAATCTGTAACCCACTAACCTCCTTTGTCCTATGACTGTAGAGGTGTTAACTGCCCACTTCACCTTGAAAGGTCTCTTGCAACATGTGTCAGCTCCTTATCTGTTCCACCCTTGTATATAGCTGTGATACTCTGAGTTCCTTTCCCAGACCTGAAGAAGAATGGTGGCCAGGTCTAGGCTATAGACTTATATTGGTATACTAATATTGGTAATTATACTGACCTAACCCCGGGTGTAAACAATACTATGTTGGTGGGGTAGCTTCTCTCATTGACACAGCTACCACCTCTCCCAGAGGTGGATTAACCATGTTGACAGAAGAAGCTCTCATCGATGTGGAGGTGTCTTCACTTAAGTGCTACAGAGATGCAGCTGCAGCAGCTGTAGCATTGTATGTGAAGACAAGTCCTGGGTGTAAGTCTGAAAGCCTCTTTCTTTCAGCAACAGAAGTTGGTCCAGTAAAAATAGCACCTCACCCACCTTGTCTCTCTTTTACAATATTGGTAGCACTTATCCTGTGGGAGCAGTCAACTGAGCCACCTTGTCCTATACTCTGTAACACAAATCGTTTGCATGAAGTGTTTGTTATTGGAAAATTGCCACATGACTTGAGTATTAGAGTTGGGTAGATTGATGGCTACACTTGACAATTCAAAGCGCTGCCGCGGCAGCGCTTTGAAATGTGAGTGTGGTCGGAGCGCCAGAGCTGGGATAGAGCTCTCCCAGCGCTGCACGTAAACCACATCCCTTATGGGCGTAGCTTGCGGCACTGATTACACTGAGGCTTTACAGCGCTGTATCTTGCAGCGCTCAGGGGGGTGTTTTTTCATACCCCTGAGTGCGAAAGTTGCAGCGCTGTAAAGCGCCAGTGTAGCCATGCATTTGGATAGCTGAAGCTCTGTATCTATACATCACCTAGGCCTCTATTTGCATTGCTTAGGCAGGCATTTCACATTATTGCAAGATGCCAGCAGAAGCTTTGGTTATATTTTTCCTCAGTGTTCTACACTGAAGAGTAAATTGAGGTTCTCCCAAGCTTCCCTATTGTGGAAGGATTCACTTCTCAGTGCAGAGCAGCATGTGCTTGATCATAACCCACTACCATCTTTATCAGACTAGGCATGCAGAGAGTCTTAACGCCTACACTAGCATAGCCACTCCCATGTGAAATACCACATTGTCTAATTTGTAGAGTTACTCCTGCACAAGGTACCTTGCTCATGTCCAGCCTAACAACAATATGGAGAGTCAGTGATTGCAAATCAGGCAAGACGAGGAAAGCAGATGGGCTAGACAAGTGACTCCAGCTCTACATCTGTGGTGCAGGAATATTATTGGCAGTGGACTCTCTTTCTGTTCTTCTGTTCACAAAAGTCACAGTGATTGCCACCACCTGCCAAAATCCAGACACTACTGCCTAGCCAGCATTTGTATTATTCACTGTACCTAGATGCCAAATAGCTGGGACCTTGCTAGGCTACCCAGAGAAAAGTAACTGATGAGTTTTGCATTTATTTCAATAGTTATCTCGCAAGTTTCTCTTCCTACCATGTGAGAACAAGCCTGCCCTTTCGGCTGTGCTATACTTTTAAGTGGATAACAGTGCATGTGTGCTATGGTTATTCCATCCATGTCACATGCAACCTGCTTTCCTTAGAGTGGGGCAGGCAGTCTACCAGAGAAAGCCAACAGCACAGTGAAGACACAACAAGCTTGTTTACCTTTCATTGCTTTATTTCTTATCATTTTTTACTTCTCCAGCTGTTTCTTTTCCTTTCATTTTCTCCCTACTTTTCTCCAGTGATATTCACCTCCCTGGGCTCACGGTTTGTTCAATCTGAAAAGCCGATGCTTTTATGTGAGTTTGCTTTCCAAGCAAGTTTTCCCGAGTTCTCAGAGCTCTGCGTGTAACTGAAGTAATTATAGGATTAATCTGATTAATAATATGCATTGGAAAAAATCACACACTATAGATATGGGAGCACTGGGAAAAGGGAGAGAGACATTTTTAATATCATCACTATAAATATAGTAGCTGCTATTCCAAACTCCTGTTTACAAACAGGGCACGCACTGATATCATGGATGTACCTCAGTATGTACATTGCAAATTCTTCTGGCATCCTGAGCTCATATCGCAGCTGTGCAAGTTTATTGTGTGGCAGCACGTGAACTAAGACACTGACTACAGGACCTGATTCTCTTCTCATTTACATCAGCTGAACTCTGTGCATTTCATTGGAGTGACTCCTGAATAACAATGTGGTGAGATCTGCATCAGATTCACAGTCCTTATTGCATTCAGGCAGAAATATCACGCTGCTGGGAAATTCTGAAACCACCAGGTGATATGTATACAATGCTGTGCTGGAGGGGGCAATAGCCATCATGAGAATTACAAATGACACATCGCTTAGTACGTATGTGTGTGTACACAAACACACAACATTCTTTATAATTAAAGAGACCACAGTCATCCTTACAATTAATTTTAACAGTGAGAGGAACAAAAAATAGATATTTGCTCCCATAATAATAAAAAAGTCTTTAATGCAAGAAAATCAACCAGGATTTTCAATGGAACTTGAAAGATCAGATTTTAGTTATTCATCTGCTCTGTTGATAATATGCCATTGCACAGAGCAATTCTTCAAAAGGGGTTTTGTGTCACAAGTCTATTCTAGTCTGTTCTACCACAGTGTCTCATGGTGCTTTCTGATTCATTCTAGCTTTTTTTTTTAATCTCAAACTAAATGTGATTTAAATATTACCTCATAGGTGTTATCTGAATGAAAAAGAATGACTACTGCTAGTGGCTTGCTTTCTGCTTAATAACATAGTGCACACAGCATCTTGTGCTCTCCACCCTCTTGCTGCCCGCTGTTTAACCAGGGCTTTTAGGTTTTCATCAATTGCCACTGACACCTTACTGATAAATAGGTCATTCAGAAATTCAGTTGCATCTCAGTCTGGTGTCTTAGAATGCCTAGAATACACTGAATCATTTCCTTGGGCTTGCTTTCAGCTCCAGCAGAAGGTAAATACAACCCAGTAAATCTTAAATGAATGGATCATAAATATTAAGGAGTCCAGAGCGGCAGACTCAACTCTGCCTGAGTGGGGGTAAGCAGCACAGACCTAGTAGTGCATAGGGGAAAAGCAATCCCCTCAACCCCAAGTCACATACCCCAAGTAGCACTCTTTCCTGAGCCAATGGAGAAGGCCCTGGAAGCAAAAAGATCCTGCCCCAGCCCACCCAGGCCCAGCGGTTAGAGGGTAATCCCCTTCTGAAGTCTTATGTCCTGAAGTGGGCCCTGAGCCTCAGTCACATGAACTGGGGGCAGAGTAGCCCTCCCAAGTGTGAGGTGCAACATTCCTGAGAGTTAACAGGACAGTCCAGAGGCACTTTCACAACCTCTGATGCTGCTGACATCACAGACCTTCCCCACTGAAATTGGACTTTCTCCTTTTTGGAGCTGATAATCTACTGCGTCCCTTCACTGATGAGTAACAGAGAGGGGAAGAGCTACCCTAGGACTGTGATGGTCCCACAGCACTATGTGTGGCAAAGTCTCCTGAGAGAAGGATCATTTGTCTGACTGTGGGGTGGGGTGAACTGACTATAGCTATTCCCAGAGGGGCAACCTGGGAATAGGTTACATATTTAAAACAATATAGAAATGTTTAATAGATAAAAGGCACAAACAATCACCTTTTGATTTATTCACATAGCTATGCCTGACCTCATTTGTATAAGAAAGCCCCTGTTCCCTTGCCATCCATTTCTCACCAAGATGGGTCTGGACATGTCCTGTTATAATGGAGTGCTTGAGGGACTGTCTGGAAAGGAATATGCTGATATTTCATACCATGTTTATACCAGCTGGGTCATAAATTACCCTGTTATTTTGTAACTTTTGATTATAAATTGCCTTTTGAGCCATTTATTGAACTTCTGCTCAATACTAAACAGAAGATTCCGAGCTAAGGTGATAAGGGTTCACCAAGATATATCTACATACTTGCCTAGCAGACTGTAGTATTTAAATAAATTGCATTGACTTATTGCCCTTATTGATTCACTGATGCCATTGGTATGATCTGATTTCATAGACTTCTTTTGGGGAAAAATAAAACAAAAAAAAGAGCTTTAATTAGTATATTTTTCGTAAGAAGCTATAAATGGTGAAATGTCATGATGCAATGTACTCTGGTGGTATATCATTCACAATTAGATTGAACAATAATTTACTTATAAATGAAAGTAAAGGAGAAAACATAAACCACCAAGTTACTGTGGAGTTTCTGAGATAATAAGGAGTAGGACAGTTTTCCCCACATGTAATATTCAGTTATTTGCATTTTCCCCCTCACTGATAACAAACATAACTTTTAATTATTTCACCTTCACATGCCATTCCTGAAACAATCTTTATATTAATTTATCTTCATATTATTAGCTCTGATTATTGAGTCCAGATCATGCACAAAAATGGCTGAAGCCTAAGCAATAATGTTTTTCTGAAATACCACTGAGACAGAACATGTAAAAGGTAATTTTTTTTTGTTCTCAGTCAAACAACAGCAAAAGAAGAAAAATTCACACATGTAACTTACTCAGCAAATTTGATTTCCAGGGACAGTGTGTTCTAGTGCAGTCATATAATCAATTCAGTCCTCCTCATCTTAAAAGAAGAGCATTGTGCTGCGATATAGCATAATAAACTAATAACAACCAAAGGACTATGTTTGAAATAGTCTGTTTTAACACAGCACTCCGTATATGATTTTGTTGCTGCCTAATGGGTCATGTATACTGCACTGTTCTGTGATATAACAGTCAATACACTTTATAAACATTAATACTGTAATGCTGAAAGAGAGATGCATAATTTTTGTCTTTCTAGCTTTATCCATCTCTAAATTAATTGGAATATTTTGGAAGTAAAGGGATTGGGTTCTATTTCTGAGTTGGCCAAAGATTTACTGTGGTCAATTTACCTAAGCCAACAGTTTCAAAGTTCATATACTCCTAGACCTTAAAGTCAGAGGGGACCATTATAATTTTTCAGTCCAATCTTGTGCAAATCAAACCACAACGAGGGACAAAATCAGAAAGGCTAAGGCACAAAATGAGTTACACCTTGCAAGGGACTAAAGGACCTCTTCTTATTGCCCTTTGAAATATATTAGGAGCAAGAGAAAGACATAAGAAAGTGCAGGTCCCCTACTTAGCGCAGAAGGAGAGCTAATCACTGATGATATAAAGAAGACTGACATATTCAATGTATATTTTGCTTCAGTCTTCACTAAAAAAATTAATTGTGACCAGAAAATTAATGTAATTAATATTAACAGAAAAGGGAAGAAATGCATGGAAAGAACAGATTAAAGAATATGTAGATAAGTTAGATGTATTCAAGTTGGCAGGGCCTGATGAAATTCATCCTAGGGTACTTTAGGAACTACCTAAAGCAATCTAGGTACTATTAACAATTATCTTTGAGACTTTGATGGAAAGGTCCCAGGCTACTGGAGAAGGGCAAACATAGTATCTACATTTAAAAAGGGGAACAGAGGCAACCCAGGAAATTATAGACCAGTCAGCCTAACTTCAATACCTGAAAGATACTGGTACAAATTATTAAACAATCTATTTGTAAACACTTAGTGGATAACAGGGTTATAAGGTATAACCATCATGGATCTGTTAAGAACAAATCATGCCAAACCAACTTAAGTTCCTTCTTTGACAGGGCTACTGGCCTATTAGATGGGGAGAAGCAGCAGACATTATCTTGATTTTAGTAAAGTTTTGGCACAGTCCCACATGGCATTCTAATAAGCAAATTAGGGAAATAGGGTCTAGATTAAATTACTATAAAGAGAGTGAAAAACTGGTTGAAAGACCGTACTCAAAGAGTAGTTGTCAATGTTTTACTGTCAAATGGAGAGGGCATATATAATGTGGGCTGCAGGGGTCAGTCCTATAGTCAACATTTTCATTAGTGACTTGGATAATGGAGTGAAGAGTATGCTTATAAAATTTGCAGATGACACCAAGCTGGGAAGGGTTGCAACCACTTTGGAGCATTAGTATTCAAAACAACTTTGACAAATTGGAAAATTGGTCTGAATTCAACAAGATGAATTTCAGTAAAGATAAGTGCAAAGTACTTCACTTACGAAGAAAAAAATAAATGCATACATACAAAATGGGGAATAACTGGCTAGATGGTAGTCCTGCTGAAAAGGGGTTATACTGAATCACAGATTGAATGAAAGTCAACAGTGTGATTCAGTTACGAATGGCTAATATCATTCCGGGGATGTATTAACAGTAGTATCATATATAAAAACACAGAAGGTAATTGTCCTGCTCTACTCGGCACTGGGGAGGCCTCATCTGGAGTACGATGTCCTTTCTGGACACCACACTTTAGAAAATATGTTGATAGTTTGTTGAGAATCTAGAGGAGAGCAACAAAAATGATAAAAGGTTTAGAAAACCTGACCTGTGAGGAAAGGTTAAAAAACCGGTCATATTTAGGATTGAGAAAAGAATACTGAATGGGAACCTAATAACAGTTTTCAGCTGTGTTATGGGCTGTTATAAAGAGGACAGTGATCAACTTTTCTCCATATCCACTGAAGGTAGGACAAGAAGTAATGGTCTTAATATGCAGCAAGGGAGATTTATGTTAGATATTAAGAAAAACTTTCTAATTACAAGGGTAGTTAAGCACTTGAATCGGTTTCCAAGGAAGTTGTGGAATCCCCATCATTGGAGGTTTTTAAGAACAGATTGGACAAACACCTATCAGGGATGGTCTCGGTTTATTTGGTCTTTCGTCAGCTGAGGGGGCAGAACCTGATGACTTCTTGAGGTGCCTTCCAACCCTATGTTTCAATGATTCTGTAACACAGGTCAAGGAATTTCATCCATAGATTCTTGCATCAAGCCCATATCTTGAACTACAGAACCTGAGGCACTTTAACCAATAACACAAGGAGTCAAGGAAAGAGCCTTTATTTTCTGAGGTGATGAGTATCTGCAACTCCTCGTGTAGTCAAAGACAACTGTGGGTGCTCAACATCTCTAAATATAAGGCCATTTAAAAGTAATCTTTTGATGCCTATTTCAACACTTGCTAATGGGATATTTACACTTCTATGCCTCTCAACAGTGTTGTGTGGCTTAACTAACTGATATTTGTAAAGCACTTTGGATGGAATATGCTATAGAAGTGAAAAATATGGTAATATACGATTTGCATTGACTCTGAGGCTCCAGGAATGGGTGGGGAAAGGGGAAGAAACATATTTTGTAGAGAGCTGAGAAGAGTACAGAAAAGATGCTGAAATTTTGAGAAGCAGAGTAGTGGACAGGAGAGGTTAATATGAGGTCAAAAAGAGGAGTGGAACAAATCCATTTGAAAACCAGGAGGGAAATGCTAAAGTAGCTTCAGAGACTGATAGGAAACCATTTTTTGTTTTGAGCTGATGAAAAGTGAAAGGGAGTATTTAAATGTTTTATATGCAGAGTTAAAGAAGCCTTACTTCTTATGTAGGTCTGCTGAATGGGATTTGCTTCTGTGTGAAATTAAGTGTATTGCCTGTCTAACACCCAGGACACATTAGAAAATGATCTGCATTGCCTCAAGGTTTTTATCCTGTGCCTGATTTAAATATATTACCAGAACAATTAAAATGAAAGCATCTTTTAAAAATAAATACTTAGTTTCAAGTAGAATATTGAGAAATATTTGTTTGCAGAGAAGGAGGAACCTTTACTTTTTTTTTTGATTTTGTTTTTAATTTCAGAGTTGATCATATGAGAAATATCTTTCTTTAATGATGCAGTACAAGTAAATCCCCACAGAAAACATGCCAGAGTTGTCAGGCATTGCTAGGAATATCTTTAGTACAGAGCAGGACACATAACAAGATTTACCCACTGCCTTAGAGACAGAAGAGGGGTTGTCACGAGGACAGTTCTTAAGAATTTTTACTAAAATGCATGGCTCCATCTGTCTTCTCTCTTTTTCTTGGCTATGAGACCAGCCTAGCAATTTCAATAACCCAACAAGGGACCTTGTGCACCAAGAGAAATCAGGAACAGATTTTTTAATTTGGCACCATTCTGAATTTTTTTGTAAATGGCAGTTGAAATAATTATCTGCAACTGCAGGCAGCTGATGAATAACACGTTTAATCTATGGATCTAGTTTCACACTCTCCAGTGTGTATAGAGGATAAACAATCAGAGATGTCATGAATGATAGAGCTGTGTGAAATGTTTCAAATGGAAACAAAAATGGGAATCATTTGGCTTTTTTCACTGGTTTCACGAAAAAGGCAATTATGGGAGAGCATCTTCACAGCATGAAGGAGAATACTATACACAGTAACGTCTCACAGAGTATCATAGAATCATAGAATATTAGGGTTGGAAGGGACCTCAGGAGGTCATTTAGTCCAACCCCCTGCTCAAAGCAGGACCATCCCCAACTAAATCATCCAGCCAGGGCTTTGTCAAGCTTGACCTTAAAAACCTCTAAGAAAGGAGATTCCACCCCCTCCCTAGGTAACCCATTCCAGTGCTTCACCACCCTCCTAGTGAAAAAGTTTTTCCTAATAGCCAACCTGGACCTCCCCCACTGCAACTTGAGATCATTATTCCTTGTTCTGTCATCTGGTACCACTGAGAACAGTCTAGATCCATCCTCTTTGAAACACCCTTTCAGGTAGTTGAAAGCAGCTATCAAATCCCCCTTCACTCTTCTCTTCTGCAGACTAAACAATCTCAGTTCCCTCAGCCTCTCCTCATAAGTCATGTGCTTCAGCCCCCTAATCATTTTTGTTGTCCTCTGCTGGACTTTTTCCAATTTTTTCCACATCCTTCTTGTAGTGTGGGGCTCATAACTGGACATGGTACTCCAGATGAGGCTTCACCAATGCCGAATAGAGGGGAATGATCACATCCCTCGATCTGCTGGCAATGCTCCTACTTATACAGCCCAAAATGCCGTTAGCCTTCTTGGCTACAAGAGCACACTGTTGACTCATATCCAATTTCTCGACCACTGTAACCCCTAGGTCCTTTTCTTCAGAACTGCTGCGTAGCCATTTGGTCCCTACTCTGTAGCAGTGCATGGGATCCTTCCTTCCTAAGTGCAGGACTCTGCATTTGTCCTTGTTGAAACTCATTGGATTTCTTTTGGCCAAATCCTCTAATTTTGTCTAGGTTCCTCTGTATCCTATCCCTACCCTCCAGCATATCTACCACTCCTCCCAGTTTAGTGTCATCTGCAAATTTGCTGAGAGTGCAGTCCACGCCATCCTCCAGATCATTAATGAAGATATTGAACAAAACTGGCCCCAGGACCTAACCTTGGGGCATTCCGCTTGATACTGGTTGCCAACTAGACATGGAGCCATTGATCACTACCCGTTGAGCCGGACAATCTAGCCAGCTTTCTATCCACCTTATAGTCCATTCATCCAGCCCATACTTGTGGGAGACCATATCAAAAGCTTTATTAAAGTCCTCTGCTTTCCCATCATCCACAGAGCCAGTTATCTCCTCATAGAAGGCAATTAGGTTAGTCAGGCATAACTTCCCCTTGGTGAATCCATGCTGACTGTTCCTGATCACTTTCCTCTCCTCTAAGTGCTTCAAAATTGATTCCTTGAGGACATGTTCCATGATTTTTCCAGGGATTGAGGTGAGGCTTACTGGCCTGTAGTTTCCCGGATCCCCCTTCTTCCCTTTTTTAAAGATGGACACTACATCAGCTTTTTTCCAGTCATTGGGGACCTCCCCCTATCGCCATGAGTTTTCAAAGATAATGGCCAATGGCTCTGCAATCACATCCGCTAACTCCTTTAGCACCCTTGGATGCAGCGCATCTGGCCCTATGGACTTGTGCTCCTCCAGGTTTTCTGAATACTCCTGAACCACTTCTTTCTCCACAGAGGGCTGGTCACCTCCTCCCCGTGCTGCGTTGCCTAGTGCAGTAGTCTGAGAGCTCACCTGTGAAGATTGAGGCAAAAAAAGCATTGAGTACATTAGCTTTTTCCACATCCTCTGTCACTAGGTTGCGTCACTCATTCAGTAAGTGGTGCACAATTTCTTTGACTTTCTTCTTGTTGCTAACATACCTGAAGAAATCCTTCCTGTTATTCTTAACATCTCTTGCTAGCTGAAACTCCAACTGTGATTTGGTCTTCCTGATTTCACTCCTGCATGCCTGATCAATATTTTTATACTCCTCCCTGGTCATCTGTCCAATCTTCCACTTTTTGTAAGCTTCTTTTTTGTGTATAAGATCAGCAAGGATTTCCCTGTTAAGCCAAGCTGGTCGCCGGCCATATTTACTATTCTTTCTACACATTGGGATGGTTTGTTCCTGCAACCTCAATAAGGATTCTTTAAAATACAGCCAGCTCTCCTGGACTTCTTTCCTCCTTATGTTATTCTCCCAGGGGATCCTACTCATCAGTTCCCTCAGGGAGTCAAAGTCTGCTTTTCTGAAGTCCAGTGTCCGTATTCTGCTACTCTCCTTGTTTCAGGATCCTGAACTCGACCATCTCATGGTCATTGTCTCCCAGGTTCCCATCCACTTTTGCTTCCCCTACTAATTCTTTCCTGTTTGTGAGCAGCAGGTCAAGAAGAGCTCTGCTCCTAGCTGGTTCCTCCAGCACTTGCACCAGGAAATTGTCCCCTACACTTTCCAAAAACTTCCTGGATTTTCTGTTCACCACAGTATTGCTCTCCCAGCAGATATCGGGGTGACTGAAGTCCTCCATGAGACCAGGGCCTGTGATCTAGTAACTTCTGTTAGTTGCCAGAAGAAAAGACTTGTCCATCTCATCACCCTGGTCTGGTGGTCCATAACAGACTCCCACCATGACATAACCCATGTTGCTCACACTTCTAAGAGACTTCTAATTCAGAGACTCTCAGGTGTTCTGCAGTTTCATACTGGAGCTCTGAGCAGTCATACTGCTCTTACATACAATGCAACTTCATGTTTTCTGTCCTTCCTGAACATTTTATATCCATCCATGATAGTACTCCAGTCATGTGATTTATCCCACCATAAATAGGAGGGTAGGAGGGTAGAAGAAGAGGAGAGATACAAGATGAAGGAGTTGATTCTGCAAACTCTTAATGATGTCTTCAGTTTTACTCATGCGTGAAGTTAAGCACATGCTTAAGTGTTTGCAGGGATTTAAAGTGTTTAAGAGTGAATATATCATGAAACTCACTGAGCAGTATTGCCTTGTGATGTACACATGCCACAATAAATTTCAAAGCTCCCCATTTGGTCAGATGGAGTTGGGCAGGTAGGATTTCACTAGAACTATTTATGTGTATAAAGACCAGCAGGCGCCAGAGTGTTCAGCATCTGGCGTGTAGGCTAGGTGACTTTATAGGCTACTAAGGTTAAATTTGGGGGCTAGGTGACCTGGGCAGCTCAAATCACGGGCCCTTGGGTTAATATTTATGCCCATGACCATCCAAGAGGCCCCAATTCCCTCCCTCTGGCTGACCCATTGCTTGTTTTGGACAAGTGATGAATTCTTCTTTGCTCATATTGCTATTTGACCATGTGCTTAAAGGGCAGGTTTCCCTTATCTATTGCCATGTTCACATCTTGCAAACTGCCCTCATCAAACTGACTAACTTCTCTAAACAGCAGTTCTTCTTTAGTCAATCACTCTACAGTGAATTTACTGAGCTAAAATAATGTACAGGCCATGGGGCGGGGGGAAAGGGGGGAGATCATTTCCCCCAACAGAGTGAAGTGAACATAACTGCAAAGCCCTAACAGTACAGCGGGGGCTTAAATATATAGACAGACGGCAGATTAACTTTACAGTTGGTGGAATAATTAATGCTGAGAGATGGCAGATTGATTATGAGTTAACACTGTTGCCTTTTAATGCTCTCACTGGGATAAGCCCTGACTATAGTAGGGCCACCATCTTCTTTAGCCTCTGATGGTTATCTATCTTCAGACACCACTAGACTTAAGGATTACTTGTTTGTATGATTTAGGCTGGCTGGTGATAATGGGTGGGGTATGATAGCTCCAAACGTTATTCCTTCTCAACCTCTCTCACCTTACCACCTCTACTGCACAGGTGTATTTTAGCACAACCACTGATAGACCTTGTGTTTTTTTACCTATCCTAACCTCCACTTCCTTTTTCTCCCTTTTCTTCTGCACTGCGTCTCCTGGGAAGACTTTATTTGTTAGAATTTTATTGAGTGTTTTAAATTATGCTTTTATTGCATTTTAATCATGGTTTTATTATGCCATGCAGTTCCTTGAGCTCATTATAATATTGTTGTAGCTTTTCCATTGTTAAATTATACTTTGTCGAGCTATGGTAAAATATGCCATTACTGAATATGTCACGTAGAGGCACAATTTTTTTTCACAAGGATCTTTGGCTGTTGTACTGCAATGAACCAGCCTCAAAAGTCCTCAGGTTTGCTTTTCTATTTGAGAAACTTCAATGGGTCCCACTCCTTCCCCAGCCTGCCGCTTGTGGTTTATTGACAAGAAGAAAGACACAAATCTAAATAAAAATTACAACCTTTGGGTCAGATTCTCAGTTGATGTAAAATGGTGTAGATCCATGAAAGCCATTGGGGCCCTGATTTGTTTGACCTATAGGCTCTGTTGCAACAATAAGAGTGATAATAATAGAAATATATAATTAGTCTCCCTACTTTAACTTAATATTTAATATTGATACAACTTAACAGTTATTATGCTAGATGAAAGGCAACACATACAAACAACAGTCTTAATTTTTTCCCCACTCTAAGCATGCATTAATCATTCCCTGATGAAATTGTGGGTCCACTGATGTCAATGGCAAAACTCCCATGGATTTTAATTGGGCTAGGATTTCACATTAGGTGGGTCTTCTTATCCGTCATGTTTTCAGTGTCACGTCTCCAATTAAGACAAGCCACAACCAATAATAAAGCTTTCATTCTGGAACTGATGGCAGCCAAATGGATTGCTGCAACCACAACAGAACCCCACTGAAGTAAGGCTTAAAAAAAGCCCATAAGGTTATACAGCAGCTTGAAGTCAAAGGGGCTCCCTGAGGTCTCAGCAGCATGCCTGCCCCACACATTATCTACTGAAGGATTGAAGCCTCAGATATTACTGTGTATAATAAATTTCCCGACTAAATAAAATTAGGCCCCTCACAATAGAAACATTCTGATCAACAGCATGAAGAACAATTGCATGCACAGAAACGCAGGAGCACCTGAGATCACAGCATGGCAGCGGCAGCTCCCTGCAGCACAAAGGACAAATTAGAAACATATTTTTCCAGAAAATATGTCCCCAGCGTGGTAAAGATTTGCTTGTGTGTTTTTGTTTCTTTTTAAAAATGACAGCTTCAGAGAGAGAGAGAGAGTATCTCAGAAAAACAAAAAGGCAAGTTTAGAGCCTAATTCTGTTAATTTTATATGTTGATATTGATTGGATTACTCATATAGTGGCTCCTTAGACTGCCTAGGCTAAATTGTTCCTTGAAAGCATGGCCCTGTGCATTGGAAGTGCAGAGGACCTATGCTACAATGGAAGCCTAAGGAAGTATTCTGAAGTTCTTGCAGAAGGATTCTATGAGAGAAAAATGCAGGGGCAACTCCAAGAGCTTATAAAGAGGTGTAGACCTTGCAAGGGCTGGGCAGGCAAGGCAATGGTCTTACCCTCATGCCATGTCTCCTGTGGAAGGCTATTACCAGTAGTGCTAGCAGATACCTACCACTAGAGCCACTCAAAACTCGGAATTTCTGGTCTGCAGCAGATAAGGACATCCTGACATTTGGAATCAGCATAGAAACAAAAGAAAAAAAATGAAATTTTCCATTAAAAGAAATTTTAAAAAATTGGAGTCAGTTGAAACATTCTGTTTCAATAAAATTGAGATTTTCTTCTGATTTCAATTTTCAAATATTTGGCCAGTTGGCCTCTTGCACACTTTTCCCTTTCTCTGCTGCTCTCCACACAGGTTTAGCTGCTAACTGGCCTCATATTTACACTATACAATGCCTTCTGTCTCTTAGGAATTTTGGTCTAATGAGAAAAGAGACAGTAACTTATGAGTGGCTATCCTATTTCAGTAACAAGGCTTGTGATGATAAAGGTGACAATTTCCCTAAGACATCATGTATTGTTCTTTCTCTCTATCTCTCAGAGTTAAAAGTCTATAGATCATTCTAATAAACTTCCACAATAATTTTATAAGTGCACTTTAAACTGCTATATAAAATTTGTGCCTTTTGATAAGAAAATTAGGAACATTTGCCAAGTAGTGATGACTCAAAGCCTGTTAATAGTCATATGAAATAATCAAACATTTTTCTCCAGGGATCGCATTTGGAGGTGGAGAAGGAATTTCTTTCTCTCCTGTTTTATGCAATTAGCTAAGTTTATCATGGAGGGGTTATTTTTTTACCATTTTTCTGTTGCTTTGGGTAGTGGCCACAACCTTGGACAATGAAAGGAAGCATTGGTCTTATCTGCTATGACAATTTCCATGTTGACAAATATTATTTAACTGCACACTGGTTGTTATGAATGGCAGATGAAATGCAATGTTGATAAATGCAAAGATAAATGCTCACTGGAAAACATAATCTCAACTATACATACAAAATGATGGGCTCTAAATTCGCTGCTGTCACTCAAGAAAAAGGTTTTAGAGTCAAGATGTATAGTTCTCTGAAAACATTCAATCAATGTGCAATAACAGTCAAAAAAGCTAACAGAATGTTAGGACCCATTACGACAGGGATAGATAGTAACACAGAAAATATCATAATGCCACTGTATAAATCCATGGTTTTCCCACATCTTGAATACTGTGTGAAATTCTGGTCACCCCCATACAAAAAAATGTATATTAGAATTGGAAGAAGTACAGAGAAGTGTAACAAAAATGATGAGGAGTATGGAACAGTTTCCATATGAAGAGAAACTAAAAAGACTGGGACTGCTCAGTTTAGAAAAGAGATGACTGGGGGTGACATGATAGAGGTCTATAAAATCATAACTGGCATGGAGAAAGTGAATAAGGAAATGTTATTTACACCTTCACATAACACATGAACCAGAGATTACCCAATAAAATTAATAGGCAGTGGGTTTAAAACAAATAAAAGGAAGTACTTCTTCACAGAGTGCACAGTCAGCCTGTGGAATTCATTACAGGGGATGTTGTGAAGGCCAAAACTATAATGGGGTTCAGACAAGAATTAGATAAGTTCATGGCAGATAGGTACATCAATGGCTATTAGTCAAGATGATCAAGGATGCAACCCCAATGCTCTGGGTGTCCGTAAATCTCCGACTGCCAGAATCTGGGTCTGGATGACTGGGGTGGCTCACTCAACAGATTGCCCTGATCTGTTCATTCCCTCTGAAGCATCTGGCATCGGCCACTTCAGGATGCAGGATACTGGGCAAGATGGTCTAACCCAATATGGTCTTTCTTATGGTCTTATGTTAACACTTCAGTGACGCAAATTATTTCTCTCAGCAAAATCAACAGATTTGCAGATCGACGTGATAACAGAAGGCTCACTTCTAAATCTCCGACTGCCAGAATCTGGGTCTGGATGACTGGGGTGGCTCACTCAACAGATTGCCCTGATCTGTTCATTCCCTCTGCAGCATCTTGCATCGGCCACTTCAGGATGCAGGGTACTGGGCAAGATGGTCTAACCCAATATGGTCTTTCTTATGGTCTTATGTTAACACTTCAGTGACGCAAATTATTTCTCTCAGCAAAATCAACAGATTTGCAGATCAACATGATAACAGAAGGCTCACTTCTATACCACAGATCATGAATCTGTTTGGGCAGGCAGGTTATAAGAACGACCTCCCTTATACCAGGTCTAAATTGGAGCCTCTAAGTGAGCACAGCACCCACTGAAGTTAATGGGAGTTGCTGTTTGTGAGCACCTCTGATAATCAAACTACTTTATTTGGGATTATGATTTTCAAATAGGCCTAATGGAGCTAGGTGCTTATTCCTTTAGGCTCCTTTTGAAAATCTCATCCTACATACCAGATTTTAGGCACTGAAGTCTGATAATGTTAGCCTGGTTTTACATACACTTAGCCATAGAGCAATTGCATGATTAATTTGACCAATAAGCACTGAAATGCTTATACAGATCTGAACTCTGCAAAAGCGCTAATATGAATAACAATGTTGTAAAGGCTGACTTGCAAAATCACTGACTCAGAGCAACTTTTTGGGCCACCTTGACTGGGATTGTTAAATCACATTACTGTGGAGACCTAAGGATGTTGACTGGTTCTGTTTAGTTATTGGCTGCTAAACCAAAGACTATGCGTCATGTCAGAATGACTCTAGCATGTTTGGTTTCCAGAGGGACAGAGTTAATTACTGCTTGCATGAGAAATCCCCTTCTGAATAGCAATGAAAGCTTAAGCTGCAGTAAACAGTCACTCGCCCCTTTTCTTTGCATGACAGCCACCAGTGGAGTAGAACAAAGAAAAGCTCTTTTCAAAACACTTCTAAAACTATTGTATCCAGAAGACTTGAGTTAAGGATGTTTTTGAGTATTTCTGATCCTCTAGCTAGCATACAAAAGCAACACAGTGAAATTGATGCTCTCAATCATCCAGGGTTAGGAAGCAGACTGCATAGTGTTACCACACTGGGCTGGTGTACAGTGATCCAACAGGGTTACCTAGCTACCTGTTCTAATGGCCAGCAGCTGTAAATGCAGGCCATTCTGGCAGCTGAGCTGCATGCAGGAATGTGAGACAAAGCTACCAAATGCATAAGTATCACATAAGTTGGGTCATGCTTGGCATCCTGATTGGGCAAAACTTGACTGTTTCCATTTGGGTTTTGATTTGTGGGCATTTATTAAATACAGTCGTCACTCCTTTAAACTTTCCAACTAGGTCTTAGGTAACTTAGGCCAAGATTTTTTTTTTTTTTTAAACGAGTGCCTACAGTTAAGCACGTAAATAAGCGGCTTGGTTTTCAAAATCAAGCATCCATCAGTTCCCTTTGGCTTCAGCGAGAATCCCTGGCTGCTTCTGACAAAATCAGGCCACTTATTTAGGTCCCTCTGTAAGGTCTTAGAAGTCTAACTTTTGGCATCTGTTTTTGAAAATCTTAGTGTCCATAATATTATCTCCATCAAATTCATTCCTAGTGTATTTCAGATGAGTCACTATGAAATCGGCCTTTGGAATTTTTTTTATAAGCCTGTTGCCTTGGAGGATGTGGCTATGTTATAATGATTTTCTATTAAAGTGCTTTGAGGCTTTTGGTCATGGATGTCCACAAATTGATTTGCCTTATTATTACTATTTTTGCCACAACACCTGCAGAGAATTTTTGTCTGAGGGCTTGTGTGTTAGCAATGCAATACAGCTGGAGAGCAGTGGGGACTGCATATCACCACCTTTTAGAAGGCTTTGGCTCCTTTTTTCACTCGAAGTTGAGTCTCTTAACTTACAAAGAGAACTGTTTCCCAGTTGGGAATAATATATATCACACCAGCTTTCTCTAATTATGGTTTCATTAATATTGATATTAGGGCTTTTTTGTTTTTTAAAATCTTTTTCATTCCCTTTTTTCTTTCACTGCTGGGGGAAGAGCAGGCAGAACAAAGATCTGCTTAGAGACAGGGTGGTGAAACTGGTAGTCCAAATACTCATCTCACTCAAGTCAATAGGAGTTTTGCCACTGATGTCAGTGGGATCAGGATTACAGCCCTATGGCCAAACCTTTTGGGCCTTACCCTGGCAAAAGCCTCACTGAAATCAGCACAGGGGCTGCCAGGTTTGGGCCTTAATATGTAAAACTCAGCAAATGCTTTTCTAAAACTTCCTTTCCATTTAAATTATGTTCATCAGTAGAAGGCATTACAACAAGAAATATAGAAAACTTCCACGATATGTAATCCTGCCTCAGTGCAGGGGGCTGGACTAGATGACCTGCTAAGGTCCCTTCCAGTCCTACATTTATATGATACTATGATTCTAATTTCTGGGAACTGCTACTAGTGTGATGGTGAACAAATTCTTCAACGGGAAAGAAAGAAAGAAAGAACTCACTGGTAAAAGTGCTCTGACTACTTCAATTCTTCCTTTTTCCTTACACTGTCTTTCTTCTTTTAGTCTTTACCTTTATAGGAAGAAAATCAGAATTAAATATTGATAGAGTTAAAATGGAAAAAAATGAAGAATGGCAAATCTGTATTCCCTAATTCATAGAATTAATATCAGAATGGACCACTATGATCACCTGGTCTAGTGTGTGTCTACACTCCGGATCGGCAGGTAGTGATCGATCTATTGGGGATCGATTTATCGCATCTAGTGTAGACGTGATAAAATTGATCCCCAATCGCTCTGCCGTCGACTCCGGAACTCCACCACGGTGAGATGAGGAAGCGGAGTCGATGGGGGAGCAGCAGCGGTCGACTCTCCACTGTCCTCACGGCCAGGTAAATCGACCTAAGATATGCCAACTTCAGCCATGCTATTTGATTAGCTGAAGTTGCGTATCTTAGGTTGATCCCCCCCGGCCCCGAGTGTAGACCTAGCCCTAGTCTCCTGCATAACAAGGGGCGTAGAATTTCACCTAGTTACCACTGCATTGAGTCAAAACACTTGGGTTTGGGTAAAGCATATCTTCCATAAAGGCACCCAGTCTTGATTTGAAGACATCCAGAGATGGCAAATCCACCTCTTCTCTTGGTAGTTTGTTCCAAATGGTTTATCACCCTCACAGTTAAAAATATGTGCCTTCTTTCTAATAATCACAAAAGTTATTCAAGCCTCATGGCTTTGGAAATGTGTCATTCATGCACTTTTCTTTGTGGAACTCAAGCTACTTCATGGTTACTATTTTGAAACTTGCAGTTTCAAAACATATGTTACTGTAGTGTGCCCAGCTATCCATTCAGGTCAGGAATTATGGAGATCCTATGGGGTGGTAGGTTGTGTCAATCTGTGCACAAGTCAGAGAGAACCCAGGATTTGTCTGACCTGTAGGAGAAACAGAGAATCTCCTTTCAAGTGAATCTTGACTTCTCTACCAAGAGAAACATTGCTCTGCCCAGGTCACAAAAAAGCATTGCCTCCTTCCTTGTGGTCTGAAATCTCCTTAAAATGTTTGGTTTGGGAGATTTGCAGCCCATAGAAACAGCCCTGTTATGTAGCTACCTGCTGTTCAGCTGTGTTGGGGAGAGGAGATAATAATTAGGCTACAGATGGGCCAGAAACAATGGAATTTTGAATGAAAACACCTATACAATTTCTAAAGCTGTAGTTTAAGAGCTCAAGGGGGAAAAAATGCCTGTTGTAAAGCACAGGGGAGAAATATTTTACTGGCTACTGTGTACAGTTTAAGATCCCGATGGGGAGAAATGGCTTTTGCAAATCAGAGAAGGAAATATATTTTTCAGGCTATGGCTTAGGAGCAGAGGGGGAAAATGGAAAATAATTTTTGCATAGCTGATAACAAATATATATTTCAGGCTGCAGTCTAGGAGCAAAAGGGGAAAGAATTATTTTGCTTGAAACAGGAAGCAAAGCATATACATGTAGAAAGTGCATTAAAGAAGGAAAAATCCATTCCTGCACTTCTGCTATCAGTGCTAAAAAGCTATGAGCCAGGTTGTGGATTATCAAGAGGAAGTCAGAGAGGAGGACACAATGTGTTTCCTATTTTTTCATGGCCTATCCCTATATCAAGGCCAGGCACAACTGCAGTCTCTGCATTCACAGTAGTGCAGGAACTGCTCCCTCTCTACTTCCCTAGAGGCAACCTGAACCCCAAAGTGAGTAGGGAGTGGTAAATAGCAGACAGGGACATCCCCCTGCACCCACCTCTGCATTGGTCCATGCAGTGGGACGCCCAGGTAGGGGAATAAGATGAATCCAGTGAAGGGGAGTGGCGGAAGGTGCATTCCCCATGCATGCAGAAAAGCTGGAGGAGCAATTAGGCTTCCCTTCCCTAGTTTCATCAGAGCCAATTGGCTTTGCACAACCCCAACATGGCCCAGCTAAGCCCTGTGTTAGCACATGCCACATTTGCTCTGTTCTGGTACCCCTCCTGGTACCTCCTCTGGGCAGGTCGGTGGCACTGTGTTGTTCCTTGGACACATAAAATACTTAACTGTCACTTCCTCATCTGTCATTGGGAGGAAAGGGGACTGCTGCACTGCAGCCTTAGTGAATCTGCTATCATGTGCTATATGTGCATGTAGTTGATAATCAGGGCTCCCACTATTTCTATTGTCATTACCTGAGGGGTTTCTTCACTTAATATCCTTGCAATGGCTGGGATCATCCTCAGCAATTTGTTGGTGGCAATTCAGCAACTCCTACTGACGTGACGAAACATAAGTCCCAGGCAGTTAATAAAGGGGCCAAGGAACCAGCAAAGATAATGGTGCTGGCAACTCTTACTTTTCAGCAGCCAAGCAAAAGAACTGATCTGGGGGACAAAGAAGAATCAAATACTGTGAGGGTTAGGAAGACTCCGGCACCAGCTGGTGCTAGCAGGAACGGGAGTATAAGAAAGGCCATATAGCGCCATGCAGCATATAAGACTTACTTTACTTCAGCAGTGAGGCTCCACAGCTGAAGCAGCAAAGGTGCACTGAATTCTGCAGCGTTCTGCCAGAACATTAGCTGACTGTGCTGTCATTTGATAGTCCCTGTGCCTGCTGAACTGGGAGGGGGAAGGAAGGAAGCAATAGCTGAATGGTATGAAGCATGGTTTGTGCGGGCAAGGGGGAATGCAGGGGGGCAATCTGCCATCTGAGTCTCTTAAATCCTCCAAAGTGGAGCTCTGCTTCTGCATGGCTTAGAAGCTAGAGAGTTGGGGAGGCAGCTGGCATGCAGAGCTACCATGCCCTGGTGGAGAATTATGTTCTGCATGGTAAAGGATCCTGAGATGTCAGTTACCTCTTTCTGCAAGCCTCAGCTTGCTCCCTTCATTGTGCTCTTCTTCCCCTTGTGCTGCTGCATGCCACCTAGCTCCTTCACTGCCCCAATCAACCCAACCGTTCCCCACCTAGATCATGCAGTCATGTGCGTGAGACCTCAAAAGCTTGTCTCTGACCAACAGAAGTGAGTCCAACAAAAGATACTACCTCATCCACCTTCTCTCTCTAATAGCCTGGGACCAACATGGCTATAACAACACTACACATAGCTAATGACTGTCAGTTACAGGTGAACAAAACCCTCACAAAGAGATGTGGCTACACAAGTACGTGCTGGTATCTCCTCATGTGCTTTTCCAGCAGCTGTGCAGGCTGTGAAGGTGTCCTTCAGCACAGGCAGATCTCACCCTCTGCCTCTCTGCTGTTCCAAGATGTCTGCCCTTGTGGCATCCCTGGTTTCTCTTGAGTGCTCGAACCAGGACCAACGTGCACCTGAGTGGGATCCGGTTGCCTGTACAGAAGTTGTAACCCAGACCTTCCCTGTGCCCACTCTGGACAGAAACACTCCCCTTTAGCCTCACAAATACTATGCAACACACACAGCTGGCCACAATTATACGAATGGCCCTGACCACACTGGCATGCAGAAAGATGTGTAGGCACTGCTAACGAGCTTTCAGTCTACTAAATGCGCGCTCCGTGACCATTCTGCAGCTACTGACTTTGTAACTGAATTCCTTTTTTCTGGTTTCACTGAGGTCAGAGTATGAGCCAAGTTAGGAGCAGATGTGCAAGATCCTCCAAAATAGCTGTTGGCACAGACACACAATAGCGAAGACATTGTTTCTGGTTAATAAAGTCCATTCTTCCCCCCACCAAGTACAATCCTGATCTCCTTGGTGTCATGAACCTTTCCATTGTTTTCCATGTTGATATTCATGAATCTGCTTCTGTGGTCCCCTAAGTCTTGCAGGATGAGTGAATAGCAACCTTTTTGGTTTCTATACTTGCTCACCCCTTTTGGTGGGCAAAGCATTGGGGTGTGGGTACCATCGATGGCCACTGCACAGTTTGGAAGCCCCATCCTCTGAAATTCAGCTATTATTTTCAGGGCTTTGCTTATGGCTACTTCCCGTGGGTAGATCACAGTGTTAATTGCCTGGCAAACCTGCATGATCTCAACCTCGACAATGGACTTTCAAACGCTGAGGTAGTTTGCAAGTGACTGATAGCTGTTGGGTGTTGGCATCTTCCACAGGGCAATATCCACCTGCTTCTCCACCGGTATGACTTCCCCGAATCAAGCATTTCGATTCTGGAGGTATGGTGCAAAGTGATCATACAGTTCCATGAATGTCTGTTTTTTCATTCAGAAGTTTTGAAGCCATTGCTGGTCTTCCCAGATTTAAAAAACAATGTGATCCCACCACATTGGGCCATTTTTTTCTGCACCAGAACTGACAGTCCACCTGTGACAAAACTGGCAGTCACCATATCTGTCTCATGAGACACAAATGAATTATAATTCATCTTCATGGTCAGCCATCTTCAACATATCAGAAAGTTCTGCCCACATTCCACCCTGCATCTTGCTGATTGCCTACTGCCCTGCACAAACATTTGTCTCGCAATAAGGAGCAGGAGCAGAACCTGTCATCCAGTTGCTCCATGTCTTCTACCCAGTTTCCTAGAAGGGAGAGGTGAACAGGAACTGCCATTGGCAAATGTGTGAAGATGGGGAGGAATACCAACAACACCCAACAAGGCAGTTCCTAACGTGTCTCCTGTGGTGTACAGAACCCTGGGATATTGGCCCTGAAATGGTAGCGCTAACTTCGCAGAACAACAGTGACAGTGTGTATGCGGGCATGTGTGTGTACACAGTGTTATACCTGTATCTGGCCTATGTGGACATTTGCATGAGCATGTACGTGGTCAAGGAGCTATACATCATTTTAAACATAGCCTTAATTTAATTTCACCATCCACCCTCTTTTCCTGGCCAAACTTCTCTAAAAATAATAGAAAATAGAAAACAAACTGTTAAAACAAAAACAAAAACAACAGCGCTCCCTTTTCATTAGTATTCTTTTGACAATAACTCACACATTGTCTCAGCAAGCTGGCATTCAGGATATTCAAAACATATGTAAACCTACACAATTAATGTCACAAAACCCAAAATCAGGTTCCACTCAGAGAGAGACAAGAACAAGTAAGCTCTTTTGGCCAGGGACTTTCAGTTACTGTGTGTGTGTAGTACACAGTGCCTAGCACTGCTGGATACTGTAAGTTCACGAACTCCTCACCTCTAGTGCCCCTTGTGTCAGGGTGTGATGCTGCAAGGGGTCCTTGTCTCCGGCACCTCCTCAAGGCTGACTGGGTCTCACTGGGTTGTCTGTGGCTCAGCCCTTCAGCCAAGTCATACATACTTCAGTCCCCTTTCAGGGTAACAAGAAGATTCAACTGAAAGTTCACAAAACATCCCAACTTGAAAGAGCCTGGGACCCCCCTCTGGGACTATTCCTTGGCCCTTCCTTTGAGGTCAGTGTTCAGCCCCACCCTGGGCTCACTATGCCTTCCATTGTGCTTGCATACCCCTTCCTCGGGGGCTGCTAGCGGAACCCAGATGTGCCCTTTACTCTGGGTTCTGGCCCGGGGGTCCTATATTAAGCAGTTGAGTCTGCTTCTTCAGATGTGCTGTTGTTTTCCTGGGCTTCTTTCTACCTCTAAGCCCCCTTATGCTGTTTTGGCCTTGTCTACACTACAAATTTAGGTCAACTTAAGTTGCCTTGTGTCAACCTATTTAACCATGTTCTACACTCAAATTTGTCTCTGTTTTGATGTAAGCAGCCTGATACAGCAACTCTGTAAAACCACCTCCCCAAAAGGCATGGTTGATCTACTGAAGGTGATGCAGTGCAAATGCAGACACAGCATGACCCACGTCAACCTTAACAGTCCTCCAGCAACTGTCCCAGAATACATTCCCTGCAACAATGATGACTCCTGTCACAATTCTAAAATCCACTGCTTGGGGTCACAGAGACTGGAACCTCCTCACTCCCTTTGGATACTCCTGCATTTTTTTGAAATGACTTTTCCTGATTGCCCACCTCGGAGAGCATGTGAAAGTGAAGGGACTTTGCCAGGCATACCAAAGGGTCCGGGAGGCCAACAATAGATATGGTGCTGAGCCGCAGACCTGCTGCTTTTACAACGAGCTGCATACTATATTTGGTGCAGACCCCACCAACACCCTGCAGACCACGAGGCATACCTCAGAGGAGTCTGAGACAAAGGACGCCACCATGAACAGCAAGGAGAAGGAGGTGGGGAGAGACCGTGACAGCATCCCCAGGATGCAGTGTAGAACTGGGGTACCACTGAGCCCTCTCTCTCCCCCACCCCCCTGTGACCCATGGTGTGTAGGACAGCCCTCACTAGAAATGCCAAGGTGAGGTCAGTCTGCAAAAGGGAGAGCAGACACTCCCCAGACTGATAGTTAACACTGAACTTAAACTCTTCAACCAGTCACAAACTGTGCTTCTGATTCCCCACACAGGTTATTAAGAAGCTAAAAAGAAATCACACAACCCCCTTTATTGCATTCCAGTTCTCTGACTCCCAATCAGCTCATAGGTTCAGTAAGGAAGAGATATTAAAGAACTCTTCTAACTTTACAAAATGTTCTTTTGCCCCCCAAAGGACCAGCCACATTGCCAAGTCAATATTAGGTTGGATCTTACCCAAATTACCATACTGCCAGCCAAATCTTTAGCATCTAAAAGTAAAGGTTTACTATAAAGCAAAAGAAAGAACAAGAAAAGAGTTGTTAAATGGTAAAGCAATCACATACATACAAAGATTTCAAAGTCCATATATCAGCTTCTTAGCAGTATTGGTGACTTAGCTGGCTTGAAAGGCCCTCTGGAACACATCCATTGGATGGGTCATTCAGTCCTTTGTTCAGAGCTTCAGTTTGTAAAAAAGTTCCTCCAGAGGTAAGAAGCAAGAAGGAAGACAAGAAGCAGGATTGAAGACAAAATGGAGATGATGCAGCTGCCCTTTATATTCCTTTTGCCATTGGCTTGTACTTCCTGTGTCTCAAACACAAATTTTACAGCATATGGCCTAGAAAGCCTTAGAGTTCTGACCCTAGGCATGCCCCTGCATGTCTTGCTGTCAGAAAGTGTCTTCCCTCTTTCCTTTAAATGGGTTGTAACAATGTGGTTCTGGAGGGACCCAACTGAGAGTGCCAGTTCAGGACAAATTGCTTAAAATAGGGTAGTTACAGACGAAGGCTGGGGTTTTTCCACTTCTAAGGCAAACCAAACCAGCCAGACAAAGAAGACTTTGGTCTCACCCCACTGGCTAACCACAAGTCACACAAGCAATTCCCGTAGACACTCCAGTTTCCCAGTATCACCACCAGTGCCACTCGTTATGGGGACAAATGGTTATGAAGATCAACACCCCAGTAAAAGAAAAAAGGTTCTCTCAATCCCAAAGAATCAAGCCCCAGACCCAGGTCAATATACAAATCAGATCTTATCTACAGATCATGCTGTTGCCAATCCTTTAGAATCTAAAATCTAAAGGTTTATTCATAAAAGGAAGAAGATAGAGATGAGAGCTAGAATTGGTTAAATGGAATCAATTACATACAGTAATGGCAAAGTTCTTGGTTCAGGCTTGTAGCAGTGATAGAATAAACTGCCGGTTCAAATCAAATCTCTGGAGTACATCCCCAGCTGGGATGGGTCATTCAGTCCTTTGTGTAGAGCTTCCATTTGTAGCAAAGTCCCTCCAGAGGTAAGAAGCAGGATTGAAGACAAGATGGAGATGAGGCATCAGCCTTTTATAGTCTTTTCCAGATGAAAGAACACCTCTTCGTTCTTACTGTGGAAAATTACAGCAAAATGGAGTCTGGAGTTACATGGGCAAGTTCCTGCATACTTTGCTGAGTTATAAGGCGCATCTGCCTTCTCTCAATGGGTCAATTGTATAGTTGATGTTCTTTAATGGGCCATCAATCAGGCTAGGCAGAGCTAACATCAACTTGTCTGGGATGTCACCCAGAAGCATAGCATAAGTCTGAAGTACAGACAGTACAGAGCAAATATTCATAACTTCAACTACAAAATGATACATACAGACAGCATAATCATAACCAGCAACCTATAACCTGATCTTAGACACCCATTTGACCCCCTTTATACAAGATTTGGTGCCACTACAAGACTTTGGTTGCAACCATGTTCTATATGGTCCCAGATTATGTCAATAACGTCACATGGGTTCATTGTACATTTGATGTCTCTTGGTGGGCCAACAAGCAGGCTAGGCAGTACTGATGCCAATCTGTCTGGGGGTGTCACCCAGATGCACAGCACAAGTTTGAAATACAACTATAACCTACATATCTATAACTCATAATAAATAGGTAATACAAACATATAAACAAGATTATTATACTTGGCAAATTATAACATTTTCTCAGATACCTTATACGGCATATCCAGCACGACTCATTGCAATTTTAAAATATTGGTATTCATAATATCATGAAGTGTTCCACGTATTCCATCCAGCATCACACCACCAGCCTGGGCTTCCTCTCACACTGTGATGCTGTGACAAGCTGCAAATCTCTGGCAGGTACTGCACTTACACAGACATTCACAGGCAGGGACAAACCCTGCTGAGTTACATGAATGCTTCTCTCAGGCACCCATGAACTAACAATAGAGAGGCTCCAGCCAATTCCCACCAGCTCCCCAGCCTTGCACCCCTGGAGTATACCGTTTTGCCCTGGTCAGAAGCCTGACCAAGGTAAGTTTATTACCCAGTCTGCCCCACCCTCAATGTGGAGAGGACATTAACCAGCTTTTATGCCTGAGCTGAGGTTTCCCAAGTACTTCAAGCAAAATACATTGTTTTAGGTAAAATATAAAACAGATTTATTAACTACAGAAAGATAGATGTTAAGTGATTATAAGTGGCAAACATAATAGATTAGAGAAAGTTACCAAAGAAGATAAAAGAAAACTGCATCATCTAATCTTTAACCTTATTACACTAGGTAGCATTTAGATCAGAAGTTTTCTCACCCCACTGGATGTTACAGTTCTTAATACACAAGCTTCCCCTTAAGACAGAACCAGTCTCCTCATATGACCTTTGTCTTCTTGACTTTCCAGTTGCTTCCAGCAAAGGTGGGGGAGGAGAAAGGCAAAAGCATTTTGTTGCTGTTCCCTATTTTATTTCCTTACTCCATGTGCCTTGAAGACACTTGCCCAGACATGTCCTGATGGGCTTTGCTAAGTCACTGGGTTGAGCAATCCTCCTGGTGTGGTCTTGTGCACTGAGTCAGAGTTGAGCAGTCCCCATTGTATAGTGCATGGACAGCTGTCATTGAATTGTAAATCCCTTGATTACAACTCTCCTGCTGATTAATGGTCCTTGAACACTTCCTGGGTGGAGATCACCTCCTTTGTATGCCCCTAGCAAACTTATATTTCAGTGACAGCCTGTAGTGGGCCAGTGTGGCTCCCCTCCTCCCCAGAGAGGGTCAAGCCCCTGCAGAGGCCAGAGTGAGTGGAGCTACGGACCCCTCAAAGGGTCAGGCGGCAACCCGGAACTATAAAATCAGGCCCTCAGAGCTCAGTCAGGCCCCAGCGGCTGGAGAGAAAAGACGTCCCTCTGGGAGCTCGAAACCAGGAGACTCCGGCGACCCAGGGGAGCCGCCCGGACTGGCCGGAGCTTCCCCGTGCTCGCTACCAGGAGGAGTTGCCTGAGCTTCCCTGTGCTCGCTACCAGGAGGAGCTGCCGGAGCTTCCCCGTGCTCGCTACCAGGAGAAGCTGCTGGAGCTTCCCCGCGCCTACTACCCAGAGGAGCCGCCAGAGCTTCCCCGTGCCTGCTGCTACCCGGAGGAACCGCCAGCGCTACCGTGGCCCAAGTATTCCGAGGAACTCCCAGACCTACCACCCAGCCCCGGGTCGCGATGAGCCTATGCTCCTGGACCCCGCTGAGGCCGACGCTAGGACCCAGGTAGGTCCTGAGAGGGCGTACGGAAGTAGCCCGGGGGCAGCCGACCCGAGTCAGGCTGCGGAGCTGTAGGAGCCTATGTCAGTGTGTTGCGGCCAGGTACCCCACTGACTGGCCAGCAGAGTGACACCCGCTGTTAGGGCCCAGGGCTGGGACGCAGTGGTATGGGCGGGCCTGTGTCCCCCCGATATCCCACTCCGGGGTGGCAGACTCCCCCTCTTCCTGGGCTGAGGAGGCCGATAACTGTTACTGCTGCTCAGTCCTGCCCCAAGGCCTGAGACTACTGACTCAGCGTTTGCTGCCCCGCCCTGACCAAGGGCTGGGCCTTTAAAACTGCTGTTGTTGCTCGGTCCTGACCCAAGGCCTGAGCTTATTGACTCAGTGCTTGCTGCCCGCCCTGACCTAGGGCTGGGCCTTAAAACTGCTACTATTGCTCAGCTCTGACCAAGACCTGAGCCTATTGACTCAATGTTTTGCTGCCCTGCCCTGACCAAGGGTTGGGCCTTAAACTATTACCATTGTTCAGCCCTGACCCAGGCCTGAGCTTACTGATTCTCTGTTGCTATCCGTCCTGACGTAGGAACCGGTGCCTCACGGTTGTTACAGCTCAGCCCTGCCAGAGGACGGACAAGTACCACAAGGACTGCCGGGCTAACTTCCTGGGCCAACCGGAGCAGAGTGGGCCGGCGTGGCTCCCCTCCTCCCCGGAGAGGGTCGGGCCCCGGCCACCCCTCGTTTATACAGCCATTCAGCAAAATCTCATAACTTCATACACACCAATGATATGCATATTTGGAAAGAACAACGGGATTCAGCAGATTATGACTTTTCATGTGACATCTTACATGGTATGCTTTGTGTGAAATATCACAACCATATATAAATGATGAATATGGGGGTTACTGGGTGCTATTTTAAGGTACGGTGTGTCACAGAGACACGGGGGGGTGGGCTCCAGTGACGTTGCACATGGGACCTGTTTGAGACTCCACCACAGTTTATCAAGTCCTGCCAGATGAGCATGGATGATCCCAGTGAAGGGAAAGGGACCGCTTGTTTCTCCACTATCAATGCAGCTCTCATCCTGGTGTCCCTGTGCTGGAGAGCTGGGGCAAGTTTGCCACACAGATCTGGGCATGTGCCTTTTCCATCTGAAAGTTCTGTAACCACTACTCGCTGTCCCAAACCTGCATCACAATGTGATCTCACCAGTCAGGGCTTGATTCTCAGGCCAAGAAGTGGCTCCTCACCATCTGCAGCTGCACACTACTAACAACCTTGAGTTTCTTGTTGCTATTGACCTTGAAGAAATTGTCATGTCTGCTGTTATTGCAGTACTTCCTATAGGTCTGCAAATACAGGCAAATCATGCAAACCTCAGCGACTGGATGCTCATGTAACTTGACTAAAATTTTTACTGTAAACATGGCCTTCCTCACAGCCTGTATTTAACACAGCCTCCCTTTGGCTTTCAGGCCTTTGGTTTCTCTCTAGATCCTCCCAGCTTCTCTTTTGAACTAATCCCTCTTACACCCCTCTTAGATTCCACTAGCGTTCTTTTAACTGACCCTACCTCAAGGCCTCCACCCAGGAGCTGAACCCACTCCCAGTCCATCCTCCTACCTGGCTTCTTGCCTGCTTAGCCTCTGTCTTCGTGCGCCCCACCTCCATAGGAGCCTGACTCACTCTTTGCAGGTTTCTCTCCATAAAAAAATTTGTCTCCTCTGAAGTATCTCCCCCCTCAGGTTCCATATAAGGTCCAGGTACCTAAAGATCCTTACCTAGTTCCACTCCCTCTGGACAGAAGGCAATCAATCCATCAATCATTGGTGTACTAATTGGCTCTTAACCACTAGTTGAACAGGTGATTGGAATACACCCCATCACAGATCCCTGCCTGCTTGGCTTCCTGGCACTACTGAAGTATAAATGTCAAAAAACACAAATAGTAATCACATTCTGAGATTACTGAAGCAATCCAGGAGTCCATAACTGTAATAAATGAAAGGAGAGGAGTATCTCCCTTTTATGGACACCCAGCCAGCCAGTTGACTATGAAATCCCTCTTTGTGGTTGTTCTCTATTTGCTTTGCCTGTAAAGGGTTAAAAAGTCTCCCTGCATAGGTAAAAGGAAGGGAGTTGGCACCTGACCAAAAGAGCCAATGGGCAGGCTAAAACTTTTTAAAATGAGGAAAAAACTTCCCCCTTGTCTGTCTGTGTTATTGTCTTGGAGAGCAGAGACAGGACTGGAACTATGCTGTAAAAGCTTAGGGCCAGGTATGAAAAATCATCTGAATCATACCTAAAAACTACTCACATGAAATCCCCAGATATGTAAATAGGTCAGGAAATATCTAGGAAGATGGGATTAGGTTTTTCTTTTTATTTCTTTATGGCTTGTGAACTCCTCTGTGCTAACCCCAGGTGCTTTTGTTTTGCTTGTAACCTTTAAGCTGGACCTCAAGAAAACCATTCTTGATGTTTAATTATTGCATCTCTCTTTTAAAATCTAGCAATAGCCTAAATTTTTGGATGTGTTTTCTTTCTTTTTGTTTTTAATAAAATTTACTTTTTTAAAGACTAAAACTGGATTTTTGTATCCTAAGAGGTTTGTGCACATGTTGTTTAATTAGCTGGGGGGAACAGATGATTTCCTTTGTTTTCGTTCTCAGCTCTTCCCTGGAGGGGGTGGGGGCGAAAGGGCTTGAGGATACCCCACAGGAAGGAATTCCCAAGTGTGCCTTCCTGGGTTCTCAAAGGGTTTTTGCACTTGGGTGGTGGCAGTATCTACCCATCCAAGGTGAGAGAAAAGCTGTAACCTTTGGAGTTTAATACAAGCCTGGAGTGGCCAGTATTAATTTTTAGAATCCTTGCGGGCCTCCCATCTTCTGCACTCAGGAATCAGCCATGACAATAGCTACTTTTTTCAAAGCCTTAATACTTGTATGGCATCATATTATTTCAAAACAACAAAAAACAAACATTTGTTTCTTGGGGTATGTCTATCGTAGGGTTGACCATGACCTTGTTTCTTGAGGTATTTCTGTCCTGAGGTTGACTATGACCAGCTACCGTGTTTTGAACCACAACTGTTTCTGTCTACACTAAGGGCTCAGTCATGTTTCACACTGTGTTAGTTAACAAGTTTTCTAACATGATGTATTTTCCCACTGTAGACAAGGCCAAGGTTTACTGATGGAAAGAGCAGGTCTGTGAGATCCTGTCTCAGACTTTGTGGTAATTTAAATTGTCTCCAGATCTCTGACCCCTGAAGTACTGGTGGGAAAGCAAGTCTGGAAGAGAACCCCATAACCATGTCTGGCTGTACAAGTCTCATTAATACAGGCACTGGAAGAAGTTGAAGAATCAGCTGTGCATTTCACCAGTGACATTTAGATAAACAGTCAGACAATCTCTTTCCGATCTCTCATTGCTCATCATCTATCTTGTTCTTCCCCACCCACTGTATACACTTGACACAAGAGTCCAGTGACAATGGTATTATTGTCTCTGAAATCCTGTAGTGAGCTTCATATGGCTAACAATGTGTCACATAAATTTGAGACGCTAATAAACGTGGCTTTCTTCACACGGACTGAGAAGAAGGCTCACTGTTAACAGATTAGCGCACAAGAGGGTGGTTATATTCATGTGCTATGACTTGACATCTGGTCCAAACACGGTATTTCATTGGTATCTGGGGAAAGAAAAGTGCAGGAAAAATTTAAGCCATTTCACAAGGCTGTGAATGTCCTGTTTAGCATGAAAGCTGCCACCAAAAACCAGATCCTTATTCATTGTGGCACTACTGGAGATGGGCCTGAACCAATAACCCCATTGAGAGTTTCTATGAACTTCTGAGAATTTTAGAGTCTGGATCTGGAATTGAATTTTAAGCTCATCTGGAGTCATTACAAAGTGAGATTCTATTTTGCATACGTTATGGCGCCTTCGTGCACAGAAACAAGCTGTTCATGATTATGCTAAGAGCATGTTATTTTTGCACCACCCACTCTATCCCCATTTCAATGGAATTTGATACAGCAGTAATCTGTAATGTTTGCCCCATCCGAAGCAAAGGTATGTCTGTTGAATTAGCCACTATGTGTCAAGGTATACCAGTCATAAAGCTTCTGGAACATTTAAGGGTTCTTGCAAAGGAACATTTTGATGATTTAAGTGCCACATCATGGCTATGCCAGCAGCCTAGCTCAGATAGTGATTGAGAAGTTGTGGAAAGATGGAAAGTAACAAGGGAGGCTCATATCGACACATTGTGTATGTGCGACACTCACAGATCTGAGGTTCAAAGTTCCTGGGTTCCACACGGCGTGAGAGAAAGCACACAGTGCATCAGGACAGTGTGGGAGGTAGGCCTGAAGATCAACTGGAACAGCCTTTTTATTCATTCAGGCAGAGTGAAAACTATAGATAGTCAAACCACTTGTTTCTCTGCAATAGCAGTAGCAATATTATTGCTACACAAGATTTCAGAGTAAGGAAATGTTGGCCAAATTTGTCAAGTCAGCCTGTGCATCTAGTTTCAGCCAAAGGTAGAGCAATCCACTTCTGCTTTTCACTTATGGACAAAATGATCCCTGTATATCTTTAATTTAACTTACAGTTGATGTTACTTTGACATTATTTGATGAAAGCATTAGCATTATTAACTGTATGGGGGAGATTATTTGGCTAATCAGCAGAAAGGAGAATGAGAATAACAGACAGTTACAAATGGGGAGACCCTGGGCAGCAAACTTCTTTTTAAATGCATCTGCAACAGGCAACTGCCTTGATCAGTACAGATGCCGGTCTTCTAGAGTTAGCCTTTCTATAAGGGTGTAATTGTCAATTTAAATGCACAGTAAGTGAGAAACTGAAATGACAAGGTTCTTTATTCCCTGCCCTTCCCACTAACTAAACATGCATTTAGTGCTAATTAACTCGGAGGATGGACCACATTGCCTGGCGCAAATTTGTCTCATGCTATTTGTTAGGCTGAATTATAAAGAATCAAATTTTCCATTTCCACTGCTAGGTGCATCTTCTTTTTTTTCCATTTGGTTTTGCTGCTAGGAAAATATCTGTCCAAGTTCCTCCAAGAATTAAAAAAATCATTTCACTGGACCATAGATATTAGAGATGGAGAAGGTCTCTTGGGACATTTTTTTAAGTGGCGTCAAGCCAGTCTCTCCTTTTGCACCTGCATTTCTCCATCCACAGTCAACAGCAGGTGGAAAGTGCAAATATGCAGGATAAATTATTTTAAACATTCTGCACAGAGCCCCACTAATGTCAATGAGGTCCAGGTGGGTGCAGAGTGACCCTTTGTATTGCTCATTGCAGCAGTCAGGCTCAAGAGCTGTCCATCTGTGCCTGCATTTAATTGTGTCACCATTTTGCACCCACAATGATTTCTGTGTACAAAATTGTGGATGCAAAATCAGTGGCTTTTAAAAAAATGTTGACCTATGAAGTCATCCCGAGCATCCCTCTGCCAGTGTAGGACTATTCCCTGTTCATCTCCATGGATCACCACCTTCTCGTGGTAGACAGGCTTGCGTGTCTCAATGACCCCGAGAGTGATGCTGCCTGGAGTCATGTACTCCCTTAGGGCTACCTATGGCAGAACAGTCAAGGGTGAGGTTCCAAACAAAATGTGATCCAAGAAGTCCCTAACAGCAGAGCAGATGGAGGATAACAACAGAGGTGAAACTGTTGTGTAATGTTACAATGGCTGTGAAGGTGGATTAAGGCTGCAGCCAGTAGAGGATCTCCAATTGTCATGATGTCCATGCCATTGGTTTCAAGTCCTCTATCTGTCAAGGATAATGTGGTGACTGTTGTGCACCATTCTCCCCGCTTTAAAAGAAGTCCCGCGCAGGCATCTTCCAGTTTTTGGAAAAAATAACTTTGCACAAGTCAAAAGTCCGGTGATGATTGGCAAATGGCGATGGGAACAGGATAGTGAAATCCAGAAGTTCCTAATTACAGACCGACACACAGGCGGTGTGTGTGTGATACAGTCATCTTGCTCAAGGATTGAGACGGATTGCACATCTTGGCAGCTGCACCTACGATTGAGCAGTCCTTTTGAGTATCCACTATGCTCACCCCACATGGAGAGGAGGTTAGAGAAGGTACCCTAAAAATAGTCTTGCCTCTGTTTTTCCTGGCTGGCTAGCCGCATCCAGTAGGATAACCACCTCAGCAGTTGAAAATGTAAGGAACTCTTCAACTTTTAAACTTGGAATGTACGTACCATGATGGACAACTCAAACAGCGACCAACCAGAGTGACGCCCAGCCATTATTGCCCATAAATTGAGTTGGTTTAACATCAATATTGCTACTTTGTCTGAAACTAGAAGAGTTGATGAAGGACAGGTGAGGGACGATAAAGGAGGACACACCTATTTCTGGAAAGGAAAATCTATAGATGAACCCCAATTGCATGGAGTGAGATTTGCTATAAAGAACAAGCTTGTAGGTGCCTCTCTGAGGTACCAGTTGGCATCTATGAGTGCTTTATGACACTCTGATTGAGGCTCACCAAAAATCAACAGGCAACTATTGTGTGCACCTATGCACCAACACTGGATGCCGATGCGAATGTAAAGGAAGATTTTTATTCTTAGTTGGAAATCATTTTACTGGAGACCTCTACAGAAGACAAGATCATCCTTCTGGGGAATTTCAATGCATGTGTGGGATGAGACTCAACAATTCAAATGGAATTCTGCTCCTGACCAAGTGTGCTGAACATGGACTTATTATTATGAACACTCTATTATGACAAAAGGAAAAGTTCAAAACATCTTGGAGACACCCATGGTCAAAGCACTGGCATCTCCTTCATGACATTATAGTTCATGTCCAAGATCATAGCAACGTTCTTCTCACAAGAGCAATGACAAGTGCTGATGACTGTTGGACTGATTATTGCCTTATTCGATCCACAATGAAAATTAAGATTGCTCCCAAATGTAGACTACAAAAGAAGCAGGTGAGGCTTAAGTTGAAGATTCAACAGTCTTAGAAGAAAAGTTCCCATCAGAGTTTCCAGAAGAAATTGATGAACCCTGGAGACAGTTGAAAGCAGTAATCATCAATGCCTGTGAGAAAACCATAGGCTACCAGATCAGAAAACATCAGGACTGTTTGATGCTGAAATTGAGAAACTCATTAATGAGAAGAGAATGACATTTCCTGCTTGGCAGAATGACATATATTGTAATATAAAGAGAGAAGCCCATGCCAAGGCGAGGGCGGAAGTCCAGTGTAAAACCAGAGAACTCAAGAACAAATGGTGGACTGAGAAAGCACAAGAACTCCAACGTTTCACGGACATCCACAATACATGTGGTTTCTTTAGTTCCACTAAGGCTGTTTATTGGCCAATTTGTCATGGTATGAATCCTCTTCACTCTAAGAATGGAACCACATTTCTGAAGGACAACGAAGCCATCAATTCTCACGGGAAAGAACATTTTGAAAAGCTCCTTAACGGTGATTCTATGGTTGCAGATGAAGTCCTTGAGCAAATCCCTCAATGACCATTTAGGGATGAGCTCGGAGACCCTCCTAATTTGTATGAGGTACACAATTCCACCAAGCAGATGAAGAACAACAAGGCAGAAGGTCTAGATGGGATCCCTGCTGAAATCGTTAAAGAGGGTGGACAAGAACTAATTCAGTAGCTTTACCTGCTTATCCTTAAAATCTGGATAAAGGAGGAGATACCCAGTGAAATGAGGAATGCCTTTATTGTCACCCTCTTCAAGACAGGGGATAAAACGGATTATGGAAATTATCATGGTATCTCCCTCCTAGCCATTGCAGGCAAAGTTCTGGCACAGATCTTTGCAACTCGCCTTCTGCCTCTGTCAGAAGAAATTTTACCGGGTGGTTTCTGACCATGTCCTGGAACTGTGAATATAAACTTCACAGCGTGGCAGCTGCAAGAAAAGTGATGGGTGCAAAACCAACCACTGTGCATTGCTTTTATTGATTTAACTAAAGCCTTTGATTCACTGAATCACCATACCCTCTGAACTGTACTCTCTAAGATTGAATGTCCTGATAAATACGTCAATGTCCTAAAATTGCTTCATGATAACATGAAAGCAACTGTTCTGAGCAGCACTGGCTCCCAGAGTGAACCTTTCAAAGTATAAATAGGAGTAAAACAGGGCTGTATCATTGCTCCAACCAAGTTTGAAGTTTTTATCACTGTCATTCTTTACCTAGTTGCTGGGAAGTTTACAGCTGGCTTAGAAATCATTTACAGAATGGACAGAAAGCTGGTTTAGCAGTCTGAAAGCCAAGAGTAAGATCTCCACAACATCTATTGTGGAACTTCAGTATGCTGATGACAACACAATCTTTGTCCACTCTGAGAAAGATCTTCAAACTATCTTGAATGTGTTTGCTGATGCTTACACATGTCTTGGTCTTACTATTAATATCAAAAAGACTAAAGTGCTCTATCAGCTCTTTCCAAATGAGGTATTACATGCCCCATCTACCAAAATCAGTAGAATGGCACTAGAGAGTATTGATCATTTCCTCTACCTTGGAAGTCATCTTTCATCCGAGGCAGATATTGATACAAAAATTCAACATCGCCTGAGATGTACCAGTGTAGCTGTGTCTTGTTTACAGCATAGGGTTTTTGAAGATCATGACATTCAAACAGACACCAAGCTTCTTGTTTATCAAGCCATTATTCTCCCAACACTGTTGTATGCATCTGAAATGTGGACAACCTATAGACACCACTTGAGAGTCCTTGAGAAGCACCATCAATGCTGCCTTCTTAGATCCTGAAGATCAAATGGGAAGACAGGAGCACCAATATTAGTGTCCTGGAAGAGGCAAAGACCACCAATATTGAGGCAATAATCATCCGTCCACAATTCTGCTGCACTGGTCACGTTGTCCAGATGCCAGACCACGGCCTCCCAAAACAGGTTCTGTTCTCTTAGCTGAAAGAAGGGTACGGTAACGTGGGTGGACAATGGAAGCGTTATAAGACTTGCTGAAGGACAACCTAAAAAAGTGTAATATTGACATTGACACTTGGGAGATACTTGCCCAGGATCGCTTAAAATGGAGTGAAGTCCTACATGATGGTCCCCTGCATTTTGAACTTGCTCGCTGACAAGCTGAAGAGGACAAGACGTGCAGAAGGAAGGAGAAATTGGCTTCCAGTCATGGTCAACAGCCTCCCGCTGAGCCTGAAAACATCTGCCTTCATTGCAATAGAACTTGTGGTTCAAGGATTGGCCTTATTAGCCACCTGAGGACCCATAACTCCCATGGAAGATGATCATACTCGGTAATGAGTGATCGCCCATCATCATTCCCTGTTGGGGGTTTCCTAGAACAGCAGTTCTTAAGTAGGGGTCCATGGCCCCCAGGGGGCTGTGAACTGGTTTCAGGGGGACACAGGGCCCTGTGGCTGAAGTGCGGGAACACGACCCTTTTGCACCTGCGGGGCTGAAAGCCAGGAACAAAACCGTAGGGAGCACTGCACCCTGAAGCTGCCCACAGAGCTAAAGCTCAGAGATCTGGTGCTCCACACTGGGCTGAAGCCTGGAGCGGAGCTGTGGGGCTTGAGCTGACTGCCCCAAGCTCCAGTGGGACTGAAGCCGGGTGCACTGAGCTCCATTACCCTCCATGGGACTGCAACTGGGAGCAGAGCTGCAGAGCTGAAGCCCTGAGCCCCAGAGTTCCTCCCGGTTCTAAAGCCTATGGGGGCCCCAGGGCTCAGGGCAGAAGCCCTGAGCTGACCCCTACTCAGAGCCCTGGGCCCCCCTCTCATCCATGACTGAAGACCCTGTTTCCTTCCTCTCTGCCCAGCTGAAGTCTGGAGCCCAGAGCCCCGCCACTCATGGCTGAATTCGCGAGCCCCACAAGGCACACACACTCACACCAGGTGTCTGAAGCCAGGAGTCCGAAGGCCCCTCCCCAGAACCCTGGAGTTTTTATAGTATGTTGGGGGCCCTCTGAAAGAAAAAGGTTGAGAACCACTGCCCTACGAGATCTCTTCCATTCAGCTTATCCAGAACACCTTGTCCAATTCTGGGAGAAGACTTCATTCAGTTCTCTGGGATCCAAAACCCCTCAATTGGACTCCAGATTTCAGCACTCAACTATCTTTTTTT
The DNA here is from genome assembly GCF_025201925.1 of Gopherus flavomarginatus. Lineage (NCBI taxonomy): Eukaryota > Metazoa > Chordata > Testudines > Testudinidae > Gopherus > Gopherus flavomarginatus. The sequence goes on along the minus strand of NC_066620.1, from coordinate 198,949,765 downwards.
TGGCATACAGCAAAGCTATGCTGAGTTGATCAGACTCAAACTTAGGGGGTGGATATACGACATACCACACATCTAAAGTTACACAGAAATCCTTTTCCGTTATATACATTTATATATAACAGAGGGAGTTTGCCTGGGAACTGTCCAAGAGGAGCTAGGGTGAGTGCTGCATTGCGGGGCTGTGTTGTGAGCTGTTAGGGTGAATATCCGAGTGTTTGTCTGATGTGACCATTTGTTTGACAGGAGCACGTTGCAGGGACTGTTTGACCATGTAGTTATTGTTTTTAAAGTGTGAATTGGGAGTGCTTTGTTCCAGGTGGGCCTTGAATGATTGATTTGAGGCAAGACTCTGAGCCGAGCCAACTGCTTCAAGCCAGCAGCCTTATATAACAGCAGCCAGTTTGTGAACCAAGTAAGCGGCAAACAGAGTAGAGGCAAACAGAGGGAGTTCGCCTGTGGGAAGTTCCCACAGAGTGTTTTTGCCTTTCAGGCTTCTGTGAGCAGTAAATACAACATCTGAAGAGGCTCTTAGAAGGACAACTTTATGGATAATGAGCTATCAGCTGTTGTGCCCTGCACAGGATGTGCCGTGTTTGTCTTCCTCCCAGAGGATAGAAGCAACTTCACATGGGGGACTTCAATCACCCTGACATCTGCTGGGAGAGCAATACAACAGTGAGCAGACATCCAGGGAGTTTTTGGAGAGTGTTGGGGACAACTTCCTGGTGAAACTCCTGGAGGAACCAAGTAAGGGCCATGCTCCTCTTGACCTGCTCCTCACAAACAGGGAATAATTAGTAGGGGAAGTAGAAGTGGGTGGCAACCTGGGCAGAAGTGATCATGAGATAGTCAAGTTCAGGATCCTGATGAAAGGAAGAAAGAGGAGAAGCAGAATACGGACCTTGGACTTCAGAAAAGTAGACTTTGACTCCCTGACAGAACTGATCAGCAGGGGATCCCCTGGGAGGCTTCTATGAGGGGGAAAGAAGTCCAGGAGAGCTGGCTGTATTTTAAAGAAGCCTTATTGAGGGTGCAGGAACAAACCATCCTGATGTGCAGAAAGAATAGCAAATATGGCAGGCTACCAGGTTGGCTTAACAGAGAAATCTTCGGTGAGCTTAACCACAAAAAGGGATCTTACAGGAAATGGAAACTTGGACAGATGACTAGGGAGGAGTGTAGAAATATTGCTCAAACATGCAGGGGTGTAATCAGGAAAGCCAAAGCTCAGCTGGAGTTGCAGATAGCAAGGGATGTGAAGGGTAACAAGAAGGGTTTGGAATGCTTACTGACAGATGACATTGAAAAAGCTGAAGTACTCAATGCTTTTTTGCCTCGGTCTTCATATACAAGGTCAGCTCCCAGACTACTGTACTGGGCAGCACAGTATGGGGAGGAGGTGAGCAACCCTCAGTGATGAAAGATCAAATTAAGGATTATTTAGAAAAGCTGGACATGCAGAAGTCCATGGGGCCGGCTATAAGGCATCTGAGGGTGCTGAGGAAGTTGACTGATGTGATTGCAGAGCCATTGGCCATTATCTTTGAAAACTTGTGGAGATCAGGGGAGGTCCTGGATGACTGGAAAAAGGCAAATATAGTGCCCATCTTTAAAAAAGGGAAGAAGGAGAATCTGGAGAACTACAAACCAGTCAGCCTCACCTCAGTCCTCGGAAAAACCATGGAGCAGATCCTCAAGGAATCCATTTTGAAGTATTTGGAGGAGAGGAAGGTGACCAGAAACAGTCAACAAGAATTCACCAAAGGCAAGTCATGCCTGACCAATCTGATTGCCTTCTATGTTGAGATAACTGGTTCTGTAGATATGGGGAAAATGGTGGACGTGATATATCTTGACTTTAGCAAAGCTCTTGATATGGTTCTCCCAGAGTATTCTTGCCAACAAGTTAAAAAAATATGGATTGGATGAATGGACTATAAGGTGGATAGAAAGCTGAATAGATCATTGGACTCAGCAGGTATTGATCAATGGCTCGATGTCTAGTTGTCAGTCGGTATCAAGCAGAATGCCCCAAGGGTCAGTCCTGCTGCCAGTTTTGTTCAACATCTTCATTAATGAGCTGATGATGGGATGGACTGCACCCTCAGCAAGTTCACGGATGACACTTAGCTGGGGGGTAGGTTGGATGGTAGAGATAGGGTCCAGAGTGACCTAGACAAATTGGAGGATTGGGCCAAAAGAAATATGATGAGGTTCAACAAGGACAAGTGCAGAGTCCTGCACTTAGGAAGGAAGAATCCCATGCACTGCTACAGGCTGGGAACCAGCTGGCTAAGCAGCAGTTCTTCAGAAAAGGACCTGGGGATTACAATGGATGAGAAGCTGGATATGAGTCAACAGTGTGCCCTGGTTGCCAAGAAGGCTAATGGCATATTGGGCTGAATTAGTAGGAGCATTGCCAGCAGAGCAAGGGAAGGGATAATTCCCCTCTATTCGGCACTGGTGAAGCCACATCTGGAGTATTGTGTCCATTTCCCCCAGCACCCGCCCTGAAAGGATGTGGACAAATTGGGGAGAGTCCAGCAAAGGGAAACAAAAATGATTTGGTGTCTAGAGCAGATGTCTTATGAGGAGAGGCTGAGGGAACTGGGTTTATTTAGTCTGCAGAAGAGAAGAGTGAGGGAGGATTTGAAAGCAGCCTTCAACTACCTGAAGGGGGGTTCCAAAGAGGATGAAGTTAGGCTGTTCTCAGTGGTGGCAGATGACAGAACAAGAAGCAATGGTCTCAAGTTTCAGTGCATGATGTCTAGGTTGGATATTAGGAATAACTATTTCATCAGGACTATAGTGAAGCACTGGAATGGGTTGCCTAGGCAGGTGGTGGAATCTCCTTAGAGGTTTTTAAGGCCCTGCTTGACAAAGCCCTGGCTGGAATGATTTAGTTGGAGTTGGTCCTGCATTGAGCATGGGGTTGGACTAGATGACCTCCTGAGGTCTTTTCCAACCCTAATCTTCTATGATTTACATGTTAGGTTGCATTTGTTATACATTGCATCACATGTTTGGAGATTGTCTAGGTTATGTTGCAGGAGCCAATCCCTGTGTAGCATGCTCTGTCCATGCTTTGTCCACACTCAACCTCGTCTTTACCTCATCTCTATATTCCTAACTCATCTTGTCCATTGTTAGTAAATGGGTGTTATTCCTCTTTTCTTATGAGGCTCAGACATTTGTTTTTTTAGCCTATGGACCTATTTACTTATCTTATTTAGCACAAATGTTCTGTTTTCAACCTAATGATTTGTTTGCTTCTCTAATTCTATCCTTCAGGAAATGAGGCCTCTCTCCATATGTTAATTACTCACGTGTGGCCAGGCCTCAGCTACATTCCCTAAAACATATCTTCCAGGGTTTTGTCCAGTATAATGTTAAATGCCTGTTTTCTTATAGAAAATACATTCTTGATTTATAATCTTGTTTCATTAAAATATGGTATATTTCATTATCAGAGGAGGTTTTATTCATGAGGGAGGTTGGTTTGACACAACTGCTTCTCACAATGTTTATTCCTTCTTTTTCTTCTTCCATCACCTACATATTTGCAATTCCATGTTCTTAAGATTTCAGTTGAAAAAAACTTAAATGAGAGATAACAAATTTCAGCTGTTGTTAATGGAGAGGCACCATGGACCATGTTGTGCAGTAGGCTCTGTCACTGACTTGTTGCATATGAACTTGGGCAAGTCAATTAATCGCTCTGTGCCTATTCTCCTCTCCACCTCCTCCTCCCCTCCAATATTCCTTGTTGGTTTTATCCATGTAGATGCAGGGCCGGCTTTAGCAAGTGCGGGGCCCAATTCGTACTCAGCCGGCAGCGCTCCGGGTCTTCAGTGGCACTTCAGCAGTGGGTCCTTCACTCACTCTGGGTCTTTGGCAGCACTCAAAGACTTGCCGCTGAAATCTCGCCAAAGACCCCTGGAGTGCCGCCGAGTCAGTAAAAATTAAAAAGGTGCCGGCACGGGCCCCTCTTAGGTGTGGGGCCTGATTCAGGGGAATCGGGCGAATTGGCCTAAAGCTGACCCTGTGTAGATGCTTAGGTTTTGGGGGCATATCCTATGTATTTGTACAGTGCCTAGCACAATGGTGCTTCAGTCTCACTCAGGCCTATGGGGGCTACAGTAATACAAATATAATAAATGATTATAAACAAATTATAATAAATCCAAATATGAATTATTGCAGCACAATTATGCTACAGGCTCTTGTAATTTTGCTACAATAAGAGACAGAAATATTTGTGCAATCAAGCACTGAGACTGAGATCTAGACAACAGCATGATCAGTAATATTGCAGTGACCAAACCTATGCAAAAATTTGGTGGAGCAGTAGAAAAAGGCAAATAAGTTACAGCCCGCCTTTAAAGCAGCATGAAACAATATGACTCAGATCATGTTTCTGTGTGCAAATTACAGTTTTTATTTTTTCCTGTTTTCCTTTTTCCAATCTTTTTTTTTACACATAGAGAACAGAACATTAAAATAAGCTATAAACGCCACAACCCTCATAATGCTCACTTGCCTCCTGCAGTTTGATCAGAAGAATAAACTATGAGAGCGTGAAACAGCTCTCAACTCAAGCTGAAAAGGGAAGAGTTGATAAGCCAGGGGAATGCTCTCCAGTAACCTTGAACTTCTATTCACTCCCCTCGGAAAACAAGAAGTCTCAAGGCAGACAGGGGTGTAGGTGAAGTACTTCACAACATCAGTACTATGTTACAAATGCCGCAAAACTGCTTGGCAGCCTAACGGTTTTGTGGACTCAAAGGAATTTAAAATCCACCTACCATAGAGTGTTTTCCTGTTACATTGGTTGGAGATCTATGTAGTCTTACTGTTAAACTAAATTCTAAGGCAGGGGTAGTTAAGTGTTTTTTGTCAAGGTCCAAATTTCTTGGTCAAGGTATAGTCAAGGTCCAGACTCCAGAGAAAATAATTTAAAGAAATAATAAAATAATTAATAAAATGAAAATATTTGAGGGTCTGTTCAAAAGTATCTGACGGTCTGGATTTGGCCTGTTGGCCTATTGACTATCCCTGATCTAAGGTATATTAGAAATGTAAGTTAAGACTGCTGCAGTTATAAACCACTGGAGGAAGAGAGTTGAACAATCAAACCACTCCCACGGCCTGATTCATTGGCTCAGCTGATGGGGTACTGCACCAATGACCTCAGTGATATGGGCTTGGATGCTGTGTCAGTATTCATGCTCCCCAGGGTTTGGTAAGCTAGGCATATGGATAAAGGCTCTGGACTACTACTGTTCAAATACTGGTTCAATCACAATCTTCCCAAGTAGCCTGGAGCAAATTGCTTACCTCACAGGGCTTAAAATCTATTACTGATTGTGAGGTGTTCAGATAGCAAAGCTTCTTACTACCCAGGCTAATCAGCCCTCCTCTGAGATCTGTGGGTCTGATGCTGGGAAGAAAGGGGGAAATGACTTGAGATTTCACACTCCCCATCCTCCATATGCCTCAGAGACAGTCTGGCTGAGTGACTGCAGCATGTGGCCAGCTTTCCCAGGAAGGCTGGAAGTTCAGCTGAAGTGCACATGCACATGAACAGGTCATCCAGTGAGAGGAAGATTACTTTGATTTGATACTGAGCTCCTTTTGGAGCCCCAGTGAAATGTAAGATAATATACATAAATAAATAAATCCTGGACTACACAGAATAACCTAGAGAGATGGGGATGGAGAGAGAGACAAAGAATTTGGGAGATAGAAGCTCTGACCGCTGGCTGCCACAAGGAAGTGAAGATCTGAAGTCATCAGGCAGTATGAAAAATGCTCCTAACACTGTGGGGGCAGAATCAATGGGATGAGGCTGCTTCTTCTGACTGTCTGTTATGTGTAGAGTGACAGCACTGAAGCTAGGTACTTTACCGGCAGGAACACAAGGTCTTGTTCCCCAGAAAACTTACAATCCAAAAAGAGCGTGCACAAGAAAATGGAAGAGAGGTGGGATGCAATGAAAATGATGAGGTTAAGCATGATTTCTTTATTCTCATTTCTTCATAGATTATTAGACTTGGAAAGGACCTCAGGAGATCATCTAGTTCAACCCCCTGCTCAAAGCAGGACAAATCCCCAGATTGCCCTCTCAAGGATTGAACTCACAACCTTGGGTTTAACAGGCCAATGCTCAAATAAGTGAGCTATCTCTCTCCTCATTTTGAATGTGTGGAGCTCTGTGTATGTGATTTTCAGCTGTTTATTAGTCCATACTTTTGCAGTGAAGGAGAGGAGCCAGCATTCATAGGCTCAGTGAAGGAGGTGCATTTGAAGGGGAGACGTGAAGGAAGAGAAGATAGAAACACTGCAGACTGGTTCAGAGAGGGAGTTCCAAGTGGAAGAAGGCCTAGAGATAACAGCAGAAAAACACACATGGGTGGGGAGGAGTTAATCATGTGGTGTAGGTAAATTGGTAAGTACGGGAAGAACGTGTCGTGACCATTCAGGTTGGAGGGAAGTACTGTAGGTGGTGGAGAGCACTACCTTTGGAAGCAAGGACAAGAACTTGAATGTGATGCAGAAAGCAAGGAGAAACCACACAGGAACTTGAAGAGGGTGTGCAGGCAAGTTCAATGACTTTCTTAGCAGCATTTTGAACAGATTAAAAGGTGGTGAGATGAGTGTCTGAGAGGCAAAAGAGGAGGAGGAGGTTGCAATAGCAAAGGTGAGAAATAATCAGGGCCTGAGAAAGCTTCTGGTATAGGGGAGGGAAAAGAATGGATGGATTTTGAAGATGTGTATCCATTTCTGCCTGTCTACATATTTATAGAGTCACTGTGGTAGCAAGGTGTCGGAAAAAGCAGTAGGCTTTAATAAGTGCATCTGTGTAGCAATAGCACCAGTATAAGAGGAGAAAGAGAGAGAATAAAAAATAACACTCAAACAAAGAGCATGGGAGGATGGCAGAACTGCCACCGCTGACTGGGCAGGAGAGAAAAAGGGAGGAAATCAGTTTTAGTCATGTTGACCTTGAGCTGGTGAGAGGCCACCCAAGAAGACATGATGTAGAGGCAGTCAATGCAATGGATCTGAATGAAGGCCAACAAATCATGGGAGGAGCTTTAGATCCTAAACTCTTTATTATTGAGGTGGTAACTGAAGCCATAAAACCTGAGAGCGTATTATAGATTTGGGGTATTTCATTAAGTAACTATAGCGGATTGTCTTGTCGTTATCCTAAAAGTAGCCACCACTGCACTGAAGAGCATAATGCTGAATTTAGGAAGTGTTAGGAAATATTTAATTACAGGCAAAAGCACAGAGGAACGTAAGTGGTAGAAATAAAAGCCAATGTAACATGTTTTGTCTACATTTTGCTGGCAGAATAAAGACCCCTGAAAATATGCAGTGGCTTGGAGTCCATCTGTTGCCTCCACGAGAAGCACTACACAGACAATGCATGTGATGGGGTGAGGATGGAAATAGATGTTATGGGGCTAACAGGTGGGGTGCTAACACACCACCCTCAGCAACATGCAATGAGCCCAAACTCTCTGCAGTACATCCAGCCCTAAAATAAAGGCAGCACATTTCCAGGAGTTAAAAAAAGTATGAATGTGAATTTATGCACAAAATCAAAATACAGGCACCCTGTTGTCATGAAAAGGACTAATTAATTATCTACTGTTTCACTTCCCCAGTTATTTTACTCTCTCTTGCTCTCTCTCACCCTCTCGCACACATGTGTTCTTTCCGCCACTCTTAACACTTTGTAAGAATTTTAAACAAAAATTTATATCCAAACACCAGTAATATCCTCATTAATACTAGAGGCTCAAGGAAAAGACTAGATAGAAGGGAAGGTTAGAGACACATAGAGACTAATGCAAAACCACACAATACAGAAAAGTTAAACACAAGAGTCACAAAAAACGCCTTCAGTTAATGTCAATACAGACTAACATCCTATATTCACTCAGTTTCCTTTCTTAACCCCACAGAGAATCTTGTTCTTCCATCTAGCACGTCTGTTCTAACCAGAAGTAAATATAAATATGCCTCAAAGTAAGCATTGAACACTAGGGAACTGTCAACCATTCACAGCTCTACCTATTATTACACAGCTCTAGCTGTAGGCTTGGATCAGGCTATTTCCAAGGAAAAGATCAATCTTGGCTTGTGGAAGACTGCAGTACCATCATGCCACTTGAGCGGTGTTTTCTATGTCTGCTCAGACTTGTCTGTTTTCCATTCCTGGCCCATCCCTATTTGACGCTGCTGTTTTGTAACATTTTTTACTCAGTGTTTGTTAAACTTTCCTTGAACTCATGAATAGCTTCTGCTCTGACTAACAGTGGAGTGCAACAACTTACACTTTCATTCCCTATTGACTAATTAGGAGGGAATTTCAGCTTCAACATCAGAATAGAACCAAGATACAAATAAACCTTAGATTTATTTTGCAAAATCTAAACCATGCTTCCTTGGCTAAATTTGAGCTAATGATATATTTTTAGCATTTACATTCGTTGAGGCAGTCTCTAAAGTTGGAAACCACAGTTTGGGCACTGCTGCAATCTAGAGAAGAACAGCAGTAATATTTGATAACATCTTTTAAAAGGGGAGAAATTGCAGCACAGAACTCCCAAAGGTACCTGAAAAATTTCAAAAACACAGTTTAAAAACATTGAAATAAGAAAGTTTTGTTTTTGAAGTTGTCTATTAAAAAAAAATGTTTAGAAAAGAATTCTGTGGTGAACTGAGAGAACCAAAGACCAGTGTGCTACAAAATGGAATCGAAAGGAAAACTTTCACATTTTCCAACTTTTTTAAAAAAATCTTTCAATATTTAAACTAACACTAACGATTCATCGTTTAAGCCCAGAAGAGACCATTATGATAATTTAGTCTGACATCCTGCAAATACAGACTATATAATTTCACTCAGTAATTCCTGTATCAATCTCAATAAACTGTAGGTGAACAAAAGCACTTCTCTTAGGGCTTGGCTACACTGGCGAGTTTGAGCACATTAAAGCAGCCCCGGGTGCCCTAACTCACGATCCATTCACACTGGCAAGACATGTAGAGCACCTTGCCTCTGCAGCTGGAGCGCTCCTGGTAATCCACCTCCACGGGAAGCAAAAAGCTTGCTGGGCCCCGGCTGAAATGTCACAGTGTCAGTGTGAATGAGGTGTTGCATTACTGCCCTCTGATTGGCCTCCAGAAACGTCCCATAATCCCCTTAAGTGAAGTGGCCACTCTTGTCATTGTTTGGAATCGCTGCAGGAATGCGGATGTGATGTCCTTTCAAAGCTCCGTTTCTGACATCCGGTATGCTTATCTGCTCCAGGACAAAGCAACCATTAGTGTGGAATGTTGCTTGAGAGGCAGGGGGATAGCTATCACAATGCACTGCTCTCTGTGGCCATTGCAAGAGCTGCTAATATGGCCACGTCAGCGCACTTAAATTTGACAGTGTGGATACACTGCAGCGCTTTCCCTACTGCGCGCTTCGAGGGCTGGTTTAAATCACAGCACTCTACATCTGCAAGTGTAGCCATGCCCGTAGAAAGACATCCAGTCTTTATTTGGAGATTTCAGGTGTTGGTGAATCCACAGTATCACTTGGTAAGTTATTCCAATGACTATTTACCATCACTGTTAAAAATATGCACCTTAGTTCCAGTTTGAATTTTTCTTGCTTCAACTTAAGCATTGGATTTTGCAACTTAAGCATTGGATTTTGTTATGTTTTTGTCTACTTTATTAAATACCTCTCTAGTATCTTATATCTTCCCCATTTAGTTACAGATGACTGTATTTTAAAACATTCCTTCCCTTCTTCTCAAGCAAAACCGATAAAAAATTATTTTTGTATATATTTATATAGCATCAAAATAATGCTAGGTGTCTTACAGACATTTTCTGATGGTGGGAGTCCAACCTGAAGGCACTAATGCAGTAACAAAAAGAAAAAGAAAAACATCACCAACAAAAACCCTCTGTCATATCAAAGCAAAAAACTACACTGCTTACACAATTCTCCCCCTAGGGAGAGGATGAGAGAAAGAACTAATCACATGTGATAGGAGTTCATCATTTAAGCAGTCTTGTAGCCATGTCAATCCCAGGACGTTAGAGAGACAAAGTGGGTGAGGTAGTATCTGTTTGTGAGAGAGAGATGCTTTCAAGCTTATACAGAGCTCTTCTTTGGGTCTGGAAAACATGCTCAGGGGGTCACAGCTAAATACAAAATGGAACAGATTGTTTAGCAGAAGTAGGTAACATATTCCAAGGGACCATTCAAGGTGAAGTGGCCTGTTAACACCCCACCAGTCATAGGAATGAAAGGAAGTGCCAGGGGGGAGGGACAGCTGAAGGGGGTTCTTAGTGGGTTGTAATAAGACATAAATCCAGTGTCTGCATTCATGATTTTTAGTGTCTAGCAAAGTTATGAGTTTACATTCCCAGGCTCACCTTTTGAAAGTATTGTGAAGGTTTCCTTTGAGGATGAGGACTGAGAGGTCAGATATGGAGTGATCACTTTGTAAAAAGTGTAAATCCACAGGGTGTTTTTAATCTCTTATCATTTACCAGTGTGAGTTCATTCAAGAGCGTAGTGATTGTCTAGTTTTACCCACATAGTTGCTATTGGGGCATTTAGTGCATTGGATGAGGTATACCACATGGTGTGTTAGGGCATGTGTAGGGCCCATGGATCTTGAAAAGTGTGTTGTTCATCATATCACCTAATGCACTAGTAGAAGGTGTTCAGCTATGATGCAGATTAAGGTGATATAAGAACCTGTAGAGAGAATATAGATAACAAACAATACAGACAAAATAGGGACAAAGGACAGTGATTCAGCAGTGATGTTACCTTCACATCTTGTTAGGGTTTTTTGTTTTTTTGCCATCTATTTTGTTTACACTTCTTTTTAAGAGAGGACTAGGGTTTATAGGCCTTCTGAAAAAAAATGTGCTTGAAGAATGGACTTGGAAATGGGGAGGGAGCAGGCATGGCAGATTGGGTCAGAGAGTGGTTCCTGGTTGGAAGGAATATGGAGATGGGAATCGAAGGACAGGAAGAAATGGGTAAATAGTGAAGCACGGATGGCACAAAGAGGGCAAGGGGTGAATTAACATTGACAAAGGCAGAAGTGAGGTTCTGTAGTGTAAAGTCATAAATGGGGCTGTTAACCAGGCAAGATACTCTGTGCCTGTACACAGTAGTTACAAAGCACCCCATACTCACGTTTCTACTGTTGTATTACTGTTGATTAGATTAGACTACAGTAACTCTGAGCTGTCACTAATCATAGTGCAATGATCAATGGGGATTGTCCAATTTATTGTTCCACATGAGTAAAAGTTACAAACCTGGCTCATAAGGGGTCACTGGGTCAGCAAAGGATGTAGTTATCTAACTGTACTTACATATATAAGTATAGACGGCTTAAAAGCTAAATGCTAAGTGACCAAGGGGAGTTAGTGAACGGAGGCAGCAAAAAGGGGAATTTGTAGGAGGGACAAAGAATGAAATCACCATGGTTTGAAAAGGCTTCATTGCCAATGCCAACACTGCTCCTGGCTCCTCCACCTGCACCCGTGTCCAGACAAAGAACACAACCACGAAGGCCTCTACCCATGTCGTGGTGTGGATTTGCAGAGACTGTGGCCTGCATTTTCCCATCACAGAAAGCCAGGTGGGGGAGACCATCCCATAGGAGAGTTGCCTATTAGTAGAGTCTCTCAGAAAGCAGATGAGATCACTACTGGGGGAGGTGACTAGGCCAAGACGTATCTGTGAACACAAGGAATTGACACAATGAGAATACTTTCTAATTATAGGAACTTTGGAATAAATTTAAGCAGAGAAATTATATTTCTCCAACTTTTTTGTACAGCTGCCTTTTCAATGTTCATCAACATTGCCCCTACGGCACAAAGAGTCACGCATGATCAATTTGTCTTATGAGTTTTCCAAAACAGTTCCCCATCTCCAGTTAACACTGTCAATGTTTGTGCTAATCTTCCATTTCAGAAGAGATTTAGGGCTTCCACACTTCTTTGATTCTTCGGATAAATGAGGATTAAAGTTTTCATCGCTTGTTTGTAATTAGGCAAGTGGTAGCTCTAATTATGTGACCAATTTACTATAGTTAACTTCTGAAACTAACTGATGTGGTTGGATTATTTGTGGTGTACTGTGCAGAGATGAGCCTGTCCTCATGTCTTAAAGATGCCCCCTTGTGGACACTGCAGACATTGTAGGTTGAAAATCAATGGCAATTTAGGTGCCTGTCTCCCTGAATGCCTTTGAAAATTCCTGCCATCATGGATGGAGGACTGAAAAAATAGACATATGCACTGCTACCAGTGACAATTTAGGGCTATTGTAAAGCAATCTAATCTACTAATGGGGTTTTGCTCAAGTACTAGCATTGCTGCTGCTCTTATAGCTTGTCTACACAGTGAGTTACTGGGCTGCAAGCCAGAGTGTGAGTCTACAGCACATGAGCTTGCTGTGCAGTAATGTCTCATGTGGACACTGCTACATTGCAGTGAAAATCTGAGTGCAGCTTAGTTTTCTACTGAGCAGTATCTTGCCATTTAGACAAGTCCTTATATCTGAGGGGTCCCATTACAAGTACTAGGACAGACAGACAGACGAGTCCCAAGTTATAGAACAAAGGATTTTAAGGCAGAAGAGATCTTTATGATAATTTAGTCTGACCTTCTGAATAACACAAGCCACAAAATTTCACCATGTATTTCACCATGTCATCAAATCCCATAACTTGTGGCTGAATTAGAACACTGCTCTGAAAAACACGAAGTCTTGTTTTAAAGATGTCCAGTGATGAAGATTCCTTTGGTAGGATGTTCTGATGGTTAATTACCCTCACTGATAACAACCTCATTTCCAATCTTTTTCTTGTGTAAACTTCCTGCCACTGGATCTTGTTTTACCTTTATCTGCTATGTGAAAGAAACCCCTAATGTCTGATAGCTTCTCTCAGTGCAGGGTAGATACTTCTGCAGCATGATCTAGTTGCCTCTTTTGAAAGCTAAATAGACTGAGGTGTTTAAGACTCTAATGGTAAGGAACATTTTCCAGACCTCAGGAATAGATCTGATCTGGGAGGGTGAGGGATCAAGCTTATGTTCAGGTGGTTATTTCCAGTGACCTCCTTCATTCTTGTCAGGGTCCCTCTTTTCCAAGGTCTGGTCCTTTGGCTTCATTCCTTTATGTATGCTCTTGCATTTGGCTATAATACAACCCATGTTATTTCAACATGCCAGGCTTACCAAGGAGCCAAGATCACTACAGATCAGTGGCCTGTCATCCTTATTGCCACACTTTGGGTCATCATCGAACTTTATCAGCAATGATTTCATATTTTCTTCCCAATCATGGATGAAAATATTATATAATATTGGGCTGAGAACTGAATCCTGTGGAACACCATTAAAAGGACCACCAGTTAGTAGCTTGTGGTATTGCATCTGCTGTAATTATGCATGTAAATTTCAACAAACATGTATTTTTGTGTCACCGTTGTCTGAGTTTGGGTGTTGAGAGTCATGTAATTTGTTAAAGTGCTGTTCAGAAAATAATGGTCCTGCCTTCTTGTGGAAAAAGGACAAAAAACAAAGATAGACATGCTACCACCTAGAGATAATCTCCTTTATCTCCAGTGGTAGAGCAGTGGCAAACAATTCCAAACTGACAGGTTAAACATTCTTAGAGCACCATTATTAGTTCTTGAGAGTATTAAAAACAAGTCAAAGGAGATAGTAGACCAGTTTGATGGCCTCAATCATTTCAACTTTGATTAATGAACTAGAACAATTTAAAATTAATATGAAACACATTAAATGGATTTAAAACTGGCTAACTGATAGGTCTCAAAATGTAACTGTAAATGGGAAACTATCATTGAGTGGGACTGTTTCCAGTGAGGTCCTGCAGGGATTGGTTCTTGGCCCTACACTAGTTAACATTTATATCAGTTGGCTGGGAGAAAATATAAAATAATCACTGATAAAGTTTGCAGCTAACACAAAGACTGGGGGAGTGGTAAATAATGAAGAGGACAGGTCACTGATTCAGAGCAATCTGGATCACTTGGTAAACCGGGTACAAGCGAACAATATGTATTTTAATATAGCTAAATGTAAATGTATACATCTGGGAACAAAGAACGTAAGCCATCCTTACAGGATGGGGGACTCTATTCTGGGCAGCGGTGAGTCTGTAAAAGGTTTTTGATGTGGCGGGGGGGAGGAGAGGAAAATAGTCAGATAATCAGATGAACCTGAGCGTGACACTGTGGCAAAAGAGCTCATGTGATCCTAGGATGCAAAAACAAGGGAATCTTGAAGAGGAGTAGTGAGTCCATTTTACCTCTGTATTTGGCACTGGTGTGATCACTGCTGGAATACTGTGCCCAGTTCTGGAGCCTACAATTCAAGAAGGATATTGCTAACTTGGAGAGGGTTCAGAGAAGGGCCACATGAATAAAGGGTTAGAAAACACGTCTTACATGAATAGACTCAAGGAGCTGTGTATTTAGCTTAACAAAAATAAGGTTGAGGGGCGACTTTATTATAGTCTGTAAGTACCTACATGGGGAACCAATATAATAACGGGCTTTTCAGTCTAGCTGAAAAAGGTAGGACATTATACAATGGTTGGAAATTGAAGCTAGACAAATTCAAATTGGAAATAAGATGTAAATTTATAATGGAGATAGTAATTAGCCATTGGAACAATTTAGCAAGGATCCTGGTGGATTCTCTATCACTGAGAATTTGGAAATCAAGATTGAATGTTTGTCTAAAAGATATGCTGTAGGAAATATTTTAGGGAAGTTCTGTGGCATGTTTTATATAGGAAGTCAGACTAGATGATCACAACGGTCACTTTTGGTCTTAGAATCTATGAATCTACAAACTTTGTTGGCAGTTTAGCATTGCAAATAAGAAGTTAGTTCTTACAGGTTTATAAAGCTCCAAACTGGCTTGCCCAATCTGATTCCCCCAAGCCAACCAAAATAAATACATCAGTACATATAACCCACCTTTACCCATTGTGCTTATCCAGCCCCTGTAGTCGTCGGACCACATAAAGGTTTATGAATCAGCTACTTTCTCTCAACTAACAGAGGTGGGTCTTTTTAGTTTATGAAGTAGAAGCTCCTGCTTTTAGATCCAGGGGTTCAGAGTTCAGCAACTGCTGCTGATGACTCATCTCAGGGCACTGCTGTTATATACACATGAGAAATTTCAGACCAAAGGAAAAGGAAGTAGTTTGAGAAATTTGGAATAGAGTTTGAATGGTAGGTAGGGTTTGGCACTACAGGAATTGCAAACTGTACTTGCTTTTCTATTTTCTGTAAGCCTGAAAAAAGGAGGAACTGTAAATATTTTTGTTAGGCTGCATTTATTTAAAGTATTTATTAATTTTGAATTGATTAATTCCTAGGTGCTCATGCTAGTTCATTGTCAGATCTGAGATGTGGTCTTTTAAGTGGCTAGAAAACAGACTATGATACAATGGAATAATTCTCAAGACATCTCTGATTGTTCCATTTTCTTCAAGACATAGACCTGAAAGTAAGAACAGAATCTACAGCTCTGTTGGGACAAACTCACTGCTGGCATTAGCAAGTGCAACTTTTCAATATAGTCATATCTGCTTATACTAGCAGTGAATTCATTCTGTTAGGTACATTGAATGAAACTATATGGATTAACACATAGAATAGACTGGAGACTTCTGTGCTTCTTCCAGACAGCTTTCTTGATGTTTGAAATTGCAGCAAAGTCTATAACTTTCATGTTCCCATACAATACTGTATTTTATTACTGAAACCTAATAGTTGTGTATGTTAAGTTCAGGTTACAAAAAGAAGTGGGATCTTTTCTGGCAGATTTTCAAGACACTGTCCTCTTCTGATGGATATAAATAACTGGACCACAAAGAACATCTGAAATGTTATCTCACTACTTATACAGAGAGTATATTTCCCCTCCATCCCCCTCCATGAAAATTCTTCCAGCAGAGACTGCTGTTGGGTACCAATTACTCTGTACAGTATAGTACGCATAATAAAACACTGACCAGTGCAACACTGTGAATTCCATTGATGAGCACATAATGATGAGCACAGGGGAATGCTTCCTGAGCTATTGGCAAGAGACCAGAGATTATTATTAGTATTATTTATTAATCACTAATTCTCTCCTTTACAGATACCAGTCACTTGGCATACATCTAGCGGTTGACCATTCGGGTCTTGCTATGCTGAAGATGAAGACTCCCTGTAGGTAGTTAACATTGTTCCTGAGCAATATTCATATCTTATTTCTTTCTCTCTCTGCTGAACTGAGATGCCCATAAAATCTCTGCAACTCAGAACCCACAGAGGCCAGTCAGGGTTTATGTCAACTGGAAGTTATGGGTCCCTGGAACTTGACTGAAAACTGAACCGTCGTGCAAACTACATCTCTTTCTCCACTTCTCTGGTCATAGATGTAATATGGCATCTGGATTCTGTCAGCATTTTCGGGGAAGAACAATGAGTTAGGGAGGGGAAGGCTAGCATCAGTAGAAGCTGGCACATCATATAAAAACTAGGAAAGTTGGCTATGGAAATACTACCCACAGGAACCACTGCCTTTTGGCAGAATACCAGAGTACATATGACAATCACCCAAATCACAAGCTTTCCCAGGATAGTATCAACAGAGCCATCTGGCAATTAGAAGTCTCTGAAGCAGTTAATCCAACTTCGAGCCAGATTAATTTGGACGTTGCAAATACTATCGCTGCTTTCAGATAGGCAGGTTGTTTTGGCCCTTGCGAATCAGGCAGACAGTTGATTGAGGATAGTAGGAATTATTTAGTTATGTATCTTCAGCCTTGTTTGGCTTTCTATGATTCCAGCCTAAATCATCTCTTTGATAGCACATACACTCTGCATGTATATGCCTGGCTTAAATCCAGCCAATATTGGGGAAGAATAAGTTGACTGGGCATAAGAGAAGATCTGTAACAATCTTTGCGGTTTATGTGGCGTGGTACGCTGAGAATAATTTTGGATAGATAGTACCCTGTGTTGTTAATTCACAGAAACAGTTTAGCTTTTCCTGCATTTCAGTTGTGACAAAAGCTCCCACAGACTCACCATAGGCTCTCTTGATAACAACTGAAAAATCTGTATCTCCAAATACATTATATCATTAGATGAAGTGGACAAAAACAAAACAAGGATGTTTACAACTTAGCCTGAGGAGATAATTAACTTCTGAGTGCTGAGATCCTTGATTGCATTCTTAG
The DNA here is from genome assembly GCF_025201925.1 of Gopherus flavomarginatus. Classification (NCBI taxonomy): domain Eukaryota; kingdom Metazoa; phylum Chordata; order Testudines; family Testudinidae; genus Gopherus; species Gopherus flavomarginatus. The sequence continues at coordinate 198,932,439 of NC_066620.1, read as the reverse complement.
CACGATTTTAATTGGAAGTCTGAACCTGTAAAAGGCTGGTGGTGTTTGGAAAATATGTGAAATGGTTGGCTGAGAAATCATTGGATTGTAAATTTGAAAAGTAATCCAGACAAATACCTTTTACTTTATTTTTTTTTGTTCTTGTTGATAACAATCATCTATTACAGAAGTATTAAAGGCACCATACTATGCAAAGAGAACATGTATCAAAAGATATTAGAGCACTTTATGGAATTTCAAAAGCTATATTGAGTTTTAAAAAAAGGGATAAATTCATCCCTGATGTTATTCTCTTCTTTGAAGCTGCCCCAGAAGTGAATTTGCCCAATATTTGTATTTGCCTAAGCTATTCACACCACACATGTTCTCTCTCAGTATTTGCATGATTCAGCAAAGAGTCCTGTGGCACCTTATAGACTAACAGACGTTTTGGAGCATGAGCTTTCGTGGGTGAATACCCACTTTGTCAGATGCACGTAGTGGAAATTTCCAGGGGCAGGTATGTATATGCGGGCAAGCTAGAGATAACGAGGTTAGTTCAATCAGGGAGAAAGAGGCCCTGTTCTAGCAGTTGAGGTGTGAAACCCAAGGGAGGAGAAACTGGTTTTGTAGTTGGCAAGCCATTCACAGTCTTTGTTTAATCCTGAGCTGATGGTGTCAAATTTGCAGATGAACTGACGCTCAGCAGTTTCTCTTTGAAGTCTGGTCCTGAAGTTTTTTTGCTGCAGGATGGCCACCTTAAGATCTCCTATTGTGACCAGGGAGGTTGAAGTGTTCTCCTTCAGGTTTTTGTTTTTGTATTGTATTGAACACTTCAACCTCCCTGGCAAAAGTCAGTAGTCAGAAGAATTACTAGCGATAGGCTTAGAATCATCGAATCATAGAAGATTAGGGTTGGAAAAGACCTCAGGAGGTCATCTAGTCCAACTCCCTGCTCAAAGCAGGATCAACCGCAAATAAATCATCCTAGCCAGGGGTTTGTCAAGCCGGGCCTTAAAAAACTCTAAGGATGGAGATTCCACCTCCTCCCTAGGTAACCCATTCCAGTGCTTCACCACCCTTCTAGTGAAATAGTTTTTCCTAATATCCAACCTAGACCTCCCCCACTGCAACTTGAGACCATTGCTTCTTGTTCTGTCATCTGCCACCACAGAGAACAGCCGAGCTCCATCCTCTTTGGAACTCCCCTTCAGGAACTTGAAGGCTGCTATTAGATCCCCCCTCACCCTTATCTTCTGCAGACAAAATAAGCGCAGTTCCCTCAGCCTCTCCTCATAAGTCATGTGCCCCAGACCCCTAATAATTTTTGTTGCCCTCCACTGTACTCTCTCCAATTTGTCCACGTCCTTTCTGTAGTGGGGGGTACCAAAACTGAAGTTAATACTCCAGATATGGCCTCACCAGTGTCAAATAGAGGGGAATAATCACTTCTCTTGATTTGGTGGCAATGCTCCTACTAATGCAGCCCAATATGCCATTAGCCTTCTTGTCAACAAGGGCACACTGTTGACTCATACCCAGCTTCTCGTCCACTGTAATCCACAGGTCCTTTTCTGCAGAACTGCCACTTAGCCAGTCGGTCCCCAGCCCGTAGCAGTGCATGGGATTCTTCCATCCTAAGTGCAGGACTCTGCACTTGTCCTTGTTGAACGTCATGAGATTTATTTTGGCCCAGTCCTCCAGTTTGTACCAGGAAGTTGTTCCCAACACTCTCCAAAAACTTCTTGGATTGTCTGTGCACTGCTGTATTGCAGATGAGAACCATGAGAACCAGGACCTGTGATCTGGAAACTTCTGTTAGTTGTCTGAAAAAAGCCTCGTCTACCTCATCCTTCAGTTGCCCACCATGACATCACCCTTGTTGCTCTTACCTCTTAACTTAACCCAAATACTCTTAACAGGCTTTTCTCTAGTTTCATACTAGAGCTCTGAGCAATTATACTCTCTCTTGCATACAGTGCAACTCCTCCACCTTTTCTCCCCCGCCTGTCCTTCCTGAACAGCTTATACCCATCCATGACAGTGCTCCATTCATGTGAGTTACCCCACCAAGTCTCTGTTATTCCAATCACACCATAGTTCCTTGACTGTGTCAGGACTTCCAATTCTTCCTGCTTGTTTCCCAGGCTTCTTGCATTTGTGTACAGGCACCGAAGATAACTAGCCAATTACCTTACTTTCTCAATATGAATCAGGAGGCCTCTCCTGTTGAATCCTCCTCCTTGTGTTTCCTCCCAGTATCCCTTAGGTCACTGTCCCCCAGCGAATCTAGTTTAAAGCCCTCCTCACTAGGTTAGCAAGCCTGTCTGTGAAGATGCTCTTCCCTCACTTTGTTAGGTGGATCCCATCTCTTCCTAGCAATCTTATTTTCTGGAACAACATCCCACTCTGCTTTATTATGCGTACTATACTCTGACACCTCCTGTGTAATCACACATTTACCTCCACAATTCGATGGTCCCTACTTTTGCCTTTTCCTTCAGCAGGGAGGATGGATGAGAACATGACTTATGCCTCAAACTCCTTTATCCTTCTTCCCAGAGCCACATAGTCTGCAGTGACCCACTCAAGGTCATTCTTGGTGGTATCATTGTTGCCCATGTGGAGAAGTAGGAAGGGGAAGTGGTCCGAAGGCTTGATCAGTCTTGTCAGACACTCTATCACATCCTGAATTCTAGCTCCAGACAAGCAGCACACTTCTCTAGTTTCCTGGTCTGGATGGCAGATGGATGACTCCATCCCCCTTAGGAGGGAATCCCCGACCACCACCACCCATCTCCTCCTCTTGAGAGTGGTGGTCATGGAACCCTCATCCCTAGGACAATGCATCCCATGCCTTCCGGTCAACGAGTTCTCCTTTTGATCCCTTCCCTCAGATGACTCTTCCAAACCATTCTCAGCTGTAGTACCTGCAGAGAGCCTGAACGTGATTTCTTATCTCTATCTGCACTGGGGGTACATGGGTTCTCCTCTTTATTTTTCTGGAGGTCACATGCTGCCAGTTTTCTTCCCCATTCTGCACTGCCCTCTCTGATTCTTCAGCATGCTGTGTCTGCAGTACCAGATGCTGACTTCTATCCGGAAAGTCTTAATTTTCTCTGATGCAACACAGGGTTGATACTTTGAGCTTTTCTTCCAATATGGAGACCAGCTTGCACTTCGTAGGGTTGAAGTTGCTTCTATTCTCTGGGAGAAAGACAAATATGGCATATCCTGGGCTGGTCACAACAGCTGATCGCTCACTATCCATAATGCTGTCCTTCTAAGAGCCTCTTCAGCTGTTGTATTTACTGCTCACAAAAGCCTGAAAGGCAAAAACACTCTGTGGGAACTCCCCTCAGGCTAACTCGCTGGCAAACATTCTGTATGCCTGTCCTCTGTCCACCACTTCACAAAACATGAACACCTGCAGATAGCAGAATCCACTTTTGTTACGTGACATGGTCACATCAGCTGCCAGAGATGATAACTGTAGCTGCTGTTTGTAGAAACAGGAATGTGGGAATTAGAACTTCAGTTTCCATTCAGGGGCTGGGCACCATGGTAGCTGAGACAAGGACTGACTGGAGGTAGTTCTGCTGTTGGTACCGGCTTCTCAAAAGGTGGTATGAAAGGATGGGACCATGGCTTTGTCCTCAGTCCATAGAAGCTAGTACAGCTGATTGGGCCCAGAGGGGAGCAGATGTTGCCCTGTCCTCTTCCAGGGTGGTGCTGTGGCCATGGTCCTCCCTGTGCAAAACAGAGCTCTGGGAGTTATTGTGCCTCCTTCTGACACAATGCCCTTACTGTTTATGGCACCTACAAAGTAGACCTAACGTAGGGCAGAGCCTTAGGGGCACAGCCTTTGGGCTCTGCTTCTTTAATGCTAGCATACAGAGGGTCAGATCCTCATCTGGATTAAATCAGTGACTCTCCATTGAAGTGAACAAGGGAAATTCTACTGCTTCATTCTGATTGACTTAAATGGAGAACACTAATTCACACCAGCCCAGGATCATGAGTAGTAGGGCTGGCCTTCCTTTGAAGCACTGTCCAGTAATCCCCTTTAAAATAAATGCCAGCCACAGCAATAAATAGATCTTTACTTCTGAGACTCATGGCATGGGTGTGTGAGTGAGTGGGTGGGGGGAAAGGGCACCAGACCTTTGAAACTTGGACATACCTGTTCCTTTTTTCAGTGAATTACTTATGTTATTGATTTTCAAACAGAAAGCAGAATATAAACATTCTAAAACTTTTAACACAAGATTCTCTGCTGGTGTAAATCTACGTAGCTCCACTGAAGTTCTGATTTTCAACAGCTGAGAATCTGGTCCTTTGTTTCAAAAATGTATCTTTACAGTTCATTGTCCCAGATCATCTTTGGTTGTTAAATTTATGGTCATGGTCTAGGCTCTAAATTAAGTCATTTTGTTTCTAGTTACACTATTAGGCTTTATAAAATCATATTTTGCTGTGATAGGTACTATTTATAACATTTCATTGCTGTTGTCATAGAAGAAGTTAAAAAAGAAGTCTGTTCCTTGGGGGTTAAGGAGGTGCTTTTGCTTTGGCTGTTAGCAAGATTTTTTTTTTTTAAACACAGCAAAAAATAATAAATATTGTACTGCCAGAAAAGGAACAATTGGGCCCCTCTCCTACTGTTCTGTAATTGAACATGAAAAAATAGCGAGAAATATTGGCAGCTAGCATTAAATTCTGGGCACTACAAAGGTGCCAGTCACTGTACTTTGCCTTCACAAAATTTGTTCTTTAATAGTCATTTTATTTTTCAGTCATAACAACAAAAGTGAACCATTACTGAGTCAAACGCTGAAATGAATGGAGCAAAACAAAAACACGCCTAAGGCAACCACAGGGCTTTAACACTTTGTAACTTTTATCTCTCTAGTGTCTCTCTTTGATGGCAAAAGAATTCTCACTACATTTCTGAATACTAATTACTTTTACTGATAGCAAGAACACCACCATGCATTCATATCCGCTCTTGAATCCCTCTGGTCCTAATTCCTTCCTTATCCAGTTCATATTCTTGTGGCACTGCTCAGCACAGCGGCTTTAGTGAAGTACATGAGGCAATCCGAAGGGAATTAATAGATGATTTGGGTGCATTCTTATTAGTAGTAGTACTTATTTGTATTACAGTGGTGCCTAGGGACCCAATCAAGGAACAGAATTCTGGAGTACTAATGATCTAGGGATCCAGTCCTCGGAGGTATACATTGTCATAGTTTCATTGAAGTATTCAGAGCTATAAAAATGTACATTAATTGAAAATCTACCCCTAGATGCACAAGTGGCATGAGGTGGTTGAACCAGACAAGAATGTGAGGTGTGGGAGAACAAGGTAAGAGTAAATAGAGAGTGTTTCTGTAGCTGTCAATGAGTCTTATCTTCACCAACTCCCTAGCTATTATTAGTTGAATACACTGGAGGGACTTAGTGAGAGGTAATGTAGCCAGCTGTAAAGGGTCTTACACATTACTACTAACACCCCTGGAGGTTTTAATATTTTTCCTCTTTCTGGGAAGGAAGGATAGTCTTATGGTTAAGACTCTGCATTAAGATTTAGGAGATCTGTGGTTAGTTCTTGGTTTTGCTATGGACTTTCTCCTTCACATTGGCCAAATCACATAATTTTTAGTCCGCATTTGTAAAATGGGGATAGTTTGTCTGGCTTGCTCGTCTTGAGCTCTTTGGGCCATAAATTCTCTTTTATTATGTGTGTATTGAGCCTAGTATAAAGGGATTATCATCTCATTTGGAACTCTCTAAACACTACTGTAATACAAATAACAATTGGCAAACAAAAACTACATTTAATTACGTTTAAGGTTGCAGCAGGACACACCCCATTCACTGAAAACCTTAGACACATGGAAACAAGAAGTTAAGGGAAAGAGTTATGCAAAACCAACTTACCAACTTACATTTATAGTAGAATATGCCAACTTACATTTATAGTAGAATACAAAAACCCTTACCAGTGACCGCACATGGTTTTATATCAAGTATATTAACAGATTGGCTCATCTGACTGTCTCACGCATGCATTTGGGAAGTTATTTTGCCTTGACACTGCTGAGGTCTCTGTTAATGTTTTGCATTTGCATTTAATGAAGTTGGGATATGTATTGTTTCTGCGTATATGTTGAGGAGGGCAGTGAAAGCATTCGGGAGCATTGGATAGGTTGTTGACAGCATTGCAGGCAATATGAAGGTGGAAAGGAATGGGGTTGATCCTGTTGTAACCTTAACTGTCGTTAAACATAGGTTTTGTTTGCTGCTTTCCTAGCTTCTTTTATCCAGCTTTCGTACAGCTCATTAGAGGCAGGAAAAGGAGGAGCTGAAGCTGCCTGGGAACTGAGACAGAAACTGTACTGCTGAAACTCCTATGTCGACCTTCCTGAGGAGTGTGAGAGGCTTGATGTGCCTCAGGAAACTCTGTCTATAACATTTTATCCCCATTTAAAAGTTACTAAAAGTAAGTACAGCAAGAGCAAACCTCCACGTTTAGCAGTGACAACGTAACCTGTCGGCTGAAGGGAATGTCCAGGAAGAAGTCTGTCATCACTCACTTCCCAAAGCCGCTGATGGGTTTCCAGAAATTTGATAGAGCACCCAGATCTGCTTATTTCTCTTCCACTTTCCTGCCAGTATTAATCACACTTCAGCCTTCAAACATGCCAATGTGGGACAGACATATGCAAGGATTGCAGCCAACATCTTGACCACATGCTCAAGGTCCAACTGACCACCCTATGTGGGGTCAGGATGAAATTGTCCCCTCAGGTCTGATTGTCAGTGACTGTGAGGGTTTTTCACCTTCCTCTGAAGTGTGTGGGTGTGGGTCACTTGCCAGGATTATCTAGGTGTATCTCAATTAATTGTTTCCCTGCAGGCATTGGTGCACCTTGGACTCTCCTATATTTTGACTGTGGCACATAATAATCTAGTCTCCTGTGAACTGTAATACTTTGTTCTAATTTCAGTAGCTGGATTTAGTGAGTGGGTGGTGTCAGTGGGCTGTGATCTACAGACTGGATGATCTGGTAGTCCCTCCTGGCCTTGAACTCTACAACTTTAACGCCTGGGATTGAATTTATGACCTCCAGAACCAAAAGCATGAGTCTCTTCAGTTTATGCTAAAGAGATAACTTCTCAAGCTGAGTTATCACAGACTCCCATCCTCTGTATGTTGGGCACAAAGGGATGCATATAATACACACACAAATGACTTAAGCTATGTCTACACTGCCACTTATATTGGCAAACCTTATGTTGCTCAGGGGGGTGAATATTTCACCCCCCGAGCAACATAAATTATTCCAACATAAGTGGTAGTACACACAGTGCTATGTCAGCATGAAAAGCTTCTCCTGCCCACATAGCTACGGCCTGACACTCATGGGGGGTGCTTTAATTACGTTGATGGGAGAGCTCTCTCCTGTTGGCATAGGGTGGCTACCTGAGAGATCTTACAACAGTGCAGCTGCATTGGTACAGTTCTACCACTGTAAGGATTGTAGTGTAGTCATAACCTGAAAGTGACACATTTCACTCCAGAAGTGAATGACAGCATTTGTACTGTGGCTAATTTGCTGTCAAATTCAGGAGGTTTGCCTTGGTGTAAATGGTTTCTATTACAGCTGAAAAATTATAAAATGCTTTACAAACATTGCCAAAGTATAACAGATATTCTGGTAATCAATATATAATGAGCAACAACGTAGCCAAAGAACAGGTCAGAGAGTGTTTTAGGTTTCTTGCAAAAGAGGAGCAAACAAAAGTGAGACAATCCAATGTGGAAAAAAGTTGGCAAAAGGGATGATTTTTGACCTCTTGTGATTCATTCTGTATCAATTCACTTTTAATGAAACCACCATAAAAAAATCACATAGTGCTCTAAGTTTCCATTCTATGTGGTTTCCCCTCCCCATTTCAATTACATATTTTTTAAAAATAAAGGCTTAAAGCTCCTCTTACAATTGAACTCCAATCTTATCTATGCTACAGCTTCTGCTGAATCATAATAGCCACATATTCTCCTGTCTCTCAACCCCTAAATACACAGTAGCTTCAATCACAGATATTTTCCCCCAGACAAAGTAAAGATTTTGCCCACTTCTTCTCCTGATTTTTTTTAATCAAAATAAAAAGTCAAATGGAACATAATTAAATGTAAAGGGAATTAATGGTAACCGCTTCACTAATATTTTCTGGCTTTTAGAAGAACAGTCTTTTTGTTTTTGCAAAGTGCACCTAATAATGATGAAAGGTGGATATTTTACCTCTGTTTATCCATAGAAAGATACAACTTTTACCCCTAGCAGCAATCATACAAGCATCTTGACTTCAAAGCATCAAAGGACCTTTACTATACATGACCTTTGCATTAAGCCTTGCTTTTGTTATTCACACTTGAGCCTTGCATGATTTTTAGTATGGATAATTATAGCGCTAGCTTTCCTACATTTCCCTGCTAGAATTCTGGCTTCAGTGCTAGGGGAGAGACAGGGTGGATCAATCCTTGTTCTCACTGATGAGCGTGCCAGAAAAGATACTAACTGGGGTACTTGTGCTTAGCACTGCTCTACTAAGAAATGGATTGAGGCCATAAATTCATCTCGCAGAGTTAGCAGATAGTAACCACCATTATATGCCTCAAGATCATCAAGACAAAAAGGTCACAAGTCCATTAGCAGATCTCTGAATCATCTACTACTGCTTAATGTTCTTTTTAGACTGGTCAAATCTCGGAGGAAAACAGGTTATAAGGAATCAGAGAAAGAGCTACAAAAGGGAATTGAAAGGATGGCAGCTTGTAATTTGTAGTAGGATTAATGTATTATATAAGCTAAAAAATAAAACTTGGACAAGGCTATATTTTGGGGTGTTAGTGGCATCCTAAACTACTCTCACTTTTGCTTTTATGGCTTATTTTGATGTGAGCAGAGCCCTGAGGTATATTTGCAGCCTTGAAATTCACAAACATCTTCTCTTTTAAAGCACTTGGTTTTAAAAGAGGCACATTTGCAAGTGGTCAGATATTTCTCCCCATTGTAAAATCAATTATTTGTAAGTGCTTGGACTAATTTATTGGATTTTAAGAGTAGAAGAAATGGAAATTGTTTCTTACATTAATATTTTACATCCAACTGGGTCTGACTGGGCAATAAATCAGTTCCTTACAATTACTTGTTTGTCAGACAGCATGTTATTTCAAAAAGCTAGGGAGCTAGCCTGTAGATCTTGGTATATTTGAAAGGCAGAAAGAGTTCAGGTCAAATCAATTTGAGCCTCAGTAATTAAGATCAAGATTGAAGATGCTTCCCCACCTACGTAGCAAGCGTCTGGAGTTACTTTATAGAATAAATCAGCCTCATGGGGGAGGAAGAGAATATTGCAGGCAATGCTACTTTGACAGGCCTTTCTTTAGGCCTAAAAGGCAGGGCTGGCCCACAACATTTTGGCACCTGAGGCGGGAGCTCAAATGACGCCCCCATCCCCCTTGCTTGGGCCAAAACTTTGAAAGATCTCAATTCTGCCTTCTTCCTGTTCTACTCCTCTGCTACTTACTACAATAAAGGAGAACTAACAACTTAAAATGCCTTGTTCAAAAATTTCAAGTAACACTTAACTTTCAAATGCCTGAACAGTAAATGTAACTTTTCTTGTCTGCATAGTAAACACCGGCATTTTTATCTGTTTGAATAATCAAAGTGGTGCTTTCCGCGCCTTCTTGGTTGCAAAGATTGAACTGCTTCCTAAAGGTCCACGCTCTGGGCCAGCTCATGCTGTATTGAGATTGTTGCATGGCCGACCAGCCTCTCCTGTGTCATTGTGGAGCGTAGATGTGTTTTTATTAACTTCAGCTTGGAGCAGCTGCATTCTTCACTGGCAACTGTTACAGGAAGTGTTAGAAGTATGTGCAGAGCAACAAAAGCATTTGGAAAGAAGGTGGTCATCTTATTTGTGCACATATATTCCAGAACAGCCTTTGGAGTTGATCCTGCTGAAATGTATCTTGAAAGGGCTTTCAGTTCATCACCTAAATCACTCCCATCAATATCGCACATGTCATCATGTGTCAACACTGTCTCTAGTGCCCTGCATTGCTGGTGTAGGTCTTCTTTAGGTATAGTGAGGAGTTTTGGAATATCATACAACATCCCAAATATACTGCTGTGTTCCTTGAGCTGCATGAAACATTCTGCAACTGACTGTATTGCACAATCTAGTACCTGGTTAAAGAATTTAACTTTGAATTGTTGTTTGGGTCTGTTATGGGATTATCCCATGACTCATAATCAAAATGTCGTCTTCTTCTTCAGTGACTCTTGTATTCTTGAATGGGTAGGAAAATAGTTTCAGTGTGAAGTTCCTCTGCCAACTTCTGTGCACTCTTCAGAACGTTTTGAAATCCCTCATCTGATGGGTAAGACTGTAGGTATGACTTTGCTTTGTCCAGTTGTTCCATTGCTCCAGATATATCAAGGTCAACACCTTGTAGTCTCTTGCTTACAACATTTATTTCAAACAGTATGTCATACTACGACACTGAGCCACAGAGAAATTTGAAGTTATGTATGTTTCTGGTGATTCCATTTCCCTCTGCCACTGTTCTCCCACGAACAGTTCCTGTCATAGCATTATCCTCCGTAATGGCAACTATGGCATCATCTATCTTCCCAATTTGGTGTTTAATAGGCTTTATCGCATCCACTCGACTTTCCCATTGTGTGGCACTCAGTGGTGTCAGTGTCAGAGAGGATGTTCCCAGATATTGCTTCAAAATTTGCAGTCAATGAGATGATGGGGAGAAAAATACATAGATGCTTTGAATTATATTAAAAAATTCAGCATCCTCACTAGAAGCTAATGCTGCATCACTGACCACCAAGTTCAGTGAACGAGAACTGCATGGGACAAAAAAAGCTCATGGGTTTAACTCTCAGATCTGTGTCTGCATTCCTCTGTTCTTTCCTCTCATGTTGGCACCATTATCGTAGCCCTGACCTCTCATGTCAGCTATCACAATTCCCGTATCTTCCAGCTTTTTAAGAAGCACATTTGTCATACCAGCTCCTGTAGTATCATCAGTGTCAAAGAATTCTAGAAAATGCTCTCTGACTGTCACCATTGCATAGGTCCTGTTGTTGTTACAAAACGAACCATTAAAGTAATTCCTTCCATATGGCTGGCGTTAGGTGTGCAGTCCAGAATAACAGTGTAATATCTTGCTGACCTAAGATCTGCCACAATCCTCTGTTTGACTTTTGTTGCCAGTAACTCTTTGATCTCATTTTGAATTGTTTTTCCAAGATAGTGGTGGATGTACATTTCTTCGGTGATGACTCTTCTTAGATGCTCCTGGAGTACAGCATCAAACTCAGCCATCAGCTCCATAATTTTAAGGAAGTTTCCATTGTTTGGCACAAACAACTGATCTGAAGTGCCACACAGTGGTAGGTTTTGGGTAGCAAGCATTTTCACAATGGCAATGAGCCTTTTCAGAACATTTTGCCAGTAAAGAGACTCTGATGCAATCTTCTCTTGATGCTGATCATCTATGGTGGCCTTTAACCTTAGTCTCATCTCAAGCTCTTTCCACCTATGGAATGCTCTCTGGTGACTGGCTGCCTTCTCATGGCATGCAAGATTTCTAGCCAGATTTTTCCAGTCCTTTGTTCCTGTAGAACCCAATGTGGCTGGAACATTAGACTGGAAGAGTTTGCAACAAAAGCAGCATTCTGGGTTTTTGAGTACATAAGCCATGGCCTCTCCACTTTGTCACCATTGGGGATTTCACACCAGTGATGTGTTGGATGGACACATCTATTTTCATTGTCTTTGGAGAACATGAAGTTTTTCACTTGCTGTGGCCCACGCAGTACAAGGAAGTCCCTCAGGCTACTGCTCAAGTGGGTCCACAGTCCTGGATCATCTAGATTTAAGGAACTAAACTCAGCAGCAGCTGTTTCTTGTGCCTCCACCACACTCTTTTCTGATCTACATTTTTCTTCAGGAATGTGCATGGTTATGTCCATTTGAGATGGAGATATGGATGCTGCAGTAGCTGCCAGGTCACTTTCACTCTGACTAACTGAAAGCTCAGGCATCTCCTCACCACTCATATCCTCACTGGGGCTGGAAGGCTAACCATGAACATTTGTGTATATGTATCTCAGGAGGGCTCCTTCCTGTTGAGATTGAAAAGCTTCATTTGCTTTCTTTCTTTTTCTGAATGCTTCCCCAGAGGGACGTTTTCTTCTTTTCCTCATGACTGCTGTTCTGTGCCAGCTATAGTGACTCTCAACACTCAATTCAAGGTGACAAATAAGGTTAGCATGGTCTGAGTGAGTGAAGATATTAGCGTCTTAAGGGTCTAACTGGATCCTACTACTTCAGTTGACTGCTTGTTCTCCTCAAGTGGCTTCAGGGAAGCAGCCGGAAACAGGAAGCTCCCTGAGAAGCTAGTGTTAATCAGTCCAGGCTCCTGGGGGTGCTAAAGAGGTAAAGAGGCTCCTTCTCCTCTATCTCCCTGCAGCTCCTGCTGCTTTCTGTTATTCCCTCTCACCTTTTCTCCTGCCTGCCTGTTATGAATCTTGTGCCCTCCTTCCTCCAGCACAGCACTCCACCATCTCTGTGCATCTTGAGCAGAGAGAATACATATGCACCGGCAGCAGACACAATTTTCTACATTCTGGGTCCTAGCTGCGCCCCCACTTTCCCAGTCTGGCACCTGAGGTGGCCTCCTCAGTTTGCTTTATGATAAGGCCAGTCCTGCTAAAAGGGCAAAAGCTACAGTTAGCAGAAAGTTAGGAGTGATTTTAAAGAGGCCTCTTTCTGCAGTGGACTGGTTATTCAAGAATAAAGCTGAATATTTCCATGTTATAAACAAAACCGACTATCTCATTCTTTTTTTTAGTTTTATGCTTTCAGTTGCTTTAGTTTTAGCTCAGCAAAATGAACATGGGGTCAAAAAGACCACAACCTCTGCTCTATTCACAATGGCTAGATGCTCTTTAAAAGCCTAACCACTGTAAGAAGCTCAATATGGCATTATTCTGGCTTCTGTAGTCTGTCTTATATGCCTCCTATCAATTTAATATTGGCAGGCCTCACAAGCATTATCATCTTTATTCTTAAAACAACCTGTGAGAGAATAGTAAAGAACTATTATTCCTATTCTACAGCTGGGGGACACAGAACAACTAAGTAACTTGCTCATATAGGAAGCTTGTAGCAGACTAGAGATTTGAACACAGCTCTCCTAAGCACTATGCTACTGTCCTAACCACTGAGTCATCCTTTCTTTCATGCCAAAGAGCTAAATGTTGTATCAGTAGGCACTGTAGTCAGTGGATACTGACTGAGAACATGACCTTGTAGTCCTGACCTGTGTATCATGCCTCGAGCTAGGAAATAAAGTGAACTGTGGAAGTCTGTTATGTGTCATGCCTTTATTACATGGTAGCAGAAGCAAAATTCGATCTGACAAAAATAAAGCCACCTGATTAGTTCTGTCTGGAAAGAAAACTGAAAAAAAAGTGGATGAGGTGGTGATTATTACTGCTATTCATTATTTGTATTACCACAGTGCTTAGGAGCCCTTGTCATGGACCAGGATTCCATTGTTCGAGGTGCTATACAAAGACTGAATAAAAAGGCAGTCCATGCCTTCAAAAAGATTATAATGGGAGTTGCAGCACTTCCATATTTTCCAGGGAGAAAGCAGCAATGAAGAGTCACTTGGGTGGGTGACAGGCACATTGCTACATGGGGTAGAGCTAGGGTTGCCAACCCTCCAAGATTGTCCTGAAGTCTCCCAGAATTAAAGATTAATCTTTAATTAAATATTATGTTATGTGAGGAAATCTCCAGGAATATGTCCAACCAAAACTGGCAACCCTAGGCAGAGCCAGCATCAAAGAAGAGCTTTTGTACATTCCAGTGGGATCACAATGGGACTGAACATTGCTAGAACATAATCTAAAATTTTCAAGAATATTTTAACAAGGCAAGAACAGTATTCAGGAAAGACAGATTGTCTTTACAGGTATTTTTGACCCCATATTACGTGTTCCATGTAAAGAGCTGCAGAGAGGAACTCACAGGTAGCACACAAGAAGTAGTTTTATTGGTCCTACAAAAGCCAGGAAATATGCTACATAATATCCTTGGGCACCACCTACTTGCATCAATTAGCTAACTCTTTACATATAGAAAGACATCTCATTTTATAGAACATTCCTCTAGCAACTAGAAACCAACTAGATGAAACCACCGACCATTATGTTACTCTTCTGTGAAACAGAGCTAATGCACGTAAATTTGAACATTTATCATAGGAACTAATTAGAGACTTAGTAAGTGGATTTTTGAGGTAACTGATAACCAGGGCAAAGCAAGATGATTGTGCTAAATGGAGTTGACTTTGTAAAGATGAGTTGATATTTTCAGGGGCAATAAAACAGTGCTTCCCAAATAATAGTTTTAGCTACTTCTTAAAACTCTAATACAAAGCCGTAAGGACAGGACCCAAGTGTACGCAAGTGGCAGAGACTAGATTTATTTGCAATAAGTAAGGGGCTATCACAGCATGATGTTAAGGTGTTTTGCTCAAGGAGTGCTCTGTCATAAACACACCACCATTTTGTAAGCCTGTGTTATTCTCACTATAAATAACTGAACAATACCAAAGCAAAGTACTTTCCTGAACAGATAACTGGAGAAGAATAAAAAATCTGATTATGATAATGATAATGATGCAGACATCTTTTGTTGTTGGATCTCTTAATCGAGCAAATTAGTTTCTGAGACTAAAGAATGAATGAACCAAAGTGAATTTCAGAAGACATACCAGAGCTGAGTGCAATGTAATCACAGCAAGTGTAAATACATAAACCGTCACCAAATGTTAGAATAAAAAACTAAGCTTGAGGTATGCTTGTGGATAGATCACCAGCCTGAGACTAATAGCTGGTTGCACACATTTCAGTTTGTAGCTCTTTCTTCGAGGCTTTGTTCATTCCTTAACACACAAACAAACAGAAATGGTGAAAAATAACACAAAACAGTTGTCCTTTTCTTAACTGAGATTGTGGGAGACTCTGGTCGCTAAAGGATCTGTTTCGTTTCCAGCCTGAAGATGTCTGCATGGCCTGCTTGGCCTCTCACAGCCTTCTGCCTGGGTCACAGGAGAGTATTTTTAGCCCTCTCCTGGTCCCAGACTCCCTCAGGGCACTGGGGCCCTCATTTATATCCTTCTGCTGGGAATCAGACCCAGTCACTAGATGCTGTTTACCTAGGTCAGGTGATTCCCAGCACCTGTCTTCTGGGCATCTCTCTAGATGAGGGCTGGCATCTCCCTGGCTCTTAAATGGATAGACCACAGTTTTACCCCTGTATCCATACAGAGGCCACAAAACGAGTTCATGAAGCTGAGCCTTGTGTGTTTACATGACGCATGGACCACCACATGGTCTCATAAGGATGTAGAGCCCATATGGACAGATCTTCCTCTCAGGTGTAAATTGGCACACTTCCACTGACCTCAGTGGAGACATGCTAATTTATGGCAGCATAGCTCAACTAAAGTCAACTCTGATTCACACCTGCTGAGGATCTGGGCTTCTGTTTAGATAAGTCCCTGCCCTTGAAAGCTTTAAATTAAACAAATACAATACCAAAACCATATGAATAGATGAGCTGCAAGGACGGATCACGTTATCTCCTAATGGACAGAGCATGAGGCCAGTCAAGAGATATGCATTTTTAGAAGAAGTCTGAGGGTAGAAATGGTAGGGGTTGGAAACAATGGTAGAAGGAGACTGTTCCCTTTTTGAGGCACATAGGCAGCTCCCATTACAGTTTTAGTTTCGGAATCCCTTCTGTATGTAAAAGATGGCCATGTGTTACATATGCCAATGCTCTTTACAGTGTCGTAAACCTCTGCTACATTATCTCCAACTCTCCTCTTTTCCCCTACTACATCTTAACCTTACAGTTCACCTAGATTTTTAAACCCGTTATCAACTTCCTTCTGTCCTGAAGTATTTCCAGATTAATAATTTCTGTCTTATCTTAACTAGTAATGAACACAATATTTAAGATTGGGTCTCTTGCAATAATTGAGCCTACCAATTTATTAACCAATGCCTCCTACACTAACTTTATTACCTCCTTTGGTAATTGTAGTATTTTGGACACCACCCAATATCTTTATTTCCTCTTTACCAAGGCCCCTTTAAGAACTCATTCAGTTTCCAGTAGCCTTCTCAGCCCCAAATCCTTTAATTCATTCTTCACCTGGCTGGTTAGAGAGTTTGTCAAAACAGAAATAAAAAGTTCCAAAACAAACACAATGTCTTTCATCAGTTCCATGCCCAGACAGACTCTTAGGCTTCTCTACCTTACTACAACCAGGCCTTCTGCTGCCTCTAGCAGTCTCAGCAACCCCCTCTCAACCACACTTTTTCCCTGCACCTTCCTGCTGCCTTTTAAGTTGGAATCACCTGATTCTTCTCAGGTGGGGCTCACCTTTTAATCAGGGCTGGCTTAATTCCAGACTCTCCAGCCCTGATACAGAAATAAAACATAGTTTATCATTTGACTTTTTTTTTTCCTAATGCTGTGCAGAAGGCTGTCTTTTTCACAATAACTCCCAAACTTGTTTTTTTAAATCACTGAGCTGAATGATTGCTCCATTTCTCACAATATCTTTCAGACCAGCTCCTTGGTCCCAGAGTAATTATTTTACACTGAGATGCATTGAGCTACATTTGTAATCTGCTGGTCCAATCATTTAAACCATCCAAATCCTTTTGAATCTGATTGCATTGTTCCTCATTATTTGCTCTCTGTTTCCAATTTTAGTGTCAAGTGCATAATTGGAGATCTTGTCATCAGTATTTTTAGCAACATTTGCATGTATTATAGGTGACACCTATAATAGGGTTGACTACCACATCCTTTCACAATCCCTTCTTTGCTGATGACTTCGGCAATCTTCAATTGTTTGGACTGAAACATCCCAGGCAGGTTGACTTCTTTTAGAAAGTTTGAGCCAAAAATGGTGCAGCCAGTTCAGACAGACTTTTGAGAGATAGATAATTTTGTAAATGTAATTTTTTTCAGACATTTTTTAAAGTCTAGCACCTCTCTCAGTTGCACCAGGAGCTTGACATATGTCAGGTGATGGTTTTCATGTCAGCGACGTGCCGTTTGCTGTCTCCATGAAAATCTGCCCAGCCTTGGGTACACTATAAACTATGAAAACATCACCATTTTAACATGCACCATATAACTTGTTATGGGCTCCTTAATTTTTCTGAATGTTCTAATAGCTCTGTCCATGGTCTCAGACTTCACTAAGTTGCCTGACTCATTCTGAAACAGACACATAGAACTGAACTGCCATACAGGACAGGAGACAAAATTAATTATCCGCCTGCCTTCCTCCATCTATATATCTGTTAGCCTAGAGAGAGGTGCACTGGGTTGTGAGGCAGGGAAACCATGAGCTTCTTTGACTTTCATTAAGGGCCTAACTTCCAGTTTAACTTCTAATTCTTCAGAAGGCCCAAAACCTTTCCCATAAGTGGGTGATAAGAGACTTTATGGCTCTGACTCCTTTTTAACCAAGGTGAGTGTGTTTAAAAGTTAAAAGGAAACTTAATAAAATTATGGTAAATTGAAATTCATGATTTTTTGAGCCAGTGAAGTTTCCCCAAAGGGAGACAGGTCAGAGAAAATAAAGTGGGGGCGCTGGAGGCAAGAACAGCAGTTCTTGAGTATTTAGAGCATGAAAAGAGTTAGTTATATTTAAGCCAGTTAGAGGAAACAGCTTTTAAAAGCAAGTTAACAGTGGATGCCAAAGGAGATATCTGTGGTAGCCAGAGAAAGAAGCCTGAAGGCCATAGCAGGGATAGGATAACTGTCTAAGTAATTACAGCTCATCTTAACAGAAGCCCTACATTGGTATGAGAACTAAAGTAAGAGGAGGCAAACTAGTTTGTCATTGACAGAGGCCCGGGGATATTCAGAGACGCAGAAAGGGCCCATCTTGTACCCAGCCAAACAGAGTAAGTAGAACAATCATGCTTTAGTAGTCTTCGCTTACTGTAGATGGTCCCAAAATCTCTTGGCAAGAAGATAGAGAAGCTGTGCGTGTGCTTTCCTGGATGCAGTGGCCACTTTGGAGGAAGCTGTGAAATGAGGTGTGTGACGCCTGAGTGGGAATATTTCTCAGACCTGTTTTCTATTTCAAAATCTTCTATAATAGCACTTAGCTATCACCTGAATGCTTTGGAAAGATGGAGTTTCTGTGGAGTCTTTT
Source organism: Gopherus flavomarginatus (assembly GCF_025201925.1). Lineage (NCBI taxonomy): Eukaryota > Metazoa > Chordata > Testudines > Testudinidae > Gopherus > Gopherus flavomarginatus. The sequence goes on along the minus strand of NC_066620.1, from coordinate 198,914,096 downwards.
AGAAATGTCTATTATGGATAGATATTTGAATGTATTTTAAAACAGTATATTTAATGATGCGGGATACCACTTGGGAGTTGTGAGACTTCAAACTGCCTGAGCTAATTGGATTGCTATTATTTGAGATAATCTTATTGGAATGCTTGGAAATGAGTTTTATTCTTCATTACAAGGACAAAGGGCTGCATTTTAAAGGGCAATGCTAATGGATGCATAGAGGGCAAAGAATAATGTACTCTAAAGCTCTCCATGGGTTTCTGTTGGTTGTGACTCACACTTACACAGGTATTAGAGAAAAGCAGGCAAATGTGATGATGAAAGAAGAAGCGAGGAGACTAAAGAAAAATGGGTAGAAAGCTCTAATCCCAATATGGTATGGAGAATGAAATATGGGGGCCTATATGACAGCGTGTTCTGTAGTTTTGTTTTAGATAATTGGGCCTCATTCCTGTGAGTTATTGCAAGTGAGTAAACCTCTGCTCTCATGCAGAACCTCCATGCCTTCAATTATTGCCATTTTTTGTCAAAACGTTGGTCCATATCGTCTCCTGCTGCAATACGTGCATGATGCAGGAGAGGCAGGGAGGACTGTCAGGAAGATATACATGTAGAGATGAATGCATGGCTGTGCTCATGTTCTTAATGGGAGGGCTTTGGCTTCCTCAACCATGGAATGCTGTTCTGGGAGGCAGGACTGATAGGAAGAGATGAGGCACAGTCGCCTGGCAACCCAATGAGCTCAGCTGGGCCCAATAAGCTTTCATTTTGTGACTGTGCTCCTTGATTGGTCAGAAGAGTCAGCAGATCATCATTTAAGTGGAGTAGCAACAGCAGCACAACTTCTTCTCAATGTGTTGTATGCCTGCACCTATGCCAGATTGTACCAATCCTTCCTCCAACTTGTTCCTGCTCCAGTCTCTATTTTCCTCTGAACCCCCAACTCAAACCATTGGCTTGTTGCCTGACCATGACTCTGGTTTTGCCTCCTGGCTCTTCTGGTCCAGGTGTCGGTCACACATAGGATTCTGCACTTTTTGTGGCATCCAGGCAGCTCTCTGTGATCATAATTAATAGTAGATGCTAATAATGAAATGCAGTCCTTGAAATGAATCACATTTAAAAAGCCTCTGACAAGAAAAGGATTAAAGACATTTATTATATGCCAGTGCCATATTATAGAAACAGCAGAGACACTAAGAGCTGAAATCTGAGTTCCCACTTTGGGCGTGTCCAATAGCAATCAGAGGGTACTCCCCTCCAATATGCCCTGAAACGAGGGTATATAAAACTGAGTTCATCATGAGATTTTTTTTCAGTTTTCACCAAAAAGTTTAGTAATTATTGGACATCTAACATAGTGAACACCAGTGAAAATGAGGTAGGATCGGAGGCTAAAATAGGGAAAGAACAAGTTTAAAATTACTTAGAGAAATTAGATGTCTTCCAGTTGCCTGGTTTGATGAAATACATCCTAGAATACTCAAGGAGCTGACTGAGGAGATATCTGAGCCATTGGCGATTATCTTTGAAAATGCATGGAAGCCAGGAGAGGTTTCAGAGGACTGGAAGAGGGCAAATATAGTGCCAATCTATAAAAAGGGGAATTACAGACCAGACAGCTTAATTTCATTACCTGGACAGATAATGGAACAAAAAATCAAGCAATCAATTTGCAAACACCTAGAAGATAATAAAGTGATATGAATCATTCAGCATAAATTTGTCAAGAACAAATCATGTCAAACCAACCTACTAGATTTCTTTGACAGGGTAACAAGCTTTGTGGATGGGGTGATGTCTTAGATGTGGTATATCTTGATCTTAGTAAGGCTTTTGGTACTGTCTCGCATGATTGTCTCATAAAGAAACTAGGGAAATACAACCTAGATGGAGATACTATAAGGTGGGTTCATATCTGGTTGGAAAACTGGTCCCAGAGAGTAGCTATCATTGGTTTACAGTCAAGATAGACTGGTATATCAAGTGGGGTCCCTCCGGGATTGGTCCCAGGTCCTCTTCAATTATTTAGATAATGGCATAGAGAGTACATACATTTATAACATTTGTGGGCAATACCAAGCTGGGAGGGTTGCAAATGCTTTCGAGGACAGGATTAAATTTCAAAATGATTTGGAAAAACTGGAGAAGTGGTCTGAAGTAAATATGATGAAATTCAATAAGGACAAATATAAAATACACCACTTAGGAAGGAACAATCAATTAAACACATACAAAATGGGAAATAACTGCCTAGGAAGGAGCACTGCAGAAAGGGATTGAGGGTGTGGGGGGTATAGTGGATTGCAAGCTACTGCAAGTCATCAGTATAACACTGTTGCAAAAAAAGTCACATCATTCTGGAATGTATTAGCAAGAGTGTTGTAAAATCCAAGAAGTAATTCTCCCATTCTACTCCACACTGGTAAGACCTCAGCTGGAGTATTGTGTCCAGTTCTGGACATCACATTTCAGGAAAGATGTGGACAAATTGGAGAGAGTACAGAGGAGAGCAACAAAAATGATTAAAGGTCTAGAAAACATGACCTGTGAGGAAAGGTTTGTTTAGTCTGGAGAAGAGAAGACTGAGGGAGGAACATGATAACCATTTTCAAGTACAAAAAAGGTTGTTACAAAGAGGAGGGGAAAATGGTTCTTGTTAACCTCTGAGGATAGGACAAGAAGCAATGGGCTAACATCGCAGCAAGGGATTCTTAGGTTGGACATTAGGAAAAAACTTCCTAATTGTCAGAGTAGTTAAGCACAGGAATAAATTGTTTAGGGAGGTTGTTGAATCTCCATCACTGGAGGTTTTTATGAACAGATAGATGAACACCTGTCAGGAATAGTCTAGTTATTATGTAGTCCTGCCATGAGTGCAGGGAATTGGACGAGATGACTTCTTCAGGTCCCTTTCACTCCTACACTTGTATGATTCTATGTGCTCAAGAGAGTTGTTTTGACCAATAGGAAGCTGCAGAATCCTGAATGCAGTTGATGTCCCAACCAGTGGAGTGGAAAGGACTCTTCCCCATCCCAGGGTTAACAAGATAAGAAGTGGTGAGATTTTATTTCAAAGATTGTATTTCTCCTTTAATCTTTAACATAAATAACTTAAGGTTATCTTTCTGAATGTAGTCTCTCCATTGAGATTTCAAGGGACCATATTTTACATTTTAACTCCTTGAGAAATCCAAGCAAATTGACCTAAAAGAGATTGAAAACAATAACCTTTAGCAATTGCTTTTAATATTCTAAACATGTCTCTCTTGGATCAATGAAGTCAAAGAGTAGTAACCACACTCTTAAAAGTGTCTGAAAGACAAGTGCACCCTTGGAAGTGTGATAAATGATTAGGAATTGAGAATTTATTATCACAAGTAAATGTAATAAGAAATCTCGGTACTTTGCACTGTTCCTTGATATAACTGCAGAGCCTCAACTCTAGTTTATGATAACTCCTAGGAAGACTGTATTGTGTGTGTAGTACAAACCTGGAACATTGGTTACCTTGAGTGGTGAGCAGTTCATTGTATACTATGTGGTTCTGGGTGAATTAATAAATTGTTCATTGGTTAAAAATAAGCAAGTGTCCTGAATGAAAAATACTGTTTAAGTTAAAAGATGACTTGAAAAGAACTCAGCAATAAAACTAATAAGCTAACCATTCTCTGGACTCACTAAAAAGTTGTTGTCCTAATAAACTCCGTTCTATGTTGGCTGTAACCCTTATTCAACTGGCAAGCCAAGTGTGTTGTTTTTCAGATTTAAAATCAAACTGGCACCCTGGCAAATTCATAGAAATTGACTCTCGCTCATGCTTAGAGTAGGACTTGCAATAATGAGCTTACTCTGCAGCAGGAGATTTAGGTTAGATATTATGAATGACTTTCTAACTATAAGTGTAGTTAAATTCTGAAATAAGCTTCCAAGAGAGGCTGTGGAATCCCCATCACTGGCAGTTTTTAAGAACAGGTTGGGAAAAAAAACCTCTCAGGGATGATCTAGGATTACTTGGTCCTGCATCAGTGTGGGGAGGTGGACTTGATGGCCTGTTTGAAGTTGCTTCTAGTTCTATGTTTCTATGATTCTCTGGCTCCCTGATTTGCAGACTGCCTCAGCCCTGATGTAAGATAGAGCAGCTCGGGGTCCATCTAACTTATGACAGCTGAGAACTGCCATAGGGGAATTTCTCTAGGAAATACTTTGTTCCTTTCTGATCCCTTTTACACCATTTTCTTCCCCCAAAAGGTTGATGAGTGGGAGGAAGAGCTTGTTGTAGGACCTGGCTCCGCTGGCTTTACACTAGTTGAAAATTCCCATTTGCCATGAGAATTTTTAATTAGTAAACTGCAGCCACTCTGCATCTTGTGCTGTTCATCTTCAGAACTGGAACTGAGAATCTGCCCCTCAGAATTTTTAAATATTTTTTCAACCAGCTTTGTGTGTAATCATGAGTATTTGCAGACCAGTAACCTGATTCTAATTGGAGAAAAGAAGCAGACTGTACCATGTGACCTGCTGCATGTTTCAGAACAAAACAGGTCAAATTCTAAATATTGAACACTCACAGGAAATGATTGCAAACAAGATACAGGGCAAGAATTACTGCCAGAGATTATTTGATGCATAATTTTGAATAATAAATCAACTGAAGAAAATTGCAATCAGTCTGTGGACAACAGAAGAAGAGGCTAAAATTATTAACTAAACTATTTGCTTAGAACTGATAGCTTAGTTTCTACTTCAGAGTCAGATGCCAATTTCAGATCTGGATAAACTGGTTACATTTGCGGGAACCACTGATTGCCAGCCCTCTGCTATGATCCATATGTTTCATTTGCCATATAGTTTGATATACAAATGGCCTAGATAACATATCGACAACTGGCCCTGGTAGGTGATGAATATAAGTGGGAAGAATTTTGGGTTCCAAGTTCGATATAATTAATGGAGTATTACTAAAGATTCTTCAGCGAAATTGGCTCGTGCATTTACAATGTGCTATAATGATTTACTTGGACTCTCCATTTGGACTCAGTATACAAGTTACAAATGATGCAAAATGCTGCTGATCAGAGATATTGACAATCTCTCACTGGTATTGACATACAGAGGAGTCTCCACTAGTTGCCAGTGCAATTATGAACTAACTTTAAAGTCTTGCTTTTGTCCAAAGGCTAAAAGGAGGACTTTGTTTCTCATTATATTTCAAAGCTCTCCAGCCTCATTCTTCATCAGTTTGTTCCTTCTGTTAGATCAAATCAAATCAATTAGAGATTGAAAGTCCTAGGTGCTCCTTCAGTCCATCTTCCATCTGTCAGCACAGGATTGTTTCTTATAGAACACAGGTTTGCTCCGTGAGCCAGAACACAAGAGATGCTCTTTCCTTTAACTTCTTTCCATTATCAAAAAGAAATTTGGAAATAGAATTGGTTTTTTGCTCTTGAGTAAAATGTTCAAATGCACCTAAGTACCTAAGGAGCCTAAGTCCCACTGACTTTCACATCGACTCCTAAGAGTCTGAATCACTTTTGAAAATGGGACTTAGCTCTTAAGTCACTTATGCAGCTTTGAAAATATTACCCCTTGTCTCTACTGGAAGGTTCTCATTATTCTTCTTTTTCAAACGCAGCTTTTAAAGTTTGGGAGAGAGTTCAGCTGCTTATAAGCCTCTTGCTAGTGTTTTTGTTTGACTTTAGCATAGTTATTTTCAGGTCTACAAATCCCTCTGGTCTGTAGCCCTCTTTCCTTGGGGTTTGCTCATTGTTCCCTTTCATGCTCTGGTCTGGTATCAGGAGCCCTGGGTGCTTTTTTTTTTTTTTTTTTTTTTTTTTTTCACTGATGGCTCCAGTCCTAAATCCCTTATAATTGGCTTGGAAGTATTATATTTTTGTTGGCAAACGTGGGTAAACATCAATTTCACTGTACACACACAAACTGACAAAAACGTATTTCCACTGATAATAAGCAAAATATACAATAGGTGAAGAAAAGAAAATGCTTCTTGAGAGCTTATTAGAGTTTGATTTAAGAATATTTACTTTGTATATGTTGATATGTGATGTTGACAATTTGTGATTTTTAATTGTTATAAAACTTTAACTTTTTGAATCTCAGTGTCTACTTTCTGACACTCACAATTATTGTCTGCCCTCTCCCCGTAATTTACCACAGCTGTGAAAATTTAAATGAAATCAGAAAAAAATGCATAAACCCATAATTTAGAATCATAGAACCACAAAGGGAAAGCAAGGGCCATCTAGTCTACCCCTTTGCCAAGATGCAGGATTTGTTGTGTCTAAACCATCCAAGACAGATGGCCATCCACCCTCTTTATGAAAACCTCCAGTGAAGGAGCTTCCACAACCTCCCTAGGCAGTCTGTTCCATTGCCTTACTGTTCTTACAGTTATGATGTTTTTCCTGAAATTTAATCTAAATCTGCTCTGCTATAGTTTGAACCCATTGCCTCCTGTCTTGCCCTCCATGGCAAGAGAGAACAACTTTTCTCCATCTTTTTTATGACAGCCTTTCAAGTATTTGAAGATCTCCATAATGTCCCCCATCAATCTCCTCTTTTTAAATGAAATATACCCAGTTCCTTCAGCCTTTGCTCCTATGCCTTGCATTCCATCCTTTTGATCATCTTTGTCACTCACCTCTGGATCTTTTCTAATTTCTCCACATCCTTTCTATACATTGTTGACCAAAACTGGACACAGTACTCCAGCTGAGGCCTAACCAGTGCTGGGTAGAGCAGTACTGTCATCTCCCATGACTTTCATGTTATACCTCTGTTAATTCAACCCAAAATTGAATTTGCTTTTTTTTAGTAACAGAATCACATTGCTGACTCATGTTGAGGCTGTGATTCAGCACTACTCCCAGATCCTTCTCAGTAATGGTGCTGCCAAGGCAATTATCCCCCAGGTAGTTTCACATGAAACAGCTGCAGCTCAGTTCCCTCTCAACACATCGCTGCCGGTGCATTACAAAGACTGTGTGAATGAATGACAGTTCTGCTCCCTCTTATGTGGGTCAAAGAATATTCTGATTGCCAGTCGGCCTGAGGCAGGCCAAAATGACGTGAACAGTGGGGGACACCATTCCCCTCTCATGCCTACTTTACACCAGTATAACTCCATTAACTTAAATGGAGTTATTCCTGACATTCAGCAGCATGAGAGATGAATCAGAGCATAAGTTGGCATGTTGGTCTCTTCCCCTGAAGTTTCTATGGTAGGAAAATATTGTAATACAATTTTGTCTACAGTCAGCTCTTCCACATCACCTTAGCATAGGAATCTGAGAACTTAGAGATGGCAAAGACCTGGTATGTGCAGAAATGGGTTTGAACAAATGTCTGAGTCTGAACATCCCCCTTATTTTTATGGGGTTTCTCAAGCTGCACTATGATCTAGATCTAAGGGCATCTGGCCTCATCTCTGCAATGGGACACACAATCACATAACCCAACAAACCAGAACTGATGCCCTTGAAATTTGGCTGGATGGAGGGTACATTGTATCAGAATTGAGATCCAAATGGCAGACTCCTCCCACTACTTCATTTCCAGAAGATACCTGCACCTCCTTAGCTCTGCAAGTCCCAGGCTCTCAGATCTACTTCCTCCTTCACACTCCTTGTACTGACATGTGAAGATGAGACCAGCCAGCTGAGATAATGTTGCTCTAACAACTGTCTGGAGAGAAAGTCTCATTCCTTCAACTTGTGTGAGATGTAACATGTACAGTCACTTGTTCATGGTACAATCTGCTGCTTATTAGTCAGTTTGGAGTTTTATTCTGCATTCTGGTCACTAGGAGCAGCATCAGTGCTGCACATAAGAAACATTGTTATAATGTCTGCAGACTAACATCAGCAAACTACTCTCTATCTCCTTCAGAGTATAATGGCTGGCGGTGAATTACCTTTCTAGCAAAAAAATAGAAGCACCTTTAGTGTCTGTAAATAGCTAAGGAAGGAAGGAAAATCCAGAAGAATTGCCCCAGATGCACACAGTTGTATTATTCATACACTACTGTTGATCCATCTGTAAGACCTACCACGTGGTAGATGCATAGGGTGAGTTGGGATGGGGTTCTAAGAGAGAAGGAAAGGGCAAGCACCATTTCTTTCTTAGCGTATCCCATCGATGGCCCTGTCATTTGGATTCCTATGTTCTTACTTGCATTCACGTAACCTCATTGCTATTGTCATTCCTTGGTCCCACAAGTGAATGTTAAAGTGGCCTCTGGTTGGCCTAAGTTACTCTCTGCTTACGCTGTTTCGATGAAATTCACCTCTGTGCAGAAAACTAGCACAATAACTATGTACCAGTTATTTGTTCTTAAAACCTATTTTGAAGCCTTCTGACTCTTGAACCTTAAGGGTGCAGTTGCTTCAAATTTTCATGCTTTTCTCTGCAGCTATGAAGGCTAGAAACTTACTTAAAAAAAAATAAAGCTGAGCATCTCATGTAATATTCTTCCAAACACTGGGGCTTTAAGGAAAAACACTAGAAATCTTAAGAGATTTGATTTTTGTACAATATTGAACTTTGGGATCTGGCCATGCTTTCTTTTTCATTATTTTGTGAATATGTTTGACAGTATAGGTGTATTTTTATTTTCTTTTGGTGGGGGCATAAAACTGACTAAAACATTTTTATTTTGTTTTTGGCACGTGAAACTGAAAAAAAAGTTTGTTGTCAGGTGGCAGTGCACTCTTAAAATGTTTGGCTTTCAGGGTTTCCATGGAAAACTGACAATGTGGGGTGGAAACAAACTTTTTCATTCAAATTTTCATTTTGTCAATTTTCTGTCAGGGAAAGAAGAGTTTTGATGGAAATTTGTTTTGAGCAACCCTATTGAAAAGCTCCCAGTATGGTGCACTTTGCACATCTTGCGGCACATTCAGAGGTGATAAGTATCAGGGGGTAGCCGTGTTAGTCTGTATCCACAGACTAACAAAAAACAACAAGGAGTCTTGCGGAACATCAAAGACTAACAGATTTATTGCACATAAGCTTTCGAGGGTAAAAAAGCCTCACTTCTTCAGATTCAGAGGTGATATAAATGGTGATCAGTATAAACTGAATGCTCATAAACTGCTGTAAACTGGTGTTAACTACATGCCCAGGACAAGGCTATAGCACAGTAGTCCCCAACCTTTTCATCTGGCGGGTGCCAGATGAAGGACTGTGGCGGTGGTCGAGCATCTGCTGAAATGCTGCCAAATTTCCGCAGCATTTTGGCGGTGATGCCTCTCGATGATGTGGTTGTCAGCAGCAAGCAGCTTCATCGAGAGGCATCGTTGCCGAAATGCCGCAGAAATTCGGCGGCATTTCGGTGGATGCTCAACCGCCAGCCAGGATGCGGGCACCATGGCGCCCGTGGGCACGGCGTTGGGGACCCCTGCTATAGTAAGAAAAGCAACTAACAAGAATGTTTGAGAAAATATGAGCTGAAAAGAGAGGCTTACTTTGTCTTACTTACATCTTCTTATGCCCTCATTTTGGTCACTTCTCTTGCTACAGCCACTCCTTACCCTCCTTATCCATGTGTGAGTTACACAAACATTCTTCTATCTAGCTTACAACACTGTTTATATCGCCTCTGAATGTAGCACCTTTTCTCACCACATGGCACTACTGACATCTGCACGTAGATGGGGATGATTTGGACCTTATTGGATTAACATGTTGGCCCTCTTTATGCTACCAAAAAGCAAGAGCGCGAGATGGAGGCTTTACAGCAGAGTTGTCTCTAGCAGCTGTTCTCAACCTGAGGGTCGCAGTAGTGACTGTGGGCATAATTCCACTGAAGTCAGTGGAGACCCAGTCCCTTTCACCAAGCTTGAATTTGATCCCTTCCACTCTTTCTAGTTTTAGTTTCTTGCTAATTACTTTCTGATGTCTCCATTGATATTCGCCTTAAGACAGACAGAACTGCCCTTACTATAACATATTGTGAGTTGGAACAAATCTATTTTATTTCTAAAATGGTATCTTGTTCAGCAAGTGAGTCTCCGACCTTTTCTGTGCTTGAAAAGTGATCTTTCTCCAGGACCAGGACTTGGAGAGTAGAGGAATGCAGTAGATTTGTATATTTCCTGAATAATTTTTATGAGAACTACTTTTTTATAAAATGTCCCAATTGTATTCCGAGGTTATTACCCCTCTGGCTCCCAACAATGTTATTTATACCTAAGAATATTCCAACAGCACATCCTCCCATTTGCTCTTTGCTTTCAGCACTGTATAACTAGGCCATTATCGTCTGGAAAAAATATGATCAAAAATAAAACATTGTCTTCATTCTGCTTAAAAATGCAGCCTACCCACTGTCTGACTGTGAAATACGTCCACTATTATAATGTTTTAAAAAACAACCCTGTAATGCTAAACTCACAGAATTGATCCAATATTATTAGTAAATAGGTGAAGACAGTAAATGGAAGGTAACATTATAACCACAGTGCAGAACTGATTATCATCGTATACATAAGGATTTATGTATCCTTATGTATATTTCCATGGGAGGAAGTATCAGAATGCCCCATGGCATGCCCATTACCATGCAATCAATGATTTTTAGGTCAGTGAGGTTAAATAAAGTTACTTAAACTCAAACCAAACCAAGGCAATATACCTGGAGACAGCAGATATTTTCCTATCGTCTGCTAACATAATGCGCATAATTGGACACAATGCAGTATAAAATCAGGGCCAAATCCTGCTTGCCTTACCCATACAAGTAGTCTCATTAACGTAAAGCATAATGCATATGCAAAAGGAGAATGCATTAGTAGGCCGCTAATCAGAAGAGCTCCTTGGAGGAGGTAGCAGGCGGCAGATGCCCTGAGGAGATCTTCTGATTAACAGCCTGGCCCACACAACTTCTTCTGACTGGATTAATCTCCCCTAGAATCACTAAGAAAAGTGACTGCAGCTGGGAAATGGGGCCACCTAGTGGGAAAAGGAATAAAAAGTTAAAGACAAATGTTTGCGATTATTATTTAACTAAAAGTCTCCACTATTCTATTAAGCAGGAGAATCTCAGATTTCAATAGCATAGACAGACATCCTGAGTTGAATCTCATACCTGTTTTACCCCCAACTGTAAATTCACTGGGCCTTATTCTGTTACATTAAGGCCATTTCACCTCTGGTCTTAGAATGAGCGGACACAGCCCCTTGAGAATAAGCCTGCCCAGTCACTGTAGAGCCAGCATCGGGGCTTTACTCCAGTTTTGGTCCCAGTCCCTAGTGGCGGGCTCTAATAGAGCATTTTAGTACATTACGACCTTTCTCTGCTTCCTGTGACTCATATGAGACCATGAGAAGCAGAGTGTGAGTCAGCGAGCCCTGATGCTGCTCTAATTTACTCTGCATGCTGGGTGGCCACATTAGCCCCCCTTTCAAGCACAGGAATGGAGTTACTGAGAGCCAGGCCCACTGGCTTTAGTGCAGCCACTCCAGATTTACATTGGTATAAGTGAGAACGGAATCTGGCCTGGGGATATAAACTACATTTTAAGAAACTTTGAAGGGTATAATCTCCTCTTGATGTTAATATGTGTCCCATTAATTCTAAGGGGATTGCACAAAGGGTAGAATGTAACCATTATTTTACTTTCTAAGGAGTATGGATGGATTATACTTTAATGAGGGCATTTGAGGCTCCTACTGTTTCCTACCAAGTGAGAGCCAAATCCTGCTTGCCTTACTAATGCAGCCCAACTTTGTGGGATTGAAGTTTTGATTAAGGTTAATGAGAAAATCACGTGAGTAAAGCTTGGTAGAGTTTGGCAGGGTAGAGGGACTCCAGAGAGGGTGGAGACTCCTTTTTGGATGGATGGAGGTGCTGAATGGGAGGTGCATGCTGATGAAACAGTCAGGGAACTTCAGAGTGGATCAGGGAGAACAGTGGCTGAGTGGAGGCAGTGGACCATGGAGAAAAGGGCACATGCAACAAAATGAAGGTGGGAAAAGCCAGGAAATCAAAGGCTCGTCTGATAATGCACTTCAGGTATGCAGCATGGGCCAGTACAGAAAATGTAAGAGTGAGCTAGGAAAACTGGGTTCTATCCCATCACTGCTCCTTGATCATAATATATTGTGGTAATGCCAGGTTGCCGCAGCTCCACGGTGCTAGGCATTGTACAAACCTATACCAAAAAGACAGCCCCTGTCCCAAAGAACTAAGTATACATCGAGAGATAGCAGATGGACACCACAGGAGGGGAAAGCACATGATAATAGTAAGATGATTATGATAAACAACGGTCACAGAATACCGGCTACCTAACTGTTGCTCTTGGGCTAGTCTGTTAGGGCCAGATCTTCAGCTTCTCTGTGTTGCTCTTCTGCAGAGGAAGAGTTACTGGCCATGTACTTGAGTTCAGTAGGCTTAAAATATACATTGAATTGATTATTTAGTGAGTATCACTGAAACAATACTGAACTCATACAATTTCCAATGGGAAAAAATATAGCTGTCTGGCTAGCAGTGAATGATCTTCAATATATTTTTACAGTAAAATGTATCAGGCTTCATAGGCTTCCTTTATACTAATTCCTGGCAACCAGGGAAACATTATTGACTTCAAAATCATTCATTAAAAATATTTAAAAAAAAAAATCAATGGATTCACTGATCTAAATACCCAAATAATACAGAGAGATTTCACAAGTGGTTTCCTACAATGTGTGCTGAGTGATAATAGGACTCCAATCTTTAAGTGCTTCATCAATTACCTACCATAATCAATAGGTTGAATTTCCATCATAAACAGACAGCACTTTCTCTATGGGGAAGGAGAAAGAAAAAGCTCTAAAATAGATAAACACTCCAGGATGCCGTATATAGTCAAAGCGTGGTGGTTAATGCTGTCAGTGCTCTGTATACTCTTTTAATATTTAAATCTCTCCAACTTTCCTTTTTGCACCACTTTAATTGGGAAACCATAATATTTGTAAGATTCCCATTTAAGATGTTACACCTCAGACCAACTCGAGACACACTTATGTTTAAGGCAAATTCTTGGACCACCATTCAAAGCTCATTGAGGTCTTTAAAATTTCTTTCATGTAACACTTGATGGGAAAAACCGAAGTTTCAGAAAAGATGTATATGGTTGACCTTTAGACCAGTCATCCACACAATCCTGGGCTCTACAGACCAAATAGTATGTGTGATATTATCCTTTTATCATTTATTTATATTGCACCACAGTCATGAATGGAGCATTGCAAACATAAACTAATGGAAAGTCCTTTAAGTCTTAGGGCCTGATTCTGCCAGGTGATGAGTGCCTCCTATAGATGTGTGCTCACTCCACTTCCAGTGAAAAACAGCTTAATTCACTGCCTGATCTTGCTTCATTCATCCTCCATCTTGTGCACTCAATGAGACAAAGTGCCCGTAGGGGGGGACAGAGGGGAATCATATTAAAGACTGTATCACAATACAGATGCACAGGAGGTCTGAATGAAGGTTATATAAGAAATCTTAAATCTTTGCAACTTTAATGCTCTTTTAATGTAGTTTTCATGCAAGTCGTACACAGAGAGAGAGAAATCAAAGTAATGAGTACTTTTGGCTGCTTGAAGTACTATGTCCTGGGTACCCTGGGAGCTATTTAAGGTGGCTGTACTTTGAATAATAAACCATATTACCTAGAGGCATATGATGGGATAAAGTGCTTTGTATCAGAGGTAATATGATAGCAGTTGTGCACTTGTTCGGACATGTAAGCAGTCAGAGATATGTGACATCATCTTGTCGGTTGTGTGCGATGATAATGACATTTTATTCAGGGGCAATGGTGAGAATAAACCATTTGCACCTGAAGATTCTGCACTCCTGCTTTACAGGGTCAGCTTCCTCCAAACCTGTGAATGCCAGTGGTTGCTGCCAGTGTCAGTGAGAGCTCATAAATACTTGTTACCAGAGGAATGACAGATAACCAAGAAAATGTGATTGGCCGGAAGGGCAGAAGTATGGTTGCATAAGATCTCCTGCATGCGTCAAATAGGAGGTGCCACACAGTGACTGATAAGGCTGGTTCACAAGGCAAAATGTTATGTTATAAGCAAATACCATTGCCTGCTCCCATCCACCCTCCCTCCTCACAATCCACTCAACTTCCTCAGGGAAGTTCCCACACTGCAGACCCTTACACATCTCCCTCCCTTCCTCCACAGAAAGACACCTACCTTCACTGATCCTGCCATAGGTGTGCTCCATAACATCCATGGTCCACTCACTCAGCGCTGGTGTTTGGTCTGCATGCCCTCTGCTGCAGGCTGCCTGCTCTGAGAGATACCCACATGTTTAGCATTAGGAGTGATTATTTAACCCTCTTTGCTCCCTCTTTGTGGAAAGCAGGCTGTATTGTTGCATGGCTGGGCACAGTTTAATACACAATGTGGTAAATGATCTGGGTTTTCTTTGTTGTTGTTTTGTTAATTGTGCCCAGTCAGCCAACTATGCAGCCCATTATTGACATTAAAGGCCTTTGAAGTTGTCCTTGGCAAAATTCCCTCCTGCAGGAGAGGCTTGCTCCCTTCCATATGGAGTCCCAGAAGAAGGGATTCCCCTAGTGTAAAGTAGGAGAGTGTGGGGCCCAGAGTCACATGGGAACTCTCCTGTGCGCAGATAAGGAGAGTTATGTCAGTGATGTAGAAGTAGATGGGACAATCTGGGCCAATATGATTGATCTGTGGAAGTGGAAAATGTCAATTCATGAGTGTATCTTAACACTCAGGCAGGGGAAGAAAAAGCCCTAAGATAGAAACAGAACAAACTGCTGATTTTGGGGTACCGTGATTAAAGTTACTAGCCTGTCTCTCACAGACCACTTAGCCTTCCACCACGCTTCCTTCTTCCCACCATACCATTTTGATTGAAACCACTTCTCCGAATGTCTGGATAAAAATGAAAATCACACCTCAACTTCATACACGTTGCGGCCCAGCCATTGTCCCTGGGGTATCAAGAACCTCAGTTACCTGGCAATCGCAGCAGGTAAAGTCCTGCTAAAAACACCTGCATTGCACACCTGGCCATAACTGACAACATCCCTGTGGCACAGCAATATTAATCAGCCACAAAAAAACTCCATGGAGTGTTGGTAGCAGGATAGGGTGACCAGATATCCCGATTTTATAGGGACAGTCCTGATTTTGGGGTCTTTTTCTTATATAGGCTCCTATTACCCCTACCCCTAGTCCCGATTTTTCATGTTTGCTGTCTGGTCACCCTCTAGCAGGATAATTGTGCTGCTCTATGTTAGGCCAGTGGACAGAGAGAGAGGGAGAAGCTTTCCTGCAGGTCACATGTTTATTTGTCGTTTCTTCAGTGATGGATAATATTTGACAATTGTGTGTAACGTCCTTCAGTACTGTTTCCCCATTAGTTAATGTGACCAACTGACACATTTTTCCAGTTGTCAGTACTGGATTCCTGGAACTCTTTTGCCCAGATTACCTGATCCAAAGTGTAACGTGACAGTCCTGGGTGGGTTGTTGGCTGGGGGATCAAACCTTCAGCCTCTGCTGCTTGAGCTAAAGAGACAGCTCTGGCAGCTAATAGCCAACAGCAGACTCAGAAACCTCTGTGTGGTCCAGCCACTGCAGGGGGACAGAAAGCCACTGTCAAGGTATTTTTCCTACTTTGAACTTTAGCGTCCAAAAAGTGGGGACCTGCATGTACCTTTCTAAGCTTAATTCCTAGCTTAGATCTGATAGTGCCGCCACCAGCCAAAATATAGTGTTTCGCACACTTCCTGTTCCCCCAAAACCTTCCCTGGGGAACCCAAGACCCAAACCCCTTGAGTCTTAAAACAAGGAGAAATAAACCATCCCCCCTCCTTTTCCGCTCCCAGACTTTCCCCTCCCTGGGCTACCCTGAGAGACTGCACTGATCCAAACTCCTTGGACCTTAAAACAGAGAGGAATTAACCTTCTGTAATACCCTTAGTCCCAGATTTGGACCTTAGCGTCCAAAATATGGGGGTTAGCATGAAAACCTCCAAGCTTAGTTACCAGCTTGGACCTGGTACCTGCTGCCACCACCCAAAAAATTAGAGTGTTTTGGGGCACTCTGGTCCCTCTGAAAAACCTTCCCTGGGGACCCCAAGACCCAAATCCCTTGAGTCTCACAACAAAGGGAAATAATCCTTTTTCCCTTCCCCCCTCCAGGTGCTCCTGGAGAGATACACAGACACCAGCTCTGTGAATCCAAACAGAGTGAATCTCCCTCTCTGTTCCCAATCCTGGAAACAAAAAGTACTTTCCTATTCCCCCAGAGGGAATGCAACATCAGGCTAGCAATCCAACACACAAATCTCCCCTTGATTTCTTCCTCCCACCAATTCCCTGGTGAGTACAGACTCAATTTCCCTGAAGTAAAGAAAAACTCCAACAGGTCTTAAAAGAAAGCTTTATATAAAAAGAAAGAAAAATAAGTACAAATGTTCTCTCTGTATATAGATGATACAACACAGGGTCAATTGCTTAAAAGAATATTGAATAAACAGCCTTATTCCAAAAGAATACAAATCAAAGCACTCCAGCACTTATATTCATGCAAATACCAAAGAAAAGAAACCATATAACTTACTATCTGATCTCTTTGTCCTTACACTTGGAAACAGAAGACTAGAAAGTAGAACTACTTCTCCAAAGCTCAGAGCAAGCAGGCAGCCAGAAAACAAAGACCTTAGACACTCAATTCCCTCCACCCAAAGTTGAAAAAATCCGGTTTCCTGATTGGTCCTCTGGTCAGGTGCTTCAGGTGAAAGAGACATTAACCCTTAGCTATCTGTTTATGACACGCCCCCCAAATTGCAGACAGTGGGGAAGTTCACTGGCGGCGATTTCCTTCTAGAACTTGAAAATAAACAGATTAATACAACACATACACCTTTACATATACTCCTAAGTATATAACTAACAGACTTCTACATTTTAAGAACACTTTTTAACTACTGAATTCTGGGAAACTCTCACGGGAGAGTGCATCAGCAACTTTATTAGAAGCTCCTGTGATGTGTTGAATTTCAAAATCAAAATCTTGGAGAGCTAAACTCCAACGAAGAAGTTTCTTGTTGTTCCCCTTGGCAGTATGAAGCCACTGTAGTGCAGCATGGTCAGTTTGTAGTTGGAACCGCCGTCCCCAAACATATGGGCGTAGCTTTTCCAGGGCGTACACAATGGCATAGCATTCCTTTTCACTGACTGACCAGTGACTTTCCCTCTCAGACAGTTTCTTGCTGAGAAACACGACAGGATGGAAGTTGTGATCTGTTGCTTCCTGCATGAGCACTGCTCCTATACCACGCTCAGATGCATCTGTGGTTACTAGGAATGGCTTGTCAAAGTCCGGGGCCCTGAGCACAGGGTCAGACATGAGCGTTGCCTTAAGTTGGGTAAAGGCCTTTTGACACTCATCAGTCCACTTAACTGCATTTGGCTGGGTCTTTTTGGTCAGGTCGGTCAGTGGGGCAGCGATTTGGCTGTAGTGTGGTACAAATCGCCTGTAGTATCCGGCCAAGCCTAAGAAGGATTGGACCTGTTTCTTTGACCTTGGGACAGGCCACTTTTGGATAGCATCCACCTTGGCCTGTAGGGGGTTTATGGTTCCTCGACCCACCTGGTGCCCCAGGTAAGTCACTCTGTTTTGGCCTATTTGACACTTTTTGGCCTTAACAGTTAGTCCTGCCTGCCTGATGCGCTCAAAGACCTTTTCCAGGTGTAGTAGGTGTTCGGGCCAGGAGTCTGAAAAAATGGCCACATCATCGAGGTAGGCAACTGCAAATTCTCCCAGTCCAGCTAGTAGACCATCTACCAGCCTCTGGAAGGTGGCGGGTGCATTTCGAAGGCCGAAAGGAAGGACATTGAATTCATACACCCCCGCATGGGTGACGAATGCTGACCTCTCCTTGGCAGGTTCATCTAGCGGTACTTGCCAGTACCCCTTGGTTAAGTCTATTGTAGAGATGAACTGGGCACGTCCCAACTTTTCCAATAGCTCATCGGTACGTGGCATTGGATAGTTGTCCGGACGAGTTACCGCATTTAGCTTACGGTAGTCCACGCAAAAGCGTATTTCCCCATCTGGTTTGGGTACCAGAACCACTGGAGATGCCCATGCACTGGTAGATGAGCGGATTATACCCATCTGTAGCATGTTCTGGATCTCCCGTTCTATAGCGGCTTGGGCATGAGGAGACACTCGGTAGGGTGGGGTTCTGATTGGGTGAGCATTACCTATATCAATGGAGTGGTATGCCCGTTCAGTCCGTCCTGGGGTGGCTGAGAACAATGGGGCGAAGCTAGTGCACAGCTCCTTGATTTGCTGCCGCTGCAGACGTTCCAGAGTGGTTGAGAGGTTCACCTCTTCCACGCCACCGTCTTTTTTCCCGTCGTAGTAGACACCGTCAGGCCACTCAGCATCCTCTCCCTGGACTGTAAACTGACAAACCTGTAAGTCTCTGGAATAGAAAGGCTTGAGAGAATTAACATGGTACACTTTAGGCTTTAGTGAGGAATTGGGAAATGCTATGAGGTAGTTTACAGCTCCCAGGCGCTCTTGGACCGTGAATGGCCCTTCCCAGGATGCTTCCATCTTATGGGCCTGTTGCGCCTTCAAGACCATAACCTGGTCTCCTACCTTGAAGGACCGATCTCTGGCATGTCTGTCATACCAGGCCTTTTGCTCTTCTTGAGCATCCTTTAGGTTCTCTCTAGCAAGGGCTAAAGAGTGTCGGAGGGTGCTTTGTAGGTTGCTTACAAAGTCCAGAATATTAGTTCCTGGAGAAGGCGTAAACCCCTCCCATTGCTGCTTCACCAACTGTAATGGCCCCTTAACCTCGTGACCATACACAAGTTCAAATGGTGAAAACCCTAAACTGGGATGTGGTACAGCCCTGTAGGCAAACAGCAACTGCTGCAACACTAGGTCCCAATTATTGGAGAATTCGTTGATGAATTTTCGTATCATGGCCCCCAAAGTTCCATTGAACCTTTCCACCAGGCCATTGGTTTGATGGTGGTATGGGGTGGCAACCAAGTGATTTACCCCATGAGTTTCCCACAGTTTTTCCATGGTCCCTGCCAGGAAATTAGACCCTGAATCTGTAAGGATGTCAGAGGGCCAACCTACCCTGGCAAAGATGTCTGTTAGGGCCAGGCACACAGTGTTAGCCCTGGTGTTGCCTAGAGCTACTGCTTCTGGCCATCGGGTAGCAAAGTCCACTAAAGTCAGTACGTACTGCTTTCCTCTGGGTGTCTTTTTTGGGAAAGGACCCAGAATATCCACAGCTACTCGCTGAAATGGGACCTCAATTATGGGGAGTGGCTGGAGAGGGGCCTTGACCTGGTCTTGAGGCTTACCCACTCTTTGGCATACCTCACAAGACCGGACATACTTGGCAACGTCCTTGCCCATCCCCTCCCAGTGGAAGGACTTCCCCAACCGGTCCTTGGTTCTGTTCACCCCAGCATGGCCACTGGGATGATCATGGGCTAAGCTTAAGAGCTTCCCCCGGTACTTAGTTGGAACCACCAACTGTTTTTGCGGCTGCCATTCTTCCCGGTGTCCACCAGAAAGAATTTCCTTGTATAAAAGTCCTTGGTCTATAACAAACCGGGATCGATTAGAAGAGCTGAGAGGCGGTGGGGTGCTCCGTGCCGCCGCCCAAGCTTTCTGAAGGCTGTCATCTGCTTCCTGCTCAGTCTGGAACTGTTCCCTTGAGGCTGGGGTCACCAGTTCTTCCTCAGACTGTGGACTTGGGCTTGGTCCCTCTGGAAGCGATGTAGGTGATGGGGTTGTTTCCGTTGCTGGTGTACCGCTCTCCGCTGGTGCACCTGAGGGTATTTCAGGCTCTGGCTGAGCCTTTTGGGTATGGCTGTCTGTTGCTTCTGCCAGTTTTGGCTCGCTGGCGCCCTCTGGCGTTGAGTTTGAAGATGTAGTTGCACTTGCTGGTGCTGGTTGCTGTTCCAGTTCCGGGCCTGGGACTGGAGATGCTGTGGCTGTTTCAGTGGTAGGCATGGAATCCAGGTCCACTACCTCTGTCTGGGTCTCTGGTAACACAGACGGGGCCTCTGTGGACGGCTCAGGAACAGGAATGGGTCTGGAAGCTTGCCTGGTTTGGCTACGTGTAACCATTCCCACTCTCTTGGCCCGCCTCACCTGGTTGGCCAAGTCTTCCCCCAGTAGCATGGGGATAGGATAATTGTCATAGATTGCAAAAGTCCACATTCCTGACCAGCCTTTGTACTGGACAGGCAGTTGAGCTGTAGGCAAGTCTACAGCTTGTGACATGAAGGGGTAAATTGTAACTTTGGCCTTTGGGTTGATGAATTTGGGGTCAACGAAGGATTGGTGGATAGCTGACACTTGTGCCCCCGTGTCTCTCCACGCAATAACCTTCTTTCCGCCCACTCTCAAATTTTCCCTTCGCTCCAAGGGTATTTGAGAGGCATCCGGGCCTGGGGATCTTTGGTGTGATGGTGGTGTAATGAATTGCACTCGCATGGTGTTCTTGGGACAGTTGGCCTTGATATGTCCCAGTTCATTACACTTAAAGCATCTTCCATCTGATGGGTCACTGGGCCGAGGTGAGTTACTGGAGACTGGTGAGGTTGAAGGGTAGGGTATCTGTGGCTTTACTTGGGTGGTATGTGGGGTCTTTGGCTGTCCTCGGTTGTAGGGTTTATGGTCTGTGTGCCCCCTGGGGTAATCGTTCCCCTTGACAGTAGCTTTCTTGCTTTCTGCCAGTTCCATCCATTTGGCTCCAATCTCCCCCGCCTCAGCGATATTCTTGGGGTTTCCATCTTGTATGTACCGCGTGATGTCTTCAGGAACACCATCCAAGAACTGCTCCATTTGTATGAGGAGGTTCAGTTCTTCCAAGGTTTGAATGTTGTTTCCTGTTAGCCAGGCCTCATAGTTTTTTGCAATGTAGTAGGCGTGTTTGGGAAATGACACCTCTGGTTTCCACTTTTGGGTTCTGAAGCGCCGACGGGCATGATCTGGGGTTATCCCCATCCTGTATCTGGCCTTGGTTAGAAAAAGTTTATAGTCATTCATTTGGTGCTTAGGCATTTCAGCTGCCACCTCTGCTAAAGGTCCACTGAGCTGTGACCTCAATTCTACCATGTACTGGTCTTCGGGGATCTTGTACCCAAGACAGGCTCTTTCAAAATTTTCCAAGAAGGCCTCGGTGTCATCACCTGCCTTGTAGGTGGGAAATTTCCTGTGCTGTGGAGCAATATTTGGCACCGGGTTGTTAGGGTTGGCTGGCACATGCAGCCCAGCTTTTGCCAATTCCAGTTCATGTTTTCTCTGTTTTTCCTTCTCTTCATTCTCTTTTTGTTGTTTTTCCATTTCTTTTTGTTGTTTTTCCATTTCTTTTTGGTGCTTTTCCATTTCTCGGCGGTGGGCCGCCTCTCTTTCTCTTTCTCTTATTTCCATCTCTGTTTGTTTTATTTCCAGTTGTCGCCTGTGTTCAGCTTCTCTGACTTGCTCTTGGGCCTCAATTTTTGCCTTAGAAGTCATGATTCCTGTTTTCTTGTGTTGGGGTGCCCTCCGGTGTTTATCTTCTGAACTGCAGGTTCTCTGTTGCCTCCTGAAGTCTGCCTAGCAACAGTGCCTTTAGCTAATCTTCAATGTCAAGTAAACCTGAAAAACCACTTTATTTGCATTCATATAGTGCTGGTATGACTCTCAATGGGAGTGCTATTGTGTGACAAAAGACTGTTAATAGTCCTTAACGACTTCTGCTTAACATGCAAGCCACAAACTGCCAGAGAGAGCAGAAAAAAAAATTTCTCTCTGGTTCCCTTTTAAAACCAAACTGTTTCTCTCTGCTAAAAAGCCCTTAGCAGAGAAAAGAAAAATATAATATTTCTACTGGCTTCTGGGTTCTGTCTATCTCCCACCACTGCCACCATGTAATAACCTTAGTCCCAGATTTGGACCTTAGCGTCCAAAATATGGGGGTTAGCATGAAAACCTCCAAGCTTAGTTACCAGCTTGGACCTGGTACCTGCTGCCACCACCCAAAAAATTAGAGTGTTTTGGGGCACTCTGGTCCCTCTGAAAAACCTTCCCTGGGGACCCCAAGACCCAAATCCCTTGAGTCTCACAACAAAGGGAAATAATCCTTTTTCCCTTCCCCCCTCCAGGTGCTCCTGGAGAGATACACAGACACCAGCTCTGTGAATCCAAACAGAGTGAATCTCCCTCTCTGTTCCCAATCCTGGAAACAAAAAGTACTTTCCTATTCCCCCAGAGGGAATGCAACATCAGGCTAGCAATCCAACACACAAATCTCCCCTTGATTTCTTCCTCCCACCAATTCCCTGGTGAGTACAGACTCAATTTCCCTGAAGTAAAGAAAAACTCCAACAGGTCTTAAAAGAAAGCTTTATATAAAAAGAAAGAAAAATAAGTACAAATGTTCTCTCTGTATATAGATGATACAACACAGGGTCAATTGCTTAAAAGAATATTGAATAAACAGCCTTATTCCAAAAGAATACAAATCAAAGCACTCCAGCACTTATATTCATGCAAATACCAAAGAAAAGAAACCATATAACTTACTATCTGATCTCTTTGTCCTTACACTTGGAAACAGAAGACTAGAAAGTAGAACTACTTCTCCAAAGCTCAGAGCAAGCAGGCAGCCAGAAAACAAAGACCTTAGACACTCAATTCCCTCCACCCAAAGTTGAAAAAATCCGGTTTCCTGATTGGTCCTCTGGTCAGGTGCTTCAGGTGAAAGAGACATTAACCCTTAGCTATCTGTTTATGACACCTTCCCCCCCCTCCTTTCCCCCCACCAATCCCTGGTGAGTTCAGACCCAATCCCCTTGGGTCTTAAGGAAAAAAATCAATCAGGTTCTTAAAAAAGAAAGCTTTTAATTAAAGAAAGAAAAAGTAAAAATTATCTCTGTAAAATTAGGATGAAAAATGTTTACAGGGTATTCAGCTCGTATAGACTAAAGGGACTCCCCCCCCCGCAAGCCTGAGATCCGAGTTACAGCAAACAGAGGTAAAAATACTTCCAGCAAAATACACATTCACAAGTTAAGAAAACAAACATAAAACTAATCCGCCTTTTCTAGCTAGTACTTACTATTTTGAACATGAGAGACTGTTTCAGAAAGATTGGGGAGACTTGGGGTGCACATCTGGTCCCTCTTAGCCTCAAGAGCGAACAAAGAACAAAACAAACAGCACAAACAAAGACTTCCCTCCACCAAGATTTGAAAGTATCTTGTCCCCCCATTGGTCCTCTGGTCAGGTGTCAGCCAGGTTCACTGAGCTTCTTAACCCTTTACAGGTAAAAGAGACATTAACCCTTAACCATCTGTTTATGACAGCCAAACTCTCAGCATGGGTTAGAGAAGCACTGAGACCAAGTGTGGGGGAAAAAAAGGAATATCAGCTTTATTGAACATGCCTACACTTCATGTGGGGCTTTGCAGTACTAACCATAGGCATCTACATCCATATTTAGGCATTATGACCAGGTGGCCTCTGCCTGGAAGACCCTTCTGTGACAGGCTGTGACTCGACATAAGAGCCTGCCTCAGTTTCCCCTTGGTCCAGTCATAAAAGGAACACACTTTCTGTCAATGTCCAATTCAAAAGCCTGCCTCTAAAGCCTAATTTATTCCTGTACATCTTCAATAGTCCACCAAACCCTCTTGATAAAACCATTCTCCTGAAATCCCAAAGTACAACAGGTTCCCAGCAGTTTTCCTCCTGGGGTGTCATTTCCAGCTCACTCTTCTTAGAGTCCATCTCCAGACTCTTTCAGCCCTTGTTTGAGGGATCCACTCTCCAGGCCATCCACCTGAGATCTCCATCCCAGAATTGCTTCTTTTGTGCAATTTTTCTGTGCTTGTCACAAGTCACATCTCCAGGGAGAGAATTCCCCGCAGTGTTCCACTTTGCCAGGCCTCCCTGGCTCAGGGAACTTCTCTTCAGGATCAGCCCTCTTTGTTTCTAGCTCAGCTTCCCCTAACCAGGCTGATTCTTCTATTTGTTCCAAGATGCCTGTACGTGAGCTCTCCTGTAAGTCTGCTGGGGTTCCTGAGTTCTGGCCAATCATCATTAACCTTTTGATTTACCCTGTGGCTCTCTGCACCTGCTCTCCTCCACTGCTCCTGTTGCTTCCTGGGTGTTTCATTTCTTCTTCAGGCAGCTGTCACCTGTCATTCAGTCCCTCTCAATCTGTTGTTGGGCAGCTCTCACTTGGCCCTTTCCTGACTGACTTGGGCAGCTCTCAGGCTCAGTATCTGCAACTCATCCAGTCTCCTTCTCTTTCGAGCCCAGGTTTCCTTGCATAAGCCCAGTCGGGGCCCAGCTGATCAGTCACAGGTGCACTGTCCTCTTTCATCTTAAAAAGCCAGTATCACCTTGTGACAGGCACCTAAATAAATGGACCAATTTCAAGGGTGCTGGGCTTCCCAATTTGAAATGTGGGCAAATTGGAGAGAGTCCAGTAGGGGGCAACAAAAATGATCCAGGAGCTGGGGCACATGACCTACGAGGAGAGGCTGAGGAAACTGGGCTTGTTTAGTCTGCAGAAGAGAAGAGTGAGGGGGGATTTGATAGCAGCCTTCAGCTACGTGAAGGAGGGTTCCAAAGAGGATGGAGCTTGGCTGTTCTCAGTGGTGGCAGATGACGGAACAAGGAGCAATGGTCTCAAGTTGCAGTGGGGGAGGTCTAGGTTGGATATTAGGAAACACTGTTTCACTAGGAAGGTGGTGAAGCACTGGAATGAGTTACCAAGCAGGTGGTGGAATCTCCATCCTTAGAGGTTTTAAGGTCAGGCTTGACAAAGCCCTGGCTGGGATGATTTAGTTGGTGTTGGTCCTGCTTTGAGCAGGGGGTTGGACTAGATGACCTCCTGAGATCTCTTTCAATCCTAATCTTCTATGATTCTATGTGGCACTGAAAATTATATTGACATTGCAAGCAGACACTTTAAATGCTCAAGGTTTTTTCATGGTCTTGCTTGCAGGCTAGGGGTCTCTCTGTGTGATCTGGGCCCACCAGCAGTTAATTTGCGAACAAACTGCTTACAGTAAGATGGGGTGAATCATGCCTGTCTGTTTAGAAAGCAGCCTGCTTTGTCTCTCTCTGCTTTATTTCTTTTGTCATTAAGGTTCTAGATTTTAAGAAAAAAGTAGTATTTTAGGGCCCTACCAAATTAATGGTTCATTTTGATCAATTTCATGGTCATAGGATTTAAAAATCATAAATTTCACGATTTCAGGTATATAAATCTGAAATTTCACGGTGTTGTAATTGTAGGGGTTCTGACCAAAAAAGGAGTTGTGTATGGGGGATGGGAGTCACAAGGTTATTGTAGGGGAGGTTGCAGTACTGATACCCTTACTTCTGTGCTGCTGCTGGCGAAGGTGCTGCCTTCAGAGCTGGGCAGCTGGAGAGTGGTGGCTGCTGGCCAGGAGCCCAGCTTTGAAGGCAGAGCCACTGGCAGCAGCAGCACAGAAATAAGAGTGGCTTGGTATGGTATTGCCACCCTTCTGTGCTGCTTCTGGTGGGGTGCTGCCTTCAGAACTGGGCGCCTGGCCAACAGCCACTGCTCTGTGGCCGTCCAGCTCTGAAGACAGTTCAGAAAGAAGGGTAGCAATATCATGACACTCTTCAAATAACCTTGCAATCCCACTCCCTTTTGGGGCAGGGTCCCCCAATTTGAGAAACAGTCTCCCCCATGAAATCTGTATAGTATAGGATAAAAGCACACAAAAGACCAGATTTTATGGTCTGGGACACGTTTTTCATGGCTGTGAATTTGGCAGGATCCTAAA
Organism: Gopherus flavomarginatus; assembly: GCF_025201925.1. NCBI lineage: Eukaryota > Metazoa > Chordata > Testudines > Testudinidae > Gopherus > Gopherus flavomarginatus. The sequence goes on along the minus strand of NC_066620.1, from coordinate 198,888,236 downwards.
TAGCATACTGCAATCTTCCAGAAAAAGTATGCTGCGTTTTTTGTCTAATTTCTCTGTGGGCATGCCATGAATATTCATGAATTGCAGTGTACTACTTAGGGTCCTACCAAAATCTCAAGTCAATGGGAGCTGTAGGTACTCTCCTCCTTTGAAAGACAGCCCGCTTATTTTGGTGCTTAAATGTGGATTTAGGTGTCTATTGTTATGCATGTTTGAAAATGTTGCCCTTTCTCAGAATGGTCTGGGCTTAGTTTAAAACCTGAGAAGGCTTTTGGGGGATTTTCTCTTTAATTTCTCCAAAGTATTGGTTCAGAAGCTGCAGGGATCTGTAGAACATTGCAGTAATGCTTGAGGGGACAGTTGTGTCTCTAACCTTGGTCACTACTCTTCTTTTCATTATGTAGAATTCCTTTAGGGTTTGTGGAATCCTTGTATTGGAGCTGTCCTGCTCCTCCAAGCCTAGCTTTTGTTCTGGCACTATATTCTTCAGCAGCATAAATAGTAATGTGCTTGCAGAAAATTCACCATCTTTCATAGAGTATAGGAGTGCTTTGTCCCATTGGATTTCATTACCTTATCAGTCCCACTATTGATTTTGCATTTGCTGCAACTTTCTTTGAGCACTAATGTTTCATCCTATGCTTTTTTGCAGTGAAACTGGGCTAAGAACCTAGATTTTTATGTGCTTTCTCTCTTTCTTCAAGGAAAGTTCTAATTGGGCCATCATTCTCATTGACGCATCCCTGATGACTATGTTTGCTCAGCATCGGGGCTGCGTGCTACAGTATAACACATAATACTTCCGGAAAACCCAAAAGATTATCCATAGAAGTCAGAGGTCAGCTCTCTGATAATGGTGTTATAAAACTTTGGAATGTTAGGGTTCGTAATGACTTGGGGACAAATCCAGAATAGTGCTGAGTGATTCTTGCATGGTTCTAAGCGACCTCACCTCCTAGAGTTGAAGGACTTTGAACTTTGTGGTTGGCACTCAGCACTTTTGCAGGATATGGTTGTAAGTGCCTAGTAAATTTTGGCCCATTCTGTGCCTAGTTTAAAAGTATTGGGAGTGATGGTTCACAAGCTTTTCCACTCTTGGACCCACTTTTTCATACCAGAATCCCCTTAACATTGTCTGGGATCTACCTAGAAATTTCTAATCATTTAGTAATAAATGCTGTGATGCCCTGGTTAAAGGGCCTTCATCTACAGGAGTCCATAGGTTAGTGTGGTAGATGGAAGCGTAGAATATCAGAGTTAGAAGGGACTTTAGGAGGTCATCTAGTCCAACCCCTGCTCAAAGCAGGACCAATCCCCAGACAGATTTTTACCCCAGTTCCCTAAATGGCCCCCTCAAGAATTGAACTCACAAAGCTGGGTTTAGCAGGCCAATGCTCAAACCACTGAGCTATCCCTCCATTTGAATATTTCCATAGTTAATATTTTTTTCTGACTGAAAATATACACAGTGTCTTAAAATAAAGGATTATTTACTGTGTGTTGGCCAGCATCTAGTGCTATGGGACCTTGATCCTGATTGAGGCCTATAGATGCTACTTAATATTAACAATGAATAGTAATAGTAAATAGCTTTATTCATAAAATAAAAACCTGTAGGGTAATCTGACAATATTATAGTATCTAAGCCACTTTGGAAACTATGTGATTAATAGAGGAGTTAACCATGTCAGTAGTTTTTGCTGAACATGCTACAGAGTTGACGGACACCTCATTTGAATTCAGGAAAGAGATTCCTGAGATACATAATCTGAAATTTATATAAATGTTAATTTATAATTAGCCTACTGTTGCTCTATTTGTATGGAGTCAAAGGAATACTAATCTGGCAGTAAAAAAACAACGTGGGCCCCAGAGAAGAGATTTTTGATGATAAATATATATGCACTGCCTGTGCATAGCTGATGTGTTTATTATGTATATATTTGGGTGGTAACAACACCCATACCAATAATGCTTTCATGGAATATACTGTATATATTTTGTCATGAACTTAATTAGATGTAAAGGAGGACAATACACAAAGTCTATATAGTTGGTAAGTCTTAATCGTTAGCATACTGCTATAATGAACTAAACTGTCAGAGATTGGGACAAGTTAGGCAATGCTTGTGAGAGGTTTAATGAATTATGTATTACATCAAATCTGGCCCAGTTGGCTATATTCCTTTGGATCCGTTCCTTTTTGGTACACTAAACCTATATTCCAAATATGTCCCTGTGGTAACTCAATTGTCTTCTGCAGAGTTACACCAGTGATGTTAGCCTCATTTATCTTAAAATGAATGTGACTTATATTTACTGTTTTCCCATGCTAGTTTTTCTAGTTTTCTAGACTTTCTGAGTTTCTTCGAACAGTTTGCATAGGGGATTATTTTTTGACCAGAAAATACCAATGTTTTTTTTAATTCTAAACAAACACATCTTTTCAGCCCATATAAGCCCAAATCTCCAAGCTTCTGAGCATGTCCTTGAAGGCGCTGAGCACTCTCAGTTAAAGCGCGGACATAATGGATCAGACCAATGGTCCATGTAGCCCAATATCCTATCTTCTAACAGTGGCCAGTGCCAGATGGTTCAGGGGGAATGTACAGAACAGGGCAATTTATTGAGCAATCCATCCCCTGTCATCCAGTGCCAGGTTCTATCAGTCACAGATTTAAGGATACCCAGAGCATAGGGTTGCATCCCTGACCATCTTGGCTAATAATGGACCTATCCTCCATGAACTTATCTAATTCTTTTTTGAACTCAGTTATACTTCTGGCCTTCACACGCTATCTTGGCAATGAGTTTCACAGGTTGACTGTACATTGTGTGGAGATGTACTTCCTTATGTTTGTTTTATACATTTACTTGCCCTGCCAATTTTGTGGCATGTTCTGTAGGCCACCTCACTGCCATGACCATAGTTTGAAAAGCCATGGCCTGACATGAGTAATTGACGCATGGAGGGAGGCCTCAGTTTTTGGAAGATAGAATTAGGGAAGTCACTCAGCCGGTTTATTGCTCTTTCGGCACAACTGTAGTGCCCTGGCTTCGTGGTTGCAGGTACATTAACACATGAGTGACCAGTGGCAAGGAGTGACTCAGTTAGCAGCGGGAACTTTTGTTGTTTCCTAGGCCTTTGGTTCAGCCTCAGGTTTTACACCAGGCCCAGTGGTCTAGGTGCTCTCTATCTTTACTACACTAATATTTCTTTTTTGAGATGGAGTGAGGAGAATTGCATGCTGAATTCAAGTATTCAGTTCCCAGTGGTTGCAATCAATGGGAGATAACAGAGTTTAGCACATCACAGGAGGCACGTGGAAGATTCTGGGCCTAGTCCTGGACCGGCTAAAGACAATGGTAGAACTATTATTGACTTTCGGGTCTGCAGGCCTGGGTCCTATATTTTCACGGAGTCCCAGTGAATAATTCAGAGTACTAAGTGAAAAAGTCTAGATCCTCAACTACTGTTAGTTCATGTAGTTCGATTGTCTTGAATGCAATAGGTCTATGCTGATTTATACCAACTGAGGATCTGGCCCAGAGTTTAGAACTGAATTATTGTGCCCAATGTGCACAGGAGAAACCACTAAAAAGACAACCTTTGCTGACTGTGACCGAACAGATGTTATATATATTTCCTGTTTTAACTAGAGTGAAAAACGGCATCCTCTCAGATACTACTCTTTGGTACCTGCTGGGAAATACTGACTTTTTAAATGGGAGCTACTATATTTCCATATTGTCTCAGAGTCACTTCTGAGCTTTAGGCTATTTAGTATATATCTTGTTCTCTAGATCTTATTTCAGCCTTTGAAATATTGAGCCTAGATTTTCTTTGGATGGCTTTTGGGGATAACAAAAGGAAACTGTAACACATTATGGCTTCTTTTTCTAAGCCCTATTGAGTGACATAAGTGTATGATGGTATGATTTTCCTGCTAACCCCCTACATGAAATCTAGGTTGGAATTTAGGTCCAAAATAGTGTCTGTTGACAGAATAATGTTCACAACAAGAATTTGTTTCCATTTACTCGCTAAGGGTGAATTTTGAGAATTTAAGTGGGACTTAAGCGTTGCATAGACCTTGTCATACCATTCTATAGAGGGGTGAATTTTATCCTCCCGATGAAATCCTGGTTATATACATAGCTCAACTAAGCAATGTGATCAGAGTTGTGTTAGTGCTGGTGAGTGCTGAAATCCTCATTCCTAACATGTAGTCTTGGATGCAGACCTACTATAGAGTAATGGAAGTGAATTATCTCATAGTGTGCATGTATGGGCTAACCTGGAGTATGCTATGAGTTATTATCTCCCCATTGCCTTTAAATACCTATTAAGAGAACAAGGTGAGTTGGTTTGTTGCAATTTGTGCTAGTCCTATACTTCAGCTGTCTCCTTAATTAGTCCTGCTGTGTGTCTGAGACTCCTCACAGGCCATAATGCCACAGCTGAGCCCTTAAATTATAATATAGCAATTAACCTTGCACATTCCCACATGAATGACTGGCATTACCTTGCAGAATGTAAGCATTTGAATTTGGCAGACAAGTGGCTATTGTTTTAATCAATGAAGCTTGTGCTTTCCAGAAGGGATGGCCCATTCGTCTTTGCAGCCCCTCGAAGTAGTCCAGCCTGGGTAGAGCACAGCACTGGTGAGCAGTGAGAGAAAGAAAGAGAGAAGTGACTCAGCTCACTCATTTTTATGGCACTCCATTCTCATTTTCATCCTGTAGTCTAAGGATTCACAATCTTATGGAAAAACTATTAAAGATGGAATTAATGTTTCGAAAGTGAGGCTTTTATTTATACATTTCAGGTCTTCATGGATGGCATGAATAGGCACAACCTTCTGGATATTTACTCTGAACTCTATAAGCCCCAAAGGTCTCAGCACAGATAATTTATGGCGCTGTTTTTGCTATTGAAAGCTGCATTTTCCTTTTTTCTCTAGCATATTGTGGCAAGCTATTTCAGACTCGCTCAATTCTTATATTCAGTGTTACACTGGCATTGTTCACCCCTTGAGTAAATCTCCTCCCAATCCTTCAACACAGTGGCAGTCAGCTTTCCACTATGTGAGAGGCACTTCAGAACTGAGCAGAGATGCAGAGAGCCACTAAAGAATTAGGCACATTAAGAATTCATGAAGTCAAGCAACAAAGTTTACCATCCAGTCACAGTTAATGCTTTTATTAAAAACAGATAAAGGGAGCTTCCAACATGACCATATTGTGTAGGGCTCAGTGATAGATCCTGGCGGTTGAAGCCTGTCACCAGATTCAGGAAATTTGCTTCTGTCAATGTCGCTGCCACCTACATTTATCTCTGTCTGTGAGATTGTTTTGTCTTCGGGTCTTTATTTTAAATGGACTTTCTTCCTCAATGAAAAACAGACTCATTGGAATTAGGATATTGTGCACTATCTTACTAAAACCCAAGAAGACGGTTGAATGCCAGGCAATGAACTGTAAATTGTTCCACAACCACAAGCTGACTGTATTTGCTTCAGAGGAATATAGATCTGTCCCTTTTTCATTTGTCTTGATGACATTCAATAATTTTCTTGTTCTATCGGCTTCCTTTGGATTATGTGTAAAACTCTGTTTTATTGCATCTGTAAGAGGACAAGAAAGGGTGTGAGCTTGTGAATTCATTGTTAAACATAATACTGAGTTTCAAATGCTCCTTTCATTTGCATCTCCAACTCTTGCATCCATACCTTCTTCTCTGCTGCTCAACCCATTCCCGTTATGCCACCCTTCTCTCAAAATCTGGATCCCTCCTAAACCTTGTCTTCTACCAAACTGCCCACAAGAAGCAAGTTAATAATAAAATACAAAAGAAAGAATTTGATAGAACTATACAAGCCTAAACTGAGAAACCATGTGCTCTTATTAATGTCTTTCATGTTCTAGTCCACACTTTCCAGTCATTGTTTCTACTGCCTTCACCTTCAATAGATTATCTATTAAATGTAGACTGTAAACTTGGATGCTATAAAAACCAATCATCTGCTTAGAAGCAATATTGCAACACTTGATCACTCTGCTGTAGTTCATTTAAATGAAAATCCTCCCTTACCTCCCTTTTAAAATTAGATAGATAATTTGATGACTAAAATTAAGAGTTCAAGTTCTTAGCTGCAAGCAACGGGTTTGCATATACATGTACATGTTTGTGTGTATGTGCACTGAAGATATGCCACAGGCTCCCTTGCACCAATGGAGCGTCCCCCAATGCAAGTTCCTTTTAATTTTACAGCAGTCCATTGATATCCAGATGGGTTTCAAACTCCACAAGGTAAAACAAAATACTCTTTCAATCCAACAGGTACAGTTGGAGTTAAGTCCCTGAGCAGGCCAAGCTTTTTCATTAAGGCAGGCAGGCAGGCAGCCCAGCCAGCCAGTCAACCCACCCACCATCCCACAGAACTTCCAGCACTTTTTATCTTGTCTGCTGAGCCCTCACTGTCTGCTGGCTGCTCCTGGCCCTTCTAGCTGCTGGAGGACCAATTCTTGTTGGTTCCACCAGCCGTTCATTCTGGGTGGACTCTCTGAGCAGCTCTTGGAGATCTGCAATAACTCCTTACCCCTCCCCTGCCAAAAAAGAATGACACCTTCCTAGGGCAGGATGGGCCAAGGTGGCAGGGCCTCCAGCAGGGAGCATCAAAAGCCTGGTACATCCTGTCCCAGGGCACCATCTAAACATTAGTTTCTTTTAGTGTAGCTGAGAGCAGAATTTGGTCAGTGAGTTTGATTTTTGTTCTCTCCTAAGCAGCACTGGTGAATTTAGAAGTGAACTTCATCCAGCTTTCCTAACCAGAGACAATCATTTGCAGCACAAGGCAGTTTGCATAGAGGAAGAAGGTTAAATATAGGTCTTTACAGCGTCAAAATGCTTGCTCTGTAGAGGGCCCTCAACCAAGATGAAGATTCATGCATAGGACAAAGTAAGCCACTAGTAGTAGGGGAAGAACTATAGGCAGAGTCAGGTTGACAAGTAAACTATACGCCCCATTTCCCTTGGAACCCAGTGAGGAATCTGTAATGAAACTATATTAAATTTTATGCATTCCCTTTCTATATCGTGGACCTCCAGCCCCACCCAAGACTGTTAGAATGAGCTGTATCTGAACCATAATGATACAGAGTTAGAGGAGAGCCCCAGGGCTGGGAGACAGTACAAAGGCATCTAGCATTCACAGGGATTGCTGGTGGGTCTGGACATGTCTCCCTTCCTCGCTGGGCAGCATCCTCATATCTCCTCCCTCTTCCCCCACCTTGCAATAACGACTTATTTATGGAAAGATTTAATGTAATATCTATTTAAGTTATTCAATTTAAGGGTGGAAATCATACAAGAGGACCCTCACTATGTTTCCTGCCCATGGGCTTTCTCACACAGGGGAATGATCTGTGCCTACATTGCTCTCCAGGAAGCAGCAAGCAAATGCACAAAAGTTTGGGGATGAAGAGTGTAACACAATGTATATTTTAAAAAAATCAAATAATGAGATCTCAAAGTGTGCACACTCAGTGTATACATATGCATAAGCAATTTTCATAATTAAAGCCAGCCTACGTTGGCATGTTATGGATCGTTCTGTACATGGATTCCTTTGGCAGCTTGTTCCATGTTCAAGCTTGGAGACCTCTTAAATTGGCAGGACACTCTGTCCCCTTAATTCTCATTTGCTACAGAGCTGTAATCCATTGACAAACTTGTGAGACAAATCCCCCTCTGTGCTGACTCACTGAGATCTGAGTTGTTACAGCCCTTAACTATAGGGTGTTGGTTCTGTAGCTACTTGTGTTTAGCTTTGGAGGCCCCAGGTTCAGTCCCCACTGTGTTGGTCAAGATAGCATCCATCAGGCATCTATCCCCTGTGCATCAAGAGGAGAATAAAGTTAAGCATGAGTTTGAGTTCTTTGCTGACTGAGACCTTTAAAGAATTGAGTCTTATTAGACCCAGATGCCATGCTGTGTATCTGTCTCTATTCAGATACACCATATTAACAGGACTTACTTCACTTTGTCTACATAAAATGAAATGCAGACCTCTCTTAGCTGAAAAGTGGTATCTCTGTAAGAGCCCGATCTTGTAAAGTATTGAGCATTTCCTGGGAGGTGCTGACTGTTCTTGAACTCAGGTGCTCAGGATCTTTCAGGATTGGGTCCTAACATTGCACAGCAACAGTGCACAGGAGTAGTTTTAGAACAGGAAAAGATTAATTTTATTATTTACAAGATAGCTAATTTGTACTAGGTCCTATGGACTAAGTCCTTAATATGATATCCACTTAAAACTGCAGTAGAAATGTAGGTAATTTGGCCAGAACGCTAACTCTTGTTACAAGGGCCATGACATCTTTAAACCTTCCTGAAGACAGCAATCCTCTGTAATAATTATTCACAAACTTTCTATTTCAACACCATCCTAATATTGCTCACTAATGTATTAATATAAGAAGATTGGAATTTTGTAAAGTTTCACTTAACAGCTTGATTATATGATTACATGTTTCCTATACCTTATCTAAAAGGTGGCACCAGGACAGCCCTCCATTACAGCATGCTGGAGCAATGAGTCAATATTAGAGCTGATTGAAACATAGAAGTTTCATTCCATTGGAAACCCTGATGTTTTGACATTTGTTTTCAGCCTGAATCAGAACAAAAAGTCAAAATGTCAAAACTTTTCACACACCGAAAAGTCCTCATAGTTTTTGTTTCAGAAAGGTTTAAAAGTTTCATGTCAACATTTTGGATCAAAACAAAAGTTTTGACATTCCTTTGAAATGAAACATTTTGGTTTGTTTACCCAAAATGAAAGGTTCAGTTCTAGTGGGCATTAATCTCTGTGTCTAACTGCACTGTTGCAGTGTGTCAGAGCAACAGTAGTTCTGGGTGCCTCATACTCACATTCTCCCCAGGAGCCCAGCTTCCCTGCTGGACAATATTTCCCAGAATGCACCAGGGTCTCTGCTGGTACTTCCATTGGTTCCCAAGACTCACTAACTTATGTTGGCTACAACAGACTCCAGCTCTGTCCTTTCCAGCCCCAGTCATTTTGACATGCCTTTGGCTGGGGACCAAGAGAGACTAGCACAAAGATAGCTACATTGGCCGTATGCCAGACCAGGAGCCCTCCCCCTGGGGAAATAATCATCTATCCCTTTAGGGTGATTTAAGATGCCTTTGAGCTAATGGATCTTTGCAGGGTTCAAACCATCAGCTCTGTTGATAAAATGTAGAAACAGTTGACCAGATCCTTCAATATTCTTCAGTATTTACTGATTAACCATAATTTCCCCCCCTCCAAAGGTCTTTATACCAAAAAACAAATCATGAATTGTACCTGAAATAGACTGGCTAGGCATGATTAACCTGTATCTTGTAAGAAGGGAAAGTACTATAAGTTTTGGGTTGTTTTCAGAGCACAGACAGCACACCTATGAGATAACTGTGAGCTGGCAGGGAATTTGGGGATATTGGCATACACATAAATCCACTGAGCATCCCATTCTGTGTCTGGGATTCCCATGACTAGAACTACCACAACACAGAGCTTTTGAAACTGGAGCAGGAAAACAAACTAATAATTGACATGTTGCCAGCTGCTGAGTTTATTCAGTGTGGAATTGGCACTAGAAAACAGGGTCCTGCAGGTCATGTCTATCATTCACCTGCCTGAAGGAAATAATCCTTGGTAAAAACTATCTCAAACTTTCTTTTTATAAACACTGCACTGATACTGTTGCCAACAAATGATATATATTTGTTGTGATATATATGTATTGTTGGATATATAATATATATATTGTTGGATATAATTTCTAATATCAAGAGATTGTAATTGTGTTAATGTATCCATTAACAGAGTGCTTACAGTATGCCATTTGCACATACAACTGATCAGATCTAAATAAAAAAAGTTCTGATTGACACCTTGATTCACTGCTGTATTACTCATTTTTATTAGAGAGACAAGATAGTTGAGGTAATATCTCGTATTGGACCAATGTCTATTGATTCAAGGGACCAGTTTTCGACCTTCAGAGAACTTCTTCGGATCTGGACAATGTGCTCAATGGTCTAAGCTAAATCCAAGATGGGAGAGATCGTTAAGCACAAGGGGCTGACACATGCTGTAGGAGACCACTTAAAATGAAGTTGGCAATTAAGGGGTTAGCAGGCAGTAGGGGGTGTTACAAATTATTGTAATGAGCCATAAACCCCGTATCTCTGTTATGTCTGTGTTTTTTAGTAACCCAGCAGAGTGATGAATTTAAGTTCCCAGGCTCATCTATTGAATTTTTTTGTGCAAGTTTCCTTTGAGGACAAGGACTGTGAGGTCAGACATGGAGTGATCACTTTGTGAAAAGTGTACACCCAGCAGTGTTGTGATTGTCTGGTTTCACCCACATAGTTGTCATTGGGGCCTTTGATGCACCGGATGAGGTACAGCACCTGTTATAGGTATGTGTAGGACCCAGGTGATCTTGAAAAGTGTGTTGTGGGCACTATTGCTCATCCTAGCTGCTCTGAGCAGGTGTGTCCTGGTCTGTGGGGAGCTTGCTTCTGATGATGATCTTGGTGAGATAGGGGAATTGTTTGAAGGTCAGAAATGGGAGGTTGAGAAATATTTCTTTCAGGATGCAGTCCCCATCAAATATGGGTTGCAACTGTTAGGTGATAGCCTATATAGGTTTTAAGGGGGGAGTGGTAGCTGGCAACTGGGGTGTGCAGTCGGTTTTTTGTTTTTGTTTTTTCCTATATTGAAGCAGGCTCTTTCCGGATGGCCCGTTCCATGATACAATCTACTTCTCTGGTGGAATGTCCTTGATTAGTGAAGGTGGTTTTAAGTGTGTTTAGGTGTGTATCCCAGACAAACAGCATGTAACTCTTTATGTTAAGCGTACTGTATGTGTGTGTCAATATAAGATAAGATGCTGGCTGTGAAGCATCACCTATTGATTTCAACAGCTACACCTAATATATATTTATGATTTTCAGTTCAAATCAATAAAACCTCCCCCAAACAGCTAGCAAGGAGGTGTTTATAGACACACCTGGACAACACATGACATTTACTATTTGTGGAGTACTGAAAATTGTTTGCAGAAGAGGCTGGCAGGCAGTGCCTGTCACTGGAGTTGATTCAAAGCAGCCCAAATCTTCCAAAGGGACAGGGTTTTTTTTTAATATAAATCAAGGTGGCTAATGTTTGAAGCACCCACAAAAATGCTTTAAAAGTGATTCAGAGTATTTATCTTAAAGTAAACACCAAAAAATTGGAAAGAAATAGAGAAGAGACCAATTACACTAGCTAATGCTGCAGGTGCTCAGCACTTCTGAAATTGGGGCCATTGCTTTTGATACCTAAATAAGGATTTGGTGCTGAAGTTTAGGCACCAGAGTTTGAATTTTCTGTCCACTAATGATATGCTTTGGACCAAACTATTTCACAGTCCTCCTCCATTTTTTATATAGGGCCAGTTCTGGGCCTTTATGAAGTCATGGGGGCCTCAATTAGTCAATAAACAAACATTTTTTATGGAATTAAATATTGATTTATATTCCAACAAAAAATCATCTATCCGAGGCTCTCGGTGCATGAAAACTCACACTATAAACAAATATACTGATCAGTTCCAGTTAGCCCAATATCAGTAATGAATGCTCCTCACCTCATCCCCTTGGAGCAAACAAGCTTTTAATATAATGTACAGAGGGTCGCCAAACTCTACTGCGTCAGTGGGTGCCATCTTTTCTTAAAGTCTTGATCAGGCTTTCTTGATCAATTACTGTATATTAGCAACTATTCCAGTCTGAGTTTCATTTATGTCTCTTTCCACTCTGTGAGACTAGCTTCTCCTTTGCAGTTTATGATGTCACTGGAATATTTCTGAAAGTTCCTCTTTATAGACTTGATTGTTACAGTGGTATGCTCAGAAGCGCTATAGCTAAGACTAAATTAATTTTTCTATGTATATTTCTTAGAATTTCTGTTCCCACTCTAGTAATGGTGAAAGATATTGCCTGAATGCAGTTGAACAAAATACCATCCACAGGATGGTTCTTGTAAGGGGACGGATCACTTGAGGATTACCTGTTCTGTTCATTCCTTCTGAAGCACCTGGCATTGGCCACTGTGGGAAGCAGAGCTGTAACAAGGAATTTTTGCGCCCGAGGCAAGGGCTGGCTCCAGGTTCTTTGGCAGCAAGTCGGCGGCGGGTCCCTGAGTCCCTGTTGGTGGCAATTCGGCGGCAGGTCCTTCCCTCCGAGAGGGACTCAGGGACCCGCAGCCGAATTGCCGCCAAAGAAGTGGCAGCGTTAGAGCTCCTGCCGAAGCGCCGCTGATCGAGGTAGAGCTGCACCTCTCTACTTTGCGCGCCTGAGACAAGTGCCTCACTCACCTCGCCCTTGTTATGGCACTGGTGGGAATACAGGATACTGGGCTGGAGGCACCTTTGGTCTGACCCAGTATGGCCGTTCTTATATTCTTATGTACTGGCAAGGAGCCACAGAAATATGCAGACATTAAGGACCCCAGAGACTTCTTAAAGTGAAAAAAGAATGTGCATGTTAGCAAACTGCTAAAGTCAGAAAACCTACAGAGTGTTGTACTTGTTTTTGATTTGAAAAAGCACTGAACATTCTCAGTGTGAATTCTTTCTCTGAGGTTTATGATAGTGGATTGGGACCTGTTCCCACTGAAATCACTGGGAGTTCTGTCATTGACTTCAACTGGAGTAATAGGACCAGTCGAAGGGTCTGTTGCAGGTCAATAAAGAATAGTTTAGTTAAGTGCATGAGAGGATTTTTACAAAGTAGCAAAGCATAAAGCCCATGCATACTGGAAGCGGAGAATATATAAAACAAGCATTTTTAGACTCTGCTCTTTGCAGACTACCATTTTTCTACATCTGTCAACTATTCTTTCCATTTTTCTACTTCTATGGCTATAACATTAACTGTCCATAGCAGAGCATCAGTATTCATTTCTTATGTACCTTAATTAATCACCTTTTTGCTTCCTACTAATGGTTCTCATGTATTTAATTCTGAAATGTTTAATCCTTTTTATGAGCCTTCAGGGATATTCGATTTTCCATATCAGCAGACCAGTTTCTGAGCTTTACTCATGTCAGTATTTTTCCAACTATGGCAGTTGTCACTGTTACAATTACTACTTGATATTATATATCTATATATCTATATATCCAAATAATTAGTTTTAGTTATTTCTTTCTCAAATTTATGCATCTGCTTTTTTGCTTCATTGTTTCTTCACAGTTATCCAGAGGATTGGATTTTAAGCTGTCTCTGGGTTTCAGTGCTTTCACTATTATTGAATTCCATGCCTGTCTTTTTTCTTATGTGAACATCAATGTCCCAGATACACGGACAACCTGTTTCTAATTTATTTCTTTTTTTTGACAGCCTTGATAACTGTCTCCATTTTGTTGTTTGGGAGGGTTGATTATTTTCCATTACTTCAGCTACTAAATGTCATATCTTAGGCATCAAAACATCTTTTACAGGCCTAAAACTTTTTGTTTTATTTTGTGTATCTTCTTTGGCATCATTACTTTTACTGCTATCTATATAGCGCCATAGAGATGCACAGTACTTTGAACATGGGAAATTTAAGTCATCACCTTGGAGAGCTTGCAGCCTAAAGGCAACAAAAAAGGACGGAAGATAAAATGTGATGAGTGGATATTTTAGTTGGTAGGCGGCGACACTGACATCTGAGAAATCAGATTCAATTTGAATTAATTTTGGATAGATGCCCCTGAAATCCATATGCTTTTCTGCAGTTTATTTGAACTCCCCAGATATCTTGAACTGGTGACATAAGATGGGACTTTCATGAGAGAGTTTCTTTATTCTCCGTTAGGTTGAAAACACTGAAAGAACAAGATGTAAAGAAACTCAGCAAAGATCATCCCTATTGATGAGACTGACATCCAGTTTCCATTAACTAATTTCTTAATCTCTCTGATGTGTCAGCCAACAAAGATGCCAATTATAATTATGAAGGTTTTGACATAGGAACATAGAGTATATAAAGGAATGGCCATACTGAATCAGACCTGAGGACCAGCTAGTTCAGTATCCTGTCTCCAATAGTGGACAATACAAGCTTCTTCAGAAGAAAGTGTGAGAAAACCCTGCAGTAGGGGATGTCGATTTTGATTACAGGATAACCAGCTGGCAGAGAAAGTTTCTTACATTAGAAGATTAAAGGGAGGTTGCTTTATGCTGACAAATGAAGGTCTATTATCCCTTCCAAAACTATGCATTCTTATTTTTAAATATTTACTGTTATAATGCTGCATATACCTGTTATCCATATAAATATCTAATCCTTTTTTAGAATCTTGTTAAGCTCAGTGGTATTTTATGGCAATAAATTCCACAGGCTATTTTATGTCCCCTGCTGGAAATTGGACTGAAAGCATCAGCTGAGTCCAAAAAAAGCCACCGAATATCCATCACATGATACTACTTCTGGGTGAAATTTTTGTTCTAATACTGTTCCAATAAAATTTGGCCCTTTTTAATATCAATATTTTCATGGAAATATTTAGATTTTCTTGAAAATTTCTGTTTTGTATTTCAAAAATAAGTTTCATTATTTATTGTTGTTATGTACTATTTTTCAGTTTTTTTGCGGGTTAGTGTTAAATTTTGTTAGGCAACGTAGTCTCATGGTGGGATTTTTCCAAATGAAAATGCTTTATTTTAGAAAATTATGATTCTAAAAAAGAATCATAGCAAAATTGAGAAAAACATTAGGTGAAAATTTGGTAAAATGACAAATCAGTTTACTTTGAAAGCTAGACAAAACTCTTGTGGATTTTTTGTGTTATATTTTTTAACCAACTCTACACTGTAACAACATTAAACCTTTCAACTCTTTCATCCTATTCAATATCTACACAAAACCATTAGACGAGATCATGAGACATCATGACCTCAAATGCCACCTCTTTGAGTGCACGCAATGCTACATATCATTCACATTAAATGCGTACAGAGCTATCTCTCAGCTATACCAGTGTCTACATGAAAAGCAACTAGTTGAAATAAACTAAGACAAAAGTTATGCTAGTCGGGAGATGAGAATATTGCAAAGGACTTACAAAATTCACAGTATTACCCTCAGTCAAGGGGCTCTGCTCTCTGATGTCAAGAGAGTTCTTATCCTTGTAGTCCTCCATTGCTGCCAGGCTTGTCCTTAGCCATAGGCAGAATAGGCAGCCGCCTAGGGCACCACTAGGTCTGGGGGCACCACTCTGCTGGGAGCCAGGACAGACAGGAAGCAGTGGAGCATGTAAGAGCAGGGCTGCTGGGTCCTAGAGAGAGCCGAACGCAGCACAGTCTGAGGGAGAGGATTGGCTGCTGTGGTCTCTGGGAAGGGGTGGGGAAAGGAACTCATCTGTAGGGTGACCAGATGTCCCGATTTTATAGGGACAGTCCCTATTTTTGAGTTTTTTTCTTATATAGGCTCCTATTCCCCCCACCCCCGTCCCTATTTTTCACACTTGCTGTCTGGTCACCCTAGGTGGGGGTAATTGGTACCTATATGAGACAAAGCCCCAAATATCAGGACTGGCCCTATAAAATCAGGATATCTGGATCTGGTCACCCTAGCTAGGGAGCGCGTCTCTCCCCCGGGCTGGCAGCGATCCATCTCATCCGGTGGGGAGCTGCACAGGGCAGGATGAGCTGCTGTGGCTCCATGGGTGCCTATCTCTGAGATCAGATGCTGTGCTAACTTCACCATGGTCTGTTGGGCTGGCGGTGGTGCCCATTGGCACGTGATCAGACCTGACGGTTTGCTGCTGCTGTTGCCACTCTGCACCCAAAGAGATGGATTTTGGGGTCCTGCAGTTTTCCACCTATCTCCTTCTTTACTTCAGCTGTTGGACCACCAGGCTGGGGGGTGAGCCAAGCATGAAAACAGTACTGTGTTTCCATTTAGATTGTCATTTAACAAATTTGTTCACCAAAAATGCTTGCTAATAATCCTGTATTCAATTTCAATATTTTTTTAAATCAATATCTTAGCCAAAAACAGAAAATTAAGTTGTTGACAATTATTTGTGACAACTTATTTGTGTTTGGTATGGGAAAGGGAGTGGGCCAGTTTTCATCACAGAAACAAAAAATGTTGACTGACTTTCCTATAGCCCTGTTACTGCTAAATAGAGCCCTCCAACAACTGTAATATGCTCATCTCCGTACTAATGTATAGAGTAGGGATCAGCAACCTACGGCACGTGTCAAAGGTGGCACACGAGCTGATTTTTGGTGGCATGCAGTGGTGGGCTGAGCGGCTCAGCCTGCCACTGCTCTGGGGTTCCGGCTGCTGCCCCATTGCTACCCGGGGTCCTGGCCACCGGCCCCACTCAGCAGCCACTGCTGTCCTGGGGACCCCCAAGGAACCCCAGGCTGGCAGCGGGCTGAGCAGGCGTGCGGCTGATACCCTGGCTGAGCCACTCAACCTGCTATCGGCCTGGGGTTCCATTCACTCAGCTGGTAGGTGGGCTGAGCAGGACTAAATTCAACAAAATAGGAAAACAAGAGCAACTAATGACAAAGTGCAAGAACCTAGAGCAGTGGTCCCCAACCTTTTTCGTCTGGCGGGCGCCAGATGAAGGACAGTGGGGGTGGACGAGCATCCGCCGAAATGCTGCCAAAATTCAGTGGCATTTCAGAGGCGTTGCCTCTGTATGATGTTGCTTGTTGGCAGCAAGCGGCGTCATCCAGAGGAGTTGCTGCTGAAATGCCACCGAATTTCGGTGACATTTCGGCAGATACTCGTCCACCGGCCAGTAGGCGGGTGCACTGAGAGGCCCCAGCGGGCGCCATGGCACCCTCAGACACCGCATTGGGGACCCCTGATCTAGAGAGACTCCTGAAGCACGGCGATCGTTTTGATTTAAATGGACTTGAACTGTATGAAGAATTGAGTACACTGTCATCAATAGTGCCACACACAAAGTCAGTGCTGGACATTGTACAGTTTACTCATACCAGCAAACTTGTTGACATATATCCTAAAGTGTACATTGCCACTCATATTCTACTGACAATTCCTGTAACAGCAGCATCAGGAGAACGGAGTTTCTCAAGACTAAAGCTCATTAAAAACTATCTCCGCTCTCCAAGGAGTCAGGAACACTTGATTGGTCTTGCTATTCATGCAATCAAACAAGACATCACTTTGTCTTTGTCATACAATGACATTATTACTGATTTTGCAGCCAAACAAGCCAAAAAGATTGCTTTTAATTAAAAACAAATCCTTGTTTCAATACCTCTTCATATAAATTTCCAATAAAATGTTGACAAATTACAAAAATTATATTATTTGCATCATTCTGTCAAATCAGAATTTTTTCTATAGTGCTACCTCTTTAGAGCTAGTCCATCAGCATTACAGTGTGCTTCATTAAGATAAACTGGTTTTAATAACATGCATGTGGCAAGTTTTCCAATAGTGTAAGCTTATGTTTGTGTTGCTAAGAGCAAGATAGGCACGGGGCACCAGCTTAATAATCCCGCCCAGGGCACCATAAATCCTAAGGACCGTCCTGATTGCTGTGCTGGACTCCCAGATATTTACTTTACTGTATGACTGGCCAAGAGGCTTCACCGTGGCTACACTGAATAGTGGTGTCTTCTAGGGATACAAAAAAAGGATGACAGACTGAAAACTCCAGCAGGATCAAAATGTGGCAGTCCACCTGCTAAGCAATAAAGGATGACATGAGCATGTCATACTTGTGCTTTGAGCTCTACAGTGGCTTCCTACTGATTTATGAAATAAATTCAAGATTCCAGTCCTAACTTCCTAAGCCTTTAAGAGGCTCTATTATCTGAATTACAATTTGCACACTGCAGCATATTAAAAACAATCAGGAATTAATTCTGTTTCACTATAAATGCAGCAGACATAGACATAAATCACAATATTCATAGCCATATCTGAATGTTGAGGAATTTCAGAACTGGGGTCAGCAGCAAAGTTTGGATGGAAATTTAATTGTCCACACAGTTTGGGAGCGTGTGGATGTAGGGTTTCCAATTTGAGACTCATCTAAAAAACTGGACATTCACTATATTAGAGTTTGGAATAAGTGGGCTCCACTACATTTTAAATAGAGCATAGTTTTAATAATGCATGTGAAATAATAATGTACATTTTTCTGTATCAATCATGCTTTCTACTTATTTTATCAGTCATAGATGTAAAAAAGTTCCTTTAATCACTACTGGCCATTCTGACTAAGAGAGAACAAAATCAAGTATGAGAATTTTCCAACTAGCTTACTTATGTAGATGTAAGTATTATACAAAATATATCATATATATATACTAATTTTTATTGTATTATATTTAAAGTAGGGCTGTCAAGCAATTAAAAAACTTAATCAACAATAATAGAATGCTATTTATTTAGATATTTTTTGATGTTTTCTACATATTCAAATATATTGATTTCAGTTACAACACACAACATGAAGTGTACAGTCCTTACTTTATATTTATTTTAGGACATGTGTTTGCTCTGTAAAAAAAAAAATATTTTTCAATTCACCTAATTCAAGTACTGTAGTGCAATCTCTTTATCATTAAAGTTTAACTTACAAATGTAGAATTATGTACAAAAAACCCCTGCATTCAAAATTTAAAAATGTCAAATTTTAGGTCCCTCAAGACCACTCAGTCCTACTTCTTGTTCAACCAATTGCTCAGACAAACAGGTTTGTTTACATTTGCAGGAGACAATGCTGCCCGCTTCTTGTTTACAATGTCACCTGTCACCTGCCGTGCGCATTCTCATGGCACTGTTGTAACTGGTGTTGCAAGATATTTATGTGCCAGATGTGTTAAAGATTCATATGTCCCTTCATGCTTCAACCACCATTCCAGGAGACATGTCCATGTTGATGACGTGTTCTCATTGATAATAATCCAAAGCAGTGCAGACTGACACATGTTCGTTTTGATTATCTGAATCAGATGCCACTAGCAGACAGTTGATTTTCTTTTTTGAGGGTTCAGGTTCTGCAGTTTCCACACTGGAGTGTTGCTCTTTGATGACTTCTGAAATCATGTTCCACACCTCATCCCTTTCAGATTTTGGATGGCACTCAGATTCTTAAACCTTGGGTTGAATACCGTAGCTATCTTTAGAAATCTTACGTTGGTACCTTCTTTGAATTTTGTCATATCTGTAGTGAAAATTTTCTTAAAATGAACATGTTCTGGATCATCATCCGAGACTGCTATAACATGAAATATAGGGCAGAAAGCAGGTAAAATAGAGCAAGGGACATATAATTCTCCCCAACGAGTTCAGTCACAAATGTAATTAACACTTTATTTTTTTAACAAACATCATCAGTGTGGAAGCATGTCCTCTGGAATGGGGGCCGAAGCATGAAGGGGCATACCAATGTTCTCAGTGGTGGCAGATGACAGAACAAGGAGCAATGGTCTCAAGTTGCAGTGGGAGAGGTCTAGATTGGATATAAAGAAAAACTATTTCACTAGGAGAGTAGTGAAGCACTGGAATAGGTTACTTAGGGAGGTGGTAGAATCTCCATCCTTAGAGGTTTTTAAGGCCTGACTTGACAAAGCCCTGGCTGGGATGATTTAGTAGGTGTTGATCCTGCTTTGAGCAGGGAGTTGGACTAGATGACCTCCTGAAGCCTCTTCCAACCCTGATATTCTATGGTTCTATGATTCTATGAATAGTGGCTCCAAAGTTCCATTCAAATGCCTATTCTTATTTTCTGGTGACATTGTAAATAAGAAGAAGGCAGCATTATCTTCTGTAAATGCAAACAAACTTGTCTGTCTGAGCGACTGGCTGAACAAGAAGTAGGACTGAGTGGATTTGTAGGCCCTGAAGTTTTACATTGTTTTAGTTTTGAGTGCAGTTATGTAACAAAAAAAAAATCTACATTGTAAATTGCACTTTCACGACAAAAAGATTGCATTATAGTACCTCTATGAGGTGAACTGAAAAATACTATTTATTTTTAAAACCATTTTTACAGTTTAAATATTTGTAATAAAAATAATATACGCTTTGATTTTAATTACAACATATAATACAATATATATGAAAATGTAGAAAAAAATCCAAAATGTTTAATACATTTCAATTGGTATTCTATTGATTAACAGTGCAATTAAAACTGTGATTAATATTTTTAATCATGATTAATTTTTTTCAGTTATTTGCATGAATTAACTGTGATTAATCAACAGCCCTAATTTAAAGCAATGACAATAAAAAATAATCATTCTGACTGTGGTGCTGATGTAGCTGTGCTGGTGCCAGGATCTGACAAAGACATGTGGGTGAGGTAATATCTTTTAGTGGACCAACTTCTATTGGTGAGAGAGACAAGCTTTTGGGTTTCACAGAGCTCTTGTTCAGGTCAGCTCTGGTAAGCTTGAAAGCTTGTCTCTTCAACCAACTGCTATTGGTCAAGGGCAGGGATAGCTCAGTGGTTTGCACATTAGCCTGTTAAACCCAGGGTTGTGAGGGGGCCACCTAGGGATCTGGGCCAAAAATTGGTCCTGCTAGTGAAGGCAAGGGGCTGGACTCAATGACCTTTTAAGGTCCCTTCCAGTTCTATCTCCAATTATAATATAAAGTAAAAGATATTAGCTCACCCACCTTGTCTTTCTTAATCATTCTAATGAAAGATGTCCCTCAACATATTGCTTCAAAACTGTATTCATGAAAACAATGCCCAGGAGATTGTTAAAAAACTATTGTAGTTATACATATTCAAGAACCATACATATTCAGTTTGGCTTAAAACCTGTATAACATGCTGATCTTCTCTAGATTTAACTTTATTGTTCATACGCCCAAATATTACTTTCATATTTGATACTAATAGACAATGGATTTTTCTACTGGCAGCATTATTCATTATAAAACACAATTATGTAAACGGCACTGTAGAAAAATTCAATATTTATAAGGTAACAGTACATAGCTATAGTTTACTGGAGGGAACACATTTCCCCCTAGTTTAACAGAAATGTTTTGAGGGATTGTGAAAATGAGCAAAAGAATGAATGTATTGCGAAAAGGAGAAGACGACCTTGAAGGTGACATTACTACTTATCAGTATTTACTGGTACACAGGGAGTTCTATCCAGAAGGATCCCACAGTGCTTTACTGACTTTACAGACTAAGGCCCAGATTTTTAAAGGTATTTAGGTGTCTAAACTTCCTTGGGGTTTTCAAAATCACCTAACTCCCACTGATTTCAATATGTTTTAGGTGTCTAGGCATTTCTGAAAACCCCACCAGGTGCCCATCTGAAAATCTGGTGCTAAGTTCCTGGTCCTGCAGGCACTTATTCACATGATAGTCCCTGGCGCTACTCCCACATGTAAAGTTACTCATCTGCATAAATATTTGTGGGGTCAGACCCTCCTACAGGCCTTGATCCTGATCTAAGTAAGACAATGAGAGGTTTGCCATTGACATCAATGGGTGTGGGATTGGGCCCATAGTCCATGGGTGATGAGGCAGGTGACATCTTGTATGCATTACTCTTTTAACTGATGACCAGGAAGAGAACATGAAGTGGTGAACAAAAGCACTGGGGTACATTTTGTTAGCAAACATGATGTGAGCTGTGAGATTTAGCAAAAAGTGAGCTGAGACTTCAGAAGGCTCCACAAGAGAAGTTTAGAGATGGCTCGGTTGTGCCTGTCTCTTACTTGGCCAAATGGAGGCTCCTTGAAATGAATGTAGTCTCCTTCCCAATACCTTTGCCCAGCCTACCCAGATCTTACATGGTGCCTATTGCCTGATCTCCAGAAGCTACTCCCTTTGGCAAACATGTGGGTATGGAGGTGGTTGAGATGGCTGGGCTTGACTCTGTCACTCCTACTTGCAGGCCAGGCACAAGCGAGGAAGTAACCTGCACAAAGAGTTATACTGTTACTTCTCCATAGCAACAAGGTAGATCAGGGAAGGAATTTTGAATACCCTTTCAGTTCCTTTCCAGCACAGAATGTTGGGAATCAGGATTCCTGAGTTCTCTTCAGGGATCTAAGGTGGAGTGTGGCCTAGTGGTTAATGATCGCATGTAGCCAAGTGTACAGAACTGACTCATTCAATCTGAAGGGTTGTGTGCTTAAGTGGATGAGAGTTGGGTCTGTTATAGCGGAGAGACTATTCTATTCCTAGCTCTGCCAGAAGTCACGTTGTGCAACTTCTCAAGTGCCCCATATGCAATTGGCGGGGGTGAGGAGGAATGATTCTTGCTGGTTTCCTTAGGCAGGGATATGAGGTCTTCTACAGTAAATAGATAGAACTATTAACATCAGTCATTGGAACGTCTCCTCTTACTATTTCTTCTTCACTCAGTTTAGACACTGAATCTAGATTGGGCAGTTTAATTTTCTGGGATTTATATACAATAGTGCATGGTCTTTGTGCTTGGATTTCCAATACAGCAGGAAGGAGTCAAGATTCTTTTTTATTATTTTTAATGTAATTTGAATATTTGCAAGAGAACATTTTTATTCATATTAAATTTTGGAAAAGGTTTTTTTTTTCTTGTTTAAATTAAATTTTTGGTCTAAACTACTGTATTTGATATTTTCTTTTTAGCTTAAAACAGTGTTTCTCAGACTGGGGTCACCGCTTGTGTAGGGAAAGCCCATGGTGGGCCGGGCCAGTTTGTTTACCTGCCCCGTCTGCAGGTCCAGCTGATCGCGGCTCCCACTGGCCACAGTTCACCGCTGCAGGCCAATGGGAGCTGCTGGAAGCAGTGGCCATTATGTCCCTTGGCTCGCACCGCTTCCAGCAGATCCCATTGGTCTGGAGCATCAAACCGTGGCCAGTGGGAGCCGTGATCGGCCGGACCCCAGTTTGAGAAACACTGACTTAAAAGGATATTTTTGCCAGGCTAAACAAATCACTCACGTCTGTAGTCTAGTCAATTATGGCAAGAACTGCCAGAGTGTTCCACTTTTGAAGAATTAACTTTTTTGGCTACTATAGTTCTCATAAGTGACAAATTACCTAGCAAGTAGCTTGAAAGATCACATGGGAAAGTGACACTTAGCACTATTTATGATTTCTTCCCTGGAAAGAATTGATTTTATTTCATTCCCTTGCCATATATAGTGGAAACTGAACTGAACACCATATGTTCCAGGTTCAGCATTCACCTACAACTCTTGTTATTATCTTTAATTCTACCAACAGCTGCTCTCACTGGAGTCTGATACCCCCTGAAGATTAATTTCTGATGGATTAGCTGTGGTGCTAGATCAATTGTAGATTTTTAAAAAAAACTGTTAGCAACATTATTCCATTGTGAGTCTTTGATGGGTATGTTAAAATCACTGTCTTAGACTGTAAACTCTTCAGGGCAGGGATCTTGCCTTCTTATGTTTTAACTGTGCCTAGCACAGTGCTGATGGAGATTTGGACACTACTTCAACAGAAATGGTAAAATTATAATAATTGTTCTAGAGCCTTGTTAATTACTGATTATCCTACTGTAAACATTATGTACAAAACACTACTTTAAAAGAACTTATTATGGTTGCAAAGTCAAACATGCAAGTTAGGAAATGCAGAATTAAGCTTGCCCATGCAACCCCAATTTGTCCCCCACTAAAATACATTAGTTTAATTACATGATCACATGCTATTTTTTTATACACTGGATCTTTGCCTCATTCAATACACAGAATGGACACTGGTTAGACTAGTGAATAAGCAGCTATTAAATGTTTCAATTTAAATGTATCCTCATCATCCAATGTATGGCCCCATGGCTTATTTACTGCACACTAGTCAAACCCTGCTCTGGATAAAGAATTATTAATTTCCATTTGGGCTTTTCTATGGTGCTTATGATTATAGCATCTCAGTGATTCACAATGATAAATTATGTTATCTTTCAACACTCCTGTGAAGTAAGGTGGCATTTTATAGATGGGAAACTGAGGTGCTGAGATTATGATCAAAAGTGAACAATAATTTTGAGTGCCCAATTTGAGATGCTTATGGCATTATTTTGGACAACATACTATTTTATAGCATGTTAACTGTTTGGAGCACAGCTCCCACTGACTTGTAGTTGCGAATGTTCAGCACTTCTGCAAATTAGAGTCCAAGTGTCTGAAGCTGAGGACATGAGGACATGACCCAGGACATGAGGAACACTCAGGTAGTGGCCACGTGTGACAAATTTGGTTTACGTGACTTCCGCAGCATCAAACAGGAACTCTGTGACAGAGACAGGGATAAATCCAATTCTCCAGAGTGGCTTTCAACTACCTAAACCACAAGACAAGATTTCCTCTGCTTGCAATCCCCTGCCTCATACACTGCACTTCTTCCAGCTTGTGCAACAAATAAGCAGGGGTTACTACACAACTCTGAATCATGCCTAGAGCAGATTCATCTTTTGCATCACTCCTATGGAAAAACATAGATCATGGAATTACAGATTGTAACATAATGCATACACACAAGGTGTCCGAATTAATGTTGCACAGGCAACCTTAACTCTGACATTTCTTAACCCTTGAGTGCTTGGACTGGTTAAAAGTTAGGAAACAAAGTGTAGAAATAAATGGTCAGTTTTCAGAATGGAGAGAAATAAATATAGTGTCCTCCAGGGGTCTGAACTGGGATCAGTCCTATTCAATATATTCATAAATGATCTGGAAAAAGAGGTAAACAGTGAGGTGGCATAATTTTCAGATGATACAAAGCTATTCAAGATAGTTAAGTCCCAGGCAGACTGCAGAGAACTCAAAAGGATCTCACAAAACTGGGTGATGGGGCAACAAAATGGCAGATGAAATTCAATGTTAATAAATGCAAAGTAATGCACGTTGGAAAACACAGTCTCAACTATACATATAAAATGATGGAGTCTAAATGACCTGTTACTACTCAAGAAAGAGATCTTGAAGTCATTTTGGATAGTTCTCTGAAAACATCCCATCAATGTGCAGCAGCAGTCAAAAAAGTGAACAGAATGTTGGGAATTATTAAGAAAGGGATAGATAATAAGTTAGAAAATATCATATTGCCTCTCTATAAATCCATGGTACGCCCATGTCTTGAATACTGTGTGCAGATGTGGTTGCCCCATCTAAAAAAAGATATATTGGAATTGGAAATGGTTCAGAAAAGAGCAACAAAAATGATCAGGGGTACGGAACAGCTTCTGTATGAGAAGAGATTAATAAGACTGGGACTTTTCAGTTTGGAAAAGAGATGACTAAGGAGGGGATATAATATAAAATCATGACTGCTGTGGAGAAGGTAAATAAAAACGTGTTTTTACTCCTTTTCAAAACAATAGAACTAGGGGTTACCAAATGAAATTAATAGGCAGCAAGTTTAAAACAAAAGGAAGTTTTTCACACAACACACAGTCAACCTGCGGGACTCCTTACCAGAGACTTTTGTGAATGGCAAGACTGTAACAGGGTTAACAAACAAAGAACTAGATAAGTTCATGGCAGATAGGTCTATCAAAGGTTGTTAGCCCGGATGGGCAGGGGTGGTGTCCCTAGCCTGTTTGCCAGAAGCTGGGAATGGGTGACAGGGGATGGATCACTTGATGATTACCTGTTTTGTTCATTCCCTCTGGGGGCACTTGGCTTTGGCCGCTGTCAGAAGACAGGATACTGGGCTAGATGGACCTTTGGTCTGATCCAGTATGGCCATTCTTATGTTCTGGTTTTAGTTCCTGTGCCCAGTACCACAGTGCCTCTGGGTTCTGGGAGGGAAATTACAGTAAAAGTTCTACTCAGCCTGCAGATGAAAGTTTTGGAAAATTTAGGTGCTAAACTCTAACAAATCTATACAGACCATATATGAACTGAGATTTTCAGATGCTCTGAAATTCACCAAAACTGAGTTGATTTTCATGTGGACAGTAATAGGCACATCCCTGGCATCAGGGTAACCCCCTGGGTAAATTTCAAGTCCCTAATCCAAAGCATGGGGGTGTTAGTGATTGTCAGTGAAAAGGCTGTATGAACTGGAGCATTTTTCCCTAATCTCCTTCTGAGAAATGACTGAACTATTTTACATGGAACTTTCTGAATTTCAGTCTGAGACAGACAAGTGATATGAAACATTTAATCTCAAATGGTTAAGGTTTGGCAAAGTTATAAGTAACTGAAAACAGAATTTGATAACTATAGAGATCACTACTTGTTTATGATAATAAAAAAATCCTCAGAATTTTATTGTCCCTGGAAGATTCCCTACAGAATTGCGATTAGAAACTTTGGAAGAGGTCCCCTATCCCCTACCCGCCCCCCCAAAAGTAGACTGCTACGTTGTGGGATAGGACTTTGCAAGACCTGATTCTCACTTATAGTAAAGCTCCTTTATAGTGCCAGAGTAGTGCAAAGGGATCTAGATGTATATGAGAATCAAGCCCTGGGTGTTTATGGTCCCCGTTCCTTTTTTTTTTCTTTCTGAGAGCCAAATGGACTGTAATCCAATAGATCAGCACAGAGGAGTTTCAGAAGGGAGGAATGCTGAGTCAGTGACATGTGTGTCCTCATACCTTTTGTGGGGATCCAGAACCATGAGCTGAAGGGAGTAGTGTTAAGAGACTGGTAGCTGTCTTGTGGGAACATAGCAGCACAAATTACTGCAAGCAGAATTCTCCAAATATTTGTGCATCTTCCCTTTAGTATGCAATTATCAGAGCTGGGTGGAGAACAGAAATACTATTTTGTGGAGAATTGCCATATATTGAAATCCGTCTTAATTCCAATTTTTTTTTGGGGGGGAAACCCAAATCCCAAAATTCTCTGTGAAAAAATTTTTTTAATTGTTTTTGTGCAATCAAACCATTTTCTTTTTACATTTTGTTTTGATTTTTAATATTTTTAAATTCTGCAAATTTTATTTGTCAAATAAATGTGGAGGTTCCAGCATGGCATTGGGGAGCACAAGCCACTGGCTGCACAGAGGTAGGAGATCACTGTGTAGCCCCCACCAAGGACACAGACTCACTGGTGAGGCTGCACCTGACTCTGACACAGCACAAGGACCAGGCCGGCCTCAGAAACACCCAAGGGCCTTACCTCTCCATGCCAGGTGCACCAGGTATGGGTAGGTAGGCTCAGCAATACGGGATCCAAGTATGGAGGAGCTTAGTGTTGGGAGATCCAGGTATGAGTTGTGCAGGTTCTGTGTGGGGCAATCTGGGTGCAGGCGGCTCAGTGGGTAATCCAGGTGCAGGGGGATCTGAATGCACAGGGGCTTGTTGTGGGGTTCTGAGTGCAATGGTAATGGGACGCCACAGGGGGGTCCAGGTGAAGGTGGTTGGGGCTCAGCAGGGTGGGGTCTGAATGTGGGTGGTATAGAGATCAGCAGTGGGATCTGGGTGGGGGAAAGCTTGGAGGGGGTCCAGATGCTGGGGGAGTGAGGCTCATTGTAATGGGGATCCAGGTGTGGTTGGTTGGGGCTTGGTAAGGTGGGGATCTGGGTGTGGGTGACTTGTTGGAGTGGTCCAGGTGCAGGGGGAGTGGTGCTCGTTGGGTGGGGTTCTGGGTGCTGGGGGGTGATTCTCAGCAGGAGGGTCTGGGTATGAGGGAATCTGGATTCATGCACTGTTTTAGGGGGACAATGGGGATTTAAAGATGCCCTAAAGCAGCATAGTCAATTTTCCCCATTGTTCAGAAAATCCTCATCTGGCATAAAAATGGCATAGCCAGACCAGTAGCAGCTCCCCTTCACTACCACTATATTGCATTTCGTAGTCAACAATATAATGATATAATGATGGAAAGATAACAAACATATTGGGGATGCATTTTAAAGGACCCTTCAAATTTCCAGTTGCAAAATTTGCACTCATTGGTGCACACAAAAAGTGGAATTTTCATATGTAAAACAGGCAGTTGTACACGTAAGTGGACCTTTGCTCTTACAAATATGGAGTGTAATGAATAAAGATGAATTGTTCTTTTTTCTGTATGACTGCTGGGCTCTGACTGTTCTTTAGCATGTGAAGCCCCAGTTCAGGAAGGCATTTAAGCATTTACTTAACTTGACTTCAATGAGACTTCAGTGTGTGCTTAATTGCTATCCTCAATGCTTTTATGAATCAGGACCAGAAAGATTTTATTGTTAGCTTTGTTGCAATCTCTTTTTCTCAATTGATGCTATAAAGTGCATACAACTTCCTAAAATCATGCAAATGTTGTTCTATAAAATCAAATGGTTACACTGGCTGGTTAATTGATTTTCAGAGTAAATATGTGACCACCACATTAGCAAGCAGAACTCACGATGCACTGATTCTGCAAGACAGAGAGACAGACACAGAGAAAAAGATAAAACACAAGCAAATAAAATATAATACAGTCATGGACTCCAGTCATTCGCCAGGCTGTACTTTAAAGTACTTTAAATATCACTCCTTTTCATTTACTGCAGCATTTATAAACATATAAAATGCTTCATCAGTTTGGCAACAGTTTGTTATGTTTATTAAGTCAAAGCTAAATGTTGGTTGGCACGAGAACATAAAAAAAAAGCAAAAAACCATTAGTATAGCTTCAGTGTTGCTGCTCAGATTCTAATAATTTCCTACATGTAATGAGATTGGGGAATGTAGCAGCCCTTTTCCTGACAATGCTGGCAGCAGGATAGCTTCTACACACTATTGATTTTTCTTCATTGATTGTAATCTTCTTCTTCCTGAGTGTCTGTCTTTGCTTCTCTGACATATTGCACACTGAATAGTCCCTGAGTAATTCCTGAATGGTTTGGGATCATTTTTATTTTCACAGGACAGTTGAGACCAATGGAGTGATTTATGTGTACTTTGGAAAGAAAAACAAAACAGTATTGCTCTGGGAATAAATATAGGCACAAAGATTTGAAAAGAATAAAACAAAGCAGAACTCCTCTTCCCCCCTCCTTCCTTCTCACCATCTTGCTCCCTGTTAACTCCACACTCCAATAATTTCGTAAGTATCTGCCAGATCATATAGAGGAGAACAGTAAAGCATAAACAGCTTTCACAGCTGTGATTTCAGCCATGATTGATGATGAAATACCACTGGAGGGATAGCAGGAAAATGAATATTTATTAATGGCATAAAGTGCCTCTGGTTAAAAGTCTAAGGAGATCCATCATTTCATATCCATGGGATGTGTGCATTCAAAGCAGAATGTTCGATAAAAAAAAGCCAGATACCTTAGTCAAAACATAAGTAATTTGAGAGGGCTGCTGATTCAATTCCTTTCTTTAAATGGGCTAACCATGGTGGTTTTCATAAAGATTTTTATTCCTATTTTAGCTACCATTAACATTACATGAATGGTAGATCATAGAGACCTCGTCTAGAAAAATTGCAGTGGCAATTGCTTTAACATATTACAAAAGCACATAGCTATGCATAACTATCATCCATATTGTGCTAACATGTTATTTACAATGATTTTCTGCAGAGGTAAACCCTCCACAATTGTCTGAGGTGTAGTAAAAGGCTTTTCTGCCATGACTTCATTATCTGTTATGAATTTTATAAGACTAATATTTCAGCCAACCTATACTAAACCATCCCTGGTATTTTTGTTTATGTTAGACATCGGCAGTATCATTTTGCACTGAATGGTCCCTAGACTTTTGTAAGTTAAAGAGGACAATTTTCAGCTAACTGGATATGGAAAAGATTAAATGTTCAATTTGTAAATATTTACAAACATCCCCACCCTGATATATATTTTTAAATGCACACCCAAATAGTAAACATCATCCTATGTTGAGCCATTTTTCTCTAATGTTTTTGAAGCCTGGTATATGGGATGAGTTTGTTCAGACAATAAAAAATGTAGTTGCTGTGTTGACAGCAAAGGAGAAATTGACTGATGGAATTCAGCCGCATAATTTAACATACAGCTTTCAAGTTGGGATGGAAGTTCCAGAATGTTAAACTTTGCTTAATGGATAATGCTGAGAAAACCAGGATTCAGAGGAAGTCTAAAAATGGATCAGAACTTATTCATGGCTAAGAATGTGTAAAAAACTGCCTAATGAACTGTCGGCACTTGGGGTAAAAACACATACATGCTCTAGCTAGCAAAAATACAATTACTAGACCACATGTCAGAATTCTACACATAAGAAGCTCCTTTCCATTGTCAACACTACCCAGCCCATACTTCTATCCTACCATCCCTCACCAAATCATTGGGTAACATTGGACACACATGACCTCAGAGCTCACCTAGTTGTGATAACCATATCATAATGAGAAAGTTGCCTGTATATCATACATAGGTAACTGTACTGTGCTCATCTCTGTGGTACTGGGTGGCAGTTACTAAGCATTGAGACAGCTGGAAGGTAGAAGGAGGGAGATGTGGAGGAAAAGGGGGATGGATTCAGTCAATGGAGGGACACAAGTGAGGAAACTTGTGTTCTCTCATGTCCCTCATTTCAGGGATTAGTGTCTCCCATTGTCAGTCATTGTGGGGTCTCTATCCCATGCTATGGATATAGAGAGACAGTGTGGCAGACAGATTTGCCCCATGTAGTTTAAAAACTCTTTATCATGTGGTCTAATTTTTAAAAGAAATTTGAAGCTAAATGATTAAAAAAAGAACTAACTGCTACAGAACAACCAATTGTAAAAGCAAACAAGGTTTGCATGCCTTTGCTGATAAAGTGTGCCGAGTCAGCACGTTGGCACCAGTAAGAAGTCACACTTTCCCCAAGTGCTCCACTGCCAGATGCAGACTCCAGGTAAGGATGGCACACCACACCATGAAAGCAGTCCTTCCAGTGTTAGCTACAGTGCAGGGATAGAGTTCACTTTGCGAAGAGGAATGATAATACTCTGTGCTTTCATCTAAGGATAGCAAAGCACTTTGCACATTTTAATTATTTCTCAAAAGACCCCTCGGAGGCAAATGAATATTCATTCTACATGGGGAGAGATTCCTGGGGAGAAAATCATGTAAGTTTCCCAAAGTGACACAAGAAATCAATAGCATAGGTGGGAATGGAACCCAGGAATACCAACCCTGGTCCTCTGAGCTAAAGGCCTGATGCAAAGCCCCTTGAAGTCAATGGAAAGATTATCAGTGGGCTTTGGATCATGCACTAGGTACTCAACAGCACTAACTTCTTTGGAAAAAAAATCCCATTTCAGATTTAATTGTCACAAGTGAAAATCTTTAACTAATGATTTATTCCAAGTGATTAAGAGACTTGGGATGTTTTGTACCTGTCTGAAAGTAGTGCAGACTTTTGATTAATTATCATCAGTTGTCACAGCTTCCTGTTCTCTGTAAGTGGAGCTCTGGGAAGAACTCTGTAAAACTTGGATCACAAGGGCTGGTAGGAAACCAACTGCTTCCTGTGAGCTTGGAGACTCCAGTTCACTTTAGTCCTTGCAACAGATGAACACTCTTCCTTGAGCAGGTTCTTCAGAAAGTCACCCAGTACAGCCCTCTGTCTCACTTCTTGAACAGAGGGTAGGAAGGTTACAGACACTTCTCTATCCTAATGCAGTGGGAACAACAGAAACTATTTACATACCATCACTCACCGGTACTGAGAAAGAGCAGAGAGAGTCCCAATGGCCATTTGATCTGCCCATAAAGAGTGGAGAAGGATCTACCAGGCTTCAGAACTGAAGCAAAAATGGGACAGGCCATCTGCTCGGCAAAGGAACTGGACTGGGAATCAGGAGATCTACATTTTGTTTCTGGCTCTCTCACAGACTTGGCAATCCCTTTGATGTACCTACTATAAAATGGGGATAAGAACATCTGTAGAATGGAGATAAGAATATTTCTGTACCTCAAAAAGATTTGTGAGGCTAAATCAAAAAAAAATATGTGCATAGGGGTTCCCAGGTGATTATGGCATATGCCATAGAAAAGTCTGTAAATAAAAGCTGTCTAAGGTAAAGAGACGACGTGGGAAGGATAGCTAGTTGAAAGAAGTGGTTTTTGTTTATTGTGAATGTTTTCTCCAGCTCTGTTTGTTTCTGTTGCTTGTAGTTTGCCAGGGAATTTCAGGTTCTCTTAATGACTGGTTAATAATATCCAAAATAAAGCAACAGAGAAATGGAAATAATGAAGCTGGTTAAGATTCTGTTGCTTTTCACAAGGAAAAAAGTGGCTTTATTGTGATGCAGGCAGTGAAGCCAGACTTCAAGTCAGGTAATGGGAAATTACCCAGGGTTTTCTTACATTTCTGCTCCAGCATCTTAACTTGTGCGCCCTGCATCATTCTATTTCATGGGCATTGACACTTGGTAAATGAGTTTAAAAACTTTTAAAAAGAAATAAAATACATAAAGTCCTTTTGTTTTTAACTGTTATAATCACAATTTTCAGAAAACCATATCCGTATCCTGGGCTAATGGCATATTATATTGGCATGTCACATCTGGAGAGATCAACCATATAATGTGATGTGACTGGCAACAGCTTTGGAAATTCAAGAAAACACATCCTTTACTGCGGCTGCAGTTCCAAAGGCACTTCTCTCCAAATTCTATAGTATCTAAAATTCTATCCTTAGAGCCAAATCCTGCTCTTTTTAAGGTTAGTGTGAACAAGAACAAGGTTAGTGTGAACAAGAATAAAAACTGATGCTGCCAATAGATATCTGTGGAAATATTTGAGAAAATGTTCATGAGTCCTGAAAATTTCCTGAATTGTAGTGGAAACAATTAAAATCCAAAAGCTAG
This sequence comes from Gopherus flavomarginatus, assembly GCF_025201925.1. NCBI lineage: Eukaryota > Metazoa > Chordata > Testudines > Testudinidae > Gopherus > Gopherus flavomarginatus. The sequence continues at coordinate 198,855,441 of NC_066620.1, read as the reverse complement.
TACCAGAAGTGTGCTCTTCATCATTTGAAAAGTTTTGGTCAACCAGTCTGGATGCATGTCTTAAGTCAGTGGCTTTCAACCTTTCCAGGCTACTGTACCCCTTTCAGGAGTCTGATTTGTCTTGCGTACCCACAAGTTTCACCTCACTTAAAAACTATTTGCTTACAAAATCAGACATAATAATAATACGAGTGTCACAGTAAGTTATTACTGAAAACTTGCTTACTTTCTCATTTTTTACCATATAATTATAAAATAAATCAATTGCAATACAAATATTGTGCTTACGTTTCAGTGTATAGTACATAGAGCAGTATAAACAAGCCATTGACTGTGTGAAATTTTAGTTTGTACTGACTTTGCTGGTGCTTTTTATGTAGCCTGTTGTAAAACCAGGCAAATATCTGGATGAGTTGATGTACTGCCTGGCAGAGCTCTGTGTACCCCTGGTTGAGAGTGACCAATCGCTCAAGATAAATAACAAAGAGTAAATAGTCAAATTGATCAGTTCGCTAATATTCCATATGATGAGAGTTGTTTATTCAGACCCTTTGGCAAGTAATGCATAAAGGATGCATTGACAGAATCATAGCCTTAAATGACTCAAAAACAGCAAAAGGGGCTATGGTCCCACAATAAACATTGGCATTAAATACCTGTGCTGGTCACAGGAGTGATCCTTACACAAAGAATCCCATTGAGTTCATTGGAACCACTCACACAAGGAAGAGTTTCCACGATTAGGCTCTAACTCATTTTTTAATGAACAATAGTTCCAGGTCTATTTACAACCTCCCAGTGTGCGGGTGAAATCTTGGTCCCTTTGAAGTCAATGGGAGCTTGGCTATTGATTTCAATAGAGATAAGATTTCATCCTAAGTGTTCATTAGCCATTTTTCCCACAGATAACAAAAAGCCTTACAGAGGGGAAATGAGAAAAACTGGACTGTTAGCTTCCCAAGTGACCTTTTACAGATTATTTTGGTCTGTGAATTTAGTCACCAATACCCAAGTTTCACGTTTTTAAGTCTCTCCAACCCCATTCAAAGGAAAATTCAGGCCATCAGTTTCTGCACAGTTTGTGCCTTAGAGCATAAATCTGCTGTAATCACTTGACATGCAGCTCAAGCTCACTTGAAACGTGGCCCAGATTGTCTTAAAAAACATCCCAGATTCACGGAAAAGTTTGTGAATGCAGCCTAACTCCTGTTGAACCTGGTGGGAGTTTTGGATTTCTAATGAAAACTTAGTCCAGTGATTTTGGGTTGCACTTCAAAAGTGTTGCACACCGGTAGCGAATCTATCTAACCTACCCATCTCTCTCTCTATCCCATAGCAAAACACTCAGGTCCAGACTGTGACTCTCTTACTCGCATTGGTGAGCTGGAATAGTTCCATTGACTGCAAGGAGTAAGGGGGTCGCAGTCTAGTCCTAAGATAATACACAGTTAAAACAAATGACATAGAACATGTTCACTTAAGGTGTCCATACTAAACTCTGTCCCCCACTTATCTATCCTCCTGATGTAGGCCTGGTAGTGGGACAGCTTCCCCCCTTAATCAGGAAAGGGTTAAACAGCCCTGTAGCACAATCACTCCCCACCCCCAACCCCATACGCCTGTGAGGCCTGTCAAATTGGAGAAGGACAGCTCCTTAAAAGGGAGGCCAGAGCAGGGTGGCACTCAGAGGGAAGCCGAGTAAGAACACAGAACTCCTGGGGCTCCTCCCCAGCCCTCCCCAAAGCAGAAGCTGCTTACTGGAAAAGCTGGTGAGGACCATCTGCTGCCTGGACTTGTTGGAGAGCTAGAAGGACCATCTTTATTTTGATTTTCTTTTTCTAGAGCCCAGGACACTCAGTCTGCGCCCCTCAGATGCTCAGGAAGCTCTTCACAGAAACGATCTGCCTTTTACCTTGCGACGAGCAGCAGGGTGAGCTTGGATGATGTTGCAGGCTGCAGGATTATTTTTGTTTGCCTTTTTTGTCTCGGACTGCTGTTATGCCCAGATGAGGGGAGCTCCTCCTTAAGATTTAAAGACGAAGGAATGGCACTCACCCTCCAAACCACTAAAGCAATGCCAACAGCCAGAGAAGGCCATCTGGGACAAGAGAGGTGCCCACCCTCACCCGAAAGGGGCACCCTAGAGGTACCAGGCCTGTTTCCCTCAGCCCTGATGCAAAGTAGTAGACTTTTTAGTCCAAGAGGAGACATTAAACTGAGTATCTTAGAATGAGGATCAAACAACACTTTGAATGGAAAGAATCCTGCAGTATTAACTACCGAGTCATGACCATAACTCTCTAATTCAGAGACATCAAAATAAGAGGGAATAATTGGATTTGTTTCTAGCCTTTAGCTCTTCTAATCTTCATGAGTAGTCAATCACAAAGTAGTGGTAGGATGTAAATAACAAGTACCTGTATAATTACTGGTTATTAATTCTGTGTGAAATACTCACAATCAAGTTTGAAACTCTTGACATTTAAGGCATTTCCTTTCCATGTCAATGTTGTAAAAAAGTGTGAAATACTTGCAGTTTTGATTCATGAGACAGGACCTTCAAATTTGTTTCAGTGGAGGTCAGTTTTGCATATAACTATGCAAAATAGCCAAAGCTCATATTTTTTGTAAAACCCATTATTTAGTCAATGTCACAAAACAGCAAAATTGTGGGTTGCAAAGTCAAGCACTCAAAAGTTAGGAAATGTCAGATTTATGCCTATCTGTGTAACCTTATTTTGTTCCCTTTGTGTGTATACATTATGGTAGTTTTTAATTACGGGACACTATTTTTTCACACATAACCCCAGTCTCATTCAATGCACAAGTTGGATGCACCAAAGGCCAGAAATAAGTTACTCAGGCAACAGTAAATCTGGCATTTCCTGACTTTGTTTCTTTGTATGCAATTACATACATAAATTCTGGAAATTTTTAAGCTCTTCTGGAGATGCGCACCCTCCACTTCCATTGACATCAATGGAAGTTGGGGCCATTTAGTGCTGCTGAACACCTGGATTCCAAAGTTCTCAGCATTTCCTGGATCTTTGTCCCAAAAGACTAAGCACCATCATGATGATTAAAACCATTGAAGTTGTTTTTGTTGAAGTCCTTAGATTTAAACTCTTGAAGACTGAAGGCATAACATTTTTAGTAAGATTCCCTTTGGATATAGTCCAGGGCAGAGGTTTATTGATGTTCAGAAGGTGGTGCAAGGCTCATCATTCCGGCCCCAAATCTGGACGGAACAAGCTAGAACACTAAAGCATTTTTCCTCCTCTTATGATGAATAGGGGTGGTTAAGAGGGGGACTACAATTCTTGCTGCTTTAGAGGCTGGTGTGCCACAGTGTAAATAACAAATAAAGAATTCCAACAGCATTAATGACCTTGTGAAACAAATTTGAAAAATGCAAGGAATTTATGCAGGGCTGGTCTGATACTGTCTTTCTAGGAATCTGCATATCCCATATGGGAAGAGAGAGAGCTAGCGTCTTCTCTTTTGCCAGTTCTGAAGAATCCTGTCATTTAGTAAGTGAGAATTTTTTATTTTAAATCAAAAACTTTGCTCCCTCTGGATCACACACAGCCCTTTATGTTTCCATGGGGGGAGGGAGAGCGGAACGGGGAAGCTCATTGAGGACCAAAGTTTCCATTAGTTTTCATGAAATTTCAGAGACACAAAACTCTTGTTATTTGCCATTCTCTGTGTCTGTGTGATGAACAGCAGAAAAAAAAACCCCAAAACCCAGTTGTGTACTTTTCATTATAAGGATGCTGCACAAACTATTGATATTTTCATACTTTTTAGTGCTGGCCCATCTACCACAACCTTAAAAGCAAAAGACATATTGCCACCACTTTGCATATTGAGAGGCTGTAGGACTGTGCCAAGCCTCCTACTAGCCGTATTGCTGAAGGTTACTGTTAATTGTCAGTCTGTTAACCTGCTTGCAGTACTCAGAGATGTGTGATGGCTGGAAATATAATGCAAGTATGAAAAGCAAAGGACTATGCTGGCTTGATAACTTAAGAATAGGGCTGTGTTCCTTTGAAATTTGAGAAGTCCATACATTTTCGCCAGGAGTGCAGTTATGATTGATTGTGTTCATTGAGCATTATTGACCTTGTCTTGTTACCACAGAACCTATCCTTTCTGCCATGCTGCTCCCTTCTGCTAGCCATCTCCTTCCTTCTCTATTAAGATTCAGATATTCTGCAGCTACTCTCAAGCAGTTTGAAAAGTCACATTCCCTCCTTCCTTTCTGCTTAGGACTAGATCGGGGTGGTCAACCTGAGCCTGAGAAGGAGCCAGAATTTACCAATGTACATTGCCAAAGAGCCACAGTAAATATGTCAGCAGCCCCCCATCAGCTCCCACCACCCCCCACTCCCAGTGCCTCCCACCCACCGGCAGCCCTGCCAATCAGCGCCTCCTCCTCCCTCCCTGCACCTCCAGATCAACTGTTTTGTGGCATGCAGGAGGCTCCAGTGGGGAGGGGGGAGGAGCGAGGGCATGGCACACTGGAAAGTTGGCGCCTGTAGCTCCAGCCCTGGAGTCGGTGCCTATACAAGGAGCTGAATATTAACTTCTGAAGAGCCGCATGTGGCTCCAGAGCCACAGGTTGGCCACCCCTGGACTAGATTGTGCCTTGTAGACACAGCCATGAGTGTAGTGGCACTGTGGAATTGCTGTACTCCATGGAAAATTTCAGGCAAGGGACTGTGCCTTAGAAATTCTCTTGCTGAGATCCTGTTGTGTGGTGAAAGTTGAGACTGAAAGGGTAAAATCCAACAAAGTTTTATTAGGCCAACAATCATACTACTCCTCAAGCAGTTGCTGCAGCAGCTCCTGACCCCAGCTGTGACACACACAATAACACACACACCGTCTTCCTGTCAGTTTTTCTAAACTCAGAGACAACTGTATCTAGCAGCACCACATTTTCCCCATTTTAAGAAGACACCCAATCTTACAGAAATAATAAATAATAAAATAATAATAATAACAACAACAACAACAACTTATATCAATATACACCAACTGAGTAATCAGAAAACAATCAATAACTCAGAAGGAATGGTTATGTAACTATAATTAAACTTTTAGCTGCAAGTGAGGACTAATCTCCTTTTTTTGTTAATAATTACAAAAGTCTTTAGTCCATATAGGAGGTCATCTGACTCTGATAGCATCATCTGTCAGTCTCAATGTCCTGTTGGTTATCCTGATTGTCGGTGGCAAAGTAAAATTGGACTAGTTAGATAATCTGAAATCTGCTTTGCTCTCAGTAAGCAGGTGCAAGATGAATAGCATTCCATACCTGAACACCTGACAGCTTGTAAGAATAAAGCCCTTTTTCACATCACTTTTCAATGGACATGTGTACCTTTATGTAAGATTTCCGGTTTTCATATTCTTACAAACAAGCCACATTCAAATTCTGGTTCCTTGTCCCCACAACTTTTATCTGTATGTGTCTGTGTCATATTTTTGCTGTTTTGTTGATCTGTTTGTCTTATATGTGGCTGCACAGATATTAGATGTAGGCCCCTGTAATCAGCAATGTTTTGGTTAGTATGCATCTCTCTACCATGCAATAATTCAGCAGGTGACTTTGCATTGTGGCATGGTGCTTGCTTGCAGATTTATAAGAAATCTGTAATGAAGGTTGTCCATTGCTTTTCTTGACAATGCAGCTGTCTACTGACTGTCTTTCAAACTTCTATTGAATTGTTCAATTTCTCTGTTACCTTGAGGGTAATACACGGCTGATCTATGTCTAATATTCCTCTCTGCGAGAGAAGTTTCAAATGCTGGTGAGGTAAACAGCATTCTGTTGCCTGATACTAATTCTTCTGAGTTCTCTTCCATGGTAAAGACTGTCAACAAGAACTTGATCGCTGTAGTAGAGGTGACCTATGATGTAAACACCACTTTTGGCCATTTAGTGAAGTGGTCAGTCAGGGTGAAAGCATAGCAACAGTCACTTTGCACATTGTCAAATGGACCAATAATATCAATTTGCAACCTTTTCCCATGCTGCATCTGGCAGAGGAATGGTGGCACGTGCGTCACCACAGTTTTGTTGTGTAACTGGCAAGTAATGCATGTTTTTACAGCTGCATCAACTTGAGCATCCATGCTCGGCCACCAACACACATCCTGTAGATGCTGTTTCATTCTAACGAATCCCTTGATGCATGTCATGTGCCAGGTGCATGAATTTTGGCTGCAGTTCATCTGGCACAATCAATCAGTAAGTACCTCATATGATGCATCCATCTTGTATAGAAAGTTTATTGCATACAGTAAAGTAGGGTAGCAAAGCTGGATTAAGGCATTTGGGGTTGTGTAATCATGTCGTCATCAGCAGTTCTCAAAATCTTTGTTGAATCAGGCATGCTAAGCAAGCAGCTTTGAATTGTCTTTGTAATTTGAGAGTGTCAGTTATAAGTGCCATTATTTCGTCATCATCCATCTGCACATTGGGCAAAGGAAGGTGTAGATGGAACGGACTCACCCCTGCGGTGCCTCCTGCTGGTGACTCCTGGGAATTAGCTCATTCCAGCTCTGGAGCACCCTCTGCAGGCCAGTGATCCACCTGTCCTCTGGCCCCCATGTCCCTCCCTGGACCCAGTGCCCTTTTACATAGGGTGCTGCCCCCTGGTGGTAACCCCTTTCTCTCAGGGTCACCCCTCCCTAGGGAACTCCCACCCTCCATCCCCACCTTGCCTCAGTATATGGTTACTGCCAGTCATTGTCTAGCCCCCACACCCTGGGGCAGACTGCAGTATCAGCCTACTCATCACTGGCAAGGTTGGGTTTGAACCTGCTGCCTTGGCCTACCCCTGGGCTACCCTCTGCAACCCCCAATACCTGCTAGCCCAATGCTAGGCCACAGCCTGGGGCTTTCCAGGCTAGAGCTCCCCAGCTCCTCTGCCTTTCCCCAGCCCTGCTTCACTCAGGTACCTTATGTCTAGCCCCCTGCAGCCAGGACCTTCTCCCTCTACAGGCAGAGGGAGACTGTTTTTAACCCTTCAGGGCAGGAGCAGGGGTCCACCCTGCTACAGAAGGGCAGGCAGGACAAGCAATCAGCTGTCACATTGCTAATTCCTGGCCTGTACTCTGTCATATGTGAAAATAGTCTTGCTGACCAACCACCAATTCTTCTTTCTGCTTGTCTAAGTCCTTTGGATGCTAACAGTGTTGTCAAAGGGCTGTGATCTGTACATAATTCCCTTGTGACATTTTAATGAGTTTATTGTATGCAGGTAGTTGAAGTCACCCACTATTACTGTTTTGTTAGATTTTGGTTGCCTGTTTTGAGTACATGACATAGAGAGAGATCATGTCCTTTTCCTGATAAGGAGGGTTGTGCTATCACCCTATTCACCCATTTAGAAGTGTTACATCATTAACTACTAGGGAATTGTCTACGTACAGAGCAACTCCCCCACTTCTATGACCCAGTCTGTTGTTCCTGGTTAGTTTCTAGCCCGATATTACCATATCACACTGATTTTTATTATTCTACCATATTTCAGTAGTGCCTAGATGTTGTGTCAAATATTCCACATTCACATCCTCTAGGTAAGGCACCCTACCCAGCAATTTTTTGCCTGATGACTGAGTCCACTACAGCCACAAACTGTATGTCTCACAACAGCAAAGGCATATCAAATTTTTATCATGTGAGTAACTCTTTCTCCACAGGAAGGTGGGTACCAATGAAGGGACCAAAGAGATTTAGACAGCAGTGTGCCCTTGTTGCCAAGAAGGCTAAAAGCATATTGGGCTGCATTAATAGGAACATTGCCAGCAGAAAGAGGGAAGTGATTATTCCCCTCTATTTGGCACTGGTAAGGCCACATCTGGAGTATTGCATCCGGTTTTTGACCTCCCACTACAGAAAGGATGTGGACAAATTGGAGAGAGTCCAGCGGAGGGCAAGGAAAATGATCAGGGGGGTGGGGCACATGACTTATGAGGAGAGACTGAGGGAACTGGGCTTGTTTACTCTGCAGAAGAGAAGAGTGAGGGGGGATTTGATAGCAGCCTTCAGCTACGTGAAGGAGGGTTCCAAAGAAGATGGAGCTAGGCTGTTCTCAGTGGTGGCAGATGACAGAACAAGGAGCAATGGTCTCAAGTTGCAGTGGGGAAGGTCTAGGTTGGATATTAGGAAAAACTATTTCACTAAGAAGGTGGTGAAGTACTGGAATGGGTTACCTAGGGAGGTGGTGGAATCTCCATCCTTAGAGGTTTTTAAGGTCAGGCTAGACAAAGCCCTGGCTAGGATGGTTTAGTTGGTATTGGTCCTGCTTTGAGCAAGGGGCTGGACTAGATGACCTCCTGAGGCCTCTTTCAAGCCTAATCTTCAGTAATTCCATGAACTGTGGATAAATATGTGAACTACTGGAAACTTTTCTGAAGAGAACTACCTACCCACCCTATATAGAGTTAGCACCAGATTTTTCATTTGTGAAGTCTGCAGCTGCCTGTACTTGTAGGTTAATTCTGTTGCAGGACCTTCTAAAAATGATGCCATGAATAGATTGTTGATGGACAGTGTCTAACACACCTACAATTGTTCTAAAAGAAATACCATCATAATTGGTGCTTGCTAGTTTGTACAACCCCTGGGAGCCAAGGACCTTCTTCTCAAAAGAATTCTATAACAATTACACCCGGGGGCTGTGTGTATGTCATGATATAAAACACAATCTGAATTAATTATTTAGTATGGTGCAGCCCACTTTGACTTATAAGCTATAAAAAGCCCGCCTGAGAGATAATTAATTATTGCTGGAAATAACATATAATTACAATGTTGCAGGGAAAAGATAAGAATTAATGTGCCAGGTGTAAGTAGATTAGACCAACTTGACAGAAATGAGCAACTAAAAAAGAATTTATAGAGCTAGAGCCACTGCACCCAGAGTGACTGAAAAGCATTACTGTGTGACAGCTGCTTGGTGGCTTATATGAAATGAGATATTGGCTTTAGTTTCGTTCCTCTCAGACAGGTCCCCACATCACAAATCTGACACCAAAATGGAATGGATTGAGAGTCCCAGCAGGGAAGTGAGGATTGAATAAGCACAGAGGCTGAATTACACTAGTTTCTCCTATGGGACGAATCTCCTCAGGTATCGGTTGAGGCACATGGAAATACTGGTGGGGCAGTTATGGAGCTGTTTGTATTCTGCCTGTTGTCTCTGTTCTGTGGGTATAGGACTCTAAACTCCAGAGCTGTCAGTTAGCTCCTTTTATGAGCACTACATGAAAACTGCACTCATCCAAGGGAGATAAAATGAAGTGAATACAATGTGAACTTTGCTATTGTAGCTGGAGAGGCAGTGAGGGTTGGCATGGGGGAGGAAGAGAGAGATGGGATGAGGAACAGACACAACATTTATGGTAGAAAGGTATGAAGGGCTCTGCTCCCGCACTGGCACGACCTAGTGGTTGGGTAAGGGAATGATCAATGTTTTTCTGTCTTGGCACCCTTTGCTGAAAGCTGCTCTGATTCTGTACTGGTCTGTCCCCTTCTGGCCCTCTATCTGGGTCACAAGTTGAGTCCACCCCTTTTGGAATATGTTAAGCACCCAGTAAAGGGTAGTTCCACTGCCCAGACTTCACCTGGCTGAAGTCCTAAAGTCAGACTCTCTGGGATGTGGGGTCTTCCTAGTTTTGAGTCTCTAGTATCAGAGATAGACTTTCTGGTTCCAGCACCATTAGTAGGTAGGGAGGGGAACCTGGGCCCAACCTCTCCCCTAGGTTCCAATCCGGGGCCCAGAGATAGGCACTGAGTCCTGCAACCTGGAGTTTTATGTAACTGCTTCCCAGTCTCCTCACATAAGCAGGAAAAGCAAAACTAATAAACTCCATTGTAGCCCAAGTATTAGGGGTTCAGAAAAAGTGGAACCCAAATCTGAACCATTCTGGGTTTGGGTTTTGCAAAACCTTGCTCTCATTTCTTTGCAAAAGCCAAATCCAACTATCTCAGAACATCTCTAATATTTAGCAAACCTGGGTGGTTTATATTTCCACAGCCAAGCCATGTGAAATTCACAGATTTTTGAAGTTTTGATACAAAACCAGGTTAATTTTTGTGGTTTTGACTGAACTGTGCTGAGTGTTTTTGGGTTAGATCCCAAAATTCCAAATGAAACTCAAGGTGCTGAGACATGATATTTCTGAGAATTGCATATTTCTTCTTAATAGTTAACTGGGGTTAATTTAATAGCAACACTCATATACAGAGCTGAGTTTTGATTTATTGCTTTGCGGAGATTGCTTGATATAATGTACATTATGGCCTGAATTGATCCACTGTGTTCTGATTCTGTGTTGTGCCATGTGAACTCATGACTGATTGATTTGTTTGAAAATTCACAAAATCCAGACCATTATGGATAGCTTGATACAGAGAGAGAATGGAATGCAAAAATACCTTTCTCAATATTATTTAAAGTTGTAATGACAAACACAAAAAGTCAGGAAATGGGAAGTTAACACTTTTAGTAACATTCTCAAATTATTTTTTCTATTTTTCTAAACAAACTGCTATTCACATAACCAAGGATAGAAAATAGTACATATCCTTAATGTGGATAGGTTAACACAGATATTTTTACTTCTGCAGCCATAATATTGCATGATTGCAGTGGGGTATTTGCTTTTACAGAACTTTTTTCTTTTAAAAAACAATCCATACTTAATCTTTTAATTTCAGATATTGCCTTTAATCTCTGAAGTCTGCTGCTCATTGAGATGAATGACTTCCCATCTCATCATGGTTAATTTTGACTGTAGACAGTCTTCCAGTAATGTTCCTCACTATAGGAAAGAGGGGGGAGAACCTGGATTTTGCAGATTATTATAGAATGCAAACACAATGATAGGACGTCACTGAAAGGGAGGACTCTCATTTTCCCTACATCCACAATTTACTTTTGCTAATGAGGTTAATATCCTTTTGGGAAGAATTTTGCAGTATGTGTTTCAGTTAATCATTCACAATTCCTTTCATGGAGGTAAAAGACTGAGAGTACAGAGGAATTGGATAGAGAACGTAGTACAGAGGAATTGAATAATATCCCTTTAAATAGTTTGGATATGCTGTAGTAGACCTCTCTGTTTTCTATTGCAAAAGCCACTAAAACTTAACAAAGCAGTTGTGTATATGTGTAGCTAGGCCTCCTATGTTTGGGTATAGTTTGCAAACATATATCAGAGGGGTAGCCGTGTTAGTCTGGATTTGTAAAAAGCAACAAAGAGTCCTGTGGCACCTTATAGACTAACAGATGTATTAGAGCATAAGTTTTCATGGGTGAATACCCACTTCGTCAGAGACATGTGGTGAATACCCACTTCATCTGACCACATGCGTCCGATGAAGTGAGTATTCACCCATGAAAACTTATACTTCAATACGTCTGTTAGTCTATAAGATGCCACAGGACTCTTTGTTGCTCTTTGTGAACACAGTTATTGGGAATCCAGCTATGTCTATGTGGGTTCCCCGTATTCTCAGTATTACATAGCTAGGATTCAACAACACTGTTGCCTGAGTCTTCTGGTCAGTCCAGGCCAGATACCGAGATGATGGACATTAGGGGTATGTTCACACTGCAATTAAACCTCCCATCCCGCTAGCCTAGGCCAGCTGACTTGGGCTAAGGGGCATGGATGAAGGAGCTGTTTAATTACAGTGTAGGATTGGGCTCAAGCCCAGGCCCAAGGACTCCTGCTCGAGCCCAGATGTCTACATGGCAATTAAACAGCCTCTTAGCCTAAGCCAGCTGGCACGACCCAACCACAGGTGTCTAATTGCAGTGTAGACATACTCAATGTGCGTTAACATCTTCTTTAACATCTCTTAAAATATCTTAAATTCCCACTAGACATACTCAGAAGTTACTTTTAAAAAAAATATTCTACTTACTTCCTGAAAGCAAATGAAGGCACCAAGCTCTTAATGAGATATAAGTTAACACTAAGCATTTTTCAGATTTTCTTATTGTGGAGCAATCATTTTGGTGAACTCCAGTCGAGTTACTGCTGAACAAAATTGGTGGTTTCACAGCGACAAGTTCTTGCACGTCTGCTGTTCTGCCATGCACAGGCGACTGATAATGAAGATAACTGAAAAAATGAAGTATAAGGACTCTGTGCATATGTTGCCTTACTGCTTCATTTAACTGTTGTTTTCTTATTATATTTGTTGAGGTTTTTTTCATTAGCTGAGCAGGCAAGCAAAGATCCCCGTTCTCATGGATTTTTGAAATACTACACCCACCCGGCAACCTTTTGACTAGATGACTTCAGTCATGTGTTTAATACCTTAATGATTTTACCTAGCAGCCTTCAGCATCAAATATCCTAAAGCACTTTACAGATGACAGGTCCAATATTCAAATGCAAGTGAAAAGTTAGTTTAGCATGCAAAAATCATGACTCGGGTGACAAAAATTATGAGATTTTAATATGTAATAAATTTGGGGTTCTTTCTATTGCTCTTCTGGTTTTCACATCTTTAGGGAATCCCTGTGTTACATTTCCAAGCTTTATCTTGCAACCATGAGGGCTAGAAACAGTGTAGGGGATGTGTGGGGAGGGTTAATGAAAGCTGAGATTCCCGCATAATCACTTGTCTCTAGGAGCTGAAGCCCAGATTTTGAATGATATTTAGGTGTTGCGACACCTACATGATTTAGGAGCCTAATCTCATTTGCAGACAGGATTTAGGCACTTAGGAGCCAAGGTCTACTCAATAGTTAATGGGATTTAATGCCACAGGCTTTAAGAAAAACACCAGCTATTGCAAGTCTCACAATAAAGTCACAATAGTCGGCAAAACTTCTAGCTGGCAAAGTTCCATATTGGGGAACACAAATGGATATTGATAACACCTTAAGTCTCCAGTGGTCTTCTGAGTGTCAAAGTGAGGAATTTTGGTAATTAAGCTATATGTACAAGCGTTACAAGTTGTCTCCCTATATAAGTGTGTGTGTGTGTGTGTGTATGTATATCCCTACAGAGAGAAGGGAATTCATGTAAATATAGTAACTTCAGGACCAAAGTTGCCCTGAACCTCAATAGGACTAGAGCTCTGATTTTGGCTCCACTTGCCACAGCAACAAGAACTCACTTTTCAGAACGCAGCTGACAGAAATTGGGAAAGGTCACAATAGGCCTCTTGAATGAGTCTAAGGTGAGGGAAGCTTTCCCAAGAGGAGAGGCGGTAAAACGTTTGGGAGAAGTCACACTGAAGTTTGGGAGAATTGCAGGGATATTGGAGGGCACATCTAGAGCTCTTTGCTTATCCTCTGCCAGCTCCCAACACATAGAATGTAAGACTCTGGATGAGACTAAAGGCCAGACCAGAGAGCCGTATCAGGACAGAATGATACTTCTCAGAAACAGATGGATCTCTGCCGCCAGCATGGAAGACTAAAATGGTAAGAGTCAGGGGTAATCTTGTGCCACAGTTTAGAGCAGACTCCACAAGCTCATTCTTGCATAGGGGTTCAGTGGTTGCTAGCTGATCTCCACCCTGACACTGCTTTCTGTGCCCTTACTGGATTCCCATACTCATGTCAATGGCCCCCATTGTTGAGTCAGGCATTATTTGGGAAAATTATGGCATTTCTGCTCCTGTGGTGCATAGGAGGTGGCATGGAGCTTCACCAGAGAGACTGTTCCTCCAGAGTAGAGTGAGGGCAAAGCAATAACCATACCTACAACCCGTCCTTTCCCTGCACCATTGTCAGCACCTTGATGCTCAGGGACAGAGAAAGAACTCTGGGCAGTCAGATACTGCTAGGATGGGAGATCCTCGTGCAGCCATATTCTGCCAACATGCTACGGCCCCAACCCTGCAGTGTGATCTGCATGGAGGCAGATATCTGTCTTTATATCTATCCATTTATCCCAGTACTGATAGGGCTCTCATAACCCACTACTTGAGCACCTCACAATCATTAATGGATTTTATCCTCCCAATGCCTCTGTAAGCCGGTCATATTATCTCCACTTCACAGATGGGCCTTGGAGGCAAAAGATTGGTTAAGTACTTGCCCAAGGTCACACAGGAAGTCTAGCTGACCCAAGAATTGAATCCAGGTCTTCGGAATGGTCGCCCTGTCTATGAGCCTATCCTTCCTACTTGCTTAGACCATGGGTACCTATGCAATATTCTAATGCATACTGAATAAAAAAATTCTTCAAGCACGTCAAAGGCACCTCATCCTCGCTGACAACTCAGGCCATAAACAGCAGCAATTTTTAATAGAATGTGCATTTAGTTATCTGAGAGGTGGAAATGATTCTGACAACATGTGATAGCTACGAGTATTGCTGGTCTCACATGACCCGATAGATTTTTTTTCTTTTTTGCTTCCAAACAGCAAAATAGATTTTTTAAAAATCTTCAAAAGTTTCACCTTTGAGTGTAGAGAGAAAAGAAAATTCCACCGTAGATATTTTTTGGCGTGTTTCTTACAGAGGTCTAATTCTCTGAAAACCCTTGTTATGAAAATGATTCCTCAACAAGAACGATGGGGTAATAGCTGTGATGCTAACTGCCTCTAGAACTGATCCTTGTTATGTCGATGGAAGGATCCTTAGGTCTGAAAGCTTTTTCAAAACACAGGAACCACTATCAGACTGATAAAGGGGAGTCCTTATAATCTTACCCTAAGTGTGGAGTGACTATGAGACCTAGCCTGGAGCTGGTGTAAAACCTTCTGGAGAACTCAGTGTTAATGAAGTGGAATGATAGGAATTGTCATCCAGGGTAGGAACAAGGGTGCATCCAGTCAGTGATTGCTGTCAGAGACAAGATACTCAGTTACTTCAAGGAAGGTGGAGGAGCCCTGTAGAAGATTGTTGTGGGACAATCTGCTCCATCATATGTTTCCTCCTAACCCCAGTAGTTAGAGGTTGGCTTATGCCCAGAAGCATAGGGGTTTATCCCTTCTCAAACCATTATATTTTCAGTATTTTCTATTGTAACTCTGGATACTCCTGCTACTTAGATAACGTCTATTCCTACTAAACTCTTGGCCTTAATATTCATATGCACAATTTAGGGATTGGTTAGTAAAGGATACACAGCATTCTAGACTAGAAGATTTGCTGGCTTCAGCAATAGTACAGAAATAGTATTTAAACTGCCAATTTATGTTGGATGGTGGTGGAAAATGCACCGAGAAGGTGATGGTACACAGTGGCTACAAATGTACTCAAGGGGTTAACATAAGCCAGTGCAGCCCCCGAAGTGTGTGGTGTTAACAGAGTAGGGGTCATGAACTGAATTGTTAGGAAGTGTGCTGATTCAGCAACTCTTCTAAAAAAGCACTCCATCAGCAGATGCTTTTCCTAACCTGCTCTGTGAATAGTCTGTGTGTAATGTTCAAAATCAACTCCTTCCTAAGCTTTGGCTTTACCAACAAAGAGAAAAACAAAGATCATCTTAAACCTCCTCCTCAGGTATGGCTGGTTACTCTAGAAGGGCACAGCCCCAGAGATCTTCCTCACTTATCTCTCTTATAACCAGGATGGGGGTAACAAATCATCTCTCTCAGTGAGTCAGCAGATCCTACTTAACCCTTTCTCAGCAGGATCAACCCCCCGCTAACAGAGTGGGATGTTTGGGGCAAACAATGCAAGCCTTTTACATTCCCACTGGTGGTGCACTCCTGTAGATTCCTGGGATTAATTTAAGATGCCCCACTCACTAACATACCCATGGTTGGAATCTTGATGGAAATACTGTCCTTGGTGTTCTGGGGTGAATCCCTCATGGGGTACCATGAGTTTAACTTGCACAAGAAGATACACTTTATATTACCCTGTGCCCTCTCTGCTGAGTTTAGCCCACTGTATAATATAAAGCCATTCATCTGAAAATCTTAAAGTGATTTAAGGACGATTTGCACAACACAGAATGGTTTGTTAAAGTCTGGGGAGATTAGGTGATTTGCCCATGGTCACGCACAAAGTCTGTGGATGAGCTAGAAATACAAACCAGGAGTCCTAACTCCCAGTCCTCTGTTCTATTCTGTAGGCCACATCCCCTTCCATGTGCCTGTGTTTCTTTCTGACCTGTGTTGCAATAACTCTGGAGACAGTTTGTATATGCTGTGAATTTTGCACTCAGGCATGCACCATCCACAGACAGAAATTTTGTATGTACATTATCAAGGTTTCACTGACAGGGAGGAAACATATGGTATTTTGACAAGTTTGCCCTGCAGAGACAATACATTTTAGCTAGATGCTCTCTGGTGAGATTATTATGTGATGCAGCACTGATGAGTGGCAACTCTGGAAAGAAACAAAGGATAGAGAGATGATGGCAGCAGAAAATAGGTGTGTGGCTGGGTGAGTCTTTGTATATGAAGAAGTTCCTTTTTGGTGCATACAGCTGCTGAATAAAGAGAAACTGCAGCACTGTGTCTGTCAGGGATGCTTTGCACAAGGAAGCAGGGGGCAAAAGATCCAAGCATCTATTACTGATGCCTTCAAGGGAAGACAGAGAAGAAAAACAATGGAAAGGCAAAGTATGTTTTGCATTATCTTTCTGGCAGATATTCCCAAACTGTCTATATATATTTAAAATTCCTTTTGGTGTAAGTTGATAAAGAATCATTCTCCCTCCTTGCCACCATGACAGTGCTTTTAATGGGCTAAAGCAATACATTCCTAGATAAATGGTGTGTTCTGCTTTCTATTCATTTTAAATGTCTCATTTCATATTCCCTCATGTGTGTCTTACCATATGCTATTAAATACTTATTATTTAAAAAGGGATGGGGAGACTGCTTCATAAGTCTGAAAACTGATTCCAACCTCTCTCTCTCTCTCCTTTCCATTTACACACCTGCTCTTCCCTTCATTTCTCCCACTCACTATCTGCAGCAAAAAGCCCACTTACACGGCTGCTCCACTCAAATCTGATAGGACCTTATTCTGCCCAGCCGTAATGTATATACTTACATTCTTCCCCACACCTTCCCTATCGTAAAGCCTGTACAAAGGCCACATAGGATTGCACTCCTTGCATTCACAGGGTGTTGACCAGCCACTCAGAGGGTCACAAAGGGATGCAGTAAGGGGCACAGAGCCCGGAGAGGTATTCTACCTCCCAAAGCAGAATGCTCCCCTGTGCTACCTCCAGTAAATCTTACGGTACAGTTACACAGCAGCTAGCACCGTGAGTCCCATTACAGGTAGACAGACACTCACTAGCTCTGCTCCATCTACTGCACTAAAAATAGCAATGGAGCAGCACAGGCAGCAGCTCAGGTTAGCCACCTGAGTGCAAACCTGCCCAGGCCCCTGGGCATATGCACTTGGGCAGGGCCATCCTTAGGCATAGGCAGAACAGGCAGCCGCCTAGGCACCACTCTGCCTGGGGGCACCACTCTGCCGGAGCCCGGACAGATGGGAAGCAATGGAGCATGTTAGAGCAGGGCTGCTGGGTCCTAGAGAGAGCCGAATGCAGCACAGTCTGAGGGAGGGGATTGGCTGCTGAGATCTCTGGGAAGGAACTCACCTGTGAGTGTGACTCTTTCCCCTGGCGTGAGGTGAAGCAGGCTTGGTGGCTTTGGCAGTATCCTTTGTTGTCCCCCATAACATCCATTCTTCTCCCCCCTGCCCCACAGAGTAACCCCCTTTCTTCCTCCCCCCCATGGAGCACCCCATTCTCCCCCCTCCCCTCTGTCAGGGCTGGGTTCGGTGAGGTGCTGCGGGGGAAGGGGAGGCTGGCTGCCTGCTGAGGAATGAAAGTGAAAGTAACTCACTTCCTCGCAGGCAGCAGGATTGGAATGGTCGCATAGGGCTAGGCTGGGGATAGCCAGATAGCATGTGTGAAAAATCAGGACAGGGGGTTTGGGTAGGGTGAGGAGATGTCCCACTTTTATAGGGACAGTCCCAATTTTGGCATCTTTTTCTTATATAGGCTCCTATTCCCCCCATCTCCCGTCCTGATTTTTCATACTTGCTGTCTGGTCACCCTAGGTGGGGGTAATTGGTGCCTATATAAGACATAGCCCCAAATATCAGGACTGGCCTTATAAAATCAGAACATCTGGGTCTGGTCACCCAAGCTGGGGAGCGCATCTCTCCCCCAGGCTGGCAGTGATCCATCTCATCCAGGGGGAGCTGCACAAAGCAGGATGAGCTGCTGTGGCTCCATGGGTGCCCCAACCCTGAAATCAGATGGTGTGCTAACTTCACCATGATCCATTGGGCTGGCAGTGGTGCCAACTGGTGTGTGATAGGACCTGAGGGTTTGCTGTTGCTGTTGTCACTCTGCACCCAAAGAGGTGGATTTTGGGGTCCTGCAGTTTTCCACCTATCTCCTCCTCTACTGCAGCTGTTGGACCAGCAGGCTGGGGGGTGAGCCAAGCATGAAAGCAGTGCTGTGTTGCCATTTAGACTGTCATTTAATAAATTTGTTCGCCAAAAATGCTTGCTAACAATCCTGAATTCAATTTCAATATTTTTTTTTAAAAAAATCAATATCTTAGCCAAAAACAGAAAATTAAGTTGTTGACAATTATTTGTGACAAGTTTGGTATGGGGAAAGGAGTGGGCCAGTTTTCATCAGAGAAACAGAAAATGACTGGCTTTCCTATAGCCCTGTTACTGCTAAATAGAGCCCGCCAACAACTGTAATATGCTCATCTCTGTACTAATGTATAGAGCAGGGATCAGCAACCTACGGCACATGTGCCAAAGGTGGAAAGTGAGCTGATTTTTGATGGCACGCAGCGGTGGGCTGAGCGGCTCAGCCTGCCGCTGCTCTGCGGTTCCTGCTGCTACCCCATTGCCACCCAGGGTCCCAGTGGCCGGTCCCACTCAGCACCCACTGCTGGTCTGGGGACCCCCAAGGAACCCCAGGCTGGCAGCGGGCTGAGCAGGCCAGTGGCTGATACCCTGACTGAGCCACTCAACCCACTATCGGCCTGGGGTTCCATTCACTCAGCTGGTAGCAGGCTGAGCAGGATTAAATTCAAGGAAATAGGAAAACAAGAGCAACTAATGATAAAGTGCAAGAACCTAGAGCAGTGATCCCCCAGGTGCCAGACGAAAGACCATGGCGGCAGACGAGCATCTGCTGAAATGCTGCTGAAATTCAGCAGTAACACCTCTGGATGATGATGCTTGTCGGCGGCAAGCAGCGTCATCCAGAGGCATTGCTGCCAAAATGCCGCCGAATTTCAGCTGCATTTCGGTGGATGCTCATCTGCCAGTCAGTAGGCAGTTGTACTGAGAGGCCCCTGCAGGCGCCATGGCATCCATGGGCACCGCGTTGGGGACCCCTGACCTAGAGATCTTCCTGAAGTACAGCGATTGTTTTGATTTAAATGGACTTGAACTGTATGAAGAATTGAGTACACTATCAATGTTGCCACATGCAAAATCGATGATGGACTTTGTATAGTTTATTCATACCAGCAAACTTGTTGACATGTATCCTAATGTGTACATTGCCACTTGTATTCTACTGACAATTCCTGTAACAGTAGCATCAAGAGAACGGAGTTTCTCAAAACTAAGGCTCATTAAAAACTCCGCTCTACAAGGAGTCAGGAACACTTAACTGGTCTTGCTATTCTTGCAATCAAACAAGACATCACTTTGTCTTTGTCATACAATGACATTATTACTGATTTTGCAGCCAAAAAATCCAGAAAGACTGTTTTTAATTAAAAAAAAATCCTTGTTTCAATACCTCTTCATATAAATTTCCAATAAATTTCCAACAAATTTAAAACATTATATTATTTGCATCATTCTGTCAAATCAGAATTTTTTCCATAATACTACTTCTTTAGTGCTAGTTCATCAGCATTACAGTGTGCTTAATTAAGTTAAATTGGTTTTAATAACATGCATGTGGCAAGTTTTCCAATAGTGTAAGCGTATGTTTGTGTTGCTAAGAGCAAGACAGGCACAGGGGCACCAGTTTAATAATCCTGCCTAGGGCACCATAAATCCTAAGGATGGCCCTGCACTTGGGCACCTAGCCCAACCTGCCATGCTACCCCTGGCTACACTGCTGTTTTGAGCCCAGTAGCTTGAGCAGAGCAAACATGTGGCTGTCTGCTTGGGCTGAGGAAGTCCCCTCCCATCTACAGTGTAGTCATACCCTTAGCATGAGCTGTGCACTAGAGGGGAACACATTCTCTCCAACTTTTACTACCCACTACATGTTCCTTCAGGGCAGTTGCAGACCTCCTCCCCTACCTCAATCCATATGCAGCGTCTCATATCACATGGATGCAGCTGCATCTGGCCCAGGTGTATGGGTGTACACAGGGTGCTTCTCCAGCTACCAATTGTGCCTCACTGCCGAGCCTGTTCCTGTGGTTCCTTTTTCATCGCATGCACCTTTGCACCTCAGTTCTCCAGCAAACAGAACATGACACAGGCAGTGCTCCAGGAGCATACTTCTACACAGCTTCTCTCCTCTGCACAGTTCACCCTCTGAGCTCTCCCCACACTCAGTTTCTCCCCCTGTTATAGACTCCAAATTACTGCTGATTGTATCATTAGCCCAGCAGTTACCACCCAGGTGTTTGTAATCCTCCAACAGAAAGTATTTAATTGCTTCCAGCTGAGCCTGCAGTCTTCTCTGTGCTGCAGTAAATTCAGTGACCACTCTGCCGCAGCTAGCACACTGGTGCAGGGAAAGGGTCCTTGCAGAGTCTGTCTCCCTTGCATGCCCATTCAGAGTCAGCCAAAATCTGGTCTTTGGGGTCCACTCTTGCTTCCCCTGAAGCTTAAGGGAATTTTGCCATTGGCTTCAATGGGAGAAGTCATGTTACATGAAGAGCTTTGAGATGCTTTGATGAATGGAAAGATGCACCATTAGTTCACATGATGATATTATTGTGAATTATATATGTATATATGCAATATTACAGCATCTCCAACAAAATAGTTAGGCTTACTACTATGTTATGCTTATAGCAAGTGTAAAATGTTAAGTAAAACTTTGCTGGTCATTGTAAATTATATTTAAGGGAGGAAAAAAACTGAGATATTCAAAGTGACTGAAGTTTGAAGCCTTACATTTTACAGCGATACTGTAATGTGATATCTAGCTACTAACTTTAAAGTCACATCTGCACGGCTTTAAACAGCAAGTAATTGCTATATAGTGGAGTCTAGCTGGTGAAAGATGCCTAGGAGATATACTGAGTCGCCGCATCCCCTGCTTGGCCTGTCTGCATGCCTTCCTTGGCTGGCTTATATTATGGATTTTTTTTTTTTTTGGCTAACCGAGACCTCCTTGTTGCAGTAGACTGTTGTAGGAAGTTTGCATCACTGCATTTCAACACCAGCTGGAAGTTTTGCTGATGGGGATCACGAAGGGCAAAGTAGGGCCAAAGCTGAAGGAATAGATACGTATTGGCAAAAATGTAGCACCTAAATTCATGGGAGCTACACGTACTCAGCATCTCTGATCAGTGGTTGATTATCCAATGGGCGCAAGGGGCCACAGACAATTGGAGGCTCCTGGAAAAATGGGCATCCCAGCAGAAACCCATTGGGGTGGCAGAAGCCCAAAGCCCTGGCAGAAGCCATGGGGTGGGCAGGGGAAGCCCCAGCGCCCCAACCCCAGTGCCCGGCAGAAGCACCGGACAGGGTGGGGAAGCCCCAGCATCCACATCCTGGCTACAGCCCCGGGACTGAAAGAGCTCTCACTTTCCACTGTGGCCGCAGGACCATGGTGGGGAGACAGAGCTTCTTTGGTCTTGGGGCCACAGGGAGGGTGGGGGACCATGGATAAAATGGGGACAGGGCCGTGGGGGAAGGGGCAGAACGGGTTGGGGCCTTGGGCGGGGCTGCAGGTGGAAGGGGCAGAATGAGGGGGGCAGGACTGCAGGAGAAGAGGTGAGGTGAGGCGATATTTCTGGCACTCCCTTCCCCCCGCCCTGCGTGCTCTGGCCCTGAGCCCCAGGAGACCGTAATCTGCCTCAGTCTCCGATAACCAGGACAATTTCTTAGTTAGGTGCCTAAACAGGGGTCAGATTGAGGAAAAGAATAAATGGTGCTACTCTTTCATGCTTCAAGAGGAATTTTGTGCCTACAAGAGGAGGATGAGGCGGTACTTTGTCTGTTGTATATGATTCCTGGTGTAGGTAATAGCCAGTCATTTGAGGGTTTCCACTCAGTGTGAGAGTTATGGGAGAATTCTGTTAGTGCTCAGTTCACCCTTCTCTTCATCTCAATTCCTGCCTGAGCTAATTGAAGCCTTTTCAAAGCTGACACAGGGATCACCATGACCTGTTGTTCTTGGTGACATCACTGTTCATTCTGCAGATGTCGCTTGTCTGTTCCCTCAGACTCTCATAGCCTCCATGGCAACTATGAAATTATCTCAGATGATCTCTGACTAACTCAACCTCTGCCAGTGAGCACACTTTGGATCTGATTTTAGGGACTGGGAAAAGGAAATGTTAAAAATAGATTGTTGTCATAGTCCAATCACCATCTCATCCAGAAGGAGATCAAGGCCTAATCCCCACTGTCAAGTTGGTAGTCCTTTTTCTACAATCCTTTCTCAGACTCTTAAACACAAAGAGGGCCTAGGTTACATTGGTCTCTAGCAGGATGCAGAATCCAAATGCAGAAAGATGAGCCAGCATAGGGCCAGCAGTCTTGCCTGGCAAATATTACAAATTAGGGATATTTCTATGTATCTGTCATAGGTATATACCCCCCATTACTGCTGTATCTAAGTGCCTCACAGTCTTTAGAGTCTTTGTCCCCACAAGACTCCGATGAGGTAGAGAAGGGCTATTATTCCAATTTTATAAATGAGGGATTGAGACCCTGATTTTTAAAGATATTTAGGCACCTACAGGTGCAGATAAGCACCTAGTGGGATGTAGGCATTTATCTGCATCCTTAGGTGCCTAAATATCTTTTAAAATACTTTTAAAAATCTGGCCCTGAGTCATTACACCGTAGGCCAATACGACAGCAGCAGGAATTACAAGTTTGTAGAAGGAATCCTTTTTTCCTCATTAATTGAATATTTTCACTGGAAAATTGAAACAAATTAGTTTGCCTGTTTATAACTCTCACTTCCCCCCTCCACCTCCCCTTTTAAATGTCACTATTTGCAGTGTGACTGACATCTGGAAGGTCCTGCATGGAAATATGATAATCTCTCTTCAATATTTGGCAACTAGTATCTATTAAATAAGAATCCATCGTTTGTACTCTGTAATTATATTTATTAAACCCTCACTCATATCCTAACTTTAATTAGTTCCTGCTAATTAATTTTATCAAATCCCTCTAGATTCATATCTTAAGTAAATATTGAGTAGCCCTACACTAATTATTTCAATCAATATGGAGTGCATTTCAAACGACTATGAATAGTTCCTATTAATTAAATTTAATATAAAATAATGTTCTGTGTAATAAATTTGGAAATGCTGAGACTTTAAAATAAAGGAAAATGAAGGATTAATGTAGTCTGAAAATACTGATTTAGAAATTACACTGGGTCAAATACTGCAGTCCTTACTTATGTAACACTTCTGCCCATCAAAGTTGGCAGCAACAAGGGCCAGGTTCAGTATCTAGAGGTTCCCTTTCAATAACACAATGCAAAACTGGCTTGAGCCCCGACCCAGTGACCTGGGACAATTACATGCCACCCCCTCGGGAGCCTCTAGGAGGCAATACTTCCCCTCTCGCAAGCACAGAGTCTGAGTGTAGCAAAAGCCTTTTAATAAAGGAGGGAAACAATGCAGCATTATGTTGGGGAAACAGGATTCATAACATAAACCATGAGCAAAAGACACACCCCCAAGTAAGTTTGGTAGTGTCCTTTTCCCCTTAGGGTCTGAAGTCCAGCAACCCAAGAGTCACCCCTCCCACAGTTTCTGTCCTTGGTCAGTGCAGCCTCCCAGCCCCCCAGAGTTCAGAAGTTCATCTGCAGAATTTACTTCCCCCTGCCTGGGTGGAAGTGGAGGAGGTATGGGGGGAGCATTTTACATGCTCCTCTGCTCAAGTTGATGGGCAATTGCCACACCACTCCATGGGGTTCTGCTGCAGTCTTCACCACCAGCCGCTCTGCTCCACCAGCCACACCTCTCCACTAGCTGTTTGCCAATTTGTCTTCAGCTCCTCCCTCACACACACTTAACACAGCCCTCAGTGATTTTAGCTGGTAGTAGAGGAGCTTCATTGCTGGTGCACTACTAGCCCAAAGAGTCCTGTGACACCCTATAGACTAACATGTATTGGAGCATAAACTTTTATGGGTGAATATCCACTTCGTCAGACGACATGTGTCTGACAAAGTGAGTATTTACCCACGAAAGCTTATGCTTCAATACATCTGTTAGTCTACAAGGTGCCAAAGGACTCTTTGTTGCTTTTTGCAGATCCAGACTAATAAAGCTACCCCTCTAATGCTTGACACTAGCCCAAAGTAGTCAAATGCTTAGACCCAAGTATCAGTGATTTCAGCTCTGCAGTATGTAACAAAACTCCTAATGGAGTCAAAATTATCTTTGTTATTGCACAATGGAGAAAGAATAGGTAAGAGTGGAGTGGAGTGGAGTGGAGTGGAGTGGAGTGGAGTCGTGTCGTGTCGTGTCGTGTCGTGTCGTGTCGTGTCGTGTCGTGTCGTGTCGTGTCGTGTCGTGTCGTGTCGTGTCCTCATGTTCCCAACCTCTCTCAATTCACTGAGTTTTGGAATGCATGTCCCCTGCCTAGCAAGTGCTACTTAGTTGAGGGCGAGTTCCTCCATCATAAAACACCAAGTACAGTTCTACTGTCCTTGATTCACATAACCAGGATAACAACCTTTATTACTCCTGCCCCATAACAAAGAGACTGGGGATCCCACAGCAGCCAAAGTGACCATTTGGGCAAGCAGTCTCTTCATGCTAGGCAGGATGGGTGTGATCATGCAAATGAGATCAGCTCCTGAAGTCCTTTTTCTCAGCTCTCCACCAGATGTCAGAGTAGAGCCCATTCTGACTCTGCTTACATCTAGGCAAATATAGAGAATGGGAGTTTTGCCATAGTAAGGAATGCATGATACAATATGGCTTAATATTGTTATGACACATTGAGAAGCTTTTTCTAAAGATTTCAGAAGATTTCCAGATTCAGAAATATGTGAAACTGGATGAGACATTTGTGTATCGCTAGATGGCCTTCTATAATGCTCTGTTCCGACAAACAAGCACTATTCTGCTTCCCATCATCCAAAGACTCTGGTGTTCACCAGCTTCAATAGACTCAACGTTGCCAATTGCTTTAATTCACTGATTACTACCATCTGATCTTTAGCTCCCTTACTTCTTTCACCGCGCTACCTGATTTCATCCTCCAGATGCTTGCCTCTACCCTTTCCCCATCTCTTATCCCTTTGCTTCCCTGTTATACATATACTCAGTCCACCATCCTCTCCATTATTCCAACCTATCCCACTCACATGTGCTCTAACATTTCCCTCATTCCTATCACCTCAGTTCCCAAAAATAAACCCACCATGAGTCTATTAATACCGTGTGATGGGGTGCCTAAACTCTGCGTCAGACTGGAAGGAGTTAAGGAGTTGCTTTGGGCTCAAGTAGTCCTACCACACCATACATACAAGGCATGTCAAGTCTAGAGGATGAGTTCAAAAGGAGAGAAGCCCAGAGTAGTAAGAGGCAGCTCTAGAAAGAGGGAAGATCTCTAGTCACTTCAGATCCTGTGGAGAGGCCTGACAGAAGATGGAGACTGCTCCCATGCATATGTACAGTCTGAGCAATTTAAGAGAAAGGCAGGCTGGACAATAACAATCGCCTCAAGACACTTTCTGGTGGTCAACCAGAGGATATTGGGCAGGACCATGGCTTGCCCAAGGCCACCTGTAGAAAAAAAGCTGACAGCTCATTTGGAACTGGTTGTTAGATCCTCTGTTTACTTGTATTTCTTTTTGTTTTCTGGGAATCCTGGAAGGGGTAAGCTCCAGAGGAATTCAGCCAGAGGATTGAGTTTCTGTCCTAAGGTGATGATGAGAACCCCCAGCCCAGACAACAAGAGCCTGAGTGAATACATCCCACGAAAGAAATGATACAGAGGTACTAGGTCCTTGACACATCTAGAAATGTCTAATTTGCTGTCTGAGATACTTGCGTCACTTTTGGATGTTAGAAAAATTAATTTGTTCATAACCATAAACTTCCCAATGTTCTTTGCCTGTAGTATTGTACAAGGCTTCACCAAAGCCCAGCCTCTAAGTAAAAGGCTATTTTGTGATTCCTGGGCAAAAACCTGAGGGCTTCTCTCTATGTATTCAGCCCTTACTCAGGCAAATTCTCACTAAAGTTAAATTGGGAAGCCCATCTAAGAATTATTTTTTGAGTAGGAGGAAGAACATGTCGATATTGAAGAAGGTGTGTTAAAGCAACGGCAGCTCTGCAGTAGGTGACCAGACAGCAAGTGTGAAAAATCAGGACGAGGGTGGGGGGTAATAGGAGCCTATATAAGAAAAAGACCCAAAAATGGGGACTGTCCATGTAAAATTGGGACATCTGGTCACCCTACTCTGCAGGCAACACTGCTGGCAATCAGTCCTTTCTCACAGAGAGTTTTTTAGCTTTTTCATACTCTTCTCTATGAGTCCTCTGATTTTGGTACATGAGGTAATCTTTTCTTTGTTACTAACCTTCTCTGAGAAGCATCTGGCCATGTTGCTTATTAAAAGTGCTTATAGTTTTCTAGGTCAGCCTAACCCTCTTACTAAAGAAAATAGGCAAAGCATATTGGAATTGAAGTACTGAAAAATGAGTATGCAAGCAGTGATGTTAATGTTTTGTCTCTTACATATGAGAGTTCTTTTTCATTGTGTCTAACATACTGGACAGTAAATACACTATAACAACTCCATCAATCATTTCAGAAGGTACTGGCAAACAAACCCATCTCCTTCTTGTATTTTTCCCCCCTTTCCACTGGCAAATCAAGGGAT
Source organism: Gopherus flavomarginatus (assembly GCF_025201925.1). Classification (NCBI taxonomy): domain Eukaryota; kingdom Metazoa; phylum Chordata; order Testudines; family Testudinidae; genus Gopherus; species Gopherus flavomarginatus. The sequence continues at coordinate 198,828,425 of NC_066620.1, read as the reverse complement.
ATTATTTGTTTGAAATCAGCATCCACCTCCTGCAGCGATTTCCAGATAGTTTATTGTCTTTCTATGAGGCTTCATTAAGCAAGCAAAGAAAAAAAGTTACCATCACCTTTCTTCAGCATTATATTTACAAAGAACCAGCTTTATATCACTCAGAACTGATGGAACATACAAGAGAAATAATTAGTAAAAAATATCAGTATTAAACCAGGAGACACTCTTAAGAGTTAGGTCTCGTTTACATTGGCAACAGTGGAGTGCCACTGGTATGAAATAAGCTGCAAAAGAATGGCCAAACTGATAGCAGATTTTGCATGAAGGGCCAAATTTTTAAAGATCCAACGAATAGGTGAGCTATGTGAAATGCATGTAGTGTTGAGCCTGCAAAGCTTATATTTGTGTATGTGTGTGTGTGTGTGTGTGTAAAAGGGTATTTACATATGCAAATCGGGATGAATGTAAAACTACTTGCTTGTGCATGCAATTAATTTGCTCACACAAACACCTGTGTGCAAATGCAGTGTTTTGTAGGGGTTCATGCATTTGGTGTGCCTTACCTTTTGCACAGTTCTTTGAAATAGAGCCCTGCAGCGGGACTGGGAACCAACAGGTCCCACAGGACCTGCTGCCATAATATTTGGAGCAGGTAAAATGTCCATTGTTGCTGGTGGGATTAGGTGGGCAAACCCCCAGACTGTGGTAATTTGCAGGAAAACACAAAATCTCTCATCAGTTTACTACGTAAAAATTGTGTCTCAATTTCATTTATATATATATAATATTAACTGACTGGGTTTTTTTAGAAGCGTGGGAGGAATCTGTTTCTCTTGCAGGATCTAAGGTTTTTGCAGGTGGGAGTGGGATAAAAATGAAAGAAACAATGTGGGTGGGAATGGGTATTGTGGGGTGGGATGGGAGCGGGGGTTATAAGAAAATAATCCCACCAGGGCTCTGCATGAAAAGTTTGGTCCACAGTGGTGTAAAACAGGGATCGGCAACCTCTGGCACGTGACTTGCCAGGGTAAGCATCCTGGCGGGCTGGGCTGGTTTGTTTACCTGCCATGTCCGCAGGTTCGGCCAATCACAGCTCCCATTGGCTGCAATTCACTGTCCCAGGCCAATGGGGGCTGCGGGAAGCGGCATGGGCTGAGGGATGTGCTGGCTGCCCCCATTGGCCTGGAGTGGCGAACCATGGCCAGTGGAAGCTGCGATCGGCCGAACCTGAGGACGTGACAGGTAAACAAACTGGCCCAGCCTGCCAGGGTGATTTCCCTGGCAAGATGTGTGCCAAAGGTTGCCGATCCCTGGTATAAAAGATTGCATGACTCATTCTTTTACTTAAGCTGCTAGGGAGTATTGTGAGGCAACGTGCAAAACAGAATACCTGAAAACATTCTTCATCCTTATTAGTATTATTGTAGGAGGCAATAATCACATGACAGAAAACAGTCAGCTACATGGTGATCCTCTCATGCACCTTTCTAACATCTCACTGCAGCGAGGGACTGCATTCAGAACAGCTCATGCAGACTGTGTCTTGCCAAACCCATGATGGTTGAAGAGCAAGAAAGCTCTGTCCCTTTGCTGAAAACTGAAATAAAAATTGCATTATGTGAGATCAGGTCCTACATATCAGGTCCTTGTTCTGCCCATTAGTTCACACATATCCTGCATTGTCTGAGGGAGTTACTAGGTAACTTAATGGATCTTTTTTAATATTGATGATTTAGTGAAACTGTAGGTTAGACACTTTATTATCTGTGACACTCTAAGCCTTGAACACTGGGATGTGTGTATAGAATTTTGTACAACAGACATCCTCCTCTGCACCTTGCTGGAACTGCAGGTGGATTGATATAAATCAAAGTGATTTCAATCACTCAAAAATCTTAGATTTAAATAATCCAGTTTTAATCTTGGTTTGCATTTGTACTTTTTAGTTAATTTCCTAAAACTGTGAACCTTTAGTAACCATTAAAACATGTTGACTTGTGACTAAATATAGCCTTTACATTAGATTTGGTTCTTCTTTTTTGTTAACCAAAATCATAACATTTAACATACACATTTATTTAAGTAATTATCTAGTTTAGCATACATTTATTCAGTTTCTTAATTTTTGTATTTTTTATTGTATTGGAAAGGTCAGGATAACATTTCTGATTTATTAGATGTTTAATTTTCTACCTATCATTTGTGTGAAGATGTATAGATGGAAATTGGAATGCCACTAAAAACGCCCCAAAACAGCATTTTAAAATAGTTTCTTATTCATCAAATAAAACAACCTTAAATGAGCTTATCAAGGCATCTTTTGCATTTCATACCAACTGATTTGTTAAACAAAGGAAGATTTATCTGTAGTTAGTGAATTGAACTCATTGTTTCCAGTCACCTTGTCCTTCAAGATTTTAGAACTAGTTGCTCTCATCCTCTGACACTGGATTGGAAGAGGAAAACAAGATTTCTTGCTTTTTCAACTCCTGATCAGTTTCTCACCTTAGAATGAATAAGTCATTGAACTGAAATGAAGAAAATATTCTCTTTGCTCCTGCTGAAGAGGCTACTGCTGCCAAAAGCTGTTTAACTTTTCAACAAACTCTGTTTCCAGGTGCTCAGCCAGTGACTTCCATCAGCTCAATGCTTTGATTTTCTTTAAAACTTTGGCAGCAAACACATGCTGCTTGAATATTTTTTTATTTAATTTTAATTCAGGCCTTAATATAGGCTGTCATAATTTCAAATTTAATTTTTAAGTATATTTAGTTGGGTTTTTTAAAATACATTTAATCTAACTAAAATATCCCATTGAAATTTAAAATATCCATGCTGCTGGAAGTAGAGATTCAGCTGGGTATTTGCTACTCTGGAACTATGTGCTGTGAGACCTAGGGTCCCCCTCTCTAAAACCTCCACTCCTTAGAATAAAGAGGCCTGCAGTAGAAACAAAGTGCACTGCAGCTCTGGCTTATATTACATTTAGCTTGTGAAGTGCAGAATGGTTTCTGCTGTTTCCTTGATTATAATCCTTTCAAATCTTTCCTCAACAGTTAGATGTGCCATCTGATGGGCGATGTGCCAATGTGCCTGCAGCATCTGCCTGTGTCACACAAAGCTACCTCCCTTTCTGGACCACTACCTTTTAAATTGAAATGGAAGACTAATGAGAAAAAGGCTCGTACAAGTGTTTTCCACTTAGCAGGTGCCTGTCCCTGACCTCCTACTCCCCGTCTTCATTGCATCCTCTTGTCTCCCAGTGTGAGGCTTGTGGTATGCTGCTTGCTGCACAGATGTTGCTACCATGCTATTGCACGGTTATTTTTCTTGTAGCTTCTCAGAACAGATGTTCCCATGTGTGTACCTTCCTTTCTCTGCTGCCACATTTTCTATACAAACAGCAGATTGCATTGTTACAGTCCTTCTGATCCAGGAAGAGAACAAAGATCGATACCAATTATGTTGTTTTTCTTTTCAGGTTGTTTTGCAGTAGGGTGTGGGGGCCTTGGCTTCTCTTTGCCCTCTTTCCCTCACCACTAGCAAAACATTTTCTCTCCATCTTTCTTGTTTCCCATTCCTGTTTCCTGCATGGGTCCTTAATTCCATTATGTAGTAATCAGAGTATGCGTCAATTGTAATGTTGAATGTGTCTCTTTCCAAGCACCACCTAGTGGCTGTTTCTTATTTGTAAGTTAAACAAGATGCGTTCTGGGACTTGTTCTGAAGGGAGAAGCAGCATAGCAATAAAATCTCATTTCCTGCCATCTGTCTCCTGCATATCCCTTTATAGTCCAACTATATCACGACTTATACGTGAGCCCAAATGTTACACTGTTGGCAATGATGGCCAGTTATGGTAAGAAATTGATGAGTGGAAATATTGAAAGAAGTTGGCATATGGAGGAAATACACCACAGAAAGTGAGGGCTGCGGTTTTTTATTGCTACCATGTTGCAGGTCAACAAGGCTGGGATTGCTAGTCAATACCAGGACTGCTGAAGTCTATATAGTTCTCTGTACGTCACAGCTGAGGATATAATAGGCAAAATAAAGGAAAGAAAAGAAGCAGAACCTCAGAACTGATTATGTTGCAGATACTTCTGAGAACAAATTAATTAGGGTGGCCAGATACAAATTGATCTTCTTTGGCTGATGGAGGATGGAAGACATTTGCTTTCAGACCAGGGCTGGTGTTCCAATATGGTAACAGCAAGCGATGTGCCATTTAGAGATGATGTGACCACCCTGACTTCCAGCCTCACCATCCATCTGAAACACACCATTTCCTCTGGTGGGACTTCCTGCCTCCAAACATATAGCAAAGCTGTAGCGACTGGAGGTTAAAAGAAACGTTAAATTAAATCTTTGGCCAGAGGCAACAGTCATCCAATTTCCAAGCATGAACACTCAACCCCATAATCCCAGCTGTGAGCACTCATATTACAAGGTTAACACACGTTCATGCTCAGCATTGCAACACCTAACTAATTAAGAAGCCTAAATCTCACATTCAGAAGGGATTTAAGCACTTAGGAGCGAAATAAGTCAATGGGATTTAGGTTTCTCAGTGCCTAAATCACTTTTGAAAGTGCAATTTAGGCTCCTTAATTATGTGCTGCAACACTGAGTGCAGCAAGGCCTAAATGTCTGTAGAAATCTGGGCCTTAGGGACTGAATCAAACTAATTGATTTCAGCCATTGCAGCTAACCCTGTGGCTGTTGTTATAATCAGTATTGGTAGAAAGACCAACATCTGCAAATAATTGAGGGTCTTGTGTGGCAAAAGTCCCGCAAATGGATGTGACCGCCCTTCATGTAGTGAAAATACGGTAGTGCTGAATGGTGCTAATGACTTCCAGCAAGAAGGGCGTCAGAGCCAAAGATAATCTCAGACTTTATTAAAGTCAAATACTCTCTTTCAGCTCAACAGAAAGAGCATTCAAGCCCCTTTATATAGTAAAAAAACAGCTGCAGACAATGAGGATGACCACCCAAGACAATAGGTTGTGTGACAGGCCACACAGGTTGATTCTTAACGGGGGTTTCCCTAGTTGCAAACACAGGGACTAGGATCTTGGCTGTAGCCTGTATATTGGAGGCAAAAAGCCAGGAGAAGAAGCTATGAGTGTGACCCTGAGGGGAAGCTGTGAGACAGGATTTCTTAGGCATGCAGTTTGCTTGAATGGCAGGCATGGGATTTCTGAGAAAGGAAACTCTCCGCTGTTGGTTGTTTCTACTATGTTCAGGGAAACAGAACTCTACATTTTTTTGTAAATAAACAAGATGATACCAACTCACAGGACTGATTTCTCCTCCTAACAGAAACAACCCTGAAAGGCCCCAAATACTGACTAACTCCTTAGGCCAAAGGGGCAGCAATACTATCATCTATTTGAGGGTCCCTGGGTAGTTCATCCCAGAACAATGCCTGCTTAATATTATGGCCACTCTGCTGACTCTCTGTGCTGCCCTCTGAGGAATATAATTCTGCTGATAATCGGAGGCAATCCACTGTCCAGATGCATAATGCCATATATTTATAGATGGTCGATACCTGGATGCCAGTATCTCTACCCACCCCTGACAGATACTGGAGGGCCCTGGCATTTTGTTATACTTTGGCAATGCTTGCACACCTTGTCAAGCCAATAAAATCTCACTGAGCTGAACTATATTCCAATTCCGCTCTCATGCAAGGATGATAATTTAGATACCACCTTTACCTGAACATATAGCTTCATGGTAAGATGGAGTTTCCCTCTCTGCACATCTCACACTAATTCCCTAGGGACTCTAATATCCTGATTAGATCCTGTTAGGTATTTATTAAAAATGAGTAGAAAATGTTGCAGTCATAAGTTAGAACACATTAAAGTGGTTTAATGTAAATGTAACTTTTTTGTGTGTAAGAACTGGCTGGAATGTCAGGGCTATATTTCTGGAGATATGCTGGACATTTTAAAATAGACACAGCTCTGGTAAGCATGGTGTGGTCAGAAGAGTATGATGCTGCTGAAAGTGTGTTTGCTGGATTATGCAAAAATTTTTATAACACGCTGCTGATTTAGGCAATATCCTGGCCTGGGATGTAACAGAAACTGAAAGGTTTTTTCAAATGCTCTTTTGCCATGTGCAGAGTTCCTGAGAACCAAACAACCTGCATATCACTTCTTCTCTAGCAGAAGTTCACAGTCAGACAATGCAGTCCTGTGAGGTGTCAAGCACTCCCACTGGGATCCGGGCGTGCTCTGCACTTCACAGGACTGGATTCTTGAAAAGCAGCCCACCACTTAGATATGCACAAAAGACATAGGTGACGTGTTCCTATTTTCTTCTCCTGATTCTCTCAGGAGTGTTTGAATTTCTCTTCTCTGCCAGGATCACATTTTGGTGATGGGGAACCCTGGTGGTCCAACTTGAGATATTCAGCAGGAGCGCCTTTCGTTGTGCACCCTTAGCTCCCGTTGATGTTAATAGGAATTACATGGGAGCACTGAAGGGTGAATATACCCCCCAAGTAACAGAACATACCGTAGTCCAATTCTGACCTTTAACAGAACCTTCTTTGCGATGCAAGATTTTCAGGTAAAATGCTGATTGCAGGTGACTCCATTTGTGTGATCTGGCAGGGTTCCTGGTTGAGCTTCAGAGATCATTGCCACGGTTTAGTGTGCTCATTCCTGCATTTCTCAGCTGATTGCAGCTGCATATACACTGTGGCTTCATGAAGCAAAAAGCAGTTTCTTTCTGCTGTTCAAACAGATTTCTTCTTTCAACCCCAGTTCTCTTGGAGAGCCTACCCTGGTGAATTCCCCTCCACACACATACCCAGTAACAAACATGGCATGGAGGCAAATTTCACCAGATTCTAATATGTGTTTAATGATTCACATACCTCTGAAAAGAAATTCACTGGTTGTATACTAGAATTGTGGAGACAGCATAACAGTCACCTCATGGTGCAGACATACAGAGTGATTTGGATTGCTTGGTAAGCTGGGCCCATTTTAATCACAGATAAATGCAGTTCATAGAATCATAGAGTTGGAAGGGACCTCAGGAGGTCATCTAGTCCAACCCCCTGCTAAAGCAGGGCCAATTCCCAGACAGATTTTTTGCCCCAATTGGCCCTCTCAAGTATTGAGCTCACAACCCTGGGTTTAGCAAACCAGTGCTCAAGCCACTGAGGTCTCCCTCCCCAAGTCTCTGTTCTGGCTGATATGAAGCAAGGAAGTGAACTTGGATGCCAGCTGAATGCCCTGATCACTGGGGCATTGGCTGTTCTTGGGGAGGCTCTCTTTTTCGTTAATTTTTTTTCTAACGGTGTAATTTTCTAACGAATACCTTACCCACCAGGCTCTAGTCATCATGTATCTCTCACCGGAGCTGCTCCACTTTGTATAAATACTGAATATTTATTGGGCAACAGAGACTAAGTTTACAATTCAGTGGTTAGGGCAGCCACCTGAAATTTGGGAGACCCAAGTTCACGTTCCTGCTCTGAATGAGTCTTCCCCCAACTTCCAGTTCCAGTTTCCTCTTCCCACTCTATTGTTTCTACCCATCCTCAGGTTGAGCTATACTCCTCTCGACATTTACATAAAGCTTCCTCCTCCATGATGGCTGGGTTTAGTAGGGTGAGTATTGAGAGCACAAGAGAGCCAAGCTCTGGTGCTCTCATTTCCTACATCTGGATCCAGCCCAGGGCAATTGCCAGGAAAGTCCTGCTGAGCCTCAGCATTTGGCAGTGCCTCCATGCTGAGTGTGAATAGAATATTCCCAACACAAAGACCCCTACCAAATTTCAAAACCCTTTCCCAAAGCATAGGGGGGCTAGAACTTCTCAAGGAAAAGGTCAACATAACTTTTTAACATGGGCAAAACAGTGTATTTTCCCCTAGCTTCATTCTTGGAAATGGTTGAACCGTTTTGGCTGAAATTTTCCCGGAAACATTCAGCCCAAAACAGACATCAGGCATGTAAAACATCAGCTCAAATGGTTAAAGTGTAGCAGGACAATATATGATGGAAAACAGGATCTTAATAAAGGGAAGTGTCAGGCAACCTTAATAATAGGTGGTGCTACTATAATTCTGAATGTGCATAAATGTACATGATTAGCATCTTAAACTGTTAAACTCATCCAGAAGGGCAGGAACTGTCTTTATGTGTTTATACAATATCTAGAACAATAGGACCCTCTTCTTGATTGAGGTCTTCAGATATTATCGTTATGCAAATATGACCCCCAAGGAGCTTATCTTGGTTCCTGGGTCTCTGTGAGCTGACAACTTAGGTAAAGGTGTGTTGTCCCTGGGAAGAAGAGGGGCCAAGGCAGACTCAGTCTGCTAGGCAATCCGAGGGGAGAAAGGAGAGACACTGTACTGAGTGATGGGCTTGGAGGAGGATAGCAGGGTACTTGGATGGTCACCAGTGCACCTGCTCAGAGGAGGAGCAGCAGTGTCTGAGACAAAGGAGGTGGTCAGAGTCAAACGACTGACAGGTAAAAGTCTGGGAAGAAGAGCTAGCTTGATCAGTGGGAAGGTCCTCAGTGAGGTTCCCACCCCACAGGGGCACTCTGAGTGGGGAGAAGCCATTTTGGAAGCATCTGGAGCCAGCAACTGAGAGGGAAGGACTTGCTGTGTGGTGAGCGCCTGGCTCCCAGGGTGCAAGCAGGATGTTTGAGGTGGATCCCCGTTTATAGAGTATTATTCGGAAGACTCCCTACTAATCAGGCTGAGTTAGCCCTCCAGCTCCTTAGATAAACTGGTTACTCTTTGGCAAGTACTGCTCTGCCTGCTAGTTGAAGGCTGCTTGGGAACAGAAGCAGCCTGACTCCTGCATGAAGAGGATGCCTGCCAGCTGTAATTGTCAGCCCCCCTGCAGTGGCTGAAGAGTCCAGATGAATCTCTGAATGTGGAGTTGTGAGAGCACTGTTTTTTAGCTAGATAGTCAGGGAAATTGTTTGGGAGACCTCTCTGTTTCTTGAACTGTATTCTCAAGCCAGGTGGATTTTATTACCTCCTGCCTTTTAAACCTGTGGAGGGACTTATCATCTTATCCCACACATGAGTCTTTTAGGCTGTACTGAACCAAGTAAGCCAAGCTGCTTATTGATGCCATAGGCCCTGACTCCAGGGCTGGAGCTCCCATGGAAAAAAAATTAGTGGGTGATTGGCACCCACCGGCACCCAGCTCTTCCCCCTCCCCCCAATGCCTCCCACCCACCAGCAACCCCGCCAATCAACTCCCCCTCTCTGCTGTTCTGCAGCATGCAGGAGGTGCTGGGGGAAGGTGGAGTGGGAGGGGGAGGAGAAGGAGCAGGGATGGGGCATGCTCAGGGGAGGGGTGGAACTGGGTGGGAAGAGGCAGGGTGAGAGTGGGAGCTTAGAGCAAGGGGTGGAGTGGGGGTGGGGCCTGGGCTAGAGTGGGGGTTGAGCACCCTGAGGGCAAGGAGAAAGCCAGCGCCTGTGACTGCTGCTACAGAAGATATTGTTGTCACAGGTCATCAGGGGCCCCTATGAAGTACCTGTACCAATGGGCGTTTAAATTTTGCTCTTGCTATATCAGGTTATGTGACTGTGGGAATTCCTGGGTATTATCAGCATGGGCACTAGTGACCCTAAGAATAGTGTTTTACCCTGTTATGTTATATTGACGGTGCTGTTTAATATAATTACTCTGAATATATTGTGCGCGTTTGTGTTATTTCTTGGGTGTCTTCAATGATCTAGCAAGTAAGTGGGGGTTATCCTGTGGTTAGTCTCTAAGGTGCCACAAGTACTCTGGTTCTTTTTGTGGATACAGGCTAACACGGCTGCTACTCTGAAACCTGTGGTTAGAATGTTCCTTCCAAGCTGCCCTGATGACCCTGCCAGGAAGGGATGGAGGCACTGCCAAATAAATTCATATAGGCAGAAAGTAAGGAAGTTACATCCAACTGAGCTGCAGGTGGGATCTAGATGAACCCAGGACCGTTCATCAAATCCTGGAAGGAGATTGGCATTAAAGGAGGTAACCAGGTGGATAAGGGTGCTACACAAATAGTAACTAAGGCTGTGTGTCAGTCATGGATTTTGCGACTTTCTGTGACCTCCGTGACTTCTGCAGTGGCTGGTGCTGGCTTAGGGGTTGCCCAAGCCAGGCAGCCTCTGGCCAGCAGCAGCAGTTTGGGTATGTGGAAGGGGTCTCAGGGCTGGGGCAGAGTGTTGTGGTGTGGGGTGGTGCTTACCTCAGGGGAGGGGGACTCCCCTGCTCCCATCAGCATGTCCCTGCAGCTCCTAGGCAGAGGGGTCAGGGGGCTCTGCATGCTGCCCACGTCCATAGACACCACACCACAGCTCCCATTGGCTGCGGTTCCTGCCCAATGGGAGCTGCATAGCCAGTGCTTGTGGTGAGACCAGCGCGCAGAACCCCCTGGCCGCTCCTCTCCCTAGGAGCTGCAGGGACATGTCAGTCAGAGCTGGGTAGGGAGCCTGCCAGCCCCGCTAACCCTCCTCCCACCAGCACTAGTGGGGGTCTCAGGTCATGCACTGCCACCTGCCGCTACCTCCCAGCATGGGTCCTGGGCCACATGCCACTGTCCACCTCGTCTCCGCAGCACCAGCGGGGCTCCTGGATCCCCCAGCACCCATGGCGCCACCAGACCGCCCCCTCCCCCCAGAACATCCTCGGCCCAAGTTTTAGTTAGGGATATATAGTAAAAGTCATGGACAAATCATGGGCCATGAATTTTTGTTTACTGCCCATGACCTGTCCATGACTTTTACTAAAAATATCCATGACTCAAGTGGCCTTAATAATAAATAATAATTGTGATGTATGATATAAACTGTAAAGCATGTCCATGGTAGAATTAAAAGCACCACAATTTCCTGACCATCATATATATAACTTGGCCAAAATAACTTATTTTGTGTGGATAACAGGGAAAATGAACAAAACATTCACTTTCAGTCTCAAACTTTATTTGGTAAGTTGCAGTGCAGAGAGGATTGTTACAAATGAGTTATAAATTCTTGATAGCAGGGTCTATTTGTAATGGAAACACTGACAGACCCTTAGTTATTGCAGCATGTGCATACACCTCTATAATTAGTTTGCCACAGTCACCATAGACTGCTTTGCATCAGCTTTATTAGCTGAACATACAGTAATCCAGAGGCTTTTTGTGTGTGTGTCTACAAAACTAGATAATAAACAGGCTGCTGCCTCACACACTTACTCTGGGGCACTGTATGATCATTTCCTTTATTCTGACAGTAAGTTAAAAATGAGACCATCTTGTCCCCTGTGAGTGTAAAAAGTGTTTCTAGGAAAAGATTCCATCTGACCTGTACCAAGCAAATATGCATTTCAGAAAAAAACATCTTTAATTTGGGATTCATGACACCATTGGGAATTTGTTCAATTTGCTGATGATGTGGCAAGCTGAATTCTGCATCCTTCACTTCAGTAGCCGGGAACTGGGCGTAGGCCGGTGGCCTTCTGACAGGTTGTATCTCTGCAATGGGGAATGAGGCTTTCCCCATTGATGCTCATTCTATAGGTCTGCTGTGATCAGTTGAATTTAGAGCTAATTAATAACAATCCCTTATATTGTGCTTTTTATCAGCAAATCTCAAAGCATGTCATAATCTGTAGAAGTATTTACCCTCACAGCACCCCGGTGAGTTAGGGGAATATTATCATCCCCATTTTACAGATGGGGAACTGAGACACAGAGAAGGTAAGTGACTTGCCCAGGGTCATATAGGAAGACTGTGGTGGAGTGAGGAATTGAGCCTAGGTTTCCTGGGTTGTAGGCTAGAGTTCTAGCCACTTGATCATCCCTCCTCTCTTAAACGGGTTATGTACATATAAAACATTTTCTTTTGGGGGGGCATGTCGGGTAGTTAGGATGATGAGGGCATTGACTGGACCCAGGTTGGCTCAAAACTAATAAGTCTTGTGCCCAAAGGTGCCTTCTGGAGTAGTGAACGAAGCAATAGCTTTTAAGTTAGGCAAATTGAGTCCTAGTCCAACTCCGCTTCTAGTTCGCTTCTAGTTCTGCAATGGAACTAAAGATGCAGGTAGATGTACATGCACCTGTGTCCTAAAAGCAGCAGTGTAGTGTCTTGGGCTAGCTGCCTGAATACAGTCCAATCTTAGGTATGTACTTGGGTGGCTACATGGCTATTTTTAGTGTGCTAGTGCAATACATATACCTGATCTGGAAATTACATCTCCACTGCTGAGTAGACATACCCTGTGTGGCTTTGGGTCAGTGCCTCAAGTGCACACTCTGATAATATGGACTAATGATACTTCACCAGCTTCAGAAAGCACTTCAGATGAAACACTTCTATAAATATAGTATTACTTATTACAGTAACTATGGAAATAACACCTGGCCTCATTAATGCTGTGTTGTGGGCAAACTGCATTAATTAATAATTTGGGATTTGTGCCCTCTGTTCTATAGAGGAAATAGAACACACAGATATAAAATGCTGTCAGAACAAAAGTATTACTCAAAATGGAATGCATTAACAACAAGAACCCTTCTAAAAATATCCCGGTATAATGAGTGGGGGTGACCAGGGCTGTACAAAGATGATCCAACAGAGAAAGAGGAAACATTCCAGTACTGTCTGAACAAAAAGTGCTTCTAATGAAGGAATATTTTATCTCAAGCATCTCAAGTTATGTCTAGCCCTAAGAGTTCCACTAATATTTCTGCCTTAGCCACTGCAGGAGGAGTTTGTAACATTTCAGTCCTCAGCTCTCTGAGGATTCTGTCACAACTGAAATGAGCGAGAGAGACACAATATCAGATCAGTTGTTCCCAAGAGATATTGGGATGAGACAATAACCGACGGGCTTTCTCGGCCTCAGCTAGTCCAGTATTGCCCTCAGATACGCAGGCAGAACAAGCAAGAGCACTGAAAGATTTATTGAGGCTGCAAGGCTTGCAACTTTTATTTGGGTGGAAATGGTATGCTCTATGGAGTAAAGTTTTTATTGCTTTACATGTTTCTTCTCCCCAACCCCTACTATCTCTATTCTTATCTCTTTGCAGTTTTGTTCAGTGTTATAGTGTTACCCCCTGGAAATACATAATAGGGAAGAAACATGGACTGTCACCTTTCTGATACTACTGGAATGCTTCACAGCCAACATACAATATTAAGTTGCACTATGACAAGGGGTGGGGGGAAACGTTTGAGATGCAGCCATACCAGCTGAGAACTGCCTGAAATAGTTCTGTGTTGTGCTGACAAGGATGTGATAGCCGGAGAGGGTCCCTGTTATCCACCTGGCTGCATCTCGAACAGCTGTTCATACTTTCCCCTATAGGATGCTCAAACAGATCAGACACAGTGCTTAGTCTTTTAAATGTCTGCAGGGAAGGTTTATTTTCATCAGGCAACAGCTCTGTTACCTCAACATGAGTAAAAATAAATAAATAAATAAATCAGCAAACATTTTTATATCTTTAGTTCAGCCAAATATTATATTGATTATTTAGCCTCTAAAAGGCTTCATAGCTCAAACTTCTTTCAAAAACTGTATTCCATTATCCACTTCTTCACCAGCTGGTACCTGATTCTCCAGTTAACATTCCCAATTAGGCTAATCAAATTAAAACTTTAGAAGAAAAAGGACACACTGTAGGAAAGAAAACAACCCTTTATCTCCTCCACTTATTTTCTCTTCTTGGCAAATAATTGAGCTATTTAACCCTGCCTGAGACCTCTCCCAAAGGAAAGTTCAATTAACTGTGGAGAAACCTAAATTAATATAATCTAATATTAGCACATTCTTTTCCCTGTGCGATACTGTGATATATCTGAGTTATATTAAATATGATTATTTATTATAATACTCCTATATAAAGCATTTATTGACATTTTATATGGGCATCCTACAAAATTAAACGTACATCAGAGCCCAGATGTGCAAAGGTTCTTAGGTGCCTAAATCTTGAGTTTAGTCACCTATATCCCAGTTTTGATACCATTATGATCCACAAAACTGCTGCAGACCCCTGTAGACACCTAAACTCACTCAATGCCCACATTTTTAGGATAAAAAATCTATATTTTGGCCTCCGGGCACTGTCCCCAATGTGGCCTTCAGATGCCTATCGCCCACTTAAATCCCAGAGTGATTCACAACTAGGGGAAGGTAGGCATTCAGCAGCCTAAGTTGCATGTGGGCTCTGACCTGATAAGTGGACTCTGAGCACACTTATCAGAGCGGGAGGAGGTGGTATATAGGTTGTAACTTTTAGCCCAGTGGCAAGAACACTCACCTGGGATGTGGGAGATCTAGGTTCAAGTTCTCCCTCTCTGCTGGGGGTGGGGTGGGGTGAGGAGAAAGGGATTTGAATAGGGGTGTTCTTCTACCTCTCAGGAGGGTGCTTTAACCACTGAGAGATGAGCTATTCTGATGTTGGATCCCTGAATCTCTCTTGTTGAAGTTGCTTCACTGTGGATAAATAATGAAAGAGTAATTGGAGCAGGAGGACTGGACTGTGGGCCTCCTGCACTCCCTCCTGGCCCGTTTCCAGTTCCCCTGGCCCCTGTCTTCGGCAGCTGAGTTTGAGCGGGAGGTGGAAGGGGCAGGGCGGGCCACCACCCCAGCCAGGCTTTCCCTCAGGCAGCTGCTGCACTGCACAGAGTCGGTGACCCTGAGAGGCCATCTTCAGCCGGTGTGAGAAGAAGTTCCCTCTCGCTGTGGAGGAGGCACAGCGGGAGAAGAACAGAGCCCCCGCAGGTAACTGGTGGGGTGGGGAGAGCACAGTGGTCCCAGGCTGAGCTCATGGCGGGGAATTCGCTGGGCAGAGGAGACACATGGGGCAGTCACATGTCCTCCCCTTTAGATTGTACACCCTCCCCCTCAGTATCAGGTGGCATGAGTCGTCTATGCCTAGGTATCTTGCTTTGCTGCATGGATTACACTGAGAAACAGACACAAATTTATTTGTGGTTCAAGGGAGGGCCATGATTGTCAGCCTTTTTTTAGAGAATGCACAGCTCCTGACTGTCACAAATTCAGACTTGAACTTCATAATATTCTCAATCTCCTAGATTATGTAAATATTTAATCTAGAGATGTTCCTATAGTCCAGTTATAAATCTCTGCATGATTGTTCAGTCCAGGCCAGGAATTAGGGACACTATATATGACTCTATTCTTTCGACCTATTGACTGGATATTAGGACTTGCTGCTCCACATGTCGTAATCAAGAAGTATTTACAGGCCAAGACTACACCAGCTACACTGCCTTACTTGTAGAGAAGTCAGAGAATTTCAGCCCCACTCTCCAAGACGTCACCCCTACTATGGGGCTGAACATCTCATGGGAGAAGACCAAGGTCCAGAATCTTGGAGTCAGGGCACCAGAACCCTTGGTGCAGGTGGGGTTGAGTATCATGGAGAGCATTGATGAGTATTTGGTCCTGCCCTGAGGGCAGGGGACTGGACTCGATGACCTCTCGAGGTCTCTTCCAGTCCTAGAGTCTATGAGTCTATGAGTTCATCTATCTAGGCAACAAGCACAGTTCAAATGGTTGCAGCAAACCAAATGTTTTAGGTTTTGCCCACCACCTACATCAAGTCCACTAATTGATGCAAAAACTTTTTTGCACTGAGACTAAGTTCAGAATCTATCAAATCTGTGTACTGCCTGCATTGCTATATGGGGAAGAAACCTGGACCCTCTTGCAGACAGACTTGGAGTAGGCATTCCATATGTGCTGTCAGCACCAAACTCTGAGCATAAAGTGGTTTGACTTTGTGCAAAATGTCACAATCTCACAAAGATCTGGCCTTCCTTTAGTCGCTCATTATATTCAAAAGCGACGTCATATACTCTTCAGTCATGTTGCCAGGATGGACAAAAACACCCCAGCTTAAACTGTCTATCGGTGTACAAAGGGGTGCATGTCCTGACTCCAGCTGATGCCACATATTGAGCTGTCCCAGTGATTTGTAGATTCGCAGGGTTGAACTACATCTGGAAACTTCACTACACAACGCCTGGTGTGATGCCATCAACTGTGGTCACTTTGGCAGGCACAATGGTCTTTAGTAGACAATGGATGTATGTGATTGATTGATGTATGGTGGCATTAGGTTATACAGACTGTGTTTAGTTACCCTGTGAGGTAGGAAGTCAAAGAGAATCATAAAGTACTATTTAAATCCAGCAATCTTGACAAAAAACACACTTTGAATCCACTATAACCTAGTCCTGACTTCTGTACCATGAGAGAACCTACACATCCCAGAGTGGAACATTGTATCTGAATGTCTGGCCAAGATTTTGGATTTAATGCTTTGTTTCAGGTTGTTCATGATAAACACCAAGCTGTGAACTTCTCATCTGTATCCAAATTTCAACAAACACCCAGGAACCTTTAGAAACTTACAGTTCACCCCTGAATTCTATGGAACAGGCCCATCTCTGATCTCATACCTAAAAACCTTCACTACTAATAGAGTTCATTCTCTGCTGATCATCCATCTGATTAAAACCACTGTCAGAGCAGTAGCAGACAGAAAGAGGCTATCTGCTTTACCTTACCAATTATAAGCATTAAGGCTTCCACGTTTTAACATTTAATGGGGTTCTCAGACACTGTTTCTGACAAGCAATAAGGGGAATTTTGGAGCATTATGACAAGCTACAGTCTTAATTTATGCTTCTTTTACCCCAGTGCTCATGTCAAA
This sequence comes from Gopherus flavomarginatus, assembly GCF_025201925.1. NCBI lineage: Eukaryota > Metazoa > Chordata > Testudines > Testudinidae > Gopherus > Gopherus flavomarginatus. The sequence continues at coordinate 198,811,711 of NC_066620.1, read as the reverse complement.
TCCACTCCCTATGATAACAACATACACAAATTAGATATTAAAAAGTCAAAATAGTTCTTTAAATGCTACTTCAAAACAAACAGATTGAGCCATGGCAATACACCCAATTACGAGTGGTTTTAAATAAAAAGTTCCTAAGGATCAATTGCCTCTGAGTAGCTCCTCAGGTGCTGAGTAAATTCTTTGTAGCCCACTGAAACAGCTAGTCTTCTGAGATGCGAGAACACCCATCAGCTATGAATTGGTGAACAGAAAAGCAATTATCAGGTAAAAATCCCTATTTTTGCTCAGTTTCAGATTTCATACTTTTCTTCTTAGAAAGTACAGGAATAGATATCAGTAATAATGGATGAACTAGAAGGAATCAAAATTAAGGGCAATTTTGGCCTGACATTTGATGTTTATTTGCTTCCTTCTTTTACAATATACTTCCTCTCTCTTCCTCACCCCAACCAAAAGAAAGCTTCATTCTGTAGTAACATACAGTGACAGAAGCAGAGCTAAGTCAATCACAGGTTCTTCAATTACTAGAACCTGTCAAGTTTAGCGAACATCCGTTGATGCTCTGACACATCAGTGCTGTTATTTATATCCTTCCTTACTAAACTTGTATAATTTTGGGCATGGTAAAGACTGGAATTAGTTTTTTCCTAAAAGCAGAGAGCATTGATACTAATGGGATTCATGAACAAGCATCTTGTTGTTGTGAATATGAGAATTTTCTTGTTAGATATATGGCCTTCAGGCCCGAAGAGCTAGGGTGTAATTAAGGAAAAGAAAATCTAGCTTGAATATAAGGGAGATTTTTGTAAAGGTGAGCTCTGTTAACCCACTAAATAACCTTCCAAAATGGATTCACCTCACTTCAATGATTTAAAACAGGACTGTAAACAAAACAAAACAAAAAAACAACCCCAAACTGGAAAATATATATTATGGAACAATCTTGGGCTATAATGGGAATTTAATATGTTATCCCACAGCTCTGATGCCTTGATTCCATGATGTAACCTTGGAAAAAATGGGTTTAACTATCCCCGCATGCATCCATGAAAAGGCTGAGGGTAAATCAGGTCTATGGCAGTGAATTACTAAGGAGATAACTCTAGGTTGTTTTATTTTGAGTGACCTTGGACCTGATCCAGCTCCCACTGAAGTCACTGGAAGACTCCCATTACCTTCAGTGGGGTCTAAGTCAGGGCTTTTATTAATAAATTCAAATTGGGGTGAGCCTTTGTTTTGGAGAAGGCTGGGCATGCTATATGCTCAAACCATGCTTGCGATCTCAAGGAATGATATCTAGAGACAGAGTCTAGTGATATTTGTCTGACTACCAAAAAAAAAAATCTGTTTCACCAACTCTCAGTCAAGCTATTGAACATAATTGGGCTGGGGATTTGTAAAGGTGACCCCCCCAAAATACACTTTGACAAAAGCACCTTTGTTTATATACGGTATATCAGATTCCTTTAAAATGACAGTGAGTGGATAATTATTTTCTCTAATCTCTTTTTAAGTCCATCGTCAAAAGTCATTCCTTCTGCAAAACTCAGCAATCCTATACCAAAAATACAGACAAACATCTTCCTCTCCAAGTGCAAACAGATGGACATTATACCAAATGGACTAAAGGTAAAAAATCCATTGCAATTGACACACTACACCGACTATGGTGAGAGACTGTGCCACACACCCTCAAAGAAACTGATGAACCACCTTTTCAGCATCCTGTACAGCAGACAGGAGAAGATCAAGAATGAGCTCTCGAAACTGGAGACTCTCATACAAAACTAACCTTCCACACAAACTTCCACGTGGCTGGACTTTACAAAAATGAAACAAGTCATTTACAATGCACACTTCACTTCTCTACAGAGGAAAAAGTACAGTAAACTTTCTAAACTCCTACATGCCACAGGGGGCTACAACAGTGGTACCCTCAACTCACATAACAATATTGTTAATCTATCCAACCACACACTTAGCCCAGCGGACAAGTCCTATCTTGGGGAATCTCTTTCTGCCCCACCATCCCCACAAACGTGATACAGTTCTGCAGTGATCTGGAAGTCTACTTTCGTCATCTCTGATTCAAGGAATATTTTCAACACAACTCTGAACAGTGCACTGACCCACAGGAACCCTCCTACCAACACTACAAGAAGAATTGTGCGTGGACTCCTCCTGACAGTCGAAATGAGACTGGACTTCTACAAAGAGTGCTTCCGCAGATGTGCACAGGCTGAAATTGTGAACAAACAGATTCACTGGCCCCATAACCTCAGCCATACAGAACTCAACACCATCCACAGCCTCAGAAACAACTCTGACATTATAATCAAAGGGGCTGACAAAGGAGGTGCTGTTGTCATCATGAACAGAAGGCTGCCAGGTATCTCTCCAACACCACATTCTACAGGCCACTATCCTCCAATCCCACTGAGGGATACCAAAAGAAACTACACCATCTGCTCAAGAAACCCCCTGCTACAGCAGGGGAACAAATCTACATGGACACACCCCCAGAGCCCCGACCAGGGGTATTCTATCTGCTACCCAAGATCCATAAACCTGGAAACGCTGGATGCCCCATCATCTCAGGCATCGGCACTCTTACAGCAGGATTTTCTGGTTATTTGGACTCTCTCCTCAGACCCTATCCTACCAGCACTCCTAGCTATCTTCAAGATACCATCGACTTCCTGAGAAAACTACAATGCATTGGTGATCTTCCTGAAAACATCATCCTGGCCACCATGGATGTAGAAGCGCTTTACACCAATATTCCACAAGAGGATGGACTACAAGCTGTCAGGAACAGTATCCCTGATAAAGCCACAGCACACCTGGTGGCTGAGCTTTGTGACTTTGTCCTCACCCACAACCATTTCAGTTTTGGGGGCAATTTATATCTTCAAGTCAGTGGCACTGCTATGGGTACATGCAAGGCCCACAGTATGCCAACATTTTTATGGCTGACTTAGGACAACACTTCCTCAGCTCTCATCCTCTAGCACCCCTCCTCTACTTGCACTACATTAATGACATCTTCATCATATGGACCCACAGAAAGGCCCTTGAAGAATTCCACCTGGATTTCAACAATTTCCACCCCACCATCAACCTCAGCCTGGACCAGTCCACACAAGAGAGCCACTTCCTGGATACTACAGTGTAAATAAGTGATGGTCACATAAACACCACCCTGTACTGGAAACGTACTGACCGCTATACTTATCTACATGTCTCCAGCTTCCATCCAGGACACATCACATGATCCATTGTCTACAGCCAAGCCCTAAGATACAACCGATAAATCCCTCATACAGAGACAAACACTTACACAATCTTTATCAAACATTCTTAAACCTACAATACCCACCTGGGGAAGTGAGGAAACAGACTGACAGAGCGAGATGGGTACCCATAAGTCACCTACTACAAGACAGGCCCAACAAGGAAAATAACAGAATAGCACTGGCCATCATGTACAGCTCCCAGCTAAAACTTCTCCAGTGCATTATCTGTGATCTACAACCTATCCTGGAAAACGATCCCTCACTCCCACAGACCTTGGGAGGCAGGCCATTCCTTGCTTACAGACAACTGCCCAACCTGAAGCAAATACTCACCAGCAACTACACACCACACCACAGAAACACCAACCCAGGAACCAATCCCTGTGGCAAACCTCGTTGCCTACTCTGTTCCCATATCTACTCTAGAGACACCATCAGAGGGCCCAACCACATCAGCCACACCATCAAGGGCTCATTCACCTGCATGTCTACTAATATTATATGCGCCATCATGTGCCAGCAATGCCCCTTTGCCATGTACATTAGCCAAACCGGACAGTCCCTACATAAAAGAATAAATGGACACAAATTGGACATCAGGAATGGTAACATACAAAAGCCAGTAGGTGAACACTTCAACCCCCCTGGACATTCTATAACAGATTTAAAAATAATTATTCTTGAACAAAAAAACTTCAGAAACAGACTTCAAAGAGAAACAGCAGAACTAAAATCCATTTGCAAATTTAACACAATTAATTTGGGCTTGAATAGGGACTGGGAGTGGTTGACTCATTACAAAAGCAGTTTTGCCTCTCCTGGAATTGACACCCCCTCATCTATTATTGGGAATGGACTACATCCACCCAGATCAAATTGGCCCTGTCAGCACTGGTTATCCACTTGTGAGGTAACTCCCTTCTCTTCATGTGTCATTATATAATGCCTGCATCTGTAACTTTCACTCTATGCATCTGAAGAAGTGGGTTTTTTACCCACAAAAGCTTATGCCCAAATAAATCTGTTAATCTTTAAGGCAGGAGTCCCCAACACGGTGCCCGTGGGGGCCATGACGCCTGCCAGGGCATCCAGGTGCACCCACCTACTGGACGCCAGACAAGCAGCCACCGAAATGCCTCCCAGAAGTGGCAACGTCAAGGAGCACTGCTGCCGAAATCCTGCCGAATTTCAGCTGGATTTCTGCGGCAACGCCTCTTGATGACACTCCTTCATGGCAGCATTTTGGCAGCGACGACTCTTGATGTTGGCGGTTCATGAGGGCAGCTGCTTGTCCAGTGGCCACGGGCCTCAGTGGCTAGTCGCCTGGTGCCCACCCCACAGAAAAGGTTGGGGACCACTGCTTTAAGGTGCCACTGGATTCCTTGTTTTTTTTGTAGCTACAGACTAGCATGCCTACCCCCTGATACTTGATGCCAAAATGCACTGTCACAAACCCATCATCAAAGAATTAAACAAAACAAAACCCAAACAAATGCACACACGCTCTCTGTGAGCCCACCCACACTAAAAATATAACTGGATTTTTGTAATCAGATCATAACATCTGACCCAGTTAGCACAAATACAGCTTTCAATTGCACCCACACTGCAGCTTTTCTGGCTCACAGCAGTGTTTGTACACCCCCACCTGTCCATTGGCTAACCCTGTGAGAACTAGGACAACTATCCCATATTGCCTAAGCATGGGAAATACTGTCCAGAGTACATGCACACCAAGAAGCAATGGCTGTACCCTAGTATAGGGTACAATCTACCCTGGGAGCAGATCAAAGAATGAAATGTTACCCAGAGAGTCATATGCACCTATCATTGTGCTGGAGCACGTATATGTGAAAGGTGACTGTCTATGAAGTCGCTGCATTTTATATGAAGGAAATGTTGTCTAGTGCCAGAGTGCTAGCTGTAGATCTGGGTTCAGTCCTCCGCTTTCCCACAGATTCCCTCTGTGACCTTGGGCAAGTCAGCTACCTCTCTGTTCTCCATTTGTAAAATGGGAATAATAGCACTCCCCTACCTCACAGAATATAAATGTGTACAAATTGTGAGGTGCTGAGATACTGTGGTGATGGCGGCCATATAAGAACCCTTGGTGAACAATATGGGAACACACCTTTTGTACAGGAAGGAAGGTAAGATTTATAATCAATGGAGGTATTCTAAGTTGATTGTCTATTATTCCAGTAATAAAGCAGTATTATCCCTAGAGCCATTCTGTCTCTCTCTCTCATTTCTCAACACAGCTTCTGCCTAGAGCCTTCCCCAGTTTCCTTCTTGCCTGGTTTCCTGCTTTAATGTAAAGAAACAGTCCACCTATTCTTTCACATAGGAGCAATGATGACATGGACCTACTAAGAAGGAGCATTCTGATTTACTGCATGATTTTGGGCAGATCATTTATAATCCTTATATGCCTCAGTTCAACTGCATGATAAGCCTTTATAATGCTTACCCTGAAGGAGTATAGATATAAAAACATATTTTTTAAAAAAAAAAGTGCGTGGAGATCCTCAAACGAATAGTGTTATAGACAGTAAACAGGCAGTGTGGAGAACCATAATCATTTAAAACAATTGTATTCTTGTATGGATAAAAGATTTTCATTAAAAAGTTTCTCCTTTTAAAGTAAGTGTGTGTGTGTGTGTGTGTGTGTGTGTGTGTGTGTGTGTGTGTGTGTGTGTGTGTGTGTGTGTGTGTGTGTGTGTGTGAGAGAGAGAGAGAGAGAGAAAGACTATTTCTTGAAAAGAAAGACCAGGGTTTACATAGTGTTTCAAAGAATTTGTCTGCACATGTGCTTGTCATCTCCCTTTGGAGAATCTATGCTAGATATAATGGAAACAGTGTCAAGGATGATGAAAATGCCAGCCCGTCTGTTAGTGGATCACCTTATGACAGCAAGTGATAAGCCTCCTAATACTGAAGTGATGAATGTGCCCAAATGTGGATGCTGTGCTTGTGCGAGGCAGCTGAAAACACAAATATGAACAAGTAGACATGAGGACATGCCTCTGGGGAGACCCCACTAGTTTTTTTATCACTTGACTGATTCTAGTATGCGGCACATTTTTTACCACATTGAAAGATAAGTGTGCTTCTCAATACAGCACCATGGATCAGAAAGAGAGTAGTCGGGAGGCAGGAATGCATCAATCATATCTAGCTATCAAATGTGACCTTTTGTTTATGCTCTTCTTGCAAATGATGTTTTACTTTCCATAGCTTCAGATTTTCCATAATGCATTTAGAGTGCATTATAATCGAGCAATAAGATAAATGCAAGTAGCAACAGGTTTATTCAGACAGAAATGGCATATATTGTATACTAAGTGCCAAAGAGCAGATGATTTCATTGCAATGAAGAAAGTGAGGATCCTATTTGTCACTGCAAACAAAGCTTAGTATGTAAGTGGGACATGATTTACTATGAGGGAAGGTTTAAAGCAAATAAACGAGTTATCATAAGAAAGTAGAAAAGTGTGTGTGGTGGGGGGCATGCTACTGAAAAAGTGTAGTCCCCAAATTGAGTCAACGACACATTAAATATTAGCTTAATGAATGCTTGTTAAAGCTTTGAAAGAACCTAAAATACTTGTTTTAATTAGCTATTTTACAGGATACTGTAGTATGTATCCAAATTCTCCATCATATTTAATAACAAGACATATCACAAGGTAAGACATAGCAGTTGACCCACTGCAAGAATAAATTGATGTATTACAAATGGATGTAGAAATCCATATTACAAATGGATATAAGTACATTTATTTGTACTTCTTTGAGCAAGATGTTAATAAAGGGAACAATCCATATTATTGACCCGACTTTAATAATTTTTCCTTTAGATTAGTCCCATAAAACCACAAATCTCAGCAACAGCTCACAATAAGAATTCTAACTTTTGACTAAGGCTTCTGATCAATAACTTCTTACATTCTAAACAAACAGAACCACCATTTGCAGTATTTTGGTCTTGAAAGATAACAAGCAGTTTCCCAGTTTCTGATAAATGAATAAGGCATTATCGATTAGGCTGGGCATTAATGTGTTTGAACAGACAAAGCTGATTCTTGGTTTAGAGTTATATCGTATTCAATAGGACAGAGCCGTAGTCAATGTCCAGGCAGCCTTATCTCTGTCCTCTTGTGTGTACACAGTAGGAGATGGGGCTCAGTTCTCAGCTGCTCCAGGTTAGAGCCAAGTATATGTGAGGAAAGGGGAAGGAGGGAAAAGGTACTCTCAGCCACTTTTCTGCCACATCCAAACCTAGCGCTAACTGCAGGCTGAACTGGCTCCAAGCAGAAGTTAGAGTAGCCACAAGCCTGCACCAACTGTTGCTAGATTGTAAGGCGCCCCTCCCATTCTGTCCCACACTGATTGTGCCCCCTCTACACTCATTGGAACATAGAGGGGAGGGATAGCTCAGTGGTTTCAGCAGTGGTCTGCTAAACCCAGGGTTGTGAGTTCAATCCTTGAGAGGGCCAGTGGGGGCAAAAATCAGTACTTGATCCTGCTAGCAAAGACAGGGGGCTGGACTTGATGACCTTTCAAGATCCCTTCTAGTAGTAAGTGTATCCATTCTTATTATAAAACATGTAAAGCCCTCTGTTATGGGCAGCTTTAAGGTCACCACCATGTGATGCTAAGATGGGCAAGATCCAGCCCCTATAACTGATCACTTTTTATTTTTTTCACAGGATTCCTGCTGTGTTCAGCATGCAGCTTGGATGTTGTATGAGGCAGCTGTTTTAATGTCAATTCTATCCTTGATATATATAGCATGCCCCTCTGCTTCCATTCACTGCTCACCTGGCAACCTTGGCTCTGAAGGAGGCATGGGTCCTGCAGGAAAAATACAGAGCCAGATTCTCAACTAATTAAGACAAGTGAGCTGTGCAGATTTGCACCAGATGCAGGTCTGTTTTAGTATGCATTAAAGTTTGGCTTGTTTAGCCTAACCATAAGAAGGCTGAGGGGAGATATGATTGCTCTCTATAAATATGTAAGCAGAGTCAGGATAAGCTCTACCCTGACATCTGGTGGAAAGAATTTCAGAGAGTGTATTTGCATAGGCATGCCTACCCTATCCCAGACTGCTGAGCGGTGGGACTGCTTGGTGACAAATGACTCACCCTCAGTTGGGTGGTACTTGCTAGACAAGGGACATGGGTTCCAAAACCCAGTGAAGTAGAGAGGTTGGGGACAGGTATCTGTGCCTGGTGGTGCAGTCTCCTTGTGGAGCCAGAAGCACCAGTTGCACCCCCTCCTCTCTCCACTGTGGAATGTCAGAGTTGATTTTTTATTCCCTCAAGAATCTAAATACAGGTGACTGAGCTGAACTCACTTTGGGCTAATGGTGCACTGGCACTGGGGCTCCCCCACTAAGAGCTGAGATCACTAAGAGTTGAAATCACAAAAAAGCTGAAATGACTGAGCTGAGAGCACTGAGTACTGTGCTAACTAGTGGGGGAGCCTGAAGATATGTTGTGGAACAGAGCAGCTGGCGGAGTGCAGCAGTTGCGGGGACGGCTGGAGCGGATCACGGGACAGCTGGTGGCAGCAGAGCGGCTGGCAGAGCGGAGTAGCTGTGGGACGGGTGGAGCGGCCCACAGAGTGAGCGGAGCCGAGCAGTTTTGCAGAGCAGCTCATGGAGCAGAGCAGCTGGTGGAGCGGAGCAGTTCCTGAGGACGGCTGGAGGAGCAGAGTGGAACAGCTGGTAAAGCGGAGCAGTTCGTGGAGAAGGCGGAAGCAGAACCCACGGAGAGGCAGGGCAGTTGGCCCTGAACCACGTAAGGTGCCCCTTTCTACCCAGGCTGGGGGGAGGGACCTCTACAGATAGACTCTCGAACTCTGGGGTGGCATTGACCAGAGACTTTTGGGTTGTTGGACTTTGGGGTGATTGGACTTAAAACCCTAAGCGGAAAAAGGACAGTGCCAAACGTACTTGGAGGTGGGTTTTTGTTTATGGTTTGTGTTATAACCCTGTTTGTGGTGTTTCTCCAATGGGATGCCGCATTGATTCCTTCTTTTATTAAAAAAGATTTTGCTACACTCAGACTCTGTGCTTGCGAGAGGGGAAGTATTGCCTCCTAGAGGCGCCCAGGGAGGTGTGGTATGTGAGTGTCCCAGGTCACTGGGTGGGGGCTCGAGCCGGTTATGCATTGTGTTACTGAAACGGAACCCCTGGATACTGAACCCAGCCCTTGTTGCTGCCAACTAGAGGGGCAGAAGGGTTACATTTTTGGGGGCTCGTCCGGGATCCCTGGGTCAGTACCCCTCGCAAGCACCTGTTGAGTGTTCCACTGTATTGGGAAATAATTATGTTTATATTTTGAGGAAACTACTGTTTGTATAATGGCTAATATGTCGGGTTTGTTGGGCCCCAGTCCTGCAGCCTCTAGCTCAGGGGCGGCAGACTCAGCCTATGATTGGGCAAAAGCACTGGGGCATATATTGGAAAAGATTGTGTTGGCCTATGCTGCGTCAAACTCTTGTCGTAAGTTAAGGTTATTTGATGGGGAAGAGGAGTTTGAACTCTGGTCGGAGCATACTACTGAAATGCTGCGGGAGTGGGCCGTACCCGATGTAGAAAAGCGAAGATGTCTAATAGAGAGCCTTAGTGGCCCAGCATTAGATGTAATTCGCACCCTGAAGCTCACTGACCCTGAGGTCAGTGTGAAGGACTGCCTAGAGGCCCTTGATAATACCTTTGGGAGCGTAGAGGGCCCTGAGGACAGTTACTGTAAATTCATTAATTCCCGACAGCAAAGGGGTGAGAAAATTTCAGCCTATATACAGAGGCTGGAGAGACTACTTCAGAGAGCTGTTATGAGGGGAGCAGTGACTGCTGAGCAGATGGATCAGACCAGACTGGCTCAAGTTGTAAGAGGGACTCAGTATCGGAATCCAATCCTACTTCATCTCCGACTAAGAGAACGGCAGGAACATCCCCCAAGTTACTCCCAGCTGATAAAGGAGGTCAGGGAAGAAGAAGAAAGGCAGGCGGCCAGCGAGTGTTGGGAAGCCCAAACATTGGAACCAGCCAGCACGACGCCACTGCCAATGGCCAGTGTACTGATGGTGAGCACCACAGAGGAACTTGCCCAACAAATGCAGGTCCTGACAGAACGGATAGCTGAGCTGCAAAGCATCATTGACCGAGCTAAGACTTCCAAGAATAAGGAGCCTCAGACTGTGATGATAGAGAAGTCAGTATCTAGAGTCACCGTCCCACCTCGCCGAATGGAGAAAGGACACTTCTTTTGCTACCGGTGTGGTCAGGATGGGCACAGTGCTGCTAACTGCCATAAGGAAGAGAACCCCTCCTTAGTGTATGAAAAGCTGAGGATCAGTTGGGAAAGATCCAGTAGCTGCCAGAAGGTCCGGGGACGGAGACCACCTAGGCCTAGAGGATTTGAAGATTCCCCCAGAAGAGACCAACCAGCTGGTATCCCTGCAGGACTGATAGGGCCTCGAGCAGAGGTCATGGTGAGGATTGAAGGGGCGGAGTGTAAAGCCGTGCTTGACACTGGATCTCAAGTGACTATTATATTTCAGTCATTCTACCAACAGATGCTTAGGCACCTGCCCATACAGCCACTGCCTGGCATTGGTCTGTGTGGCCTCAGCATGGATGAATACCCTTATCAGGGCTATGTCATAGTACACCTGGAATTCCCAGAAGAGATTGCTGGGGTCAGACAGGAGGTGGACACTGCTGCTTTAATATGCCCTGACCCCAAAGGAGCCTCTGATGTGTCTGTGCTAATAGGGACCAACTCCAGCCTCTTTAGGATACTGGCCGATTACTGCAGACAGCAAGCAGGAGACCAATATCTGAATACCTTGGTGATACACACACACTGTGCCGAGGCTTACAGAAAAATTGAGGACACGAGAAAAGTGATGCCTGATTTGCCAGTAGGAGCACTGAGGTATGCGGGCCCGGTCCCTTTAGTGGTGCCTGCCATGTCAGAAAAGGAGGTGATTGTCAGGAGTACCTGCCTAAAAGGCAGTAAGGGAACATTAGCTGTAGTAGAGCAGCCAGCCAAGGGAGGGCTCCCAGAAGGAGTGCTGGTTCTCAGCGGAGTCATAACCCTACCTGCTGAAGCCCAGGAGGAGGTGACGATACTGGTTGCTAATGAAACACGCCGTGATGTGTTTGTAAAACCAGGGCAGAAGATTGCAGACATTTTTGAGCCTGAAAGCGTTGTGAGACCCCAGTGTGAAGCTGAAGTTCCAATGATAGATCCTGCTAAGTTTGACTTTGGGGACTCACCGCTGTCTGAGGAGTGGAAGGATCGCCTGAGGAAGAAGCTTTGCGAGAGATCCAAGGTGTTCTCACTACATGAGTGGGACGTGGGATGTGCAAAGGGAGTGGAACACCATATCAGGCTACAAGATCCCCGACCCTTCAGGGAGAGGTCTAGGAGGATTGCCCTCTCTGAGATGGAAGACGTGCGCCATCATCTTCAAGAGCTGATCGCGAATGGTATCATCACAGAGTCACGAAGCCCCTATGCCTCACCCATTGTGGTCGTTCGTAAGAAAAGTGGAAAAATCCGGATGTGTATTGACTACCGCACCCTAAACAGGCGCACTACAGTTGATCAGTACACCATGCCTCGAGTACAAGATGCCTTGGACTGTTTGCTGGGTAGTCAGTGGTTCTCTGTGTTGGATCTTCGGAGTGGATACTACCAGATCCCTCTGGGTGAAGAAGATAAGGAGAAGACAGCCTTCATCTGCCCATTAGGGTTTTATCAGTTCGAACGCATGCCCCAAGGGATTTCTGGAGCACCTGCCACATTTCAACGTCTTATGGAAAAAGTCGTGGGAGACATGAATTTACTGCAGGTGTTAGTTTACTTGGATGACCTGATTGTGTTTGGAAGAACCCTGGAGGAACATGAAGAAAGACTTCTTAAAGTGCTCGACAGGTTGGAGGCATACGGTTTGAAGCTTTCAATTGATAAATGCCAGTTCTGCCAAACCTCAGTGAAGTATGTAGGTCACATCGTGTCCCAAGAGGGTGTGAGTACTGACCCCGATAAAATAGAAGCACTCACTTCTTGGCCACGTCCCATTAACTACAGAGAACTCAAGACGTTTCTTGGATTTAGTGGCTACTACCGCAGATTTGTGAAGAACTATGCTACGATTGTAAAACCTCTGAATGATCTTACCAGGGGATACCAGTCCAACAAGAACAAATCTAAGACCCAGAATAAGCGGAGGCCTCCAAAGCCGCCTTTGCAGAGACACTATGGCCCCTTCGAACCATTTGGGCCGCGGTGGGATGAAAGATGTGAGAGCGCTTTTCGGGAAATCATTACTCGCTTAACTCATGCTCCCGTCCTAGTCTTTGCTGACCCAAGCAAGCCGTTTATCCTGCATACTGATGCCAGTTTGGAGGGTCTGGGAGCAGTACTGTATCAGGAAGTGGAAGGCAAACGCAAACCGGTAGCCTTTGCCAGCCGAGGACTGTCTGACAGTGAAACTCGCTACCCCATCCACAAGCTGGAGTTCTTGGCCTTGAAATGGGCCATCACTGAGAAATTCCGAGACTACTTGTACGGTGCTCAGTTCCAGGTGTGGACAGACAACAACCCACTGAGCTATGTGTTAACAAGTGCTAAATTGGATGCTACAGGCCAGAGATGGGTGGCCGCCTTGGCTAGCTATGAGTTCAGCATTCAATACCGGTCAGGGAGGAGCAATGTAGATGCAGATGCCTTGTCCAGACGTCCGCAGGCACCTGATGTTGCTGTGATACCCACGGATGGCGTGAGAGCTATTTGCAGTGTGAGTCGCCGAGAGCCGGAGGCCCCTGAGAGCCTTCATGGATGTGTTGCTGAAGCTTTGGGCCTACCCCCTGAAGGCGTGCCTTCTGCTTCAGTGAACTATATTGCTTTGGACCAATCTCCCTTGCCCATGCTCAATACGGCTGACTGGCAAGAGGCCCAACTACAAGATGCTGACATTCGTGATACACTACTTGCCAAAAGAGAGGGGCGAGGCCCAGCTGAGGTTGTCCCACCTACCCCAGAGGGCAAACTACTATTGAGAGAATGGACCAAACTGAAACTGATTCAGGGAGTGCTACACCGCACGACCACAGACCCTCTACAAAAGCAACGGAATCAACTAGTGCTGCCAAAAGATTACAGAGCCCTGGCCATGAGGGCCCTGCATGATGACTTTGGACATTTAGGGATGGAGAGGACCCTGGAACTTATCCGCAGTAGATTCTATTGGCCACGGATGCCTGAAGATGTTCGCCGGAAATGTGAGACCTGCGCCCGATGTGTTCAAAGGAAAACTCTGCCCACGAGGGCTGCATACCTGAAGAACATCACCAGCAACAAACCTCTGGAGCTGGTTTGCATTGATTTCTTGTCTTTAGAAGTGGACAAGAGGAATATTGGGAACATCCTAGTAGTGATCGACCATTACACGCGATATGCACAGGCATATCCCACACGTGATCAGAAGGCCACTACCGTCGCTCGAGTACTGTGGGAAAAATATTTCTCAGTTTATGGATTCCCAACCCGGATACACTCGGATCAGGGACGAGACTTTGAGAGTCACCTTCTGAAGGAGGTGCTGAGGATAGCAGGAATTAAAAAGTCAAGGACAACGCCTTATCACCCACAGGGTGACCCTCAGCCAGAGAGGTTCAACCGAACCCTGTTAGATATGTTAGGGACTTTGCGGCCAGAGCAGAAGGCAACCTGGAGCCAACATGTCGCATTTCTAGTGCACGCCTACAACGCCACAAAGAACGACGCTACGGGAGTCACCCCATATCTCTTAATGTTTGGGCGAGAACCAAGATTACCCATAGACCTGTGCTTTGGTGTATCCGAGGATGGAGATAGCTATGAAACTCACCAGCAATATCTATCCCGTCTACGAGAAAAGCTGCGGGATGCTTATCACTTAGCTACATCTGCAGCTCAGAAGAATGCAGGCCGCAACAAACATCGATATGATGCTAGGGTACGTCTGCAAGAGCTCCAGCCAGGGGACAGAGTCCTGCTGCGAAATTTGGGTATTGCTGGCAAGCACAAGATAGCTGACAGATGGAAGGCAATACCTTACTTAGTGATGGAAAAGCTAGGAGACCTGCCGGTCTACAAGATAAAACCTGAAGAGGGTCCAGGGCAGACCAAAACCGTGCATAGAAACCTTTTGCTCCCTGTGGGAGAATTGGTAGGCAGCCCTTATGAGATGGGCCACAACAGGGCAACTGGGCAGAACGAAGGTGCTGTACCAAAGCCGCCTTCCAATGTGGACAGCCGGCCTCCTGCAGCTAACCTACCTCTACTCGGCACATCTGACAGTGAGTCTGAGGAGGAAGACACAACCATGGTGTATCCTGGGATGAAGACAAGATTTCAGTCTCGATCCGCTGAATCAGAAGAGAGCACATCCTCTTCCGCCCTAAACCCTATGGCAGAAGTATTTAGGCCCATTCCTGACATCCCTGAGCCACTGGTGGGACCCCCGTGTAATGACTTACACAGGCTATTGGACCATGGTGACATACAGATGGAGGATGTCCAGAGCACCTGCGACCCTCCACTGTTAGAACTAGAAATGCAGGAGCCTATGCCAGTATCTGAGGGGAACTCACAGGAAACCTCCCCATCCGGCACTCAAGAGGATGTCCCCCCTACCATAGCAACAGAGATTCTTAATAGGCGAGACAGGGTAATAAGACCAGTGAAACGGTTAACTTACGATGCACCTGGGGTGATTAGTGAGGAGCCTATACATTTAGCACACAGGTTTGTGAAAGCTAAAGTGGGCTATCTAATGCCTTTTGGAGGGGACCAATAAGTTGGTATAGTAGGGAATGTGATTTGTCGGGACGACAAATTCTTGGCTGGGGGGAGGATGTAAGCAGAGTCAGGATAAGCTCTACCCTGACATCTGGTGGAAAGAATTTCAGAGAGTGTATTTGCATAGGCACGCCTACCCTATCCCAGACTGCTGAGCGGTGGGACTGCTTGGTGACAAATGACTCACCCTCAGTTGGGTGGTACTTGCTAGACAAGGGACATGGGTTCCAAAACCCAGTGAAGTAGAGAGGCTGGGGACAGGTATCTGTGCCTGGTGGTGCAGTCTCCTTGTGGAGCCAGAAGCACCAGTTGCACCCCCTCCTCTCTCCACTGTGGAATGTCAGAGTTGATTTTTTATTCCCTCAAGAATCTAAATACAGGTGACTGAGCTGAACTCACTTTGGGCTAATGGTGCACTGGCACTGGGGCTCCCCCACTAAGAGCTGAGATCACTAAGAGTTGAAATCACAAAAAAGCTGAAATGACTGAGCTGAGAGCACTGAGTACTGTGCTAACTAGTGGGGGAGCCTGAAGATATGTTGTGGAACAGAGCAGCTGGCGGAGTGCAGCAGTTGCGGGGACGGCTGGAGCGGATCACGGGACAGCTGGTGGCAGCAGAGCGGCTGGCAGAGCGGAGTAGCTGTGGGACGGGTGGAGCGGCCCACAGAGTGAGCGGAGCCGAGCAGTTTTGCAGAGCAGCTCATGGAGCAGAGCAGCTGGTGGAGCGGAGCAGTTCCTGAGGACGGCTGGAGGAGCAGAGTGGAGCGGCTGGTGAAGCGGAGCAGTTCGTGGAGAAGGCAGAAGCAGAACCCACGGAGAGGCAGGGCAGTTGGCCCTGGACCACGTAAGGTGCCCCTTTCTACCCAGGCTGGGGGGAGGGACCTCTACAGATAGACTCTCGAACTCTGGGGTGGCATTGACCAGAGACTTTTGGGTTGTTGGACTTTGGGGTGATTGGACTTAAAACCCTAAGCGGAAAAAGGACAGTGCCAAACGTACTTGGAGGTGGGTTTTTGTTTATGGTTTGTGTTATAACCCTGTTTGTGGTGTTTCTCCAATGGGATGCCGCATTGATTCCTTCCTTTATTAAAAAAGATTTTGCTACACTCAGACTCCGTGCTTGCGAGAGGGGAAGTATTGCCTCCTAGAGGTGCCCAGGGGGGTGTGGTATGTGAGTGTCCCAGGTCACTGGGTGGGGGCTCGAGCCGGTTATGCATTGTGTTACTGAAACGGAACCCCTGGATACTGAACCCAGCCCTTGTTGCTGCCAACTAGAGGGGCAGAAGGGTTACAAATATATCAAAGGAATAAATACATAGGGGGGAGAGGAATTATTTAAGATCAATACCAATGTGGACACAAGAACAAATGGATATAAACTGGTCATCAGGAAGTTTAGACTTGAAATTAGACAAAAGTTTCTAACCATCAGAGGAGTGATGTTCTGGAACAGCCTTCCAAGGGGAGTAGTGGGGGCAAAAGACATATCTGGCTTCAAGACTAAGCTTGATAAGTTTATGGAAGGGATGGTATAATGGGATAGCTTAATTTTGGCAATTAATTGGTCTTTGAATATTAGCGGTAAATATACCTAATGGCTTGTGATGGAATGTTAGATGGGGTGGATCTGAGTTACTACAGAGAATTCTTTCCTGGGTGTCTGGCTTGTGAGTCTTGCTCACATGCTCAGGGTTTAGCTGATTGCCATATTTGGGGTTGGGAAGGAATTTTCCTCCAGGGCAAATTGGCAGAGGCTCTGGGGGGTTTTTGCCTTCCTCTGCAGCATGGGGCACAGATCATTTGCTGGAAGGTTCTCTGCATCTTGAAGTCTTTAAACCATGATTTGAGGACTTCAATAGCTCAGACATAATTAGGAGTTTGATACAGGAGTGGGTGAGATTCTGTGGCCTGTGTTGTGCAGGAGGTCAGATTAGATGGTCTTAATGGTCCCTTCTCACTTTAAAGTCTATGATTCTATGAATTGACAAAGGGGAACATTTGAAAATGACTGCCTTGTTTTTGCTCAAGCTTTGAAAATATCACTCACTGACTGAAACTAAATATGGAAAATTTGATCTCAAAGGGTAAAACTATCATAATACTATGAGTTGATACTGCAAGTGTTTTTTAGAATGGAAACCTAACATTCAAAGCTGTGACATTTTTCAGACATTTTTTTGCTGAAAAATGCAGATTTGGGTTGATTAAAATATTTCATGAATTCGTGTCAAATTTGCCAAATTGTTTTGGCCAAATCAAAGCAAAATTCCAAACATTTTGTTTTGACATTTTTGAAACCAAGAATTTTGATTTTTGATTCAAGATGACATTTGTTTAGAATTTTACTTCAATTTTATTTAAAAGCTAAAAAGAAACCTTCACAAATGAAATGAAAATTTTCATTTTGGATTAAAGAAAATATAGTTTGACCCAAAGCAATTAAAAAAAATTGGTTTGGTGACCAAAACAAAAAAACCCACTTATTGTTACAGTTCTATATACAATCTTAACCAGGAATCCACCTCTAAAATATTTCAAAGAAGTTGTTTTCATTCTAGCTTACTAACTACTGGGCTTTGTTTGACAAGACTGGCTGCATACGTTTTTGATCTGGAGCAAATACTTTACATAATTTAAAAACAGATCCATGAGTCTTTAGTTTTATTCTTTATAGTTGATAGAAATGCAAGTTAACAATTGTAACTATCTAGCAGTAACTGCCTCCTTGTGACACTGAAACAAATTAATTCCTGCTGCTATCTCCACTGACATCGACAGAGTTACCAACTGGGATGAATTTGCCCAGCTTTGTAAACTGCTTTAGAGTTTGATGGATGTAAGGAAAAATTCTCTTTATACTCTCCTCTACACGAACATGCACACCACTTTTTCCAGCACTCCTGCATACCTGACATTTCCCTGCACTCCTTTCTCCTAGTTTTTAGACCTTCCCTGTTGAATAGATTTAGTGCACCAAGGGCTACATCCATAAGAGGAAGCTGGCCAGTGCAACAGCCAAATTTTAGGTACCATGCCAGCTAGTGGAATTCATAACCCCAAGTTAGGCACGTAGGCATTGTGTGCGGAGAGGTAAGCACCTAAAAAGGGGATTTGTGAAAGCCAGAATGCAGAGCAGGGAGCTGCCTAAGCTAGCCAATAGGAATTTGCAATAAGAAAGATGGCCTTCTCCTAGAGTTAGGCACCTAAACCAGGTCTACCCTGTCTCCAATAGCTCAGTGCTTAGTACACTCACCCAGGTGGTAGGAGATTGAGAGTTCAAATCCTCACTCTGAGTCAAAGCAGGGATTTAAACCCAAATCTCCTATGCCCCACGTGCGAGCCCTAATGACTGGACTATGCTGTCATTCTCTGACCCAATGACTATTTACATTTGTATAAAAAACGTAACAGCTTCAACAGGAAATACTTACATAGTTTTGGGTTTAAATTCTCTGAATAAGATTATTTTTTAGTCTCTACTCATGGGGAAATTTTCAGTTATAAAGTATAATGACACAAAATGATCATTCTTTAAAAATAGAGAAACAAAAACAAACAAACATAAACCAAATCAACTCCCAAATCCTTCAAACATAGGCTATGCACAAGTTTTCAGTGAGTTTTAAACATAAGGGAAATTTGAAGTGTTTTGTTATTTTATTTATTAAGAACATTAGGGCAAGAAAGTCTGATGCAGGCTGCTATGTTTCTTAAAGGACAAGTTTTTAATTATTTTTAACTCACAAACTAATTAACAGATTTATTTGTAAATTCTCAAATAATTCAGTGCATGCTCAAAAAGCAAGTGCTGTAATTTTGAGAACAATTTGCTGTGTTTTTCATAGAATCATAGAAAGAAAGGGTTGGAAAGGACTGCAAGGAACCTCGGGTCAAGATGCAGGATTTCTTCATGCATAATGAAGAAGTTGACCTCTGATATAACCACAAAGCTCAATCCAGCCTTATGGAGCCTCTATGATAAAAGATTATTCCCTAATGGAACAGACGTAGCATATTGTGTATGATTGTTTCCACTCTTACAGTTTCTTTTACTCTTTTTCATCACATTATTTCTGGTTATCACTCTCTGAATCATGCAAAAATCCTTTCCCCTCCTTTAGTTTAACATATTTAAAATATATATAGTCTTACTACAATGGAGTTATCTTTTAGCTTAACTAACTGTATTAAATTCTTTTGGCCATTTGTCGTAAAGTAACCCCTCCAAACCCTTAAATATCTCTGTTTTCCTTTTGTTGATTGTCTCCTTATAATTCTTAGGCTTGGACTCCTGAAACTCATAATCTCTTTTTATACCTTGTGTCAGCAGTATCTGTAGGATTGCATGAAGTTATGGCTCTGAGTATGGAACACAGTATTAACAAGGGGTTTAATCTCATATCTCGTTTTTTATCCAGTATCAATTTCTGTGCTTAGATTTTTGCTGGTGTTATGGATTTTCAAGTTGTTCCTCCTAGTATATGCATATTTGTGCTGATATCATGCAGAATAGTATCCCAAACATCTCTAAGGGTCAGTAGTACTAGAACCATAATTGCATGCATGTTTTGTTTGTTATATTAATTTACACTATTTGACTGGATGAAAATAATGTTTTTTTCTGTAGCAGAAAATACTATTTTGATGACATAGTGTTCCTGCTGAATCACTAAATAATGCTCTGGACTGTCAAAAATATCTCTTTTGTGGCCTCAGAAGACTGTATCCTGGATCTCTGAAGCAAGAGGGTTGACCAGAGGCTAAATATTTCATATACTGCAGGCCTGGGGTAAATATTTTCTGCCGCTATCCAATACATCACATTTTCTTTAACAGCAAATAATAGAACTGCATAGTACATGTTATTTCTGCAGTGGCAACAAACAATTCATCATCACTGACCTTTCTATGATGAGAACAATCTGAAGGATAAAGACTTATTTAAATTTTGATATTTAATGTTTAAAATCTAAAGACTTAATTTTCATTTGTACTAGGCCTCTTTTCGCTGCTCTGGCAGTGAAAAGCGGTCTGAAAGTAAGCATAAACATAATTTATTTCCTCTTAAGAGCCCCTGTACACTAGCAGAGCAGAGTAAAGGGGTCTTGGTGGAAATGAGAATCAGGCCCTAATATATAGATATAGATGAAATATTATATTCAAACAAAGCATCCTCACTGACCTTTCCATGACAATGATTTAAAGAATAAGTAAAGACCATTTTAACATTACGTATACCACACGCATCTCACATGATGTGTTTCTACCAGTTTAAAAGTTTGACATGTATAGGAAAATGGGAAATGCCTCTTAACTGGCAAGTAGATGTATTTTAAGAGTATTCATCCAACTCTTTACCTATCCATGATATTGATCTTATAATAAACCTTCTGGATGATCCAGAGGCACTGTGTTAATCCCCAGGTCACCAGCAGAGGATGCTACAATCTCCACAGAACAGGAAAGGGAAGTAAATCCAGAGGCTAAAGGCAATCTGGTTCATGAGGGATCTGGAGGATGCATGACAGCAGGATCAGCAGGCTGGAAGCAAAAGTTTGTGGGCTGGCTGCACAGGAAGACGGGATAGCAGGTGGCCTAGGAGTTGTGGCCTAGCTGGAGGTCTGACAGCCAGCCACAGACAATCCCTGGCCCTAGCAGGAGGGCAGCGGTAGCTGCAGCAAGATGTCAATGGTCTGCAAACAAAAAGACAGTGTAGAGGGACACTTTTATACACATGGACCAGGCTGCCCCTAAGAGCTGGGTTAGGAACTGTTGGTTCACCTTTGCTTTCTGTTAAAGCAATTGTGTCTAGAGTATTTGCAGTCTTATTTCTGCCATAGTACAGCAACTTCTTATGATTCATCTGACTCTGATTGTTTGTGGGAACTCACTGAGGTCTAGATCCAGTACAGTCTAGTGCTTGGAGCACCTAGAGCGCTTGCCTCCAAGTTCCTGGTACACCCCACACTCTACCAGATACCAAGAGACTTTTGTTTTTCCATTGGAAAAAGCTATTTGCCAAAACCAAAACTGTTTGTGGGAAAGGGTTGCTTTCAGTGAATCTCACGATTATATAAAAATCGTCAAAAAAAGTTTAGAAATTGTTGAAATGTCTCATTTTTCCATGATAAAAATGAGGGAGATTTATTAGAGCAAGGTGAGAGCTCCAAGTTGCATGATAAGTGAAATGTGTCACACAGCTTTGCAATTTGTCACACAGTTGTCATTTAAATACTTGTACATATCCATGGACATACATAGCTAAGTATCTGGTGGAGTGCTGGATGTACCTCCCCAATTATCAAAAGTTCTTTCAAATGTTGTTTTATAACTAATTCCTAAATGTGTCTGATGCCTTTACTCCCCCCTAATGAATGCTGTCCTACTATGGTATCTGTCAGTATGAAAAGGTAGCTTCTTTGCCTGTTCAGAGCCAAAACTCGACATAGCACTGCAGTGTATTTAATTTTATCTCTTGTTGCATGAAAATGAAGATCAAACCCACAGTCACATTTAAGGTTGTTTGTGTCTTGGAATATAGAACATTAAAGAAAAGATGGGGGAAACATCGCCGTCCTTCGTTACTGTACCTGTAAAATAATTTGGAATACTTACTATTTAACGGAGACTGATTATCATCTTACATTTCTTGGCTTTGCCTTTTGTGAATATTGTCATTTGTGGGCATGAAGTTATCGAAACTGTACATTAGTAAGGCAACAAAACAAAACAAAACAGATGGTGCATTAACAATAGGGTTATTAAAAAAAGATAGTCTTCCAGATTCCGATGTATTCATTAATACATTTTAGACAATTTAATTGCTTCCTGAAACACTAATTGGAAGAGTTTCATTGGCAAAAGCCTAGTTTTTGTAATATCAACCAGGCACAGTGCCACGAAGAGCTTGAATGCTGTAATAAGGAAATGAATAGAAGATTTTTTAATGCAGTTTTTTTTTCTTTTAATGAAATCTGAACAAAGCAATACTAAAGCAACAAAAAAGAAAGAATTACAGAAGGAAAAGGTTTAGGAAGGACCGGATGTGTTGAAAATATGGGCAGTATTTTTGGCTTATGAAAAGTCAGCCCACATCAAGAGATGCAAGGCTAGGATTTGAGAGCACTGGCATATAGTGCAGTATAATTTTGTCAACACAACACAGTGCTATCCTGTGCATTTCTATAAACCTAAGTGATGGATACTTTTAAAAATCCTGTCTTCTGAAGCCAAAGTGTCTGTTCTAGAAATAGATGGGCAAGCTTGTTTCACCAGATTTCGAACCCACTTGACCATTGTAGGTTTGCAAGTTTGAGTCAGACTTTATTCAAATCATCTTCTATTTACAGGAGACTGTGGGGAGGAAAAAGGAGCAGAGAGGTGGACAAGAGGAAACAAAATAAATCCAGTTAAAATGGAGCAGAGAACTGGCAAAGTAAACAAACCAGTCAACCCCAACAGACAGAAAAATAAAATAAAAAAAAACTGAAAAGAAAAGAAAAAATATTGGGGGAGAGAAAAATCCAAACAGAAAAATAGACATAATTTACCGTCTGTCTGGCCTTCTAAGAAAAATTGGGCTTGGGCTTGCCTGTGAGGTAACAGTTAAACCTCAACTGATCCTGATTTAATGACTCAATTACAATAAGAGATTCCATCTGTGAAAGGGTCAGGGAGGACTAGGAAGAGAGGGAAGAAAACTCAGTGAGGGAGAAGACCCAGGAGGTGAGCGCCTTCCCCTGGGAAGGGCCTATGAAGAGAAAGCTGGAGAGAATGACAGGGAGCTGGTTATGCTCTTATGGCAGGCCCTGAATTAGGGCCTATCAAAGTACATCTACACTGCAATTAGACACCCACAGCTGGCCCATGACAGCTGACTCTGGTTTGTGGGGCTTGGGCTAATTGTAGTTTAGAGCAGTGAACCGTGGCCACAGGGAGCTGTGGGGGGCCATGCCTGCAGATGGCCAATGTAAACAAAATGTCTCATGGCTTGCCAGCGGATTACCCTGATGGGCCGCATGCCAAAAGTTGCTGACCCCTGATGTAGTCAGAGACAGGTCATCACAGGGCCAAAGAAGTGGTCAACAAGAGGTGCTGGCGCTACAGTAATGAGTAGAACTATTACTAAGCTAGCAAATAGGAGTAGCAAACAGGGGAATTTTGTGAGGGAGTTCTCCGGGTGAAGGAGGAGAGACTACGTGCTCCTTGGAGTGAATTTGTCTGCTAGTTTGTTTGTCTAGTTGGCTGGTTTGCTGTGTGCTTGAAGATTACAGTGTGGTCTGTTTTGAGGGCTGTGTGCTGAACCAAGCAGCCTGCTAGGCTAGGCTGAGAACTTACTAATGAGGCTCTAGCCTGCTATCCTTTGATCCTTTATCACTTTAGGATCCCTTGACAAAAGAGTGGAGCTAACTGAGAAAGAACAAAGGTTTAAAAAGCCAGCTTCTAGTGAACACATGCTAGTAAACAGTGGGCTGCAAACAGTTTGATCTGTTGCGGATTGTGTGTTTGGGGACTGTGTGGGAGTGGGAGTTCTACTAGCTGCTAGCTGAGTGTGCGCTAGCAAGATTTTAGCCGCCTGTCTTTGACCTTTGATCACTCTTGATCAGTCTTCCCCTGTGTGTTAATGAGGGGGCAGAGCTGACCTAGGAGAGAAGGGCTTCCTGGACCATGGGATACTGTTCCAAGAAGAAGGATTGCTGAGCAGAGATGGGGTCCCCCCTCAAGGAAGAGGAAGAGTATTTTGGATGCAGACTGTCTAACTTAGTGAGGCAGACTTTAAACTAGCTTCTGTGGGGACAGGAAACAAGAGCCCACAGGTATGTCCAGAATATGGAGACCTGGGTGAAGCTTCAGAATCTCGGGGGAACATGGGCAATCACAGCAGCGACAAAGTTTTCTCTAGCTATCCTCATTCTTTCTTCTCTTCCTTCTTCCTCTTAGTACTTATTATTTCTTTTTGCCTTCTACTTTTCTCTCCATTGTAAGTAGATGGGAAAGTAAGAATGCCAGGCCCTATCAAAAAGGTAAGTCTTGCATTTAGACCAGTATAGATTTAGGCTCACTCAGATCTATGGCAGTAAGGCATTCCATAGCTTGGATCCTGATTTTGAGACTGCTCTGTAGTAAGAGTTCTATTTAGGGCCATTCAGGTTGTTACATCTCTGTGGAGTGGGTTATGGATAGATATTTTATGTTCTTCTTCTCTGCTTATTTTGTGTTACCTTGAGCTACTAGTTTGTCAGTTCTATACAGTTCCATGGCACAGTTAGTTTACTCTATCATGGAAGAACTTTGAAAGATGCTTTAGTTCAAAGAAGAATTAATTCCAAGAAGTCTTATAGCCTGAGTTATAAAGATGGTCAGACTAGATGATCACAGTGGCCCTTCTGACCTTTATAACCTATGAATGCATGAAAACATAGTTATTCTTAGCATACTAAAGTCTCTGCCCAGATGAGAATGCAAGTAACATTCAACAACAGCATTTGTTCCCCTCATGAGTTTGAATTGTACTGAGAAGATAAATTCCACCAATTTTACACTGGATTTAAAATATTCTCCAAGCTACATCTCATGGCCATAGTTTCACCCGTTTAATTAAATGGCGGCACAATATATTGCTACTTCTATCTTTCTAAAATATGTCATGCGTGAGGAGAAACCAGTTTACACCGATTTTGCTTTATTAATAGTGCAGTAGTTGGGATTCAAACTTACTCTGGCCTGATAACTTCACAGTTCAGTACCGTTTCTATTTAAAAGAAGAAAATACTAAAGAAATTTGACAAAGTCTCAGTAAAGCAAGAGCAAAAAGCTGATTTTCATAAATTTTTCACTTTCCTGACTAGAGCAGAATTTGGGCTTTTTCATGTCATAAATTGATGTTGGATGTTAAAGTATTTTCTGTAAATTGGAGTAATAAATTATGAGTTTGAGGCCTCATATTTAACAGTGTGGTAGGCCTGGCCAAAGTACTCCCTTAGGAAATGTCACTTTTCATCTGTGCACACGGAGTAATAAAGAGATGCACCCTGGTGTTCCTTATGTTTTTTTCTAATATGTATGCAGTGTGTCACAATTTATAAAATGCACTTAGAGATCACACAGATATTTTTGAAATTACTACATTGGACATAATTGATAGGGGACGTGTAAGGCATTCTGTTGCTAAGCACAGTCAAATGAGCTCTCACTAACTAGAAGATAATAGATTTCTCACCTGTATTTGATAGCAAATTTAAGGCAACAAGATCAATAACCATGTATGTAACTTCAAGCAGACGAATAGTCCCTTTGAAGATAGCTGGTGTACTCACATGCTTGATGTTAGGCATCTCAGCCCCATCTCCCCCAGGCTTGAATTGTTGTTGCACCTCTTTTGGTACGTCTTCACCATTGAATTAGCCTGGTGATCACTGCCTTGGTTAGCCTAGCCTGGTGTAAGCATCTCCACTTCAGACACACTCACATTACTGTCACTGCTGTTTCTGTGCCTCTCCCATGTTTGGGGTGGGGTGGGTGGGATATCCTATGGTTCTTTGTGCTGAGAGGTTCTAGGATTCTTTCCCTAACAATTGTGAGATAACTTGTCTGTCCTTTAGAGGAAATTGTGGGCAGACATTGGAGGACCGTAAGTAGTTAAGTGATTTAGTTTGCATCCTCACTACAAAATAGGTGAGATGCAGGCCCAGTTAAAGCAAAGCCCAGGTTTTAGCCTTCACCCCCAACCAGGTCATCTAGTTTGGGCTTAGTACCTCCAAAATCTTCCCTTAGTAGTGTTTGGATGGCATGAATGTGTGAACTAAAACCCACGTAGGAGCCTAGCCTAAATCTGCAGAGAGAATGTACTGTAGAGTCACAGTCCAGAAGTCTAGGATGACAATCCACAACCTCTTCTTTGGACAATATTGGCTCTGTGTGTGGCATTCACCTGTCTTTAGAGTTATCTGTAGCTCTAATGATCAGCCTGCCACTCTGACAGGAGGGTAATCCAGGGAGTGTTTTAAATCTCTGCCTGTTTTAACACTGCTCCTATTGTGAAACACTAAGAGCTTGTCTACCCATTTAATTGAACCAAACTAATTATATCTGTTGTAATGTACACCATTCATTATTTTGGTTTAAGTCTGTGTGTGGCTGCTCTTATTTAAGTGTCCTATTTTGACATAATTTTAAGTCAGTTCCTTATCATCTTAACTAAATCAATATAAGGGCAGTTTGTGTTACGCTGAAAGACGTGTCCACATGCAGACTTAAAACAAAATTTTGAAGGGTGTTATTTATAACCACTATAGTTATTTCAGTTCCATTCTCCATGTAGATAAGCACAAAATGATTAAAGTAAAGTAGGAGCTAGCTATTAGAAGTGCAGGGATACACCTAATGCAAAGGTAAAAAAAATCTGAAAAAGTTCTCACACATTATATTATATCATCCATATTCCTTACCAAAGCTTTTCACTCTTGCAGGGCAGCAGTGCATTATCTCAGTTTACGTCACATGTTGCTCACCGTGAAATTACACTGCTCTACAGCCAAAATGCTTCTGAAATAAATGTAGTCCAACTTTACTAATTCTGCGTCACTGAGAACGAAAATGATGCTTAAAATTGTTGATTGGCTCTAGTTTTCAAGATATGCTATTGGGTCAGTATATACGACCCTTGACTTGGGAATGGCGGAGGATAAGTGAGTTATAAAGGGAAGGGATCTCAATTTAAACCAGAAATGACTAAAATACATCTTTGACTGGATCTCTGAATAAATCTATGACTGGGTTTGGAAAGTACTTTCTTTTTAGGCAAAACAATGAACGATGCAATCTGAAGCTGGTATTGCATCATACATGATATGAATTGCATCCTGTTATTCCTAGAAGTCATGGATGATGCAATCCTAACGAAGCTTACATCACTCTGCTGAACAAATTGCCCTATATCAGCTCTAGAAATCATGCAGTGTCGTGCTCTCTTATTTGTCAGTGTTTGATTTTGCAAAGGGACACATTTCTGTTTAGCCAAAGTGAGCAGAGATGCCTCGTACTTGTGTGAACAGTGCAGATAACTTCTGCTATGTTTGTGGTGAAGTGACTTTTGCATCACAAAAAATGAAGTATAACCACTCTGGTTAAGGAAGCCTATCACCTTTATTTTGGCTGCAAAATTGGAGATCAGGACAAGAGGTGGGCCCCACACATATGCTGCAACACTTGTGCAACAAATCTTGTCCAGTGGTTGAACAGGAAAAGGAAATCTATGCCTTTTTCAGTGCCAATGATTTGGAGAGAGCCAACAGATCATATCAGCAATTGTTACTTCTGCATGGTGCCTCCAGTTGAGAAAGGTGTGTCAAAGAAGAACAAGTGAACTCTGCATTATCCAAACATTCCATCAGCTATACGCCCAGTACCCCACAGAGAAGGACTGCCGGTTCCTGATGCACCAGAATCATTCTCACTTGAAAGTAACCATAAACACATGAAAAGACCTACGTTTACAATTTATGATTAAAACTCTACTATCTACACAATATACGTAGACATAAAATGTAAAAACTTAAATATCTTAGAAACAGTAGCCAATCAGTTGTTTTGTCATATTTGAATTCAGCACAACAAAATACATAATAAATATCACATTTTATCTCTGAAGCAGACCACTTCTCAAAAATTGTAGACCAGTGTTATTTAACCTATTATTTATAATAAACTCCTTTGTCAGTGTTGAGGCACATGGAATATTATAACAAAGACCTTTAGTAAAATCCTGCCCCACTGAAGCCAATGGGAGTTTTCCCACTGAGTTCAATGGGGCCAGCATTTCATGCCTTTAATGTGACAAGAATTAACCTTGGCGTACACCTGTGTCATTCAAAATAATAATGGAAAAGTGAATAGGGCTGGCAGAGAACAAGAATTTTGTTTTGAGAAAAATTTAGATTCTTCGATTCTTCTCCAAGATCTGTTGAAACTGTTCATATGGAATAGAAAGAAAACACATGCAACCCCCTCCACCCGCCCCTTCCCTCTAAAAAAAAAGAAAAATAGCCAATTGTCCAGTGTTTTAGGTACTCATCTCCAGGATGGAAGACCTAGATTCAAGCCCCTGCTTGGCCTGGTATACCAGGATACAGATACAATTTCTCTCAATCAATCCTGTTCCACTTTGTGTAAATGACTAACTATTCATTGTGCAAGACGGATGCTATAGCCTGCTGGTTAGGGCACCCCTTTTGCATGTGAGGGGCCCATGTTAAAGTCCCTGCTCCTAAATCTCCTGCATCACAGGAGAGTGCCCCAGTCATCAAGTTATTGGGGGTGAGAGTTTCTCTTTTCATTTTTGATGAAAATATTGTCAAATTTATCTTCAAAACAGTGTTTTGCAGTTTTTTTTAATCTCGAATAAGGCACTTATTCATGTACTTTTAAGTACTTGAAACACTAGTTCTTTAGGAGTAGACTTCACTGATCTAAAATGTATGAGTGTTTGCTAGCCTTAATACAATAACTAGTTTTGTTATGATACAACTTAACATTTAAAATGTCACATTTTAGTTAACCTTTCTCTCCCTGTTCCATATGCAGAGCCAAAGCCTAGTTCCAATGGAGTTATTAGGAGTTTTGCTGTTGATTTTAGTAAAACTAAGGTTGAGCTATAGGAACAAATGCCAACTGAGATTACTGAAAATTCTGTCTGTGGGTTAAAGGAATAATCATTCTCCTTATATTTCAAGTTTCAGACTATTTCAAGTGAAGCACCATGGATGCTGCAGTCAATGATGCTGATCAGCAGCACCATTTGACTTGCCTATAAAGATAAATGGGGAAATGTACTGAATAGTAGATGTCCCTGAACTGTAGCAAAAGAAAATGATTTAAAAGGGGAAAACTTCAAATGTTTTTTATATTAGAATTGAACAAAAAAAAGTTTAGAGGGAATATCGAAAAGACAAATTAGGTCAGAAAATAACCCACCCAGCCCTAGCAGGGAATATGAAGGTGGGATTTAAATTGGTTTTAGAAAATTTTACTCACAAGATTATGTGAAGGCAGAGATTTGAGTATCAAAAAGAATTACAGTTTAATGACTCAAATGCTTTCATATGATCCTAAATGGACTCAGCAAGAGCTGCTTGTGATGTTCTGTCTGCCAGTCTTCCCTGTATATGTGCATTCTCTTCCTAAAGCGCTCATTGTGATCTTGGTAAAGGAAATTCACATACTAATGATGTCCCATAGTGTACCTTATGAAACATTTAAAATGGGCTGTTATGGATACAGAGTTTAACAGGGAGCAACTAATTGTTTATGCTGGACTAGCCTAGACAGTGGTCGTGGGTTTCATTTTCAAACTTTAATATTGTATGGCTTGAACTTCCAGGATAAAGTTTCTATAATAGATGATTCAATAGCACATAGCCATTCAGTGGAAAGCATACTGTGCATATTTTTACACAAAACTCTCTCTAGACTATATGATGTTATTTACGAGGTCTAGCTGTGGCTATGCTAATGGCTGTAAAAAATCAGACCCTACCTGCTAGCATACTAGAATGCCTGTTGTGCCGGCTTCCCAAACTGCTGGTTTATTAATGATCTTGAAACTGAAATAGTAGGGCACGAAGAAGCGTTAGAACGACTTACTGATCTGTCACAGACATTTGCCAAGAAAATGAAACTCATTGAGTGGGGAAAGCACTAGGGAGGCCAATGAAGAACCAAATGTTCCATTTTGTGATTCATCTGACCTTTGCCTTCATGAGATCTAAATAGAAGGAAAATTGCCTTTGTCATGCTGGGTAAACATGTTGTCCTTAAGCTCTAGCATTATGTGGATTCTGTGCAGCATTTGCTTATTACATTAAAAGAGAAAGAGTCTCGTTGAAATCACAGCACATCCCAGGCTTAAATTAAAAAAGTGAAGACATTCAAAGTTGTCTTGCACTCCATCTGTAACTGATGCACTTGTACTCACTGCTACTAAAAAGTATGTATGGGATGAAAATGAGCCAAAGGAATGAATCTGAAATCAGGAAAGTTTCCTAATAGTCAAAGCTCTTAAACTGTAGACTCCCAACCTTCCCAGTTCTATTTGTCGGTGTTATACACCTTTTGCATACTCATATCGTAAGCTCTCTGGGGCGGCAACTTTATTACTTGTTTGTAGAGCGCTGAGCACAGTATGCTCCTAATCCTGAACCAAGATTCCTACACAATGACAATAACAATAAAAAAAGTAGGATTGTCTAAGGTGGACAACTCCCACTTTATTGGTGCTCAGCTCTGTGAAGTTGAAAATCCCACCCAGCAAGCAATGTTTTTCAAGGGACAGTAGTGGAAATGTATTTACTGTGGAGAAAAATTCTGCCCTGGCAGGGAGGGGAGAGGGTGAGATGTGCTTCGCTTTTCTGCCTCTGAATCCTTCCCTTGCTGTCAGATGTCACTTAGGGCATTAACAGACCTCTGTCATTGCTCTTTCAGTCCTGGGCCACTCTTTGCATGTCCTCTATGTTGAGTCCTATAAGTTTCCCCTCTTCCCTTCTCTAATTGATTAGCGTATTTGAAGTACATAAAAATACTTCAGATGAACTAAATAGGAGTCGTGACTGCATTCCAGGGGTGAGTGAAATAATATGTCTGTGCTCAATGTAGGAAGTGCTTTAAATAGTTTAAATGAAGTTACCTAAATATGTTGTTTGAAATTATTACATAGCGTAATGTTTAAAAGAGCATCCTGGGTGAGAGTTGTAACTCTGAATCTTGGCAGCTAATGGGGATTGGATATATTGCATTATTCTAACACTGTTTAGATCTTTCTGTTTAATTTAACACTCCTGGAAGAAGCTGCGGTTGGAGCCCTGGAGAACAGATTCACAAAGGGATTTTGCTGTTGCGATGCCTAACATCTAGGCATTCTCCAGTGGAATTCACAGCTTTGAGTTAGGCACTCTGGCTCCCCATGTATATTGAGAGTTAGACACCTAAGAAAGGGATTCAGAGAGGCCGGCAAGCTGAGCGGGAAGCTGCAAAAACTAGCCAGTAGGAAATGCCAAGTAGAGGGGCAGGGCAGGAGTCTCAGCTGTGGAACCCCTTCCTGGAATTAGGCACCTAAGCCAGGGGAGGTTGCCTATGCCCTAGCAGACCAAACCCAAAGAGAAAGATTGACACCTCTCCCCACCCCTTTATTCCCAATTTTAGGTTAGGGTACTCTTCTGGGATGTAGGAGACCTGATTTGAAGCAGGGAATGGAACACAGGTGTCCCACATCCCTGGAGAGAGCCCCTAACCACCAAGCTATTTGGGGAAAATGTGTGTGTGTTTCTCAGTCACTGTTGAAGCTGTTCCTTTAGGTAAAACTAATTAAATACTTGTGGGGTCGGAGAGAGTGATTCTATAGCCCAGTGGTCAGTCCACTCACCTGGCATGGGCGAGTCTAGTTAAAGTCTAATGCTCCAATGAGTATTTACATATTTATACAATGTGGAACATGGGACATTGAAATCCATCCTAGAGTACCCAATAGTCAGGTGGTTAGGGCACTCTCCTGAGCTGTAGGAGACCTACATTCAAGTCCCAGCTCCAGCTCATGTATTCAAACCTGGGTTTCCCACAGCCCAAGTGAGTGCCCTCATTACTAGGCACACAGACGCCCACCAGCCAGCCCCCAAAATTCCAGACCTGCTCACCCAGCTGCCTTTAGTGCAGGGTAGGTATCCTCAGAGCACACCAGCTGGACTAAGACCCACAGGCAAAACACATGGAGGAGTGTGTCTAGGGTGCAGAGCAGCTCAGTAGCATCAGGACTTAAAAAGTTTTGTACATACCCACTGGTAGAAACTTAGGCATGTAGGCAATTAAGGCACCTACAGGGTTAGTTGGCAGCAAGTGGCACCTAAATGTTGAATCAGGCACCTTAAAAGTGCCTACATCCCTGTGTGATTCTAGCTCAGAAGTCCTGCATTTACCTATAATTTAGGTACAGCATGAGCAGCAGAAGTACAAACTGCCGCAAGGTGTATTATGCTTTGACACTATCTGGGTGGGGTTGCTTCTCATAGGATTGAGAGTCTTATCCTCTGCATCTCTGCTGGCACTACTAATTTTAAAGTTCAGTTGGTGGTAAGTTTCTCATTTGATTGTGTGAACTGGACTTAGATTCCCGACATATTACTGTATACATGGTAAAAATTTTCAGAGCCAAATTCTGAGCTTGCTGAAATCCATGCACTCCTGCAAATTTCCATGAGTATCCCTAGGGTGTAAACTAGTGCAGAATTTGACCTTAAGGGCTGCATCTACTCTGTGATAAAAACCCCACGGCACTGAGTCTCAGAGTCAGGATCAACTGATTGGGCTTGCAGGGCTAAAAATTGAAGTGTAGATGTGTCCCCCTTGCCAGGGTATCAGAGCCCAGGCTCCAGCATGAACCAAAATATCTACACTGAAATTATATAGCCATGGCCCTGCCATGGGTCTGTTATTGGACTGTAGTCACATCCTGAGTCACTGCTGATTTAGGTTGACCTAAAGGTCAGAGGATCTCTATCTTGTTAAAACTCCCCTGAGTCATCCAACCTCCCTTTAGCCTCTTATATTTAATTATGTTTGGTTGCAGTTAGAGGTTAAGAATGCTTGTTAGACACAGAAAAGGTGTAAAACATAATCCAGTACTGTCTCCAAACTAGTACTCTAACAAACACTAACCATACATCTAAAAACCATGTTAGTATTGATCTTGAGTCACATCATATTTGCACTTTCTCCATTACCTGCCTAGTGCCTACCAGTGGGTTAGCAATGCACAGAAGGACACAACCAGGCAGTCAAACCAATGGATTAAAGATATCTGTATGTCTGCACAGTTTAACTTCCCACATATCAAACTTGATTCCTTATTACCCTCCCCAGGAATGAATTTATTTAATTGGAGTATGTATTTTCTGAACTTTATGTGCAACTAGCAACACCTCAATAATAAGAGTTATAAATAATAATAATAAATGATACAATTACACACACACACTTTTACATATAAATTAAAGGAGTTTTTTTTTGTTTTTAGATAGGAGGAATTATTTGCTCCAAATATCTCAAACTGATGTTTGGCTATTTGGAAAAGGCAAGTGATCATGTCTCCACGAAGGACAAGAGAAAAATTGCAGGGAGTGAGACAGCTTGCAAAATTTCCATTTTGCAGATAAGAAATAATGTCAATTTCCTCCAATGTTTCTTATTAATTATTTTACTTATGTAGATTTATACACACTTTGGTGTTGATCATTTGGAGCAAAGGCATGCCTAGTATATTATCAATTTGTTTTCCATTTTTTCCCTTTATTGTTTAATATGTTGCTTTTTAAAATAACATGCTGTAACTATTTCTTTCACTGCTAACTCCAAATACCATTCTCTGTACTATTAATTCCTTCCAAGAAAACTCCCCTTTCCCATATGTTTTAGACCTAAATATTTGATCAAATCTACCTATATTTATAAAGTCTTATGTGATAGTTTTCTAAATGAATTATTGACATATTATAGAACAAGTAGGTCTCTGTATATTCTTGATTAGAGAGCTACTGTTCTGGAGAAAAGTTTTGTAAGATTTGCTATTTTCAAACATACATGTGCTCCTTTATTATTAATTGTATTTTATTTCTCCTACACTACCAGTTACTATCAGATTCCTCACATTTTTGGTTTCTATTACTGAACATTTTTTTCATAGGTTTCGTTCCCCTAAAGTGGGCTTCATGAGAGTTTCTGACAACCTTGAGCTTGCTAGTATTGCTCTTTGTATTTTAGTAACATCCAGAACCAACTGAGACTGGGACCCCATTGTGCTAGGAACTGCGCATGCACACATAATAAGAGGCAGTCGCTGACCTGAAGATTTACCATCTACTGTCACCAACTGGGAAGTGA
Source organism: Gopherus flavomarginatus (assembly GCF_025201925.1). Taxonomy (NCBI): domain Eukaryota; kingdom Metazoa; phylum Chordata; order Testudines; family Testudinidae; genus Gopherus; species Gopherus flavomarginatus. Next base: position 198,777,627 of record NC_066620.1, on the reverse strand, counting down.
GAGGTCTCACCTAGTGGTCAGAGCAGGAGCAGGGGTCAGGCTACCAGAAGATCAGCAGCGGGTAGTGGGAGCTGGTATTGCAGGGGAAGCAGTCCTAAGCAGGGAGTACCCTGTTGCATGGACAACTTCGTGTCCCTGTGCTTGCTTCAAATAGAAGTTAGGAACCAACCAGGACTCCTAATGTTCTGCCAATCAGAATCCAGAACTGGGGTCCTCTGTAAGAGTTCAGCTTCTATTCTGGCATCTGTTAGCAAGTCACTGGGTAGTAGGTTGAAATGTACTTGACCCAAAGGGCCTTGTAGACTAAGGTTCAAGACCCATCGTCCCTGACATCACTCCTTCCCAACGGGTGCCCTTAGGGTAATTCTTATGGACTGCTTGTACAAGTGTACATTTTCTGCAGGCTCCCATGTGCCCTCCTAAGCACATACCCCTCCCAGTCAATAAGATACCCGAGCCTACCACATTTACATTTAGAGTCCAGGATCTCATGATCTTGGACATATTCTTCATAGCCCTGTAGCTGTACCAGTGAAGGAGATGGCTGGGTTCTGTGAGGGAAAGGATTTTTGGTGTGGAGTTTGGAAAGTGACATTTGAAACAGCAGGTGAATCTTTGGAGAGTTGAGTAGTTGGACCCAAGGAGCTTTGACCCATAGATTCGTAGTTTGCATTGTTGTATGCAAACTCCACATAAGGGAGAACTGAAAACTGATATAGTATTGCAGACATTGCTTGAGAATTTGGTTGGTCCTTTCTGTTCTGCTGTTGGACTGGGGATGGCCAGCAAGTGCAGGGCCTCCTGCCAGAACCAAGTCATGAACTGAGACCCTCCCTGCCATCAGAGATGATTCACTTTGCAAGGCGGTGGAGATGGACTACATGGCTAATCCACAGCTGAGCTGTCTCTTCAGCAGAGTGGAGGCCTGTGCAAGGGATGAAGTGGTCCACTACTGTCAAAGTTGTTGTAAGTATGTTGGAATCTGGTAATTCTACAATGAAATCTACGGCTTTGGCTGACCAAGGTCAAGATCAGGTGTCCAAGAGCTGGAGAAGACTGCAAGGTGTGTTGGTGTGGGCACAAATATCACAGGAGTCAATGAATGGCTGTATTGTCCGGTGCATCTGTGGCCACCAAAAAGAGCACGGTATTAGTTATTGGGTCTTGACGTGCTCCAAGAGCCCTGCTAGGGGAAAATCTTGGCATAATTGCAGGACTGCAACTCTTGAGGGAACATAGTCACAGACCCTTAAGTATGTGATCAGGATTCATGCAGTTGCTTGTTTGTTTGTCAGGGAGAATTCCTGAGGCTGAGGCAGAGTTTATCAGTCTGAGTATATCTTGGTGATTAGCTGCACTGAGGAGGTTATGGGATTTGGGAATGAGGGTTGGTTCCTGGCTGGGGCCTTGTGGGTTGGTACTCTGTCTTCAGGACATGGTGTCATCCTTACCATTTTTGAATACCGAGCAACATATGATAATAAAATCAAATCATGAGAAAAATAGGGCTCACCGAAGCTGCTGTTGGTTTAAGGCTTTCGCCCTACCTTTGCCTTCTAGATTTTTACAATCAGTGAATACTTGGTCCATCTGGTGAACTCCTTCCAGGTAGTACCACCATGCTGCAAAATGCATTTTTTATTTCCAAAAGTTCCTTATCAAGTATTTTGCAGTTTAGCTCAGCGGAGGTGAGCTTCCTTCAGTAATAAATGCATGGGTGTAACTCTTGTTCAGAACCAAGTTGTTGGGAGATGACAGCCCCAGTCGCTGTATTGGAGGCATCGGCTACTACAATGTAGGCTTATGTGACATCTGGGTGAGTCAATATGAGTGCGTAGTAAAGGTGAGTTTCAGATAAATGAATGTATGCTGTGCCTCAGGAGACCAATGGATTTGGGCATTTTTCTGCAGGAGAGAGGTGAGGGGCTCATTTTGTTTTGAAATATTCAGAATAAATCATCAGTAAAAACTGGTGAACCCCAGGAAGCGTGTGGGGAGTCAGCTAGTCTTGGGCAGCTTGGACCTTGTGTGGGTCCACTTGGATCCCTTATGGGAATAAGATGAAGCCCAAGAATGCTGTGAAGGCCTGACCTACGGCACACTTCTCAAGCTTGGCATAAAAGCCATGCTGCCATATATGTTCCAGGACCATTCAGATGTGAATGGTATGCTGTTTAGGGTAGTTAGAGAAGAACATTATACCATCTAGGTAGACTACTACATACTGGTCCAATATGTCTTGGACCATATCATTTATGAAATGTTTGAAAGTATCTGGGGCAATGGTCAACTCGGGGCATTATGAGATATTAATAGAGACCGTACTTGGTTTGCAAGCAGACTTCCACTCATCCCCTTTCTCTGATTCACATGAGGTTGTATGCTCCCTGGAGGTCCAGCTTGGTGAATATACAGGCAGCTTCCATGTGATCCAGCAACTCAGGAATCAGGGGTAGTGGATAATGATTCCTGATACTTATCTGATGCAAACAGCAATAGTCAACACAGAGTTGGTGACTGCCTTCTTTCTTCATGATGAAAAGGATCGATGTGTCAGCTAGCGGGGTCAACTTGCGGGTAAATCCTTGGCCGGGTTCTCTTGGACATATTCACAGAGTGCTGTCACCTCAGCTTCTGACCTGGCATAAGTTCATCCAAATGGTAGTTTTGCTTCTGGCTGCAGCTGTATTGGGCAGTCATTGTCCCAGTGCAGAGATGGAGTTTCCACATTCCTCTTTTCAAAAACATCATTGTAGTCTTGGTATTTTGAGGGGTGTTGAACAGAAGCTTCTGCCTGAGTAGCTGCCCTGGCCTGAGCCTCTTGAGGTTCAGATGCTGGGACACGATCTATCAATTCCCAGTAGTGCTGCTGACAAAACTCTGATGGAAAACAGAGTTCCTGTGCTTGACACCAAATGAGTGGACTGTGGAGGGCCAGCCAGAGAAGACTGATGATCAGGGTAAAATGTGGAAAATGGGATTACACCTAATTGCAATGTTTCTTGGTGTCCATTAATCATGGCCTCCAGGGAAATTGTTTCTTCTGTTACTGGACCAGAAGACAAAGGGAACTGATAACAGTGTCTAAGGTTGGGCGTGGCCTCAGGTTGCAGGGGAATCAGCTTGATCTGGGTTGCCACTGCATCTATGAATCAGTCAGCTATGCCTGAGTCAATGAGGGCTGAGTAGGATGGAAATTTTCAGGTATGTGCAACTGGACTGGAACCTGCAAGTGGGGAGCTCTGGGACAAATCTCAAGATTTATTCCAATCAAGACTGAAGTGTGGGGGAGCTCTTTTCTCAGATTCCTTGGAGTTCATATGGGGCAAGGAGAGCTGGAATGACCTGACTAACCACAGCAGAAGCAGAGATGGTGCTGGATTCATTGTTCCTTTTTTACTGGGGTGAGCAATTGAGGGCCCACAGCCACTTGCAGTGGCTTGACAGAGGGCATTGATGGAGAGGTCATAGTACATGGATAGGAGACTTGCAAGACCCCTACTTTGTTCCTCCCTTCATTGCTGTAACTGATTGTCTATACAGATGGTGTGATACATGAGAGCATCCAGACTCATAGGCATCTCCACCTGGGTTAACTAATCTTTAATTTCTTCTGGCGGGCTCTACCAGAACTGGTACAGCTATGTTGCCTTGTTTCAATCTCTACTGGCTGGGAAGAAGTGGAATTGTGTGGCATAGAACATTACAATGCCCTACCACTGCCAGAGTTTCTGTAGGGCAGCCTCTGTCATTCAAGCTTGGTGCAGATTGTCAAACAATACTAACGTGGCTTGGAGGAAGATCTCCCAGTTCAAGATTACTGGACTGTCACACTCCGAGAATGGGGAGGCCCAGTCTAATACTTCCTCATATAGTAGGCTGACAACCATGCTCACCTTTGCATGGTCAGTAGTGTAGGATGGAAGATGCATCATGAACAGGAGATAGCATTAGTTTATTGGCTGATGTATTAGGGCATATAGTTCTATGAGCTACGTCTGGAGTGTGGTGTTTTCAGCACACAGCTGCCTGACTTGCTTCTGCATAGCTGGGTCTCCAAGGTCAGCTGGATAACCTGCTCCTGCCAGGCTTGATTGTCCACCTGAAGATGGGTAACCCACTTGGATATGTCTAGTGATCCTGAAGGGTTAGACAGGTCCATTCTGACAGCACCAGATCCACTCCTGTAGCCTCAGTGCTCCATGCAAACTGTCATAACTGGGATGTGGGTGGTCTAACCTAGTGCTTGGAACAGGAGTTGGGGGTCAGGTCTGGGCAGATAACAAGAGATCAAAGTCCGAGACAGGCCAGAGGTCACACCAGGAGTCAAGTAGCAGGAGGTAGGCAGAGTGAGATTACCAGGAGATCATAGTCAGGCAGTAAGAGCAGATAGCACAAGGGCAGCCATCCTAAGCAGGGGAAATCTAGCTGCACGGACAATTTCCTGTCCCTGTGCTTGGTTTAAATTGAAGCTGGGAACCAATCAGAACTCCCAGCTTTCAGCCAAATCCTCTGTTAGAGTTCAGCTTCTGTTTTGGCACCTGTTAACAGATCACTGGGTAGCAGGTTGGATCTTACTAGCACCAAAGGGTCCTATAGAACAAGATTCAAGACCTGGGGTCCCTGATATCTATATACACAGGACAGACAAACTGTAATGGAGAGAAAACGTAGTAGAAGTGCAGTAGAATCATAGGATTGGAAAGGACCTCGAAGGAGGACTAAGTATTATCTAGAATCATCCCTGGAAGGTGTTTATCTAACCTTCTCTTAATAATCTCCAATGAAAGAGATTTCACAACCTCCCTAGGCAATTTATTCCAGTGCTTAACTACCTTGATAGGAAGCTTTTCCTAATGTCCAACCTAAACCTCCCTTGCTGCAATTTAAGCCCATTGCTTCTTGTTCTATCAGAGGCTAAGGAGAACAATTTTTATCCCTCCTCCTTCTAACAACCTTTTATGTACTTGAAAACTATTATCTTAGTCTTAGTCTTCTCTTCTCCAGACGAAACAAACCCAATTTTTTCAATCTTCCCTCCTAGGTCATGTTTTCTAAACCTTTAATAATTTTTGTTGCTCTTCTGGTCTCCAATTTGTCAACATCTTTCGTGAAATGTGATTCTCAGGACTGGACACAATACTCCAGATGAAGCATAACCAGCATGGAGTAGAGCAGAAAAATTACTTCTCGTGTCTTGCTTACAACATTCCTGCTAATACATCCCAGAATGATGTTTGCCTTTTTTTTTTTGAAACAGCGTTATACTGTTGACTCATATTTAGCTTGTGATCCAGTATGACTACCAGATCCCTTTCTGCAATACTCCTTCTTAGGCAGTCATTTCCCATTTTGTATGTGTGGAATTGATTGTTCCTTCCTAAGTGGAGTACTTTTTATTTGTCCTTATTGAATTTCATCCTATTTACTTCAGACCATTTCTTCAGTTTGTCCAGATCATTTTGAATTGTAATTCTCTCTTCCGAAGCACTTTCAACCCCTCCCAGCTTGGTATTGCCCTCAGAGTACTCTCTATGCCATTATCTAAATCATTGATGAAGATACTGAACAGAACTGGACCCAGAACTGATCCCTGCGGAACCGCACTTGACATGCCAGTCAAGGTCAGTGGTAGAACCGGGAGCAGAGCTCAGAATTCCTGCTCCCTGTGCAGTACTGCCTCCTATTTGTTTGGTGACCGGTCTAATTTCACTATCTGATAGTGGTAGTTTCCATTTACTTTTTAATTTACATATTGGATTGGTCTTTTGAAGACTTACCGGTACTTCATCCTTTGGGTGGAATTAACCACAGTGCAGGAAATGGTGGCTACAGGCAGATCAGTCACACAAGAGTCTCTGCATCCTCTTTGTGCCAAGAAGTGTGTCTCCAGACTGGTTCTCAACAGGGTGATGTGGAAAAGGAGTTGAAGTGGAATCCCAGGCAGGGTCATGGCTTCTGTGACTGTGCAAATCCAGTGGTCCCAAACTCCTGCATAGTGGCATAGATGGGTAACTAATACAGTGTATATACCCTGGCTGTAGCAGGGGCATGTAGCTGGTTGGTGGCCTGCCAATAAATTGAGGTTGTGGATTCTGACACTCCATAAAGTGCCTAACACTTACTCAGGGTTTTGTGCCAAGAAGGGTGAATTCTATCTCCAGTACAGATGAAGAACCATACTGTATATGTACTGCATTGTTGTATATGCAACACATAAAGTGCCTTATCCAGAGAGAATGGATTCCTATAAGAATAACTAAACCCACAAAAATGTTGAATATTTTATGAAATTATATTTTAGTTTGGAAGTTATATGCTAGGACTGTATTGCTTTCTTCCTCTGAACTCCCAGAACACTCTTTAAAATATGATAATGCTTCTGACAAGCCTTTCATGGTTTAGCAATTTCTTTCAAAATAGGAAATAAATTACATCTCCGAAAATTGTTCATACATTTGATCTAGCCTGATCAAAAATCCCATCCATCAGGACTGGACAGAATTTCTTAAAGCAGTTTACTGGGTTCAAGTTCTCCTTGTTGGTTTAAGAAAAGTGTTATGGGTCAGAGTATTTCTATTATCTGACTATTTTCAAATACTCATTTCCCTTTTCCCATCACTGGATAAAAATCTTCATTGGCTCTCTGTATTAAAGAGCTCATGCTGATACCTCTGCTAACTCTATATTCTCACCTTAGAGCTTTATCACTGAAGTATCTGAGCACCTATTCACATGAGCCCCAATTCTGAAAGCTTCTCCTTACACCAGTGCAAATCCTCATTGACTTCAACTTCTCCCTACAAGCAATGGAGAAACGGTGGACCTTAAAAATTCACAGATTTATGCTGTTTTGGACCAAGGGAGAAGCAAATCCCAAGGGCACAGGTCCCTAAAGGAGAATGCACTGATAGAACCCTCTTCACTTTTATAGTATTGGTGTTGCAGCTAAAGCACCTCTGTTGATCATAACTGTTGCAGTGTGGCATGGAGAAAGATAGCCTCTTAGATAAAAACATGCACAGGTAGTGGTGTTACCTATTGCCATTAATGCAATGTAGTTCAAAATAAGAAGTCTAGTGTATGAACTTCTATGTTGCATTTCAGATATTTTACTCAGACTTCTATACTTCTATACAGGCCCATCACCATGATATTGCAGTACCCATAGATAAATACCTACAGTATTAACATCAAATAGTTACAAATTTAACTATTTAGTATTATTTATTTTATTTATTTGGATCATAGTAGCAGCTAGGGAGCCCAACCAAGATAAGGGCATTGTTGTGTTAGATACTGTACTGTATAGTAAGATGGTCCCTACTCTGATGATCTTACAGTTTAAACCTACCCTGATGATCTTACAGTCTAAACAGACAAGACAAAGAATGGATGAAACACAGAAAGGTGAAACAACTTGCCCAAAGTTACAGAGCAGGTCAGTGGAAGAAACAGAAATAGAATCCAAGTCTCCAGAGTCTCAATTTAGTGCACTATCCAGTAGAAGACTATGCTGCTCTTATTCCAAACAGGGTCTAGAATTGACCCTTACCCACTACTAGGACTATTTCATTTCCTCTGAGAGATTACTGCTTATTGTGAGGTGGCTGTCAGGTTATTTATTACTGAATCAGAACAGGAATAGTAGATGAGTTTGCTGAAGTTGAAAAATATTTGGTATAACAGAAAATCTATTAGAACCACTCAAAAGAAATTCCAATTAAAAAATGAACAAATATTTCCACTAGAATGGGTTACCTAGGGAAGGGGTGGAATCTCCATCCTTAGAGGCTTTTAAGGCCCAGCTTGACAAAGCCCTGGCTGGGATGATTTAGTTGGGGTTGGTACTGCTTTGAGCAGGGAATTGGACTAGATGACCTCCTGAGGTCTCTTCCAACCCTAATATTCTATGATTCTATGATTTTTGGCTCTTGTGTTTATTTTTTCCGAAGCTTGCTGGCTTAGACGATCTGTGCCTCTTAACTCAATCTTTATTTTTTTGAGTTTGGGGGATTGGGGTCAGGATTATGCTTGTCTTGAGTGAAACTGAAGGGTGTTTTTGTTTGTGTTCAAATAAAATTGGAATGTCTCTGACCTTGGCAAAACTGTATGTTTGTTGATTGCTGTTACCTATGGAAATGCAAAGGGAAAAAAAAAGAACAGTTAGTTATGGTGAGAAGGAGATTATATTTTCCTTGCAGGTGGAGTTAAGCAATAAGCTAGATATGTGAACAGGATTTGTGCCGTTTATTTACAGCATTATACAGATGTAAAAGTAATGGGCAAAATACATCTCTGGTGTAAGGAGGGTCAGTAGTGTTCTACTTTGGGTGTATTTGGCTTGTTATTTCTTAAAGTTGCTACAAAAGCAAACCAAGAGATGAAGCTGTAACTAAATTATAGATGATAACTACAATATGTGGAGAGTGCAGCATTGCTTGCGGGATGTATATGAGAATGGAAGAGTCACCTCAAAATATGTTGATTCCATAGGTAGATGATGTGGCCATAAAACTAAAGAGAATGGAAAGTTTAGATTGCTGGAATAGAAAAGATCATCAGCTTGTGAATAAAGCTAGTCAATTTTTCAACCAAAAAGGTTTTGTGTTTGGGGGTTTTTTTAATTGAAAAAAGGTCTTTAATTGAAAACATTTTTTTAAAAAAAGCAAAATATCAAAAACGTAATAAAAAATATAGAAATGGTTATAAAAATCTGCTGCTGACAGCCATTTTGATAAAGGTTTTGATTAAAAAATTGAAAACAAACTTGAAAAATATATCAATAAAAAAGAAAAAGAAAAACTTTGAAATTTTGATTATTTTCATGATAATAGGTTTGAACTTTTTGACCCACTCTACATGTAAGGCATTTTGTCAAATGAATTAGCAAAGGCTGCTACTATAATTAAATTTAAGACTCAGCTGGGTGATCATTGGGCCCTGATGTTGCATTCTTTCCACACTTAAAGTTCTTATGATCACAACATGGGTCATCAGGTCTCGTTAAACAAAACAAAACAAAACAAAAAACAGATCTTCCAAATATTTTCAGTGAAGTGATTTTTTTCAAATTCATAATTTTTAATCATATTTTTGCTTTCAAACCAAGCCAAGGAACCTTTAAAGCCTATGTCTGTGCCAAGATTCAAGCTTCAGCTATTTTTGCTTCAAAAAAGAGGGCCCAAAGTGTTCTTTTGTAAACAAACAAACAAAAAACAAGAAAGAAAACTGTGAGACGTATATTTTTAATTCACTTTCCCAGAACTCAAAAACAGCTGAGGAGATTTGGCTCACACTTTCCAGATTAATTCACTAAGCAAGGAACATTTCAGACCCAGAGTAGAATCTTTGGGAAATGTTTGTCCCTGTGAAAAGAAGGGATTATAATAGCATTTTTTCAGTTTTAATTGTAGATGATACCACCAGACTCCCATTAACAATGAATCTGGCTCCCCAGCATAGTCCTCCATTTCTGCACATTATAAAACAGCCATGATGAGAGAGGAATGGAATGGAATAGCAGAGGCTTTGCAGGGCTGAGGTTGACAAGGGTAGCCGGCCACTAGATCTCGTGGTTTGGTTTGATCCAGTTCAATTAATAATTGCCTCTTATACGGTTTTCATTCTCAGATCTCAAAGTCCTTTTCTACTGTGCAAGATCTAGGAAAATGGTATTGAGAGAGCCCAAATCCTGTTCTGAAAAACACAGCTGTGCATTGCAGCATAACAGAGGGTATGACCAATACCACAGACAATAAGTTGGATTCAAAATATCACAGTGGTATCAAGAAAGGGGAAAATGCAATATATTAATCAAATGCCAGAGATAGTGGCATCTGATAGTTAACATGGGCTTAGCTATCAAAGATTCTTGTCTACTTGTCTACTATATGATCCCAGGCAAGCCACTTAACTTCTCTTTGCACCAGTTTACTCATGTAAAAGAGTTTAATAAAACTCTTTGGAAAGTGTTAGATTGAATTTATGGATATTTTCAAGATTGTTGTATAGGTGGAGCATTTTTAGGGGTGTGTGTGTGTGTGGTTAATTTATGTGATACAGGTAACTGTTTACAACCTGGATTTGTTAAAATGTTTTCATATGGACTAATCATATCTATATATTCCTGGTCATATTATGTATTCAAATTATAAAGCTCAATTCTGCATAAATCCAAAGACAACATCCTTTGTCCACTATAGCCTCCTGCAAGTTTGAGAGAGCTATATTAATGAAAATGGATTAGATTAAAAAACAAGAATCCTGTGAAGTTCTTGTATTAGTGATGGTAATTTTGCATTTGACATAAAGTTAAAAAGATTTTCTCTATTTGATAGCGTATTCATATCTGTAGTGACAAATTCTTCAACACATAGTATAGCTGCCATTGGCCTGGAGGAAAACCTAAGGACAATCTTAAGAGCAATGTTCTGGGCAAGTTGTAAAGAAGTACTCAGTCTGGAGTTGTTAGACTGAAACCAAGCAAGAGTGTTTGATGTATTGCCAGAAGGTTTTATCTTCTCAAAAAATGTTATAATCAAACACAAAGGAGAGCCTGCTGCATATTTTGTTGTTCAGTGGAACATGAAGAGTTGCTTTCCTTTCATTAAGGGATCTCTCTTTACATTTAGCTTTATCCAGAATAGCACATACTGTATATAGTGTTGCCATTCACAGTACAGAACTAATCTTCTTCAATTAAGGTTGTTGTTTTTTTGCTTCTTTGTTTTATTTTTTAGTTTAGCAGAAAAGTTAGAAAGCTGGAAAGGGCTTGTTGCTAAGCATATGGATAATAACACTTTGCATTTATACAGCACTTTCCATCCAAAATTCTCAAACTCTTTTATAAACACTAATGAATAACCACATACCACATCCCAGTCAGAAGGTAAATATCACTTCCATTTACATATGGGAAAACTGGGGCGCAGTGAATTGCACAGCAGTCATGTATGAAATATGTGACAGAAGTAGCAACAGAATCCATTTCTCCTTTCTCACCACAAGATCATCCTTCAAGCTGGAGTGACAGGAGCACAGCAGATCCTGAGCACAATGTTCATTGAAGCTTTTGATACAGTGTCAGAAATCTTACACTCACAAGGAATTTTCATTTTCTTGGTTACAAACACTGGATATCATTTTCAAAAGCACCTAAGTCCCATTTTTAAAAGCACCTAAATCATTTAGGGCCAGACTTTTAAAAAGGGAATTAGATGTCTTAATATGCAGGTTGATACCTAGTGGAATGGAAGCTGGGCTCCTTGGTGCTTTTGAAAATCCTGCTAGTTACCTGTCCAGGGCCGGCTCCAGGCACCAGTGTAGGAAGCAGATGCTTGGAGCGGCCAATACAAAGGGGCAGCACTCCATCCGCTATTGGGGCGGCCCATCTGGGTCTTCAGTGGGAATTCGGCGGGTCCCTCAGTCCCTCTCTTCCTCTTTGAGGTGCTGCCGAAGTGCCGCTGAAGAGGAAAAGAGGGAGTGAAGGACCCGTCACCGAAGTGCCGCCGTACAATGGAGCGATGCGACTGAGCTGCTGTCCAAGTGCCGCCAATTGGTTTTTTTTTTCCCCCGCTGCTTGGGGCGGCAGAAAACCTGGAGCTGGCCCTGTACCACTCTGCACCTAAATATTTTTAGGTATTTCAATGGGCATCTAAGACCCTTTGAAAATCTGTGGGATTTAGGATTCTAAGCATCTTAAGCACTTTTGGATATATTATAGGGCAGTACCATGGATCGAAAACTAGCTGAAGGGCCATAAACAAACAAAATGATACATGAGCAGTGCACTGAGTTTTAGGGAGGTGTGATCTTATTTAATGTCACAGAGTTCTAGTGGGTTGGTGTCTGCTACAGACCACCAAATCACACTCAGGAACAGGATGACTGCCTTCTTGCTAACCTATCAACAATGGATAGGGAAAAAAACTGCAACATCAAGGAGGATTTCAATTTGAGTTACAGATGCTGGAGGTTTCGTGGTGACAGTACTAAAAACACACTTTGAATTTCTAAACATTATAGATGACAATTTCCTAACTCAAAAAGTGTTCCAGCCACCAGGGAGTAATTCTTTATTAGACGTTGTCCTAACAGATAAAGAAGAACTGATTTACAAACTGAAAATTAATGGTAGCTTAAAGATATCATATAATATTTCAATTTTTTCCATTGTTTTTATTTTAAAAATATAAACATGAGCTTCATCCTGTTTTGTTTTCAAAATTTGTATAGTGTTTGATGCTCAGGCTGTTGTGGATGTCTTGATGAACTAATCTAGAAATTAAGAGTCATTTTGTTATTTCCCCAGTAAAAATGTGCGAGCCCATTTACACATCTTGGTTTATTGTTTTCTTCCCTCCCTTTCTCCTCTTAGTGATCTTTTAATTATGTCCTCATATGTTTGAAATATGAACTTAATGTTTCCTAGGTGTAATATACAGTTGTTAACTACCCTTTTCTTTGAGAAATCCTTGAAACATTTAAGTCTTCAAGAGCAGGGCTAGATCTATTATAACACTGTTAAAAGAAAATTACCTGCAATTCTTGTTCTTGAACTATAGTACTTATAATCACTGTCTCCCTCGCTCAGAGTTAGCTGCGGCATTTTGTTCCTATCTTGTCTTCATGTAAAAATAAATGGAAAGCTGAGGGTATTATGCTGTCCCAGCTAAGCAAGGCCATCCTCTTTCTCATGCCTCTGGGACAATTTTGTTTTTCTTCTTGTTTATGGGAGATGGTTTCATTCTGGGGAAGAGAGCTGCAGGGTCTAACCCATTTGGGTCACTATTGCAGCAGGACTGAGGGGGAAAAAAGGAGCAGACAGTGGTTTTTAATTGTGGGAGAGAAATTAGCTCAGGTTTCAGTACTATTATGTTCAGGAAGGTATACTAATGCTGAATGGAACACTTTCTATGGCTTATCTTTTGTCAGCCATTTCATGAACTCCTGCACTTGTGTGGAGACCTATTGGCTTCTGTGAGGTTCTGGGCAAGCATAAGGGTCTGATCCTATAAAACAACTTGCAAGATCAGGTCTAGGTGTATAACAATTGACATTGATTCTCAGTTCACCTCAGGAAGAAAATACAAGGAAAGCTAATGAGCGCAGCTGCCCGCGTCTCCTCTGCAGAATGTGCAGCATGCCTAGAATGAACTTACAAGAGCCCCATTGGAAAAGTCAATTAATCTCTCTGGGCCTGATTGTCATTTACACTAGAGTCCCTTCACACCACTCTGGCAGTGTAAAGGAGCCTTAAAATGTACATACATTTAATTTATGCTCACCTGGAAGCTGTGTTACACTGCTAGAATGGCATGAAGAGGCCTTTAGGGAAATGAGAATCAGGACTAGAGAAATTTCTCAAGCTCACACAATGTGACGGAATCAGACACTGAAACCAGATTTCCTAAATCGCAGTCCTGACCATAACATAATTTACAAAAATAAATATTTGAGCTATTAATTTCACATAATATTCATTCTAAATGTAGCCCCTTTTTCTGGTTAGCCAATCATTCATTGACATTCACCAATTTCTGTGAATGTAGTTATTTATTAGTATTCACAAAAGTGGTTTTGGTGAAAATATTTCACCCGATGACTTCGTGAATTATTCACTTGAACTATTGATTATTCATGTCGTTAGTCAAATAAATTTGATGGTATTGTTTCTTCTCCTCACTTAGATGAGTGAACCTTTATATACACAAGAATAATAAGTAGAGCTGTCTAGAAAATAGAGCATTTTTTGAACTGAAAATATCTACTTTTCCGTGAAATTTCAGCTGAAAACTGAAAAATGGCGTTTGAAAACCGAATATTTTAATTCAAATAGGCACCATGGCACCTCATGGGAGTTGTAATATGGGTGTCTTATGTTCCTATTCCCTCTTTGTACTGTTTCATCTGACTAGACTACATCTCCCATTAACTACCACGTTCTCCTTGGTAAGGCGTATGGCGTGTATGATAGGACTCCTTAGGTCTATGTTGCAGCATGGGAGCTGTAGTCCAGCCAAGCAGCCTGGTGCATGGTTTTTAGGTTTTTGATGAAATTTTTCATAGAAAGTAGACACTTTTTGCAAAAAAAATATTGTGTTAAAACCCTGATTTTCCATCAAAAGACAGCTGACAGAAAATTTTCAAGCAGTCCTAATAATGAATGGACTTCTAGTATGAATTTTCAGAAAAATAGACATTTGTGCTAAAAGCTGAGATTTGACACATTGAAATCTGGATAATTGTGAATATCTAATAATATGGCACCCATGATTCATAGCAAACAAAATCAAATAATTTTGGTTATTATGCAACTAGGTCTACTAAACATATCATACTTCCCTGTTTTTAATTTTCTAATGACTAATTATCTTTTCTATAGCCTCTGAAAACTAGTGAAATTGGACATCTATTTACGTAGTTGTTTGTTTTCCTTTAAGAAAAATAAAAAACCTTGCTTCCCAGGTAAGAGTCATATTTTTTCATGGCCATAATTTTCCATTTTCATGGCATTCACATAACTTGTAGAGAAATAACACTTTCTAGAAAATGAGCCATTAATATTCCAGGTTTGCTAATATTGACTTCATATCTTTCTAAAACATTATTTCCAACCTTCAATAAGGAATACACAGTGATAGACTGAAAATATAGGTATATATATATATAAACCAAAATAATAGTATTGTAATGATCCTCACTTGGGGTCTGATTGAGAAGTGTGGCTTAGTGATCACGGCTACAATCCCAGACTGCAAAGGAGGTTGTGGGAAGAGGAGTCTGAGCCCTGCCACTCCATCAGTTTCCAACCCAGGGCCCTTTGGGCTACCAGTGGTTTGGCAACCAAGGCTGCTTAAAGCTGCTTTCACCTGGGTCTCTTCCTCTCGTCTCCCCCACTGGGGTCAGCTCAGTCCAAGGCCTTTGCTTAGTGGGGAAATCCAAACCAAAATAAGTAAAAGAGAGTTACCAATGTCCAAGAATACTTCCCTCTCTGGTTGTCTCTGGGGTGGGCCCTCCCTTCCCTCAAGGAGGGCCCCTTTGGGCAGTGGTGTCAGAGCCTTTAGGCTTCCCTCTGCTCTGCTTTTATGGAGCTGTGTACTGTAGGTCTCTTCACCTCCAGCTCTGCCATTCAAATAAGCTACCTCCCGGCCTTTAATTCCTCAAGCAGATGGAGCATTTGCTTCAGGTGGGCAGGGCTGGCTGAACCCAAAATGATCCCTTAACCCCTTGTTGCTCAGTGTGGGGTTTGTACACCCCATCACACACCCTCCCACTCGAGATGGAACCAGGGGAGCTGGGGCTATCCGATTGCTCCCCCACTCCTTCCCTGAAAAAGAAGTTAGCATTCTGGTGGGCTTTCCTGGCTTGATGATGAATTTGGAGCACGTAGGGCTAGAGAGACAGGTAGCAGTGCATCAGGCAGGGGTTTGTATCCTTCATAGTGCTTAGCCATCTTAACAGGCTATGGTCGGTGACAAGCTTGAATGAGTTTCCCAGGAGATAGTATTGGAGCAAATCTACAGCCCATTTTACTGCCAGGTCCTCTTTCTCTATGACAGAGTAAGCTCGTTCTCGTAGAAACAGTTTGTGGCTCAAATAGAGGACAGAGAGTTCCTCCCCCTTTATTTTCTGCAGCATCTGTCTGCTAAATGCTAATTTGGAGATGTCTGGACTGAATAGGACTGATTCTGTACAGAGGCATTCTTTCAATTCTTGAAAGGCCTTTTCACAGGCCTCAGACCAGTGCATTTCTTGGGGTTGTTGTTCGTAACCAGATCTGTAAGAGGGGCTGTGATCGATAAGAACCCTTGGTACAAACAGGCGGTAGTAGCCAGCAAGTCCCAAAAAACTCCTGACTTGTTTCTTGGTGGTAGGGCATGGGGTGTTCTTGAGAGCCTGGACATAATCTATCAGGAGCTGGAGCTGGCCTTTCCCCAAAATGTATGTATCCCAGGTAGGTGGTTTCTTCTTTCCCTGTTTTACATTTTGCAGGGTTTGCTGTTAGTCCAGCCTGTCACAGGGAGCTGCACACAGCCGCAACTTAGGCCAAATGTTCTTCCCAGGTTTGGCTGCAGAGGACTACATCATCTAAATAGGCTGCAGCATATGAGTTATGGGGCTGCGAAACTTGGTCCATAAGGCATTGAAATGTCACAAGTGCCTCATGGAGTCCAAAGGTCATAATTTGAAACCGGCTGAATGGAGTGGCAAAAGTGCTTTTTTTCTTGTGATTTGTGAGTGGGATTTTCCAATACTCCTTTGTTAAGTCTATGGTGGTGATATACTGAGCTTTGCCCAGCTGGTCTAGTAGTTAATCCACACAGGACGTGGGGTAGGCGTCAAATTTGGAGATCGCATTAACCTTCCGGAAGTCAATGCAAAACTGGACAGTGCCATCTGGCTTTGGGACTAATACAACAGGGCTTTGTCTCTCACTGTGGGATTCCCCAGTGATTCCAAGCTCCAACATGGTCTGGACTTCCTGTTTTACTGCTTCACACACTTTCTGTGGAAGTGACTGGGGGTTCTCCCGGATGATCTGAACAGGTTCGGTCTGGATGTGGTGGTGCCTGAGATAAGTCCTTCCTGGTTGGGAGGAAAACACCATCTGGAATGCTTTCATTAGGCTCTGCACCTCGGCTCTTTTTTCAGGGGGAAGTTATTCCCCCACCTGTGTACCTCTGGGGACAGGGTGTAAGGCACTTGGGGCCCCAGTTATGATTCAGGAGGGTACAGGGCTTCCTTATTCTTTCCTCGCCTTCCAAAGGTTGATGTGATAGACCTGGATGGGCTTCCATTTGTCATGTTGTTTATCCCCATAACTGACTGGGGCACTTGGTACTGGCCACTGTCGGAAGACAGGATACTGGGTTAGATTGACCCAGTAGGGCCATTCTTATGTTCTTATGACTGACCCGACTTGGTGTGCAATTTCATAGCGTCCTTGCCACTTGGCCAGGAGTTTAGACTCTGTACCCAGGAGTAGAAGGAGGACCCCATTGCCTGACCTGAAGGTGTGTACCTGTGCTCCCTTGTTATAGGAGCAGTCCTGGGTTTGTTGGGAGGTGAGGAGGTTTTCTTTAGCCAAAGCTCTCACAGTCTCAAGTCTCCACCTGAGTCTCACATATTGTAGGACATTCTGAGGGTAAGTCTTCACTACTGGCTGTATCGGCTGGTAGCAATCGATTTCTTGGGGATTGATATATCGCATCTCATCTAGACGCCATATATCGATCCCTGAATGTGCTCCTGTCGACTCCGGAACTCCACCAACTCGAACGGCGGTAGCGGAGTCGACAGGGGGAGCCATGGACGTTGATCCCGCGCCGTGAGGACGGTAGGTAACTTGATCTAAGATACTTCGACTTCAGCTACATTATTCAAGTAGCTGAAGTTGCGTATCTTAGATCGATCCCACCCCCTAGTGTAGACCAGCCCTGAGTTCTCCGAGTTTCTCTTTTCCACGTCTCCCAGACCAAGTCGAGGATTCCCCAGGGCTGTCTGCTATACAAGAGCTCTAATGGAGAGAAGCCTGTAGAGGATTGTGGGACTTCTCGAATGGCAAACAGAAGTGGGGGGATCAGTTGATCCCAATGGCGCAGGTCTTCTGGCATAAACCTTTTCAGCTTCTGCTTCAGGGTTCAGTTGAAGCATTCAGCGAGGCCACCTGTTTGCAGGTGATAAACTGAGGTACAGAGACTCTTTATTTTCAGAAGATCATGGACCTGCTTCATCAAGCGGGACATGAAGTTTGTGCCTTGGTCGGTGAGAATCTCCCTGGGAAGTACTACTCGAGCAAAGGCTTTTAATAGTTCTGTGGCAATAGTCTTTGCATTGGTGTTACATAATGGGATTGCCTCAGTATAGCGAGTAGCATAATCAGCTATCACCAAGAGGTGAAGTGTTTCTATCTGGTGGCTCTTTTTTTCCAGGGGGCCAATAAGGTCTATACCAATTTGTTGAAAGGGGACATTGACAATCAGGAGAGGGACGAGAGGGGCTTTCATCCTTCCTTTTGACCCAATTAGCTGGCATTCCAAGTAGGAGTTGCAGAAATTTGTAACTTTTTGTTGTATGCCAGGCCAGAAGTAGTCTAGGATCTGGGCTAGACTTTTCTCCTGTCCAAGGAGATGGGCAGAGGGAATGGCATGGGCCAGTCATATGACTTCTCATTGATAAGGCCGAGGGACGAGGAGTTGTGAATGAAGTTCCCCCGTCCCCGTCCCCCGCCGATAAAATCTCCTGGAGCTTGTTTACTACTGGGAGTTGTTCATATGCATGGCTCAAGGTCCCACCCTCCCTCTGGTCCTTCATGAAATCAGTCTTTCGGCTCAGTAAGCCCCCTTCAGGAGTGGAGTTTGTAACGTCTCCTGATTGGGAGGATCCTTCCAGGAGCACTCCCTTTTGGCTGGACCCCTTCCCCTCCCCCTGGGGTCCTTCTCCTCGCCCACTGTAGCCAGTGTCATGGGCTGGGTTCTCTGCCTTCCCTGGTTCCCCTGGGAACTTCTTGCAGGTTCCCAGAAGCAGGTCTACGTCCCCTCAATATGTCGGAGATCTTCTCCCAATTCTGACCCAAGATAACAAGGTAGGCTACTACGAGGGGCTTTGTGTTCTCTCCTATGGTGATCTCTACCCAGGCACTGGGATAGGGTTTAATATCCCCATGAATGCACTGCAGGAAGATGGTCTTCCCGGGGGCTTCAGGGTTGGGGACCAAGTCATCCCAGACCATAGTTTGCACACACCCAGAGTCTACTTGGCCTATTACCTCGGTCTCATTTATTTGTACAGGAACTGTTACTTTTGCTGAGGTGTGCTTCCAGGCTCGACTTTCTGCCATTCATACTTGCCTATAGCAGCACTCCATATAGGCCACTCCAAACAGGCCCCCATAGTAAGCCCTGGCACTGGTCGGGGGCTTGGCCCCCTCATCCTTCCTGGCCTCTGGTCAGGGAAGTCCCTTGGAGACCCTAGGCTTTATGATCAGGCTGAGGTTGGAGGGCCTGGAGCTTGTCCCGGGCTCCCAGCCCTGGGTTTGAGGTGTGGTTTGTCACCCTGGGGAGCACACTGTCTTGTTTCTGTCTCCTCTGCTGGCTTCCCCCTTCAGTTGAGGGATCCCTTTGGAGTCAAACTATGGCTCGGAAGCAGAAGTTAAAGCCATCTCAGCTTCCAGATAGTTTTCCATCAATCTCACAGTGTCAGTAAGTGATTCTGGTCAATGTCTGAGCACCCAGTCCCTACTCACTTTCGGGAGGATTTTGGCAAACTGCTTCACCAGGATGAGTTCAGCCACCACTGCTCTGGTCTGCCTTTCTGGCATTAGCCACCTCCAACATAGGGCTTGCAGTTTCCGGGCAACAACTCGGGGTCAGGCCCCTTGAGGGTACCTCTCCCCCTGGAACCTCTGGGGAAGGTCTCCTTAGTGATGTTGAAGTAGTCCAAAATGGCCACTTTGATCTGGGGGTCTTGGCCAGTCTCTGCATCCAGTCCTCGGTATGCGGCCTGCATTGGCCCTGTCAGGTAGGTTGCCAGTGGAATGATCCCACTGGTCAGGAGACCATTGAGCAGCCATTGCCACCTGCTCAAATTTTGTCAGAAAAGCCTTGGGGTCATCCTCAGAACCCACCTTTGTGAGTTCCTGGGCTTGGGCAGCAGTCTCCTGATGGAGAATCTCTAGGTGGCTCTGGGGCTGTATCAATGCCACAACTTGTTGTTCCTATTGTTGGGCCCCTAAGTCCTGAACCAGCTGCTGCTGCTGGGTGGCCATTTACTGCAGGAGCTGTTGCTGACGCTGCACCACGTGCTGCGGCTGCTGGTTCTCAGTCATCCATTTCAGCAACTATTCTAACTCCATTGTTGTTGGCCAACCAGCCCACATTGTTCTAAATCAAACTGTTTGGTCACCTACATCAGTCAATCCTCCCCTTCTCTCAGAGGTCAGGCGTTCTCCACTAATTTATAATGGTCCTCACCTGGTGTCTGGTTGGGAAGTGTGACATAGTGGTCACGGCCACAACCCCGGACTGCCAAGGGGGTTGTGGGGAGGGGAGTCAAGGCCCTTTCACTCCACGGGGGCCCCCTTTGGGCAGTGGTGTCAGAGCCTTTTAGCTTCCCTCTGCTCTACTCTACTACAGTTGTGGGCTGCAGGTGTGCTCACCTCCAGCTCTGCCACCCAAATGAACTAATATCTTGTCTTTTAATTCCTCCAGCAGATGGAGCATTTGCTGCAGGTGTGGCAGGGTGGGGCTGGTTGAGCCCAAAATGATCCCTGAACCCCTTGTTGCTCAGTGTGGGGTTTGTACACCCCATCACAAGCATCTTTATACAACGTATTGCATCACATGAGGTCCCAGAGTGATTCATAGACTAATAAATATGTATTCCCAGTTGTAATGATAGATTTTCCATCTGAAAAATGCAGAGATTATGATACTGAAACTGAAGTGGAAATTTAGCAAGAAGGGTTCCCAAATTAGACACGGTGTAATCTACCAGTTATTGCATATATACACCAGTGATCTCTACTAGATGGAATGTCAGATATGCTCAAGTATTTACTTTGTTACCATCTGGGAGCTAGCCGATACAGATCCCCTAATACAGATCTATTATCCCCCTAATATTATCCGCTAAATCCCCCTAATATTATCACCAATGACAGAGATTTTCCTGTAGTTTAAGTGGCAGGGTCTTGAATTTTCAAGCAGAAGGTCCTGAATTCTAGCCATTCTGACTTTGGTGTCCATGTGACTATGGTATGCTGACACAAATTTTAGTTGAAGCGTGTTGTTATCTAACTGTTAAACCAGAACAGCAAAGATAAGATCCCTACTTTTATAAAAAGTGCCATGGGATCCTTAATCATTGCTAGTGGCCCGGACCTAGGTTTTACATCTCATTAAAAAGATTGATAATGTTGAGGGTGCATTCACAGGCTAGTAGTATACTGTATTGATTGAACCACCAGTGCTTTCAGTAGTTAATGAATCCAAGTTAGCATTTACTGGCTTATAAAAGAGAGACACAATAACATTGCGTATATAATTGTTTTGTAAATTAAATGTTGCTGACAAATAGATAAATTGGAATTATCTTCATTAATACAGCAGAGGTTATTGCAAGTTATGTTAACAAAGTTCAACAAACTGCCTTTCATGTCACTGGGATGTCCATAAAAACAAATTAGTCTGGGGAGATATAAAATGCTTAGGAAATTCAAACCCATATAATTGCACTGGATTGTCAAGCAAACTGATAGGCTTGTTCAAAAGATTAACAGTAACGTAGGTTTAGAATATCCCCAAAGAGTCTCACATACCTATAATTTAAAATATAATTTTTTTAGATTGACCACAACATTAACTCAGATGCCAACTCTTAGCTGAGACAGATTATTCATCTTAGTTTATTTCTGTTTGAGAGTGAGATCACACATCTTTGCTTTTAACCACACTTTATGTGACCACAGATATATAGCATAACCAAAGGAAAAGACATTTGATTGCATTGGACTTGTTAACAAAACTCAGTGAACCTTATGTGAGAGACGTGATTCAGTCATTGGCACTACTGGTTAGGTTGAGAATGGCACTGGTACAGTACAAATTTTCCGATGGAGAATGTTTTGGCTTCTGAATGGCTTATTTTACTTTTCCTCAATCTTTTGCTAAACTACAACCTTGATTGATGGCATCCCATTCCTCTTTGTCACTAAATATGGGTATTGCTATACCAGATCTCACTATAGGAGAATTTAAAACAAGTCTTGAAAATCTTCCTGACCTATGAGAAAAGACTAATCCTTTTTCATTCTAATTTATCAGCTTTTAGGTTTTATAGCTACCATTGAATAAGGAAACACTAGATTCAAACTACCCATGATTATTGTTATATTTGAACTTATCCATGTTACTTAAGTATATGTGGGTCAAGTGCTGAGCATGATAATATATCCAAAATATGAGCTGGATGATTTTTAGCCAAACAGTAGGAACATCTCAAAAACAGTGTTCAAGGTCCCATATGCTGCACTTGAATACTTTTTAATATACCTTCCCCAGATAGTTGCTAGCTTTGATGGGTTTTATCCTACACTACCCCACAGAATGATAATTTGAAGAATGATATGACAAGTTAGGATAATGCTGCTTGGTTCATGTATCAGCGCATGTAGGGGAGTCATTAACAAAAAATATTTACAATGACCTACACAGGTGGACATTATTACCATTTACAGTGACTGGTAGAATTCAAGGACATAAAATGAATGCCCTGCACAGAGTCTTGTATCCTTTTTTCCCTAATTTCCTTTACATCCCACAAAACTTTCGTCAAGAAATTAAAAGTTATTCAAGATGCCTATGGTCAAATTGGAACCAAGTAACAAAATGGAATAGCTGGAGGCCTGGCAGCACCAGATTTCAAGAAATACTATAGGGTGGCACAAATCAGACTGGTACTAGAATGGAACTCTAATGGAGAGAATCCGTTGTGGAGACAGATAGAATAGAAACTCATTATATAATTGTGTGCTAGACTCATGTTCCAAAATTCTGGCTCCCATGGAACATCACCTGTTATAAAAAAAGTGCATGTACTCGGCATATATGTGGCATTGCTCCAACAAAAAGAGATAATCTCAGTAATATCAAAATTACAAATAGTGGGTTTGCATCCAGGATATATCTAGGACAATTTAGATGTTGGAGCAAATATCACTATGCTAAGTGAAAGGGTTTCTTCAGTGATGTAGGGAATATATATTTAAAAAAAGAAGAACATGCAATAGGAGTTTATACACATTGCTTACTTTATTAAAAACACTTTTGGAAAAGAAAGAAAGAAAGAAAGCTACTTACATTAGAAAAAGTCAAGGGCTTGAAGCTTCAACAATCTAATGTATAATTCAATGACTATGTTTTTTATGTGTACAGTTTGGTGAGACTGATATTGGAATACTGCTTACAGTTCTGCTACCAATATTTTTAAAAAGATGTTGAAAAATTGGAGGGGTGAAGAAAAGAGTCCAAAGTGATTGGAGGCCTACAGAAAAAGCTGTGCAGGGAAAGAGTCAAAGAGCACAATCTGTATAGCTTATCAAAGAAAATGAAGAGGTAATTTGATTATAGTGTATAAGCGTCTTCATGGAAAGAAAATATTGAGTACTAAACAGCTCTTTACTTTAGTGGAGAAAGTCACACCGCATAGCAGGAAGCTGAAGTCAGACCAATTCAAATTAGAAATTAAACACCATTTTTTTAAGTGAGGGTAATTAACCATTGGAACAAACTACCAAGGGAAGAGGTGGATTCTTCATATTTTATTGTCTTCCAGTCAAGACTGGATGCTTTTCTAGAAGATATACTTTAGGAGTTGTTTGGGGTAGGTACACCCCATCCCATGTGCCAGGTCATGTATGGTGAGAAGAAGGGAAAAAAACTGTATAGCTGCCAGTTAGGTCCTATGTTTGTGACCCTGACTATAAATATGGCAGTAATGCCTAGTGGCCAGAGTCAATAAAGTGCCCCTTCCTCTCAGGGCAGTGTTGCCTATGGCTGGAGTCAATAAAGAGGCACTTCGACTCAGGGCAGCATAGTCTAATGGTTAGAGTCGATAAGGGCACCCACTTCCAGGGTACCACATGGCTTATTGGCTTGTTGGGGAAGTGGAGCATCATAGGGGTTGTGTGGTGCCCAGGATAGGTGGACTTGGGCCCACCTTGTTCCTCCAGGTCCCAGCCCAGGACTCTCGTGGTGGTGGAGGTGCTTATCACCGAGTCAGCAGGGATCCTCCCAAAACACATTGACTGTTCCCTGGTTCACTCACTGGAGAAAAGTCTAAGTCCCCTGGGCTGCTTCTTACCCTTTCTCCTTCAGCAATGCTCCACAGTTCCCACTGGTCTCTGGGGTCCTCAAGTTGCGTAGCTCCTGATGGTGTGGTCTCTTCACTGGGCTCATCAGGCAGCCTGGAGTCCGTCTGCAGCTCTGCGTGCCAGGGCTCTGTAGTCAGGGCCTGTAGCAGCTCCCTGGAGAGAGCTTACCATCGACATCCTCCCCTTTCAGCAGCCTGCCCAGACTGAGTTAGGATGCTGCTTCCTTTTATACTTTGCCTTCAGGCTGAGCATACCCAACAGAGTTGGAGAGGCGGGTCTTCATCAGCTTGCAAAGCACAGTTAACCCTTTCGGGGCTGGGGTGCGGTAGGTACACCCCATCACAGCGCTCAATACAGGGATAACTGGATAAAATTTGATGGCCTGTGATATACAAGACGTTACACTATATAATCTACTGGTCCCTTCTGTCCTTAAACTCTTTAAATGTATGATTAAAGAAGAAACTGCAAAAAGCTATTCAGTACCAGAGTGCAGACATTAAATATGGAATAACTACTAAAGAATGGAATGAGATAATGCAGACAATAAATATTGGCTACAATACTAACCAGACAGTGCAAGTTTAGTATTATCTGTTTCACCAAATGTATGTTTCTCCATCTCCATATAATATATAACATTTTCCTAGATGTCTGCATGAAATACAAAACCACCAAGCCCTCTTTTATACACAATATGGGAATTCTGGATGGTAAAATATTTTGGAAAGCTATCCTGAAAAAAATCAAAAATCAATCCAACAAACAAACAAGCAAACAACCTTGAGATAGAACTGTAATGAGATTTAGTCGTGTATTAGGAATTGGTCTGTTATTGGTACTTATATTTGCTCTTGCTAGCAAACAAATAATAATAAATCAGTGGATGCAAGCAACAGCTCCTACCACATATTATTAGAAAAAAACTATCAAAAGGGTACCTAACAATGGAAGACTTAGCATATTTTGTAAGAACAGTACTAGACATTCACAAAAATTGGGTAAGTGTAATAGCAGACCTTGCACAGTAAAACAATGCAACAGAAGTAGTTAAATCATCAAGTTGCTTTGATATGGATACAGTAATCACATACTTGTGGGAACAATAGATAGTCAAGATGGAC
The DNA here is from genome assembly GCF_025201925.1 of Gopherus flavomarginatus. NCBI lineage: Eukaryota > Metazoa > Chordata > Testudines > Testudinidae > Gopherus > Gopherus flavomarginatus. The sequence continues at coordinate 198,752,628 of NC_066620.1, read as the reverse complement.
ATACATAAAGGACAATAATTGAATTACATGCCCCCCCTTCCTCTAATTTTTCATACTTTCTCTCTCTTCTGATTTTTCCTTTTCTCAACCCAGAAAATGTTGAGTTTTCCAATAAAGGCTTTATGTTAATATGCAAGTTAAATTTACATATACCAAGTTATGCTTGTGTTTAAATAATTTGAAAAAAGGGAATGATAATAGCATATAATATGCTGCAAAATAATAATTTTGTAATGAGGTATGTACTGATATGTGTCTAGGCATTGTAATTGAAATGTTTTACTTTAAACAACCTGAATTAGCAATAAATATATCCTTTCCAAACCTCTCTGATTTCTTTTAGTCCTTACTGTTACTGTAATTACTAAAACTCTCTTAAATTTCCTTTATATTCCATTTTCAAATGCTCTACCCTTAAGGAGGCTAGGACCAGAAGACCCAAAGTATCTTTAGGGTATGTGGTTCACACAGTATTTCCAGATGTGTGGTCAATAGAAAGTACTTGAAATGTCACCAGGCTTTTTCTCATATTACAGTCAGCCTATTAATAGACTCAATAGATTTTTAAAAAGGTATGAGAGGTGATCCTGGGATTTATAGACCAGTAAACCTTACTACAGTTCCAGACAAACCTGTTGAAATTAGGATTAAAAATAGAATTATATAACATGTGGTACTGTACAGACAAACCAACTTGGTTTCTGTAAAGGCAATCTGGGTGACACTCATCTACTAGGATTCATGGAATTTGTCTAGAAATTACACAACAAAGGAGAACTGGTTGATATATTTTTAGATTTTCAAAAAGCCTTTGATGACAGATTTTCACAAAAGACTAAGTAAGTAGCTAAGTAGGCTTGGAGTGAGAGTTTAAGTACTGTCATGGATTAGAAACTGGCAAGGAGATAAAAACCCAGAGAGTAGGAACAAACGGTCAGTTTTATTTTGACAAAAGCTAACAGTGAAGTGCCCTGAGGTTCTGTATTAGGACTGTGTTGTTTGATTTATTTTATAAGTGAATTGGTAAAGGGAGTGAGCAATAAGGTCACAGTTTGCAAAAAAAAAAAAAACTAAATAATGGGTTTATCAATAAAATAGTAGGCTATGAAGAGCTTCTGAGGCACCTAACTAAGCTAGGTGGCTAGGCAGCATGATGGCAGATGAAATTCAGTATTGACAAAAGGAAGGTGTAATATAAATGCATAAAGCTAAGTTCTAAATGTTGCCCCTTGGAAAAAAGACCTGGGAATCACTGCAGACTTCTCACTGAAGAATTCTGCTCAATGTGCAGTAAAAAAATAAATAAACCAGTACTAGGATTATAAAGAATGGGACAGAAATATTATAATGTCATTGTATAAATTGATGGCAATCAGAGGTTAGGGACACACAGAGTATGGAGTTGCATCCCTCAACATCTTGGCTAATAGCCATTCATGGACCTATCCTCCAGGAACTTATCTAAGTCTTTTTTAAACCCTGTTATGATTTTGCCCTTCACAACATCCCCTAGCAATAAGTTCTACAGGTTAACTGTGTTGTGTGAAGAAATACTTCCTTTTGTTTTCTTTAAACCTGCTGCCTATTAGTTTCATTGGGTGACCCCTGGTTCTTGTGTTATATGAAGGAGTACATGACACTTCCTTATGTACTTTCTCCACACTAGTTGCAATTTTATAGACCTCTATCGTATCCTCTCTTAGTCATCTCTTTCCCAAGCTGAAAAGTTCCAGTCTTATTAATCTCTCCACATGCAGAAGCTATTCCATAACCTTATTCATTTCTGTTGCCCTTCTCTGTATCTTTTCCACTTCTAGTGTCTCTCTTTTGAGATGGGACGACCAGACTTGCCTGCAGCATTCAATGTGTGGGCATGTCGTCAATTTATGCAGTGGCATTACGATATTTTCTGTTTTATTATCTATCCTTTTCCTACTGGTTCTGAACATTCTGTTAGCTTTTTTGACTGCCGTTGCAATTGAGAAGATGTTTTCAGAGAACTATCCACAGTGACTCAAGGCTCTGTTTTGTGTGTGGTAGCAGCTAAGCTAGACTCCATTCTTTTGTATGTATATTTGGGATTATGTTTTCCAATGTGTATTACTTCATATTTATCAACATTGAATTTCCTCTGCCAATTTGTCGCCCAGTCAACCAGTTTAGTGAGATCCCTTTTTAACTCTTTTCAGTCATCTTTGGACTTAAATTATCTTGAGTAATTTTGTATTGTCTGCAGATTTTTCCATCTTACTGTTTACCCCTTTTTCCAGATCATTTATGAATATGTTGAACAGCACTTGACCCAGTACAGATCCCTGGGTGGGCACCACTATTTACTTCTCTCCACTGTGAGTACTGATAATTTATTCCTACCCTTTGTTTCCTGTCTTTAAACCAGTTGCTGGTCCATGGGAGAACCTTCCCTCTTGTCCCATGGCTGCCTACTTTGCTTAAGAGCCTTTGGTGAGGATTCTTGTCAAAGGTTTTCTGAAAGTCCAGGTACACTATATCCACTGGATCCCTCTTGTCCATGTTTGTTGACCCCCTCAAGGAATTCTAACAGACTGGTGAGGCATGATTTCCCTTTACCAAAGCCATATTGACTCTTCCCCAACAAATTGTGTACATCTATGTGTCTGATAATTCTGTTCTTTACTGTAGTTTCAACCAATTTGCCAGGTGCTGAAGTTAGTTTTACCATCCTATAATTGCTAAGATCATCTCTGGAGTTTTTTTTAAAAGAATTAGCATTATGTTATCTACTCTCCAATCATTTGGTACAGCAGCTGATTTAAGTGATAGGTTACATACCACAATTAGTAGTTCTGCAATTTCATATTTGAGTTCCTTCAGAACTCTTGGATGAATAACATTTGGTCCTGGTGACTTACTACTGTTTAATTTATTTATTTGTTCCAAAACCTCCTCTAGTCACATCTCAATCTGGGACAGTTCCTCAGATTTGTCACCTAAGAAGAATTGCTGAGGTGTGAGAATTTCCCTCACATCCCATGCTTTGAAGACAGATGCAATGAATTCATGCAACTTCTCTTCAATGGCCTTATCTTCCGTGAGCACTTCTATAGTACCTCAATCATGCAGCAAAGAGTCCTGTGGCACCTTATAGACTAACAGACGTTTTGGAGCATGAGCTTTTGTGGGTAAATACGTGCTAGTTAATAATAATATTGCTTTTCAAATTCTTTTTTGGCCTGACTAATTATACTTTTACACTTGATTTGCCAGAGTTTATGCTTCTTTCTATTTTTCTCTGTAGGATTTAACGTGCAATTTTTAAAGGATGCCTTTTTGCTTCTGTCATAAACAGATAGTTAAGAGTTAATAGAACAAAAGTACTTCATATCTCTTTTGCCTGTAAAGGGTTAACAAGATCAGTGAGCCTGGCTGTCACCTGACCAGAGGACCAATCAGGGGACAGGATACTTTCAAATCTTGAGGGAGGGAAGTTTTTTGTGTGTGCTGTTAGATTTTGGTTGTTGTTCACTATGGGGGCTCAGAGGGACCAGACGTGCTACCAAGTTCCTCTCCAATCTCTTTGATACAGTCTCTTATATGTCCAGAATAGTGAATACTAGGTAGATAAAGCGAGTTAGGCTTATGTTTGTTTTCTTTATTTGCAAATGTGTATTTGGCTGGAAGGAGTTCAAATTTGTATTTTGCTGAAAGGATTTTAATTTGTACTTGTACACTTAGGCTGGGAGGGTATTCCCAGTGTCTATAGCTGAAAGACTCTGTAACATATTCCATCTTAAATTTACAAAGATAATTTTTACTGTTTTTTCTTTCTTTAATTAAAGCTTTTCTTGTTTAAGAACCTGATTGTTTTTTTATTCTAGTGAGACCCCAGGGGACTGGGTCTGGATTCACTAGGGAATTGGTGTGGAGAAAGGAGGGAAGGGGAGAGAAAGGTTAATTTTCTCTCTGTGTTAGGATTATTTTCTCTCTCAGGGAGAGTCTGGGAGGGGGAGAGAGAAGGAGGGGGGAAGGTGAATTTTCCTCTCTGTTTTAAGATTCAAGGAGTTTGAATCACAGTAATCTTCCAGGGTAACCCGGGGAGGGGAAGCCTGGGAGAGGCAACGGTGAGGGAAAGGGTTTAGTTTCCTTGTGTTAAGATCCAGAGGGTCTGGGTCTTGGGGGTCCCCGGGCAAGGTTTTGGGGGGACCAGAGTGTACCAGGCACTGGAATTCCTGGTTGGTGGCAGCTCTACAAGTACTAAGCTGGTAATTGAGCTTAGAGGAATTCATGCTGGTACCCCATCTTTTGGACGCTAAAGTTCAGAGTGGGGAATTATACCATGACAGCTTCTAATTGCTTCTTTTTGTTGTTTAGCTGTCGTGACACTTTTTTGGTCCTCTTACTATGTTTCTTTTGGGGGTATACATTTAATTTGAACCTCTATGGTGTTATTAAAAAGTTTCCATGCAGCTTGAAGGCATTTCACTTTTGTGACTATATCTTTTAATTTCCGTTTAACTAACTATCTCATTTTTGTGTACTTCCTGAAGTTAAAGGCTACTGTGGTGGGTTTCTCTGGTGTTTTTCCCCCTATAAAGATGTTAAATTTAATTATATGATGGTCGCTATTACCAAGGAGTTCAACTATATTCACCTCTTGGACTAGATCCTGTGCTTCACTTATGACTAAATCAAGAATTGCCTCTCCTCTTGTGGGATCTGGGACTAGCTGCACCAACAAGCAGTCATTTACGATGTTAAGAAACTTTTAGCTCTGCATCCTATCCTGAGGTGACATGTTCCCAGTAAATACGGGGATAGCTGAAATTCACCATTATTATTGAGATTTCTATTGTTATAGTCTCTCCGGAGCATTTCATAATCAACATCACCATCTTGGTCAGGTAATCAGTGGTATGTCGCTACTGTCAGAGTCTTATTATTCAGGCATGGAATTTCTATCCATAGAGATTCCAGGGTTAAGTTTTATTAATTAAAGATTTTTACTATATTTGACTCTATGCTTTCTTTCACATATAGTGTCACTCCTCCACCAGCATGATCTACTTTGTCATTCCTATATATTTTGTACCACAGTATTACCATGTCCCATTGATTATCATCATTCTACCAAGTTTCTGTGATGCCTGTTATATCAATAGTCTCATTTAATACCAGGCACGGAAGTTCACTGGTCTTAGAATCTAGACTTCCAGCATTTGTATATGAGCACTTAGAAAATTTGTTGCTTTTTAGCTGTTTCCATTATGTGACGTAATTGAATGGGACTCTTTTTCAATTGATGGTTTCTTTTCAGTTCCTACCTGTACTTTATCAACTTCCATTCTCTCCTCCTTACTAGGATAGAGAGAATCCCCATTAATATATTCTCTCCTAAGGGATATCTCTGTCTGAACCGTGTGTGTCTCTGCAACTGTCAGATTTTCCCCAGCCCTTAGTTTGCAAACTCCTCTACAGCTCTTTTAATTTCACATGCCAGGAATCTGGTTCCATTTCAGTTTAGATGAAGCACATCCTTCCTGTACAAGCTCCTCGTTTCCCAAAAGGTTCCCCAGTTCCTAATTAATCTAACCACCCTCCTCCCTACACCATTTTCTCATCCATTCATTGAGACCCTGCAATTCTGCCTGTATCACTGTCCTTGTGCGTGGTTCTGGAAGCATTTCAGAGAATGCTAATATATAGGTCCTGGACTTAAATCTCTTACCTAGCAGCCTAAATTTGGCCTCCAGGACCCCATGCCTATCTTTCCCTAGGTCAATGGTACTTACACGTACCATGACCACTGGCTCCTTCCCAGCACTGAATATAAGCCTGTCTAGATGTCTTGAGAAATCCGCAAAAGATACATAAGAACATCCATTTTCTTTTGGCTAATGATGGGTGATGGAAATAATTAGGGGCATGGGAGTACTTTCATATGAAGAAAGATTGAAAAGATTGTAACTGTTGAATTTAGAGAGGAAATGAATAAGAAGGGACATGTATAATGGAGGTGTGAAAAATAATACAGAAAGTAGACAGGGTGATCCTGTTGGGACATTCAATGAGAGGCACCTCATTTTCACATGGTGAAAGATACCCCAAACATATTTAACCTGTATAACTGCAACAAACCTTTCAGGCCAAGAGCTTAGTAGGAGTCAAAAAGTATGAGAAAAGAAAAATGCCCACTGTTATACTAGTGAGTATTAATAGGCTAACCTCTGAGTCACAGGGAGGGAAGAAACTTCCTCTATGGGCAGGTGTGACAGAGTGCTAGGAGTCTGGAGTTGGTCACCAAGGTATTAGTTACATAACTCCTGGAATGGATTTAACTAGCAGAATGGATGCTCAATGGCAGGAGGCTGATGAGCTAATGAGAGCAATTAACCCACTGGATGGGAATAGTTAAAGGACAAGAAGGAATTGCAAGGGGGAAGGCTGGCAGGGACTAGGGGATACAAGATCGCAAAATGGTGAGTCTTCTCTCTCCCCAGAGTGTGTGCTCAGGGAGAAGTTGGCTTCCATTTATACGGTGCTGCACAAAACTGTACTGATGAATTGGTGGAGGGGACCCAGTACATAAACTGGAAATTCCGGCTTTTTTGTGGTGGTGCAAAGGATGGAGAAGGTAGCCTTGTTACAGTAGGTTATTCCATAACTGTTTACTAAAGTCCACTGAGTCTCTGATATTGACCACTGACAGAGACAGGAGACTGAAAAGAAGGACCACTTGTGTCATCTGGGATGACAATTCCATGTTTCAGTCATTTTGATGAGCTTCAGAGAAGCATTCAAAATCTTAGTTACTTATTTGAACCAAACTCAAACTTCAACTCCAACCTCAAACTGAAAATATTTCGAAAACTAACAGTGAAGTGTCTTTAGGCTCTGTACGAGGACCTTGTTGTTTGATATATATTATGAGTGATTCTTTAATATTGGTATCAGAATAACAGCACACAACACTCTCTAGTTGGGATGAGAGCCCATTGTGCTAGGTAACCTATATGAAGTTGTGGTCCCTGCACCAAGCAGCTTCCAATCCAAAAGTTTTGAAGCATTGACTTGCAATGGGAGTTGGGCACCTACTTTGAAAAATTCCCCCCTAAACTTCATGTTGCAGTGGTTCTTTTTTTATCCTTTCCTCTTCACACATAGGAATCTGCACTTTCCATGATGAAGCTCAGAGAAAACTTGGAGATGGGAATTACAACACATTGGGATAGATTTGTTCCTGACCAGAGCTTTTCTGGTCACAGGAGAGAGGGCAAGGAGGTAGGGAGCCGAATGTGGCTTTCACATTCTGAGGTTGGTTTGCACATGAACCAGCCCCAGTAAAACCTAAAGCAGCTGCAAAGCGGCTCTAACTTATGGCGGTTGGGAGTAGGTTTAGTGGAGTTTCCCTCTGCTCTTCCCCCCTCCATTCTACAACATGCCCCTTATACTGGAGATGGGGTTGTGTGATGCAGGACCCAGCTGCGGCATCATTCTGCCAGCAGAGGAATTCTCTTCTGGCCCCTTGCATGCAGAATTCATCCACTTTACACTGCCTCAGTGGTACAAAAGGGCCGAATCTCAATAAAGAATTTGGCCTCCTTTCTAGTAGCTCAAGCACACGTACATGATTAGAATTCCAGTGACTGTTTCCAACCAAGGTTAGATGAGTTTTTCTCTTCATCTAAATCTAAAAATGTGGAAAACATCTTCAGAAACGTTATGCTATTTTACTTTTGTTTCACAAAATTTGCATTGCTTGGATTTGTGTACCAGCAGATAATGAGGCAACATAACGCAATATATGATAGCAATAACACTGGAGTTATGTGAGAGTCATTTATCTTTCTGTTTCCATTCTGCCTGTAAGAATCTGAAAATCACTACCATTCCAATTTGAATAAATACTTTGGTGGGAGACATTTGTTGGAATATAAAGGACTTTTTCTTTGGAGAAAACACAGTAACTATATATTTCCATAAACGAAGCAAAACCAAAACAGTACAACTATTTCCCCACGATTATTTCCTCCCTGCCCCCTTCCCCGCCCCCCACTGTTCCTCACACCTTCTTGTCAACTGCTAGAAATAGGCCATTTTGATTACCACTACAAAAAGTTTTTTTTCTCTCCTGCTGGTAATAGGTCACCTTAACTGATCACTCTCGTTATAGTGTGTATGGTAACCCCCCTTTGTTTCATGTTCTCTGTGTATGTATATATATATTCCTATTGTATTTTCCACTGCATGCATTCGACGAAGTGGGTTTTAGCCCACAAAAGCTTATACTCAAATAAATGTGTTAGTCTCTAAGGTGCCACAAGTACTCCTGTTCTTTTTGCAGATACAGACTAACACAGCTGCACTCTGAAACCCAAACAGTGTGGCAGAGATATGGCTGACCCCATGGTCCCAGTTATTAATTATCTGGTTTGTTGATGAACCAGAACTCTTAATTGCAATATGATCCACACCCACCTAAAACCTTACTCACAAACCCCATTAGACTCAGGGAGGGTCAAATGGATTCCAGTAGGTGGCTCTCCTCAGCCTTCCAGTTCCAGTCCCTTGAAGCCCACAACATCGAGGCCTGCTGTGATCTGTGGCTGCCTGACCTGGTTCTGTGACGTTAGCTCCATCAACTTTGCTGTGGCCTGTCAGCCCTTGCAATTCAACTCTGCTGCTGCTGGTCAGGTCTCGCAAACTTAATTTTGCTGCCTCAGATGGGCCCCTGTGAACTCAGTTCTGAGAACCCTGGGTCTGCTCCAGTGAAATCAGCTTTTTATGGGATCCAGAATCTTGGGCATCAGAAAACCAAAGCAAGGTAGGTCTTCTGCACAGAGTCCCTGCATTTTCCAACACAGCTCCTGGTCTCGCTCAGACAGAGCCCCTCATCTACTTTGTCGTACCCACCAGAATTCACAACCTGTCAGCTCTAGGTCATGCACTTACTACAGCCTGTATCTTGCACAGTTCATGTGCCCTTTTATCAATACCGTTACATTGACAAAATATGATTCATCAGACGGCACTATGCAGCATAACCCACCATGGGGAACTAGGAGTAAACAAAATTACAATTTATGTAAATGAAATCTGACAGAGCTTGTTTTTCACCTATGGGGAAGCAAAGCATTTCCTTTCCATTCACGCCCTCTAGCTCTGGGGCTAGCCAGCCAACCATATAAAACATGTTCCACTGGTGGGCAAAAATGGTGAAGAAAAAAACCAAAGGAGACTACCCCTCAGTCTTATGAAAGAAGCAAAAGCTTTTATTTATCACTGTCATGTCTGTGTTTAGTTCACTTTAAAGGTAAAGGACGACCTACTTTGTGCCTTGAAGCGTTTGGCTCTGATAAGGTAAGAAAGCTTGTGCTGAGTCAAGAGTATGTGCTGCAGGAAGTGTTGCTGAGATTCTTGACATTTTTCTTACCGAATCCGTTCTGGATCCATGTCCCAACATGAGGTGCTTTCTCTTAGATGAAATGTAAAGTAGAAATCCTGACGATTTGCTCTTATTAAAGATCTGATTTTACATATCTTCAGAGAAGAGGATGTTAATTCTGGTCTTCTCATTAAATTCTAAATCGAGTAATTAAATCACCCCAGAAGCAAGCTTAATTGGAATGAGTCAATATCTCTCCAGTGCAGAGAAGACAGGTCACTATCACACAAACCACCATCATGGTAGACACAAACTGGTCCTCTTATCGGACAATTATAGCACAGAGGGCAAAGCATGGACAGATATGGAAAGGAAACTGAACTCTCTTCTCCTCACTAGAGGTGGACTCTTCAGGTCAGGGTATGGAGCGGCAGAGTTTTGATTTCTTGCTCTACAGGTGCCCAGGCTGTATCACTAAAAATCAGAGGGCTTCCATTTTTGGAAAAGCTAATCCAGGATGGACCCCCCCATGAGCAATAAGAGCCAAGTTCATGGCCCAGAGCTCAGCTCGACTATCTGGGCTATGCACCTGTTTAGGTTTGATAATGTCACTCATTGTCTTGCTAACTGGACACCTTTCACAAAGTAAATGTGATGAATGGATGGTAAGCAGATGCTTGGGAGGGACAGAGGGAGGAGGGCATCTTGTGATTGCAGTGGCAAGGCTGCTTGACAGATACTACTTCAGCCCAAAAGCTCAAATAACCCCGTGTGCTTGAATACTGCCTTTCCTCTATGGGGAAAGAGACAGGGGATTTGCATTGTAGTAGCTCCACTCCGACCTATCTGTTTACTCCTATGGGGTGTGCAAGAAGCTTCTGCTGAGCAGATCTCTGTTTTTATTTCTGGGTGTTAACCTCAGACATTGCACCTCTACCTGAACATACCCAGTCTGGGGAGAGCCCTGGACCATGTGATATGGTGTCTGGATTTGCCCCTACAGCCAATTTTAATTAAAATAATTATAGCATTGACCTCTTCCATTGCTTTTTCCAACCTGACTGCTGGTCTTTTATGCTAACTCCAACTGAGCACATCAGTATTGGAAAACATCAGGTTGCTTGATATCATTTCAGGGAGTCTAGGATTCTAGCTCAATGGGAGAATATCAGGAAGCTCACAGATTTGGATGGACTGATTCCGTCAAATCTAAACCTCTTGCAAACATCTCATTGCAGCTCCACTTTCTTATGAGAGTCATACTTTACCAGCTCTTAGCAATGGCTCAGCCTTATAAAGCTATAATTAAACTGTTTTGCTAATGGACAGTTAATAATTTAAAAGGCAACAAACCGCTAATGTCATGTCCCTTTATTATTCAGTACATGCGTTAATGGTTTGTATTAAATTGGTTGCTTATTAAGACCATGCGTATCTGAACAATCACACTACATTTTCTCAGATAACATAACATGATACAATGTGGTTAAAGCAGAGTGACAGGAGGAGCTGCAGCATGAAAGCAAATGCTGCATTATTCCATGGCATTAAAATGTCCACAAATCTGGGGAGTCAGATATTGCTTTGCATTTGGAAAAGATTCAGCATGACAACATGGTTCAGAACTAATTTCCAAACAGTACCTCATCACTCATAAGGCATGCTTAGTCACCTGGGGTGTGATCCTGCTGGGCATCAATTTCAATGAGAGCTTTGCCCTAAGAAAAGAAGGCAGATCACATCTAGAGTAACTGGGGAAAAAAGTCAAAGACAAATAGAAAAATCTAGCTTATGGCCCCCAACACCATAGTGTCTTAGCACCTCACAATCTTTAATGTATCTATCCTCATAAGCCCCCAGCTATTATCCCCATTTTACAGATGGGAAACCAAGGCATAGATGGACTAAGTGACTTCCCAAGCTCATATAAGAAAAACAATAATTGAACCTAGGTTTTCTCTCATCCAAGCTCGTGGTCTCAATTCTGGACCATCTTTCTTCTCCTAGGAAAGACATCCAAGCGTCTGTCAGGTTGGAAGGAATCAGGGTGCTGGAACAATTTGCATAGTGGGGGTGCTGAGACCCATTGAACCAAACTGCAAACCCTGGATCTAATGGAAACAACTTCAAGCCTGGCATTCCTAGTTCCAGCACCTATGGAAGGAATTTTTTAGTAGGACACAGGCAATGTGGCATATTCCAGGTGGTTTTAGTCGTCATCTAGTCCATTATTGCAAGGGCAGCAGGATAAGTCTCAACATCCCTAAAACATCCTGAAAAGAGCAAATTCATATTTGTACTGATTTCCTCACCTCCATTGACAGCCTTCCATTTTCCTATCTTTTCTGATAGTAATAATGTGAAGGAAAGCAGTTTTATTTAACCAAAAGATTCCATTGCAGCCTGAGACCAGCAAAATTAAGTTTGCGAGACCTGACCGGCAGCAGCAGAGTTGAGTTGCAAGGCCTGACTGGCCACAGCAAAATTGATGGAGCTAACTTCACAGAACCAGGTCAGGCAGCCACAGATCACAGCAGGCCTCGATGTTGTGGGCTTCAAGGGACTGGAACTGGAAGGCTGAGGAGAGCCACCTACTGGAATCCATTTGACCCTCCCTGAGTCTAATGGGGTTTGTGAGCAAGGTTTTAGGTGGGTGGGGATCGTATTGCAATTAAGAGTTCCAGTTCATCAACAAACCACATAATTAATAACTGGGACCATGGGGTCAGCCATACCTCTGCCACACTGTTTGGGTTTCAGAGTGCAGCTGTGTTAGCAGCCGTGTTAGTCTGTATCTGCAAAAAGAGACTCTTCTCTTTTTTGATTAATTGTAATAATTTATTCTTGCCCTTTTTCTTAGAACATTCCTTCCTGTTTTTAACACACAGTTGCCACGTCTCCTCTTGATCATTTGCACTGGCATAGTTTTTCTTCCTCAAGACATCGTTTACCTCACATTTGGTAGCTTTCATGGCTCTCCTCTGTTCTTTCCAAGGTCTTGTTTAATGGGCTGTGAATGCAGGACTTCCATCTTGAAACACTTTTTACTGTTGTTTTTTTTATGGTAAAGCCAAAGGAAATAAGGTGCCCAACTTCTATCAAAATTAAATAGTTTTTGATCCCTTAGACTTTAGTGAAAGTCCCAGCCAAGCCATTGGTTTGAATGGTAGGCTTCATCATAGGATTCTGATCTCTGCTGCACAGGTAAAACAATTTGGAGTGATTCCATTGATTTATACCAGTGTAACTGGGTCAGGATCTGGCCCACTGGGCAGAGCCAGGACAAGAATCGCCATTCTAAAATCTTTACCACAAGTCCATCCTTCTTCTCGTCAATGAGAAATATATTTAACATCTAATTTAATATCTTGAATTTTCATAATGGGGGCCAGTTGACTAAGTTGTTAATGGTGAGGGACTTTCATTGCAGAGTGATCACATCCCTTCCTTTCTAACCAAATTGATTTTTTCTTCTTTTCTGATTTGTTTGGCAAAGGAATGGCCTGTTCTTATCTTGCAGCAGTTCTCTGCCTTACAAAGCCTCGTTGCTCTGTTTTAAATACAGTTGGTGGACTGACCCTTTTGTCTACGCCCCTGTCTTTGTTTCCTTTTAAATTGAGTGTGAACTCTCCGGGAGGTAAAACTTATCAGGTACTATTTTATTTATTAGCATTGATTTTGCAAATCACCTGATGCAGTAAACAGACTCAACAGACAATATAATATTGTAGCAACTCAGCGGTATCTTAGAGTCTGTCTTCCAATTCTTGCTGTTGTTCTGAGTAAAAGCAAGAAAAGCCAATAAGCAGCAACTGGTGCTCTTTACCTCTTCGCTCCTCTTCACATTGTTTTTTGGAAATGGAAAAATATTTTGGCTCCCTCTCTCACAGATATAAGGACTTCTTTATGCCATTACATCATTACACACAAAATCAGCCTGCAGTTTTAGGGGAGGGCTAGAGAGATGATTCTTTGAGTCATTCTGAAACATAACTGAGCCATTTTATAGAAAAGATGAGTGAGAGTATTGGTGACTCATCTTCAGGGCTTAATGGAAATTGAAGCTAATAGCAAACTTTAAAGGAAGGGAAGAAAATTAAGGCAGTATGGTACCAAGAATACCACTGCGCACTAATACAGGACCATCCTTCCAAAGACTTCTTAGAACTTTATAAACATTATTAATTCCCCAGACCCAGGGATGCTGGAACAATATGTATACTGAGGATGCTGAGAGACTTTGAACCAAACTGTAAACCCTGTATCTAATGGAAACCACTTCAAGCCAAGGTGTGCCATAGCACCCCTACACCCCTATTTCCAGTACCTATGCCCAAACCAGAACCTTTATTCAGAGTCCTAATGCCACATGCTGTGCATATAAGTGCTAGCCAACATTTCATCCTTTCATTTCCCTTGGATTCACTTACGGTAAATCAAAGAAATCCTTTTCCATACTCCTTATTCCTTGTTCCTTTATTCAATTTGACCAAACTGGAAGTGGTGAGGAGTGGGATGGAAACTAGAGGATTTTTAAACCAGCTTGTCAATTAAGTTATGCCATCATTTTCTTCAGAGTTTCCTAAAGTTGTCTCTATGACAGTTGCTACAGCAGTAACATCTGGATCTGAGAAGAGCTGGAGAAGCATGGCTGGACAACTAGAAAAGGGTATGTCCTAAGTAATGATACTTAAGTTATCTTGTTTAGCTTATGTCCACTTCTCCACCCCCAATTAGAATAGAAGAAGAGGAGGATTTAGAAGAGTGGGAGATCTAGAAGAGGATGATTTTCCTGAGTTGACAGCCACTCTGAGAAGGTTAGCTCTACACTAGCTCTGATACATGGTGGGGAGGGGGAAATGAGGGAGAGAGAGGGAAGAGCAAAACTGAAAGACAAGACATAATGGTGAAGGGGGGAAATAAGAGACAAGGGAAGAGGAACGGAAAGAAAAGCAATAGATGGGAGATAAGGAAGGCATGAAAATTTGATGTTGAAAGAGAAAGGCAGAGAAAAACAAGAGTTAAAAAGAAAGAATAGTGAGAGACTTAGGAAGAAAAGAATAAATAAAGAGGGCTGAGGATACCTGACTCCAGATAAATTCTATTGTGCTAATTCCATAAGGACTCTCAGGACTGTCATTACTGCACATATGCAGCAAAAGAGCCCAGTGGCAGGTATTTAGAAATGTATGTAATTACTTGTTCACACCTCCAGCCCGATTATACAAAGAAGAGAGATAATAAATGGTCTATCTAGCATTTTAGATTACTTTTCTTGAGACACAGTTCTAAAAGATGCTGCATGACTGAGGGCAAACTAACCAAAGCCAAACTAAACTCTCCCCGATTTAAATAAAGTGAAGCAGCATTCTGAAGGCAGTCTAAAATACGATCTGCCACAAACATGTGTTCAGTTAATCTGGTCCGGAGAAATTGTGGTGCATGAAATTAGAGCTGGCCTAGTAACTGTATGAAAATATAAACTTCAATGACCAGAAATGTCTGGACCTGGGCAATAACTCAAACGGAGCGACTCCAAGAGTCTTTTTCCCAACTGAGCAAAGTGACACAGAGATAAAAGATTCAGTGTAATATATGGGTTTTAGTTGCACTCCTCCTCCTACTAAGGTTACCCTGCACATATCTCAGCTCTTGGCTCATCCTTAATCACTGCAAGTGGGGAAAGTTACTGAGATTTTTCCTTCAAGTCCCTTTTGGCACATGTGGACCTCATGGGGAAGGCTTCTTGCCTGTAAAATGCCATGAACAACAAAGGTCAAGCATTTCTCAGAAGCAAAATGGTTGCCAGAGATGGGCACACACCTGGCAGAATGGTTGCCAGGGATACTTGTGATACTCCCGAGGGAATTCTGTGCCAGAAAATTAAAAATTCTGCTAAAAATAATTAAAATTCTGCAAACAATATTTTAAAATTCTTCAAAATTCTGCATATTTTATTTTTTCAATAAATAAACATGGAGGCTCCAGCATGGCAGTGGGAAGCACAGGCCATTGACTGCACAGAGGTGGGAGATCACCCTGCAGCACCCCCATGCACCCCCAGACACAGACTCAGCAGTGAGGCTGCACCCAACCATGATGCAACGCAAAGGCTGGGCCTGTCCCAGAAACACCTTGGGGTCCTGCCCCTCCACGCCAGGTGCATGAACATAGTAAGCAAGTATCAGAGGGTAGCCGTGTTAGTCTGGATCTGTAAAAGCAGCAAAGAATCCTGTGGCACCTTATAGACTAACAGACGTTTTGGAGCATGAGCTTTCGTGGGTGAATACCCACTTCCTCAGATGCATGTAATGGAAATATCCAGGGGCAGGTATATATATGTGTGCTAGCAAGCAAGCTAGAGATAACGAGGTCAGTTCAATCAGGGAGGATGAGGCCCTGTTCTAGCAGTTGAGGTGTGAAAACAAAGAGAGGAGAAACTGGTTCTGTAATTGGCAAGCCATTCACAGTCTTTGTTCAATCCTGAGCTGATGGTGTCAAATTTGCAGATGAACTGAAGCTCAGCAGTTTCTCTTTGAAGTCTGGTCCTGAAGTTTTTTTGCTGCAGGATGGCCACCTTAAGGTCTGCTATAGTGTGGCCAGGGAGGTTGAAGTGCTCTCCTACAGGTTTTTGCATATTGCCATTCCTAATGTCTGATTTGTGTCCATTTATCCTTTTCCGTAGAGACTGTCCAGTTTGGCCGATGTACATAGCAGAGGGGCATTGCTGGCATATGATGGCGTATATTACATTGGTGGATGTGCAGGTGAATGAACCAGTGATGGTGTAGCTGATCTGGTTAGGTCCTGTGATGGTGTCGCTGGTGTAGATATGTGGGCAGAGTTGGCATCGAGGTTTGTTGCATGGATTGGTTCCTGAGCTAGAGTTATTATGGTGTGGTGTGCAGTTACTGGTGAAAATATGTTTCAGGTTGGCAGGTTGTCTGTGGGCAAGGATTGGCCTGCCACCCAAGGCCTGTGAAAGTGTGGGATCATTGTCCAGGATGGGTTGTAGATCCCTGATGATGCGTTGGAGGGGTTTTAGCTGGGGGCTGTATGTGATGGCCAGTGGAGTCCTGTTGGTTTCTCCCTTGGGTTTGTCTTGCAGTAGGAGGCTTCTGGGTACACGTCTGGCTCTGTTGATCTGTTTCCTTATTTCCTCGTGCGGGTATTGTAGTTTTGAGAATGCTTGGTGGAGATTTTGTAGGTGTTGGTCTCTGTCTGAGGGACAGAGACCCCTCAGACAGAGACCAACACCTACAAAATCTCCACCAAGCATTCTCAAAACTACAATACCCGCACGAGGAAATAAGGAAACAGATCAACAGAGCCAGACGTGTACCCAGAAGCCTCCTACTGCAAGACAAACCCAAGGGAGAAACCAACAGGACTCCACTGGCCATCACATACAGCCCCCAGCTAAAACCCCTCCAACGCATCATCAAGGATCTACAACCCATCCTGGACAATGATCCCACACTTTCACAGGCCTTGGGTGGCAGGCCAATCCTTGCCCACAGACAACCTGCCAGCCTGAAACATATTTTCACCAGTAACTGCACACCATACCATAATAACTCTAGCTCAGGAACCAATCCATGCAACAAACCTCGATGCCAACTCTGCCCACATATCTACACCAGCGACACCATCACAGGACCTAACCAGATCAGCTACACCATCACTGGTTCATTCACCTGCACATCCACCAATGTAATATACGCCATCATATGCCAGCAATGCCCCTCTGCTATGTACATCGGCCAAACTGGACAGTCTCTACGGAAAAGGATAAATGGACACAAATCAGACATTAGGAATGGCAATATGCAAAAACCTGTAGGAGAGCACTTCAACCTCCCTGGCCACGCTATAGCAGACCTTAAGGTGGCCATCCTGCAGCAAAAAAACTTCAGGACCAGACTTCAAAGAGAAACTGCTGAGCTTCAGTTCATCTGCAAATTTGACACCATCAGCTCAGGATTGAACAAAGACTGTGAATGGCTTGCCAATTAGAACCAGTTTCTCCTCTCTTGGTTTTCACACCTCAACTGCTAGAACAGGGCCTCATCCTCCCTGATTGAACTGACCTCGTTATCTCTAGCTTGCTTGCTAGCACACATATATATACCTGCCCCTGGATATTTCCATTACATGTATCTGAGGAAGTGGGTATTCACCCACGAAAGCTCATGCTCCAAAACGTCTGTTAGTCTATAAGGTGCCACAGGATTCTTTGCTGCTTTTATAGTAAGCAAGAAAAACAGAGTCTCATACACATGTCCAGCCCTGGCTCCCTATCTGGGTGCGGGCAAGTAGGCTTAGCCCAGCAGGATCCAAGTGTGGAGGGGCTTAGTGTGGGGGATCTATATGTGGGATGAGAGGGCTCTGTGTTGGGGAGTCTGGGTGTGGCCAGCTCAATGGGGAATCCAGGGTGGGGATCTGGATGCACAGGGACTCATTGGGGGCTTCTGGGTGCAGGGGGAATGGGACTCTGCAGGGGGTCCAAGTAAAGGTGGCTGTGGCTCAGCATGTGGAGGACATGAATTCTGTGTGCATGCAGTGATGCAGAATTCACCCAGGAGTATTGTGAGCACCATGGTAAAGGTCGTGCTCCCAAAGAAGCTTCAAATGAAGACCTAGAGGAACTCAGAGATCCTCTTCCTTTGTACGTTTCTGAATACAGTTATAATTTCCCCCATAATTCCTCTCAGCAGGAAGAAATGTGTTGTCTCCACAGACCTGAGTCCTTTACCCTCTTCCCTGTCAACATTTAGGCGTAGGACCCAGAGAGCACCTCTCATTTCTATGAAAACAGAAAGTTGCTACTGGAATCTCTGCACTGAGAAATACCCTGCACTGGGGTCAGTGAAAGGAGGAGGCAGAGTGTTTATCCATCCAGGCACAATATGATGGAACAAGGGATGGAGGACACAGAGCTATGGGGAGAGTGTACTATGTCAGGAAAGTGATGTAGGAGGACTTATTAGGTGCAGGAGGACAATGGCAAATGAATATGGGATAGTGAGGTATCAAGGTAGCATAGGAGAAGGAAACGGATTAATAAAGTAGCAAGCCTTAGGGTGGGAAGGATTTAAAATGAAGCAAGACCCTTGATCTCAAACTGGTGCAAAACATATTGACGTGAACCAAGTAATGAATAACCAGAAATGGGAATAACCTGACTTCTCGTGAAGAAAGACACAAGGGAATTTTGCACTGTTATATTATGGAATAGCAAATCTGTGCTAACAAGGAAAATGTTGGGCATCACTTTGCCACCTGTGTTCCAGGTGCAGAATTTATATATGGAAAAGGCAACATGAGCAAAAATGTACTTGGATACCTCATTGCTGAAGGCATTTTTAAGTAACACAGGATTAATCATCCTTCTAATCAGAGGAAGATTGAGGACTCAGAATTTATTAGCACTGAGCAACTTACTTGGATAAATTGCTCAAAGCACCTAATTAAATTGATATACTGGCTTACCAGGTTGTAAATTTTAAAGCCTGAAACTCTGTAAACAGCACAAAGGTGTTTAGCCATTACTCCTGATGCATTTTTCTTTTGGTAGAATATGTAATCATAACTCTCCAATATCCTTATAAAAATTACCTTAAAAAAGTGGCGTAGCCACATCAAGACCCTTCTCTTTCCATAAATTTCTAAACAAATCACAGTGAATTTTATTAGAGATGAATGTGTAAATTAATAGTAATATTTACAACACCAAATGGTTTCTTTTTATCAAAAGCACACTTTGGGCTCTTGGTGTCTTAGTAATAATGTTATTATGTGAGAAATAATTGTCATCATTTCCAAGGCAGGACAGTTTGCTCAGGTCCTTGAAAAAATAGCAGGAGGCAGTTAAGGGTTTAGACAAGAGGTCTCCAAACTGTGGGGTGTGCCCTGCTGGGGGGACATAGAGGACCATTTGTGGGGGGCTAGGGCTAGGGCCTGGGCCAACCCCCAAGGAGGGTGAGGAGGGAACACCATCCAGCTCTGCTCCTGCCCTTGGCCCCGGCTGTTGGTCCCGTACCCAGGACTTGCTCCCAGCCCTGTGCCCGGGGCTCCGTACCTGGCCCCACACCCAGGGCCCCGACTGCCAGTTCCATTGCTGGCCCCATGCCTGGGGCCCTGGCTCCTGGCCCTAGCTCCCAGCTGGGGCTCCGCTCCAGTCCCAGCCCTGCCCCAGTTGTGGCCCCAGCCTTGGCTTCCTTACCCTTCTGTGTCCTCCCACCCTGGATCTGCGGCCATGCTCCCAGCCCTGACTTGGGGGGGAATGTGGACAGAGATGGGGCTGCCACCTGTTTTAATAGAAAGGCTGATGGCTCCCCTGCCCTCAGTCAGGACCAAGCCTCAGGCTGGAATTGTTGGGTAGAAACTTGACAGCCCAGGAGTTTGGTTTTCAGAAGTGGATGATTTAGAGAACCTCTGCCAGGCTCCATCTCTAATGGAGCCTGGGGAACCTGTGGCACATTTATGCCCTTGAGTGCATTGCAGATGGCCATGGGACTCACTCCTCCCCACCTGCACACACACCCTGGAGCTGCCCCTGCCCACCCCACAGTGTAGACTAGGCCTCAGGCTGTGAAGAGTCCACACCACTGAGTGACACAGTTAAACCGACTTCACCCCTGGTGTAGACAGCGAGAATTCTCCATCACCCTAGCCATTGCCTCTTGGGGGAGTGCAGCAGCAGCATCTCAAGTGTAGACCAGCCCTTAGTTACACTGTGGGAACTGTTGTTTAGTGGCTCAACAATTATCATGTCTTGAACCAACTCTTCTGTACATTTCTTAGGGCTAAGTTGTGTGTCCCCTGCCCTCCTGCCTGCTTTGGAGAGCTGTTCCAAGAGGCAATCATTTAAAAGGTCAAGCAGCTGCTTCTCCATCTCCTGTCCTGCTGCGAGATTCGACCTCTGTATAGGTGCTGTGTGAAATCCTCCATTGCTATCACTTTATTCAGCTCTGCCTCCAATCTCTCCAGCGTTGCAACCTCAGTCTCCAGTCCTTGGTGTTCAGGTTGGCAGTACAACCCCACTGCGATATTTCAATTCTTAGGACTTAGGGTTTGCCCCCCTACAGATTAGGCTGTGGGATCCAAATGGGATCTCATTAGAGTCTATGGAAACTTCTAGATACAGTGCTAGCCCGCCCCCAACAACAACCACCTGTCTCTGGGATAATTCATAGCTAGGTATTGCAGTTCCCACTGCTGGTTTTCATTCGGGGTGCAGCCAGCTGCAGTCTGGGGGTGGGGGGGCATGTACGGGGTTGTGTTAATAAAGGAAACGCTGAGTTGGGAACAGCAGCACAGTGCTGGTCAGCCTCCACATTCTCCTGGAATGGATAAGGAGTTGGATTAGCCCTGGGGGGACTGCCAGGAACATAGGCTGGTAAATCACTGCTCCTGGGGGGAGCTGTTATCCCCCAGCACACGATGGCCTGTGGGCCAGCCCCCCTGGCACCCAGATCAGCTAGGCTGGGGCAGGAAGAGCCAGGAGCCAGGCACAGCTCCCCTGGAGCAGGTTTGCCGTTCCTGCTCTGTTGTGTGAGGGCAGAGTGTTAACAAAGGGTCAGATCCTCAGCTGGTGTGAGTCAGCCTCACACGCTATTTGCTTTGTTGCCTTAAACCCAGTGGGATCTGGCCCTATATGTCCCTCTGTAGGGCTGGCTGTGTGGTACTCAGCTAACCCAGTGATGGGGCTGGGCAGGAACTGAGACCAATAGGAGAGAAAGCCAGCGGATCTGGGGGATTAGCTGCCATGGCAGGGCTCCTTCCACAGGAGCTGGCAGCTTCCCTCGGCAGCGGACAGGTTAATGTGCTGCCAGTCAGGTGCTGATGGCCCCTCTGGCACTGTGCCATGGGGGCTGGGGGGGCTCAGTGTGGGGCACAGATGTGTGCAGCTGTGTGGGGGTGAGGAGACAGCAGGACCAACGGGGAGCACCAGCCGCTGCCACGTGCAGCGTGCTGGGTCTGGCTTTGAACAAGGGCCCTGGGGCTGCCTTTGCCCGGGGCTGTGCTCTCTGCTACCCTCTGGGGGCTGTGGTGCCAGGGAAACACTGTTCATCGCTGTCCCACCCTGGGTTGGTGCCTGCCCTGCCGGGGTCTGGAGCAGGTGTGTGCAGCATCAGGAGGTGAAAATCGCATCAGGATATGAAAACCATGACAGTGGCTGAAAAATGCCAGCTTGGAAATGCCAATGCAGAGCTCATCCCAACGCAGCTGCGAACTCACCTGGCTCCAGCTTCATGTCCCAGCCCCCAGGGCTAAAACATATTAAAGTTTGAAATGGAAGCCAGGCTTCTCTCAGGATCTCCTGATTCCAGATGGATGGATCTAGACTGTTCTCAGTGATACTATAAGACAGAACAAGGAGTAATGGTCTCCAGTTGCAGTAGGGAGGTTTAGGTTGGATATTAGGAAAAACTTTTTCACTAGGAGAGTGGTGAGGCAGTGGAATGGGTTACCTAGGGAGGTGGTGGAATCTCTATCCTTAGAGGTTTCTAAGGCCTGGCTTGACAAAGACCTGGCTGGGATGATTTAGTTGTGGATTGGTCTTGCTTTGAGCAGGGGGTTGGACTAGATGACCTCCTGAGGTCCTTTCCAACCGTGATAGTCTATGATCTTCCCTAATTTCCCAGAGTCTGGGTGTCTCTACTTTAGAACCTTGTGATAATGATGTGGCCAATCACAACCAGACACTGCAGCTGGAATTTTGAATAAATAAATACTCAAAAAAAAAGGCATTTATTTCTACGTGATACACATTGGCCACTTGTATTTAGTGCTGTTTCTGCTCAGTCTTCCACACCTGGAAATTTTGTGGGAATCTATTCCCTTGGTATTTTGCATGTTGCTTATATTCTCAAGTACCACTTCTGTTAATGGTTTGCCTGGATAAGAGTCATGCAGACTCCAAAATAAAATGTATTTTGTGCTCCATTCTGTTTTTAATCTTCCAAAGAAATAGCATTTCTTAGGTCAATGGTATTGGAGATCTTTACAGACATGATTTCAAAGAAATCTAGGTAGTGTAAATATCTGACCTTCTGGTAGTTCTCTGAATTCCCTCTGTGATTCAGGGTTCCCAGCTTTTCCTGGATCAGTGTTTCTTAACCGATTGGTCACAACTCCAAAAGGGGGCATGTAAGGCCATCGCAGGGGTCATTGTAGACGTGTGGACTTACCCTGACAGCGCCTCCTACTGGTCACTTCTGGGAATTAGCTCATTCCAGCTAGGAGCACCCTCTGCAAGCTGGTGATCCACCTGTCCTCTCGGTCCCCCCTGTCCCTTCCTGGACCCTGGTGCCCTTTTAACTGGGATGCTGCCCCCTGGCAGTACCCCACAAATCTGGGTCTCCCCTCCCTGGGGAACCCCCAAGCCACTATCCCCACTTTGCCTCAGTTTTGGCTACTGCCTAGTCTCCATTCACTAGGGAAGACTGCAGTATCAGCCACTCATCATAGGCAAAGGGATTTGGGTTTGGACCTGCTGCATTGGTCTGCCCCTAGGCTGCCCTCTGCAACTCCTAGTACCTCTTGGCCTTATGCTAGGCTGCAGCCTGGGGCTTTCCAGGCAGGAGCTCCCCAGTTCCTCTGCCTTTCCCCAGCCCTGCTTCACTCAGGTACTGTCTAGCTCCCTGCAGCCAGGCTCTTCTCCCTCTACAGCCAGAGGTCAACTCCTGAGTTCCTGGCTCCCAGCATCTTTATACAGGCCAGCTGTGGCCTGATTGGGGCATGACCCAGGTGCATCCACTTCCCATTCAGCCCAGCTTAGTAGCTCCCAGCCACAACCTTCCCCCAGGGCTGTTTTAAGCCCTTCAGGGCAGGAGCGCTACAGTCATATTATTATAATATAAAGCAAAGAAAATCTCCCTCCCTATTTCCCTGCACCTCCTTACCTTATGAAGTCTGGTATTCTCTGCAACCCTCTCAACACATATGCACACAAATAAATTATAGAGGCTTGGCACCTCATACACTTACTGTTATGTAGTCATTAAAAATTTTGACTATGATTGAGGGGTTGCCAGTTTGGGAAGGAGGCGAAACACTGGGGTAGGTCAGGTGGGTGCACAAAACACTTAGAAATATTTTTAAAGATCCATTTGCTTGATCATTGCCATGAAAGCCAGATTCCTACCAGAACTAGCACAACATAATAAAAGAGGAATTATTTAGGATGGGCGTAGAAGTGTGAGTAGAGTAAAAGGGTGATATTGAGCAAAAGGGAAATATCAGGGAAAATTTTCCTGACTGTGAGATTTACTGGACTAGGGAGTAATCTCCTTGCAGGAAAGTGTGGGTTTTAAATTGCTTGAATCATTTAAAAATGAACTGGACAATATATTACAGGGAACATCCTGTGCTGGAAAGATGATCTAGTTGTTTTATTCCATCCCTAATAGCTATGTTTCTGTGTATCATAAAACTTAATAATTTCATTCAGACTTGTGTGTAATTTCATAAAACTTTATAATAACATTGTATTAAGTTAGGTGTTGTAACTAAACCTTTGCTTAACCTTCAGTTTAAATGACAGTAGGACAGATTTTGAAGTGCCTCGTGTCACTGTACAACTTTCCAAATGGCCTACAATGTGACATCATGGCAGGAGCCAGAGTAACTATGTGAGGTATTGCTCAAAGCTCTGAGCTAGGAAGAGCTGTGGAACAATAACAACTCTTCCACCTGTTTTTCACAGTGGTTTTTTTATTTTTTAATATGCAGGGATGAAAAGGGAACATGGTCCCAGTCAGCAAGTGTGGGTGTGTTCCACATAGATCCATCTATACATGTAGACCCCATGATCATTTAACTGCTTTGTCAACTTCAGGGTACAACTTATTCCGAGTCGGTGCTGTAACACATTGTGGGCGTACAGCATGGTGGGGAGGAAGGAAAGGCAGGTAGAGATAGCTCATCTTCTTCAGACTCTGCACCCTATCAATTGATTGGAGACAGTGAAGGAGGATCTGAGGCAGCGGAGTTACTTAGGATTTTACTGGGATAAATGAAATAAAAATCTAGCCTCCAAAAAAGAACTTCAGTCTTCAGGCCAATCACCCCAGCATCTTTTTCAAGCACTAATTTAATTCATATAATCATAGAATATTAGGGTTGGAAGAGACCTCAGGAGGTCATCTAGCCCAATCCCCTGCTCAAAGCAGGACCAACCCCAAATAAATCATCCCAGCCAGGGCTTTGTCAAGCCAGGCCTTAAAAACTTCTAAAGATGGAGATTCCACCACCTCCCTAGGTAACCCATTCCAGTGCTTCACCACCCTGCTTCATTTAAAAAAATGGACTCTGCAGAAAATTCATAATCTTCTATTTGAGACCTTATAGTCTGTTAGATTTAATTGTAATTTCAATGTCACAAATCAAATCTGGCACTTCCATTCATGCCTTGACTTCAGGGCAGATAAGAAGAGAAGAAGATGCAGAGAAGGGAGTATTATTTAGAAACAAATGGCCAGATTCTGCTACCTTTAACTCACTCTAGGTAATACCTTACTCTATGAGTATCTGCATCCATTTCAATGGTGTGTGAGCAAAGATGGCGTAAACCAGCTCAAATATTTTAAAGTTAAATTTAAGGGAAAAGAAAATGATGAAAGAAGCATGAAATGTGCATGGAATTATGGTGAAAGTTCATATATTTTTCAAGTGTTCCATTTAATGAAAGGAAATTATTGGGTTTTTGTTAGATGATATTTTGAATGAGACCATGCCAAAGCGGACAAGGTCTTTCTTGAGCGATGGTCATTTTATTCTTCACACTGCTTCTATAAATAAATACCTAAAAACCATTTGGCCCATTATTTGGATCATTATGTTCCAGGAGACAAAGGGCTATGTGGGTGGATAGAAATCAATGAAACACTGTAAAGAGACATCACTTAAAAAAATTGCAGAATTTTGCCAAGTGCCATAATGGTAGAGTCTGAATAGTTTTTCTCACATCTGAAAACAAACTGCAAAGTTGGAGCCCAGCAGCTCCAACATAAATATAACTTGAGATGGTACCTTTTATGGTTTTGTTTAGAAAAAGAAACAGAAGAACTCTTATGTGTGTGCCACAATGAAAGAGGATTGTGAAACGAAAGGCCAGAGTTTCCCACTTGTTATTTTTCAAAATAATGACTCTGGGTTCTCTCCCCACAGAAAAAGAAGTTGTTTATTTTTTTAATGATGAGCTGTTACCCAAAGTAACAAAGTGGCATTCTGTCGACACCAGATGGTAACTGAAAAATGGGATTCCAGAGTGTTCTATTTATTAAAATATTTTCTGCATTTCTGTATCCATAATTTAGTTTGGGGCCCTCCATGATCACCAATATTCAAATAGCGTTCTCTTCTCAGGTCAGCCTGTGTGAGGCAAAAGGTTTTCAAAACAGCAGGACCTGAACAATCTCCTACTGCTCAAAGAAGAGAATATTACCAAGCTTCTGTCCTTCTGTCTGCTTTCATTGTAATACTAATTTACATCCTGAGCTAAGGGACTATGTTTTTATTCAGAAAAAAGCAGCTTATGTTCCTGTATGCTAATACAAGGAGACTTGAATTATAACCCATCACTTTAAAGTTACATTGCTTCCTAGGCCATGACGTAAGTAGGCAGCTTAGCATTCCATATATTAATGGGAAGTGATAGGCAGTGGCTATTGAATGGTACAATTTCCGAACGATTGCTCCTATGGCTGATTTTCATAGTGAAATCAAAAGTGGTTATGGATGAGCTAAAAATAATCAAGACATATTTATCTCGCCGTCTCGTCAGGTTATTACTCACTTTTTAAGAGGCCATATTTTAAGTAGCAATTTAAGTATGACTGTGTGATTTATAAATAGATACTCATGAAATTCTGTGCACAAGGTCGCTCGTATTATGCAGCATGTTAGACCTATTCTGAGCAGCAAACACTCTGAAATTATGCAGCAAGATCCAGCTTGGGGAGAGGATCCCCCTTTGCCCACCAGCCTTCTGCCACAATCATCCCTTCAGTTTCGTAGATCTAGCACAACACAACACCTCTCAGCCTGATGACACAAGTTAACTCAACCTCTCTTCCTTTCCCTAGGGACCTGTAAGAAAGATCTCTGGCGGGGAGGTGGCTAAGAAGACAGGCTGCAGCTGGGGAGTTAATACTAAGCAGGAGTAAGCTTGCAGGAAGAGATTCTTGCCCTGCAGTGCTCCTAAAAATTGGATCTAACCAGCCAGCCACTGCACCTCATGGAGAAGAAACACTATGGTTCCAGAGTTACTTTGGCCCTGAGACTGAGATGGAGCTTTAGAAAGGTTCTACTGGCATGCTCCAGCCTGGAGAAGAACCCGTCTCCTTATGACCCTCCTGAGATCCCAAGTGTGCTGTAGAGTAAGTACTGCAGGAAATGTAGAAAGGCCATATTTCCTGTACATTCTTCATGCACTCTTTGGTTTCCTGTAACACAATTCCTTCTGGGAACAGAAGCAAAGAAGCCCAGGACAGTGCACTTGCAGGGTGCAGTTACACAGATTAGTAGGAAGTTTTATTACCTCATTTCTGTACATAGTTCCTGTTCATAATAAAGGGCGTATACTGATACTGGTCTACTCATCAGTAAGATACACGGTACAAGGAGTGGAAGACCCAGTGAGAGGTAAATTTACAGTGTCTGCCACAGAGCCTGCACAACTGTAAGTAACTCCCTCACCAGTCCTGAGAATCAGGGGAAATGCTGAATATGCCTGAAAAAAGTTCAAACAGCAGTTTAAGCTGTACATGAAAGCCACAGGGGCAAATAAGCTGGAGAGTGAGCAAAAGCTTGTAGGCATGGAAGCCCTGGATGTATACAATACATTCCATGCAGACAGTGGTGGGGAGGGAGACAAAAGCTTTACAAAAATAATGAAAATGTTTGAGGATCATTGGGTCCCTAGAAAAAATGTTACTTTTGAAAAACATATGTTCAGAATGAGAACACAGAATGAAGGGGAAACAATAGAGGCTTTTGTTATAGACTTAAAACTAAAAAGTCAGTCCTATGAATATGGAATATTGAAAGACTCTCACTTCAAAGCCCAGATTGTCCTGAGGTGTAACAATAAAAAAAATCCATGAATGGTTACTAAGGGAAATGGAGCTGACACTAGAAAGGGTAATATGCATATGCTAAGCAGCAGAACAAACAAAAACTCAACTAAAAAGTCTAGAGAAAGGCACAGAGCTCATGGCTGAATACTATAGCAAAAGCAGAAAGGGAAAAGTTTGCAGAAATAAGTTGGCTCAGGGACAGAACCATGGAATATAGGAAACAATGCCTGTGATGTGGGAACCAGCTTGAGTATTGGAAATGCCTGACATTTGGGTAAATATGTAGAAACTATAATAAACACAACCATTATGATCAAACATGCAGAGAAAGCAGAAAAGTGCCTGCATTAAGTTCTGAGCTATTTTTAAGGATAATAATGGAGAAGGCTGAAAATTCACAAGGTTCGCCAGTTTAGATTTTCAGAAAGCCTTTCACAAAGTCCCTCACCAAAGGCTATTAAGCAAAGTGAGCTGTCATGGGATAAGGGGGAAGGTCTTCTCATGGATTGGTAATTGGTTAAAAAACAAAGGGTAGGAATAAATGGTCAGTTTTTAGAATGGAGAGAGGTAAATAATGGTATCTCCCAGAGGTCTGTACCTGGTCCAGTCTTATTCAACATTTTCATAAATGATCTGGAAAAAGGGGTAAACAGTGAGTTGGCAAAATTTGCAGATGATACAAAACTACTCAAGATAGCTAAGTCCCAGGCAGACTGTGAGGAGCTACCAAAGGATTTCTCAAAACTGGGTGACGGGGCAACAAAATGGCTGATGAAATTCATTGTTGGTAAGTGCCAAGTAATGCACATCGGAAAACATAATCCCAACTATACATATAAAATGATGGGGTCTAAATTAGATATTACCTCTCAAGAAAGAGATCTTGGAGTCATTGTGGATAGTTCTCTGAAAACGACCACACAATGTGCAGCGGCAGTCAAAAAAGGGAACAGAATGTTGGGAATCATTAAGAAAGGGACAGATAATAAGAGAAAATATCATATTGCCTCTATATAAATCCTACATCTTGAATGCTGCATGCAGATGTTGCCCCATCTCAAAAAAGATATATTGGCATTGGAAAAATCTCAGAAATGGGCAACAAAAATTATTAGGTGTATGGAACGTCTGCCATACGAGGAGAGATTAATAAGATTGGGACTTTTTGGCTTGGAAAAAAGACAACTAAGGGAGGATATGATAGATGTCTATAAAATCATGACTGGTGTGGAGAAAGTAAATAAGGAAGTGTTATTTACTCCTTCTCTTAACACAAGAACTAGGGGTCACCAAATGAAATTAATAGGCAGCGGGTTTAAAACAAACAAAAGGAAGTATTTTTTTCACACAACACACAGTCAACCTGTAGAACTCCTTGCCAGAGGATGTTGTGAAGACAAATACTATAACAAGGTTCAAAAAAGAACTAGATAAATTCATGATGGATAGGTCCATCAATGGCTATTAACTAGGATGGGCAGGGATGGTTTCCCTAGTGTCTGTTTGCCAGAAGGGGGAAGGATCACTTGATGATTACGTGTTCTGTTCATTCCCTCTGGGGCACCTGGCATTGGCCACTGTCAGAAGACAGGATACTGGGCTAGATGGACCTTTGGTGTGACCCAGTAGGGCCATTCATATGTTCTTATGTTAATTAAAATGTGCATAAATGAACCTTATCGGTCATACAATATAGATACTAGGACACGAGTAAATGTAATGACAGAAAGTGAAAGAGAGACATAAGGAGCACATAAAAATGGATGGGTCAAAAATGTCTGTGAAAGACTATAATGGAGGAACAATTCTAGCATTGGGAGAGTGCACAGAGACACTTAAATATATAGAGGGAAAATAATAAATCTAGAATTTGTAGTGGTACACAGAGGCAACCAACTAGTCTTGGGCCTATAATACATCTGAGGCCTTGTTCAGAGGATGTATGGCATAGAAAGACAACATAAAGCTATATATGAAAGTATTAATAGCATCATAAGAAGATGTCACAGGAAATGTGTACCTCTAGTAACACACAAGATACAGTTAAGGGAAGATGCAGAAACTGTGATATATGCTACACGAATATTTCCACAAGCCTTAAAGAGGCTAGAGGTTCACTTCTTAGTTATTGTGAAAAAAAAAAAAAGGAATTGCAGCTGGGTATGGACCTTAGGGAGCTGAACAGAATCGTAAAAAGAGAACACTTTCACTTGCCCACAAGAAGCGAACTATTATCTGAGATGGCAGATGCCAAATTCTTCAGCAAATTAGATGTATCAGCTGGATTTTATCAGATCGCATTGGACAATGAGCACTCCAAGATCTGCACTTTCGATACATCATTTGGCACATAGTGCTTCTTAAGACTGCTTTTTGGGATAAATTCTAGAAGTATTTATCCGGACAGCGAGTCAGTTGCTAGAGGGCCTAGCAGACAGGAAAGCGTACACTGATGACATAATAAATTAGGCAGTACTGCCACTGAACATCAGGAATGATCGAGGAGAGTACTGGAAATTGTGAGAACTAATAACCCTAAAATGAATTAGGCCAAATGTCAATTTCAAATAACAGAAATAACATACATGGGAAAGAGTCTGACCTCCAAGGGAATCTTGCCTGATGAATCCATGATTCAGGCAAACCCAGACATTCCAAAACCTGAAGATAACAAGGGAATTCAAAGGCAGGTACATATGTTGACTTACGTCAAAGAATTCATACCTACCTATACAGCTCACACCACTCACCTAAGATATTTCCTCCATAAGGCCACTGAGTGGACATGGATGCCAGAGCAAAAGAGAAAGTTCAATGACTTCCAGCACATTTGGACATCAGTTCCAGGACTGCTTTTTTTTTTTGACCCATTGAAAGACAAACTTTTCACAGATACCTTGAAAGGAGGGTGGGCAGTACAGGTCTTACATGCCTCTAGAACTAAGATAGTTGCAGGGAAGATGTATGCAGCCATTGAAAAAAAGAGAGGCGAGGTCTGGCATAGGGAGATACAAGATGTCATCAATTTTGCTGTGCCTGTAGCTTCAAAGCAGAAATTGATCACAAACCACCAATTGGAAAACACAAAAAAGAGATGTGGAGAACCACCACCAATGATACAGCAACAACTTTTGTAAATACAAAAGCATGATGTGATCCTGGAGTTCCAACCTAGCTACCACGTAGTAATGATAGACAAATTTGCTGGCACAGTCCTCAGCTAAAACCTCTCCAATGCATCATCAGTAATCTACAACCCATCCTGGACAATGACCCCTCACTTTCACAGGCCTTGGGAGACAGGCCAGTCCTCGCTCACAGACAACCCGCCAATCTTAAGCACCTTCTCACCAACAACCACACACCACACCATAGTAACTCTAACTCAGGAACCAATCCACGCAACAAACCTTGATGCCAATTCTGCCCACATATTTACACCAGCAACACCATCACAGGACCTAACCAGATCAGCCACATCATCACCGGTTCAGTCACCTGCACGTCCACCAATGTAATAGACGCCATCATATGCCAGCAATGCCCCTCTGCTATGTACATTGGCCAAACTGGACAGTCCCTACGTAAAAAGTTAAATGGACACAAGTCAGACATTAGGAATGGCAATATACAAAAACCTGTAGAAGAACACTTCAACATCCCTTGGCACACAATAGCAGATTTTAAGGTAGCCATCTTGCAGCAAAAAACCTTCAGGACCAGACCCCAAGAGAAACTGCTGAGCTTCAGTTCATTTGCAAATTTGACACCATCAGCTCAGTATTAAACAAAGACTATGAATGGCTAGCCAACTACAAAAGCAGTTTCTCCTCCCTTGGTTTTCACACCTCAACTGCTAGAAGAGGGCCTCATCCTCCCTGATTGAACTGACCTCATTATCTCCAGACTGATTTTGGCCTGCATATTTATACCTGTCTCTGGAAATTTCCACCACATGCATCTGACAAAGTGGGTATTCACCCATGAAAGCTTATGTTCCAATACGTGTCTGTCTGTCTATAAGGTGCCACAGGACTCTATGTTGCTTTTTATTGACCACGAGAATTAACAGTCTGATACAAGTTTGCAATACTGTAGATCAGGAAGCGGGTTTGCAATACAGTGGATTTGGGAAGATTTCTGAAGTGCCCCAAGAGACTGATTGAGACGTGAAGATTGTGTTTAAGCAGCCTGAAGGGTTGTTAAGGCACTTCATGTATTTGTACTAGGTTTTTAGTTTCATTTACTAGTGTTTTGGTTTAGCCAGGAAATTTAGAAAGAGAACTAAAAAAGGGAAGATGTGCTATAGAGTAAGTCTTTCAGAAAGTGTTGAGATGCTATACTTCCAGTACACTGTAGATGTAGGCTTTGATTTCCTATGACACTTCCTGCTGGGTCAGAAAAAAAGCCCAGATCAAGTCAGGGCAGTTGTAAGCTGTGGCTACACAGAGTAATGGGAAATCCTGTTACATCATTTCTGTACATAATTCCTTTTCATAATAAAAGTTTATCTTGAAAACAGTCTGTTCATCAGTATGATACTACACCAAGTACCCTGCCAAATTACTCCAGCTGGACACTGTGGAAATAATTTAGCTGATACTGAACTTGGATTGCATGAATCTCCTTTTCTAGTGAAGTAGAATGGAAGCCCCAAATTCAGTGCATTTGGCAACGTAGAGATGACAGTTGTACTAATACTGAAGTTTTACTGTACAAAGAATGGTTTCATTACAACAGGGATTCAATATAAATGAATATGTATGAATATAAAGAATAGCTATTTGCTTATACTCATCTCTAACATTACATGTTCACAGAACCTTTAATGTCATTTAAACTTGATATACTTCCTTCCAATATGTAGTCAAGAACTATTGCATTCTGTTTATTATATAAGATGAAAATAGCACAGAATCTACACAACTATTCCATTGTTACAGCTGTGATGATTCAAAGGCATATTCGTTTTTACTTGTTTGGAAATTATGAATTTTTAAATATATTCACTTTTAGACAGAAAAAAACCCTAATAAAAAGTATTGCAACAAAGAATGATCCTTACTTTTGACAGACACTTCTAATAAATGAGAGAAAAGAGACCACAAGTAAAAAGGTAGGCAAAAATGTTAAACAACAGAGCGCACAGAAAGATGTCCACAGATTATATAATATCTCATGCAGGAGACACTTCCAGAAAGATTTGTTTCCTCTTTATACAGCAGTGTGCCAGATGATCTGTGCTCAGGCCATTTATGGACTCAATCTTGTCCATATAGATTGCCCCATATGCTATGATAAATGCTGCTTGTGTGTGAGAGAGAACAGGATTTGGCCCCAGTAAGGGTCACCATTGTTCCTGAACAGAATCTCAAGCTACAATCTCTATTCAAGAGTCATTGTGCCTCTTTAGACACATTGTCTTCTGCGGTCAGTCATAACTATAGGTAGCTTTGGAAGGATCAGATTTTTAGTAAATGTTGGTAACCATCAATTTCAACATACACACACAAATTGACACAAAATATTTCCATAGATGATCATAGAAATTTACAGATAGACAAAGTAAGAAAAAAAAAGGCTGCTTGAGAACTTATTAGAGTTTGATGTAAAGGTATTTATTTGGTACATTTTGAGATGCGATATTGACAATTTGTGTTCTAACACTTATAAAATTTATCTTTTTGAATCTCAATATATTATTAAATAGTTATTGTCTGACCTGCCCATTGTCTGACATCCCCCATAATTTCCTGCAACTGAAAATTTAAATGAAAAAAAAAAACTGGGGGAAAAATGCTTAAACTCTATAATTCAGCATTGCTTGGAAAATTTAAATTGATAAAAGTGGAAAAATACTTAAAAATAAACCGATATCTGTAAAAATTATATTAAAAAAATCAGATTCTGCCAAGCCTAACTATGGAGCTCTATATTTATCTTTCTGTGTCACACCACTACTGTGAATAGCGAAATCTGATCTAGTCTCAATCCTTACACAGGAGCTGGGTGTGGGTAACGTTTTCTAGGTCAAGAGTTCTTGATAGTGGAACTCCCCACAGAACCTCACAATAGATGTCTTTAGAATATATGAGGTCTGGTTTTTATTAGTGGTTATATTTTTCCAGCTGTTTTGGACACTTTCTTGTTTCTTGCTTTTTTGCTTCTTGCTTTCTTGTTACTAGCTAGAAATTGAGCCTTTGTGGATGCCAGGGTTTGCCTAGAATTGATCAAAAAGTTTTGAATTTTCCAAATTTTAAGGGAAATTGTTACTGTTTTTTTCTGACAGTTTTATAGAAGTCAAAATGTTTGGAAAATGCAAAATTTCAATGAAAATGTTGCTGTCTGACTGAATTGAATTTGTTTGTATCTTTTATATTTTATTTTACTTTTCTAGTTGGAAATAGATTTTAAAATATTACAATAAACGGAAGTGAAAGATACATTCCTGGTTAAGGGCAAGACTGGGGCTTTGTGCACCTGAGTTGCTCCATGGAGACAAAAGGCAGGAACGGCGCCAGGGTTTTTGGCACCCTAGGCGCAGGGCTGGCTTGCTGTTCCTGTGGCTCCAGTGGACCTCCCGCAGGCGTTCCTGCAGACAGTCTGCTGGTCCTGCGGCTCCGGTGGACCTGCCGCAGGCGTGCCTGCAGATGCTCCATCGGAGCCGTGGGACCAGCGGACCGTCTGCAGGAACGCCTGCGGGAGGTCCAAAGGAGCCGCGGGACCAGCGGACTGTCCGCAGGCACGCCTGCGGGAGGTCCACCGGAGCAGTCTGCCGCCCTCCCAAATCCTGGCGTCGCCTAAATGGAAGCACCGGCCCTGACAAAGGGGCTTCAGTTACAGTAAAGTGGAAGACACTTAAGTGATTCTGCTTGCACAGTACTGTTGGTGTGACATTTTCACTGATTCATGGCGTTTAAGGCCAGAAGGGACCATTAGATCATTTACTCTGACTTCCTGGTATTACAGGCCTTTACATTTCACCCAGTTACCTTCGTACTGAGCCCAAAAGCTTGTGTTTGACTAAAACATAACTTGTGTTTGGCAAAAGGATGTCTTCCAGAAAGGCATCCAGTCTTGATTTGAAGACATCAACAGATAGAGAATCCATCACTTCAGTTTTTTCTAATTGTTTATCATGCTGACTATTAAAAATTTGTGCCTAATTTCTAATTTGAATTTGTCTGGGTTAGGCTTCCAACCATTGGTTCTTATTATGTCTTTCTCTGGTAGATGAAAGAGCTCTTTAGTACCAAGTATTTTCTCCCTATGAAGGTACTTATACACTAGAGGTCGGCAACCTTTCAGAAGTGGTGCGCCAAGTCTCCATTCATTCACACTAATTTAAGGTTTTGTGTGCCAGTAATACATTTTAACGTTTTAGAAGGTCTCTTTCTATAAGTCTATAATATATAACTAAACTATTGTTGTATGTAAAGTAAATAAGGTTTTAAAAATGTTTAAGAAGCTTCATTTAAATGCAGAGCCCACCGGACCAGTTGCCAGGACCCAGGCAGTGTGAGTGCCACTGAAAATCAGCTCGAGTGCCGCCTTTGGCACCATGCCATAGGTTGCCTACCCCTGTTATACACTATCAAGTCACCTCTCCATCTTTTTTGATATGTTTGTTATGTTTTGTTACGGTGTGTTTTTCTCCAGCCCTAGGCTCATTGGCTTATGTCTGCACCCTTTCCAATTTTTCAACATTGTTTTAAAAAGTGGACATCAAACTCTACACGGTATTCCAGGATTGGAATAATCAATCTCAAAATCAGAGGTAAAAATATCATTTAATCTTCCCTTTAGTAACCTAAGGATTGCACTAGCCCTTTTAGCCCCAGCATTGCTTTGAGAGCTCATATTCAGTTGCTTGATGCCATACGGGACCAATGTGCAATTTCTTTTATGCTCATGATTTTACATTAGTGATCATTTTAATGTAAAGAACATTTTCAGTCTGACCACCTGATATCATGTCTTTTGTCTTAGTTTATTGATATAGGTTAATTAGGGTGCCATAAGAGACAGTGTGACATAGTGGATGCTACTGTCTGATCTTGGGCAAGTCACTTCTTCATTCTGTATCTTAATTTCTCCATCTGTAAAATGGGTATAATGATACTGACCTCCTTTGTAAAGCACTTTGACATTTACATATGAGCTTAAATAATAATGTTATTATTACTGAAGTAGGTTACCAGCAAGGGTGACTATCTGCTTGAAACCTAGAGATGAAAGAAAGAACCATAAACCTACAGGGAAGACTGCAGGGTTCTGCTCCTTGACCCTAATCCTTCAGACATTTATGGGCATGCTTAACTTTTCACATATTAATAGGTCTATTAACTACCCCCAGTCCCCAGTAGTTCCTCAGTCAATCTCAGTGCTGATTTCAATAGGGCTACTGATGCTTAAAGTCCAATTTATAAATAAGTGCTTCCAGAATCAAGGTCTTAACTATATATTCAAAAAGAAGACATGATAAAATGGGATGAATTGTTAAAAATGAAGTTTAGTAAATAAAGTTGTATTCTATGACATTTTTTTAAAGGATCGATACTGAATTAAATTAACAAAAAAATATGAATTTGTGATTTATAAAACAAAATCTATCCTCTGCAGAGTACCAAAAGAAATGGCTTCATTCAAGGACATCCATTTCAAATCCATAAATATTTGATCAGAGTGGAACGAATTGCTTATTTTCAAATTTGCTGTTGTAAAAATTATTTTGATTTCTTTTTTGCCTCAAGGCTCTTGTACAAAATAACAATATATCACATCCCCTGTGCTTAGACATTAGGTAGTCTCTGTTTTCCATAACTGGATCAGATAAAAAGGGGGATCATATTCAGGGGATCTTATCTTTTCACTACTAGCTCCCAATAAGGTAACGTGCTTTAAATAGTTAGAACATCTCATTACCCATTTTTCCATTTTAAAAGACACAATGGTAATGCTCATGTCGAGATGATAATAATAGATGGAAATATGTTTTATCATGAAGTTATTCAAAGTATCAGGCATCTTCTCAACGTAACTTTCAAAACTTCTCATATACAATATTGATGCTTTTGTTCCCCAGCAGAAGCAATCAGTTATTAAAGATGTTTTTAATTTTCTTCCTTCTTTGTTTTCTCTCCTGTTTTTTTCTTTTGCTTCCGCTTCCAAGCTACACTGAATTGCTAATGAGAAGGCTAGAACTCCCTTACAAGGTTTCTCTTAGCATTTAGGAGAAGTTAAATGAAACTCTTTTTTTTTTCCAGCATGTGATTAAATGCTCTGACTAGAAGCCTCTTACCTCTGTTGGAGCTCATTACTTATGATGCAGT
Organism: Gopherus flavomarginatus; assembly: GCF_025201925.1. Taxonomy (NCBI): domain Eukaryota; kingdom Metazoa; phylum Chordata; order Testudines; family Testudinidae; genus Gopherus; species Gopherus flavomarginatus. Next base: position 198,715,849 of record NC_066620.1, on the reverse strand, counting down.
GAGGGTGAGTATATCAAACCCATCATCAATGTCATTTGTTGGGGATATTTTTTTCTTCCTCTCTCATCTTCTGAATAACATGATTGAACATATTAATGTGCTGTGGAATTTAGGCGTTCTCCTTTTGGGATTATAAAGAAGAGAATGATGATACACATGCAGCCTTAATGATCCATTCTGATCCTGGCATATTGATAAAAGAAGCCTTTTAGGAATGAATTTACAAGCTGCATGAGAGAATGGTGGAGATATAATTATAAAGCAGCCTAAGGACTTCAGAGTAATTAAGGGAGGAGCTAGCTCTTTCTAATTAAAGACTCAGTGTATCATAACCACGGTGTTGTTTGTGTACAGCTTAGCCTTTGCATCAAGTGAACAATTAGAAAGAGTATGTGTTAGGGAGTAAATTATTATTTTTTTTGAACATCAATTCATGTTTGTACAATGCTTTGAAAATGCAATGCACCATGTAAGTGCTAAGTATTATGCTTGCTATTAGATGACAACAGACAGGTTTTTTTCCCCAGTGATATGGCATTGTTGAAAAGAAAAGGCATGGTGGAGATTATGGGAGAATTCAACAATTAAGACTTGAACAAAGCTAAAAAATAATGCCAATTGTCCAGGGCTCATTGGAAAAGCTGCAATATAATTAAGGGACTTAAAAAAATTGGCCTAGATTCTCCATTCCACTACAGTCAGACTATGCTGATAATGCCGCTTGCTTGTGAAGATGGCAGAGAATTTCAGCCTTGCTCTTTGTAGTTTCCAAGTCTCTCCCTGCTCTGGGGGGATTCAATGTCTCATGCCAGAAAACCAAGGTCCTGAACCTTGGAGCTGGGCCACCAGAAAATGCTCGATGCAGGTGGAGTCGAGCACTGTGGAGAGTGTTGATGAGTTCGTCTACCTAGGTTGCAAGCAGAGTTCACGTGGTCAGAGCAAATTAGTACTCTTCTGATGAATAATTCTTTCTGCCTCCTGTATAAAGTTCATGTCTCACCAAAAATATATTGGTGACAAAATTCAATATCTATCAAACCTGTTTACTGCCCGTACTGCTATCTGGGTCAGAAACCTGGACCTTCCTACAGGGATACTTGGAACAGCTAGAGACATTCCATATGTGCTGTCAGCACCAAATCCTGAGCATAGTCTCTGTGTGAAATGCTATAATCTTGCAGATTTCTGGTCTTCCTTGAGTCACTCATTATGTTCAAAAGTAGTGTTGAATGTTCTTTGGCCATGTCACTGGGCTGGACAAAACAACCCCAATGCATTGTGCTCTCAAACTCTCCAGAGATGTGTTAAAGGGAGGGGCTCTATCTGGCATCACCTGTGGAAAGTTCCAGAAATTTGTGGATTCACAGGATTGAGCCAGATCTGGGGACTTCACTTTAAAATGTGTGATAGGATGCCATCAAGCCTGGTCACTTTGGCTGGGGCAAAAGTCATCAGTAGACTATGTATGTTTGATGATGATACCAGTGTAATGCAGAGGAGAATGAGGTCCAATTTATTAATTTCTTCATATCAGTCCCTGCTTGTTTGGGAAGATTAGAAAACAAATTAATAATGAATAATAAAGGTGGCCCAATGTACAAAGATTTGCCTGGAATATACTTTTTTATATTTTGAAAACAATCAGTTTAGTCATAAGTAAATACTGTAATGTGTATGTAAACAGGTCATTTGGGGTGGAATCTTGGGCCAAAACTTCCATTGATCTCAGTATAGTCAGGATTTCACTTTTAAGGCATTTCCATTACTTACAAATGGCTTTGTTTATTTATTTAAACACTGAGAGAAATGTAGGGACTCAAAGGATGTACAGTACAGCCTGCACCCATGCGGAACAGGAGAAGGGCACAGATCTGAACAATCTGAGGATGTTTGACTCTGGTTTGACTTCTGGTGCTTGGGCCCATCTTTATTTCAGACATGATGCTGGACCCAATATACCACAGTTACCCTTGCCATTGACATCTATAGGCTGGCTCACTGCAATGCACTCCATTTAGGGCTACACTTGAAGACCACTTGGAAGCTTCAGGGACAGTTGAGTGTGACTCCTCTCTGTTCTCTCCATATTTCCAACCAGACTGAATTCCGGAAATGCTGGATGTAGTTTAAGAGAGCCCATTTTTGTTAGATTTTGAGCCAAACGTTTCAGTTTTAAATGGTTCAGACTTTGGATGTATTTCAGATGAATGTCCAGACTTTTAGGTACTTATCCAAACCACCAAACGTTCTGAGGTTTATCTGTCACTCTGGCAGGCTATAATGGCTTTGAACATAAAAAATATACATTCTCAATACTACCGTGTGTACCAAAATACTATCCGTGTCAGATGGAATAGATAATATGAGATATGATAGAATGCATAATATTTCTTGTTTTATAAAATGAATAAAATATGTTATCTGTCATACCACAGGTGAGAACTGTTCCAGTAGTATGCCTTTAATAACCTGCAGACAAAAACTATTTCAAAATGGAAAATTTTAATACCTAAAACTAAGCTGAAAATATGATAAGTCTTAAATATAAGATTTTTGACAAAAGCCTGGACATCTATAGTCCTATTTGCTTTTTGTAGGGAAAGGGGAAAGGTTGTTTGGGTAATTTAACACTTCTCCACAACTGCAGGAATTTCCTGTTTTTCTTAAACCAGTGTTTGCAGTCCTTTTTTGTGTAAAAACCCATATGCTCAGCTTCATCGGATAATAAATATTGACTCCAACTTCCTTTCAATACACCTAATAATTATACTTGGTGAATTCTTTAGTTAACTATTTCAGTGCTAAATTGCCCATATAGTCAATCTTTATCACCAGTTTTTGAGCTTTCTTTCATCTAACTTTTATTGCCTGTCTCTCTTGTAGGTGACCTCATAACCTTAATGCTTTTCTTAAAAAAACAAAAAAATCACTTTCTGCCTCTTCCTTGACCTCATCCCAAAATCACCACTCATGCTGGCATGATACAATGACTAGTAGCCATGTTCTCTCTCCTTTTCTTCCTGTTCTATTCTGGCTCTTATGGCATCAGCCATCACTCTGGCACCTCTACTGGTGTTCTAGTACTTTGCTACCCCTGAAGTTTAGCTTCCCTGGAGAGATGGTATGGGCTGTGTCTTTCTGTAAGGGTCTCTAGTATTGTGTAAACATAAACAGCTTCCCTACATGGGATAAAGCTCTTACTTTGTTTTAAATTAAAGGTCCTGGGCCATCCCTTCAGCTGGTGTAAATCAGCATAGCTTCTTTGAAGACAGTGGAACAATGCCAATTTACGCATGCTGAGGATATTGCCCCACATCTTCTGCCTGCGGTATCGTTGGCAGATCACAGAGGTGAGTAAGGTGCAGGGAGCAGGTGCTATCCTATTGCTATCATCTACTACAGTACCAAGAATGACACAAGGGGAAGAGGGAGAGACCCAGAGGAGTAAGCTTGGAAGATTAGATTTATATCAATAAGTGTTGGTAAATGTTGATTTCACTATACACACAAACTGACAAAAAATATCTGATAATAATCATCAACATTTACAGATAGGCAAAACAGGAAAAATGCTGCTTCAGAACTTAAAAGAGTTTGATTTAAGGATATTAATTTCATATATTATGATGCATGATGTTGACTATTTGTGTTTTAATGGTTATAAAGCTTTAACTTTTTGAATTTCAGTCTCTGTCATTAAATAAATATTGTCTGACATGTAACCTTGCATATGTATATCTATATGGTACAAAAAGTATTGATTAAGGCAGAGATATGTGACAAATAGCAGGCCCAAAGCCTGTAAGATAGGTTGCTTAGCATAATTAAGGCATAGCTTGATGTGAGTAGCTTGATATAAGGAACTAACAGGTGAGTGACAGCAAGTTACAAGATTAAACCCAGTCATAAGAAAGTTGATTGGCTGGAAGTATGAAACCACAAACAAATGTTATTGGTATTTTAGAATAAGTTTAGTGAATAAGGATAATCAAAACAGAAATATGGCAGTTAAATGACATAAATGCTAATAAGTTGGATGTAAATGGTTAGTTATACTATAGGAATTGAGCGATGTCAATAGAAGTGGGGTGTGGAAGTTCAGATAAGGAAAAAGGGGCTGAAACCCTCATGAATATATATAAAATACAGGGGGTGTCTGTATACAAAATATGTCACCCAGCTTGTGTGACCCGCAAGGATGATGATCACCTACTAACATTTGAGACTTCATCACCCTCCTGCTTCAGAGTTCTACCAAGGCATGATGTGAGTAATGCAAGAGCTGGACATTTGGTGTTATCGCTCTCCTTTGCTATATAACAGTATATATGATTTTGTTTGTCTTGTTAATAAAATGCAAAATTATAGTTAACTTTAATTTAGTGGTCTTGTTCAATAAAATGCTAGTCAGAGTAAAAATATTGAATTGGTTCCTGTGTACACTTGGGGTCCTCATTCTAAGGACAACCTCAGCATTGTGGCTGATCTGGGGTGCTGAACCCTCTCAGACTACTGCATGCTAAATTAAAGTTAATTTTAAAACTACTGATTAGGCTACAGACCCCTCACCCTCATTGTCTGCCTACCTCCCCCATAATTTCCCACAACTGTGAACATTTAAATACATAAAAATTGGGGGGTGGGGGTGAAACTGCTTTAAACTCATACATTTGCACAGCTGTGTGTTGTCAGTAAGGTGCATGTGTGCTCTCTCCTTATGCTATCCCAGCCTTGTGCAGACAGCTGGTTCAGCAGATCTCTAACCAGAAAGAAGGACCATAGGCATGGTGTGGTGACAAAGGCACTCGGCCAGGTTTATTGCCATCAGGGCACACTCCCAGCATCCTGGCTCTGTGGTTACAAGTATGCTATCACATGAGTGTCCTGTGGCAAGGAGCAGCTCAGTTAACAGCAGGAGTTTCTGCTGTCCCCAAGGCTGCACAAAGGTTTAAAGCGAGGCACTCCAATATTTATAGACTGAGACAAACAACTCTTGCACTATCTTACATGTTTCATGACATCTGCTTGTTATCTCCTCTTGTATCATGCTCCAGGTGTCTTGGGCACAACATCTCTATTCATTACTTCTAGCAGAGCCACTTATCTGGTATTAAAACAGGATGTCCCTGGGCTAATCTTTTGGAGTATGTTCTCGCACATACCCAGTTGCTTCTTAGGAGTGCCTGTGTTTTAGCCGCGCTAACAATACTTTTGTCAAGGTCATATAGTGAACTTGTAAACATCTCCTTTAATACAGGACCTAACTTTGGTTCACATCTCTGGTTGAGACCTCAGATCTTACACCAGGCCCAGTGCTCCAGGCTCTCTCTTTCTACTACACTGCAAAGATTTAAATCAAAACAAATAAACAAATCTTACTTATAAACATCTACATTATCCTTCACAATTGTAAAAAACAATAAAAAATGAATTCTGTCAAACCTACCTAGGAGTCATGAGAGTTGTGACAAAAGTGCATCCTCTGGTTGGGACTCCCAAATTCTGCTGCCCACTGTTGCCAGGGCCACAGGGCCACTTCTAGCCCTTCCCTGGAATGGAGACAATAGAAAGGAGCAGGAAACAGCCAATGCTTCCATTGTTGGTATCAGAGCAGAGAGCTGATCCAAAGTCCACTGAAGTGAATGGATCAGGCCCTAACTGCACACACAGACACCATGGTTACTGTGACTCGGATCCCAGTGCTATCATGAAAGCAGATGTAGTCTTTTTATTATTGCCAATAACAGTCTGAGTTATGGACACAACGTTTGACTTCGGTTTTTATTGGCTTCTTGGGTTGATTTAAGCCAAATCCTTGGAGCTATTGAACACAGACTGCCATCTGTATTTCCTATAGAATATGCTGATCATGGTGCAATTTCTTTTCTACCCGATTACTGTGGCCTGGGGGTAACGCTAAGTATTTTCAGAACAAAAACAGTCTACTCTCCCACACTCCTAAAAGATCACAATTCCATAAAAATATAAAATTGTGGAACAAAGATGTCCCCACTGCAAGTGAGTTCTTGTCAGTAGTACTCCCAAATGAAATCAGAAAGAGGATTCTAAAATAACTTTGCTATTTTTTAAAAAAATCATTTTTAGCTCTTTTAAGTACATTTATGAGGTGCCAAATATTTTCTCCATGACCTAAGAACCATGGGAGAAGCAATAACCAATTCTTATTCAAATCCTCACTTTACTAAATACCTTTAGAAGAATATTTTAATGGCATATTTAAGCCCTGAAATAAACACAGCCTTATTTCTCTTTAACCACGCTGCAATCTCTGGTGTTGATTGTCACTGTAATGATACACCAGGCCCTGGGCCATCCCTGCACATCAGTCATGGTGCATTCTTTTGAAGACATCAGTCACGAGACATTAGCTTCTTAAGACAGACAGACACACACACACACACACACACACACACACACACACACACACACCTCAAACTTCACAGGCTTCATAGGAGATGTGTGAACAAAGGAGAGCAACAATTGGATACATTAGGAGAAAAGACATATGAATAAGGATCTGCTCAGATCTGCTTCTGCCATTCTCTCATCTCTTGTGTCTTTCTTTTGCTTTCTACACCCTACTCTGTCCTATCTCCTGAATGCTCCTTTTAGGCATGATCCTGAAAGGCACCAAGCACCTATAATCCCATTGGGTTGATCTGAAGGCAATCAACGCCTTGGAACGAGCACTGAGGCTGTAATCATGGCCGATGTGGAGCAACTGCAGTTTCCAGTGGGTTCAGTACTAACAGGGTGCTGAACATCCTCAGCAGCTATTGACTTTAATGAGAGCAGCACAGACTCAGAACCTTTTGGGATCAGACTCTTCGGGTATGTCTACACTGCGATAAAACACCCGCAGTTAGCCTGTGTCGGTTGACTGAGGCAGAGAGTTCCAGAGCCCAGGCTCCAGACCAAGCCTACACTGTAATTGTATAGCTCCGCAGCCCAAGCCCCATGAGCCCAAGTCAGCTGACATGGGCCAGCTGCAGGTGTTTTATTGTAGTGTAGACATACCCGTAGTTTCCTTCATGCCAGAAACAGCTTTGTAGTTAACATTGTTCAATAGTCCTCTGTAAGCAACTGGAGTCCCTGCTCACTTCCAAACAAAAGCAACACCCTCGTTGTTATTTACTGAAGCTGCTGAATGTGCATAGACCCTCACTTTTCGTGGCTTTCCAGCTTGCAGAATAAGAACTTGTCTGTACAAATACTTAGTTTGTGACAAGCAGGAGTGTATTATCTACCCCAACACTAGCCTGCTACACACATTAAGGCTATGGCTACATTACAGAGCTTACAGCTGTGCTTCTGTAGAGCTGTAAATGCAGACGCTCTAAGTCAGTGGAAGAGAGCTTTCCCATCAACTTAATTATTCCAGCCCCTGTGAGTGGCGGTAGCTATGTCTGCGGGAGAAGCTCTCTGACTGACACATAGTGCTGTCCACACCAGTGCTAAGGTTGATGTAATGTATGTGACTCGGGGGCTGGCTTATTCACACCCCTGAGTGACACAACTTTTACCAACAGCAGCTGTAGTGTGTACATAGCCTAAATGTCTGTGTAGATCCTGCTGATACACATTAAAACTTCTGTAGTGCACTTTGATCTACCCCTCTTTGAAATAGGAGTAGATTAAAGTAGTGGCTCTCAGCCTTTCCAAACTACTGTACCCCTTTCAGGAGTCTGGGTACCCCAAGTTACACCTCACTTAAAAACTACTGCTTACAAAATCAGACATTTTTACCATATAATGATCAAATAAATCAGTTGGAATATAAACATTGTACTTACATTTCAGTGTATAGTACATAGAGCAATATAAACAAGTCATTGTGTGTATGAAATTTTAGTTTGTCCTGACTTTGCTAGTGCTTTTTATGTAGCCTGTTGTAAAACTAGGCAAATATCTGCATGAGTTGATGTACCCCAGAAGACTTCTGCGTACCCCCAGAGGTACATGTACCCCTGTTCAAGAACCACTGGATTAACACACACTAGGGAAATTTTAGTGAGTTGCAGGAGATTCCACATGGACACAGTGTGCGGCGGGCTAGTGTGGGGTATATTTACACCCCAGTGTTTGTGCAGATAACCCAAAAGTAACATCTGTGCTGAAGTGCCACCGTATACTGTCTGTAAACCTTGACCAGGATTAAACAATTCTGGAATAGATTGCTGACCATACTATACTCTCATTGTGTTCAATAGGAGTTGGTTGCACTCACTATTGCTTGGGAAGAGATCTAAAAATGGGCAAAGGCAACAGATAGTGTTGGGTTCTCTAGTGGGAAATATACTCCATGAAGAGTGTGGAGCCTCTGAGATATATGAGCAATTTAGTAGATATCTGCTAACAGATATTTGCTCTTCATATTTACAGGGAAAGCTCTGGACACTTTTTTGAGCAGACTTTTGAAAATATCTGTTTTATTTTAGCATTGACTTTTTCTGTCTGTTTCCTGTAGGGTTTACATTTACAAACAAATAAAGCTCGAATGGTAGATTCAAAATCTGGTTTGGTAGATAAACAGCACAGATCATCACTACAAGTGGCTGGAATACCAGAATGTCTTTAATTTAGCTTGCTATAAATTTCCTTTGTTTGCTTGGCCTCTTCCAAATGTAGCCATTTGTTGCATTTGTTTGGTCTGACACATGATACAAAGCCCTTAAAAAAAATAGCTACTAATGAGATGTTTGAATTGCAAATCCCCAGGTGAAATCAATCTAGAAAAAAATTCAGGAATAACTAATAATAATAATAATAGGGATTGGATCTGGGTTTTTCTTTTTCTTCATTTTACATATTAAGTAGGGTTATTCAAATGAGGTCATATAGTCCAAAAAATTGTGAGAACGTTAATTCAAGATATTGAAGTGTGTCCAGATCAGCATTTTCCTCTTACTCCTTCCAGTTGCAGATCTCCTCATATGTCTTCACAGAAACAACTGAGACCTCTTTCCTGTGGTTTTCTTAGCCTAGCTGACATATTTTTTAAAGGATTTCTAAGTTTGGGGGAGTAGATGCAACTATAATGGTATGAATGTGAGTTGCATGCTCCGCTAATGCACCACATGATTCCTGACTGTTGTTATTATTTAACATTTATACTGTGGTAGCCTCTAGAGACCAGAGTCCCATAGCTACTATACAGATATGTAGTAAATGACAGTCCCTGTCCCAAAGAGCGTGTACTGTAAGATGCAGGACGGGACAAACAAAAAAATTGGGATGGGGCTGGTAGGAAAACAGGGTAATAAAATGACAGGAAGCACACAATTCTAAGCCAGTTAGGAACATTAACCTCATACCAAAATCAGGTTGCATTTTGCTTTATGCAATATGAAAGGGGTGACTTGCTGAGGAAGGACTTGGAGGAGGAGAAGGTGGTGCCTTTACAGATTTTGACTGGGAACTTTTTCCACTTAGCTGGAATTTATGTTCTGTGGTTTGGTTAAACTAGAGAGGAGATAGTTACCTACCCAAAGACTCAGCAATCTTCCCAAACTGAAAGAGGGATATTGCAAGATAATATTTCAGCTTTAAACTATTAAATGGTTGGTGATGTTATTACTAGGAGTAGGATCCATGTTGACTTAAACTTTCACATTATGATGACCTATATATGAGGATGATACAGGTCCTTTATTACTGTTCATTGACAGACTTCATCAGAACATTTTTGCATCAATTTATATTATATAGTTGAAGTGGGCAAAATTACTAAGGAACACTCTGGAGTTCCACTGTTGCATCAACAAATATATTATTGCTCTTTTCCTTTGTGTGGTTGTCTCTCTCTCTCTGGCATTCAGAGTCTAAAACAGCCTTGTTTACTGAACCAACTTTATGAAGTGACCTCTAGTCATTCCAAAGTTGAGCTTGCAGATAAGTTTCTGTTAAGAACTGAATTTTGTATCCTCCCTAAAAAAAACCCAAAAAGTCACAGCAACCTGAAAATTGATAGATGGGGTCAGGACCCAGGATTGGTTTTGTGGGAGAAATTTGAGAACATTTGCTCAAGGGCTTCCTCAGATCCACCACCCCCTACAAATATTGTTCTCAACATTTCAAAATTAATTTAATATTTTTTTTCCCACACTTATGGAATAAATGGAAACAGGAGCCTCAAGAAACTCAAATCTCTAGCTGTAATTGACTCTTTTAGGGAACACCAAGCAGAAGAAAACTATTAACAAAATAGCAAAGTTTTGAATCCACCAAGTAGTATGGAATGCTGTTGCGCATGTGTGAGTTTAATTACATTGCAAACCCTTTGGAATCGGGACAATCTTTTTGTCTTGTGTTTGTACAACACCTAACATGTTGAGGTCTTAGTCCATGACTGGAGCACCTTGATGCTACTGCAATCCAAGTAATAAATAATAAGTGAGCAAATGAAGTTGCGTAAGATGCCATAATGTTCCCTACTGTGGTGTTATGGGCCCTTTAAGAGAGAAAATCGGTCATTTGGGGTAGACAGAGTTGGGTGAATAGCAAAAGAAAAAATCCCCAATCATTCTGTCAGAAAAATCCACGTTCTGTCACATTCTAAATCAAATTTATTTGACAACGTTCACATCTTTTTTCCTTCACTATGTGAACATTTATGTGAGCTCAGCAGTGACTTGCCAGTGCATATCCTACTGGCCATATGTGGCATTGCAGGGTTGTTTTTTTCTGTGTAGTCCTGCCAACCAGGTCCACTGCTGATCCACATTTGCCTTGTGACTAGGCCCTCCAGGCAATCACCTTTGGTCTCCCCACTTTTAGAGTAAACCAAGGTTTTCATCCGATAGTCCAAGGATCTCACACTAGGTTGATGGCCCTGGTCCAGGACCAATAGTCCTTCTGCCCTGCTGTGTTTGAGGACTTCCATTAGTATTCCGAGGGATGTTGTAGGGGAACCCGTCCATCCCTCTACCCTGAGTTCCAGACCCTTGTAGCAAGTGGTTAATGTCTGTCTAGTCAGACTTCTTGCTTCTTTCCTGAGCTACTTCCTATGTTGGCTCACTTTCTCCTCAGGGGACTCAGATTCTCGAGGTGTGTCTGCCCCAGGGTCAAGCTCCTAGTTCTAGTTTTCAAGTCAAAAAACAAAAAACCAAAACCTAAATTCACAAAAGTAAAGAATGATACCAGCTTCTGTGTCCTCCAGGATCCTCCAGCCATCTGTTCTACCACTCTGTGCTCATAGGCAACCAAAATTATTTGGCTCTCTGTTGTACTCTTTTCTGGGAGCTGAGGATGCAAGGTCTGTCCACCTCCCCAGGCTGGGGATTTCTGAATTGAGTATCTCTGTTTTTCAAGGTCTCTTCCAAGATTGTCATTCCTCACAGATACACAGGGCAGGTCTGCATGAGCCCAACATTTGTTCTTTAACCACATCTTGCCTGGTGCAGGATTTGTACACTTAATTTCAGGCAGTGAGGTTTTGTTTGTCTGCATGTTTTGCTGTGGTGGCAGCTTGTATTCACATAAATTCTCATGCTTATACCTGACCATGTGTTTTCATGTGAACATGGTGCATTCACACTTCAAGTAATCATTCTAGTATCCTAAATTCTGTTCATGAGTCTAGTAGGTGGTAAGGAGAGTAAAACAAAACATATGAAGCCATCTGAAAATGAGCAAGATGGTTAAAGGTGGATGCTGCAACACAAAAATTTGGAGACTAGTAAATTCAATAAATGTGCTGAAAATATACATGCAAAAATGTGGCTAGGTAGATAATAAGCACAGAGGAGACTGTCCTTATTAATAACATAGTAGGAGAACTGTTTACCCCAAATCCTGGATAACACCCTGACACTGAGGCAATTAATCAAACAAGATGGATAAAGACAAGTGACAGTGCCAGGCAGGATTCTGTGATGACTGTCACGAGAAAATTAAAGGTAGTCTTCTGTAAGCTACCAGTAAATTGTGTGCACGGTGCTTTGCCTTTTTCTCTCCTTCTGTCAGGAAGGAACATAGGCAGCTATACAGAATTTAATACACTTGTGCAAGAAGGAACACTAAAAGGTTGACAGTTTTCTAATATTCTCATGATTTATTCATCTCCTGCTGCCTCTCACTAGACTACAATATACCCACCCTCTCCCTGAGAGACTCAGAACCCCACATCTTCCTCCTGTTTATCAGTTATAGTGACCCAATGAGGGTGCAAAAACAAGACCGTGTGACTTAGAGATCCAGTCATACAGCTTGAACATTGAATTGTGAATACCAAAAAGCTGCCCTGATGAGGCTTTCTTCATTGGCCACTGCCCCAGGAAACTCCTTTAGGGAGCTACCCACTGCAAGGACGGTGGGACATGGAAAGACAATACAGAGTGGGGCTGTACTATCTTTCTGTTCTTAACTTTGCTATGTGATCCCACCCCAGCCCTAGCTAACTCATTCCCCGAGGCAGCCCATTGATTGCCCCTTGCCTCTGCACAGATCCCCAGTCCTTCACAGCATTCACAGGGAGAGGGGGACATTGGTGCAAAGGCTAGTCTTTACTGTCACTTCCACCTGGGAAGGATGTGATCTGTGCATGAAACAAGTCTCTTCTGCAAGCAGATCAGCAGGTCACAACTGGCTAGAGTGGCCAGATAGCAAGGCTGAAAAATTGGGACTGGGAGGAGATAAGGTCCTATAGATAGAAGATAAAGCCCCTAACATTGGGACAGTCCCAATAAAATTGTGATGTCTGGTCACCCTACAACTGGGTCCTCATGGTATTTTCTAACCCAAACACTCACAAATCATGAATCATTCAAAAAGAGGATGGACATTTATGTGGCTATCAAAATTATACAGCACTATAATAATTAACGAAAACATTTTTGGGGAAGGGATATGTTAGGCTAATGGGCTCCAACCAACCCAGAAAGGAACCAGTGCCATGCCTGCATCCATTTCAGGCCTTTGTTTCAGAGCAGACTGCATTGTTCAAACACAAACACAAAACAAAGCAAGTCCCCTGGCTAACATGGACTGCAGTCACCCTAGGTTTTCCCCTTGTCTCTCTCAGCCCCTGGAAGGAAGACACATCAGTCCCTAAAATTCCCTGCTGGATCATGTGACTGGCAGGTAGCCCTTATCCCTTTCCCTGCTGTTTTGCTCTGTCACAAGATATTAAACCTTGTGCTTCAGGACTTAAGGCAATCAGTATAAGAGATCAGGATGTGACATTAGGAGGCGGGGGTGCCGATTACCCCACATTTGTCTATTATTGCGTTTTTGGTTCTTACACCTACCTCAGAGGCCTCTGGGGCTGATCATTGCTGGGGAGAAGTTACTAGGCTAGATGACGGCAGGTGATTACCTTTGGTTGTTCTAGGTTCCTATGAGTCTGTGCTTAATTTGTAATGAAAAAGTTGTTGGGGTTCAAGCAATTAGGTTCTGGGGATCAAGTAAATTTTTTTTTTTTACTTTATAACTGATGCAGCAAACCCAGAGGCGCTGGGGCTGAGCCCTGGCACAAATTCAGCACTGGTCAGGCTCCAAGAAACCATGAGAAATAAGTGGTACTTTTTGGATTCTTTTTGGTTGTCTCCTGCTTTTTTGAGCTATAAGGTATCATGTTCTTCAGGCTTTGCTCGTCAATCAGGAGGGCTAAAATCTTAAGTGTTTTAAATGAAAACTGAGATTCTCACATAACCACATGACTCTAGGAGCTGGAGCTTTAAGTAAAACACCAAATATTAGGAGAGTCACAATAAAATTAGAAGAGTTGACAACAGTCATTAAATATGACAGACATGACTGTTTCAAGGTACAAGATAGAGCCAATTATTTTTCTTAAACTTTGAGTGTTTATCTTTGTAGCTAATATTGATTTGAAAATATTTTTAATATTTGTCATTTTCTTGTTGGCATGAAGGAAGGCTGTGACATCTAGTGAACGTAATTATACAGCACCTAATTTATTAACATGTCTTTGTCTATTGTCTAGATCTTCAGAAATCTTCGCTCCTAGCAAAGTTCTATTCCTTTCACAGCCCCTACTCCTCATACAATAGGTTAGCACTAATGAATAATATCCTGAATTAGGGCCTGAAGCAATATGCAGAATTTACCTACATTATAGTTTTAGAAGCTTGTATAAATCTGTTCTTTGGCAGCTATGAAGGGGAAATTTGCTTCAGTGACAGCTTTTCAGATACTTGATCTGTGAAAAGCAGGAGCAAGTGATCAGAACACAAAAATCCTCAAACATTAATATTGATTCACCAATGGAGTATGAAACCACACATTTTCCAATGAAAGTATGTACTCTACAGTATAACTACTTCTAAAATTACCATGCTTTGGCCCATAGATGCTGACTTTTGTTTTTGCCGGTGGGCGCTTTAGAAGAGGCGTGTGTGTGTTTTGGGGAGGGGGCACTCTGCCCATTTTGGTGGGAGGCTATTTTCAGCATATGTATACACTTCTTTCATATTCTAGTTATTGAACATGTGTCTATCATTGATTGGTATCTTTACTACTTTTATAATGATCCAATTGTTATGAACTACATAATTACATTTTCCTGAATTGCAGTATATTAAAATCATTGCAATCACCTAAAAGCTGTCTTCACTAACATCCCAGTTTAAAGACATTATGGGTATGGATACACTTGAAACTTCACAGCGCTGCCGCGGCAGCGGTGCCACAGCAGTGCTTTGAAGCGCGAGTGTGGTCGCAGCGCCAGTACTACACATACTGGCAGCGCCAGTACTGCACATACTTCACATCCTGATGGGGTTTAGCTTGCAGCGCTGGGAGCCGCGCTCCCAGTGCTGCGGCACTGTTTACACTGGCGCTTTACAACGCTGTACCTTGCAGCGCTCAGGGGTGTGTTTTTTTCACACCCCTGAGTGAGAAAGTTGCAGCGCTGTAAAACAGCAGTGTAGCCAAGGCCTTTGTCTCACTGTAGCTTTCTAGATGAAATTGTCAGCAATCTTATTTATGTCTAGGTTCCCTGATATTGTTTTGATGCATATTAAGGACAGTTACATTATTCAATTGCATCTGTCTCACTGATGACTGGAGATAATTTTTAAGTCTCCTGAAGCTGGAGAATGAGTTCAGGATGACACAGGCACAGTGAGAAGGATTCAATTTGCAGTACTCTGGAAACATAGTGCTTCCAGAGTACTGCAAATGACTCCAGGATCTCTTTCTTGATGGATGACAGATAATTTAGGCGCCATCATTTTGTATGTACAGTTAGGATTATATTTTGCTATGTGCATTACTTTGCATTTAACATTGAATTTCATCTGTCATTTTGTTGCCATCACCCAGTTTTGTGAGACCCCTTTGTAATTCTTTGCGGTCTGTTTTGGGCTTAACTACCTTGTAATTTTGTATCATCTGCAAATTTTGCCACCTCACTGTTTATTCCTTTTGCAGATCATTTATGAATAGTGTTGAATAGCCCTGGTCCCAGCCCCTCTAGGAACACCACTATTTACTTCTCTCCATTCTGAAAACAGACTATTTATTCCTACCCTATGTTTACTATCTTTTAACTGGAGTGCCTGGGATGCTTTCAGGATCGTCTGAGGATCCTTAATTTAATGTAATGGCAAGTCTTGTTATCTTAATCACCCTGCCTCTGTTTATAAACAAACTCCCTGCCCCAAGGGCAGAAGTTGTTAGCAGCACAGAATTCATCACATTCCACACTCAAGCTCTGACTCCTGGATGCTGTGCACTCACTATTTTTCCCCAGGGGTGCTCGAGCCCTGTGTGTATCCAAAGGTCTGGGAGAATTGGAGTATATTTGTGCTGAGCTATTGTATTCTCCATGGGCCGAATCCAGAGCCCATGGAGTCGGTGGAAAGACTTGCACTGACATCAGTAAGATTTTGTTCAGACTCCTGCAGCCAGATAATGTAAACTTAGCTTCCTAGGGTATGTGTACCCATTAACGAGAAAGGTGAAAATGGCAAGTGGCTCCTAGGAAGAGACACCAATGACTGTGGTCCATGATGAGAATTATATAACCAAGAGCAATGAAACAGCTTCCTTCTGAGTGAATCTGAAGTGTACTTCCAAGCTTGTTTGTGATTGAAAATCTGGCAAACTGGAGGCAGTTTATTGAGGTTCAAACCCTCTAACTGACTTAGAGACCTTTGCAATGTTGCTAAATAAGTGAAGTGATTTAGAAAGTGAACCTTGGTACCTGCAGCAAAGTTGGGAAGAGAAGAGATACTTCAGAATTCAATTTACTCTGCATTAACTTGAGATCTGATACTCATTATCTGCTTTAACTGCTTGTTTTATCTAAACTGCTAAAGAGTCACAGGAGTGGGAAAGAAAATTAAGCCGATTTCAAATTTGTTGCTCTAAGCAAAATGACTTCCTTATCTAATCTTATGAGAGGTTGGATGACTTTCCCTGTTTTAATAATCACTTGTCCCAAATTTCCCTTCCATTAAAAAAATTAACATAAAGAATCTGCAGAATTTATCTTATTATAATCGGAAAAGTTTTCTTCAATACCACCTAAAACCTAAATGATAAAACCTGATAGTAGGCTTTTGCTAGAGGCATTTTCTAACACAGTAGAACTTTTAATTACATGCTTTGGAATAACAAAAGGTTATGCATTGGTAGTACACATATCAGTTTGGCCAGTGATTGTGTCATATCTCACAACCTAAGCAGAAATAGTCCTTATCAGCATTTGAAAAGGAGACTTTAGTGGAAAACACTAAATGCTGGAGGAAGTGGTGTTGATGATTTACTCAGGTGGTGGTTGTATGCAGTATAGTTGTAGCTGTCCCAGGGGGGTGTGGTAATATCTTTTATTGGACCAACTTCTGTTGGTGAGAGAGAGACAAGCTTTTGAGCTGCACGGAGCTCTTCTTCTGGTCTGGGAAAGGTAATCCCAGCATTATAGCTAAATGTAAGGTAGAAGAGAGTGTTTATCATAAGTAGTTAGTACATATTCTAAAGGACTATTCAAGGTAGAATGGCCCA
The DNA here is from genome assembly GCF_025201925.1 of Gopherus flavomarginatus. NCBI lineage: Eukaryota > Metazoa > Chordata > Testudines > Testudinidae > Gopherus > Gopherus flavomarginatus. The sequence goes on along the minus strand of NC_066620.1, from coordinate 198,698,860 downwards.
TTAACTTCTCATAGAATATATGCTAACTGCTTATGCTAAACAATCTGTTCCACCTTGCTGTGACGCTTGGAGTACCTTTCCCAGACCAGAAAAAAAGCTCTTTGTAGCTCAAAAGCCACCATGACTGGAACGGAAACATTGCCTCCCCCCAATCTCCAGTGAGTACCCCAGCTGCAGCTACTCCCTCCAGCACCTCCTCCAGCAGTGTCCTCTTTTGGGGAACCTGAAATATGGTACGCCTAGTCTTTTCCATTTTAGATTGTAATCTCTTCAGCACAATGACTGAATCCTACTGTGCAGTTTTAAAGCACTTACACTAACGAAGCTTTGATCTTTGACTGGGGCCTTTGGGATAAATGAATAGCTACTATTAAGAATAAAGATGTTAGACGGATAAAGGTGGGTAAAATATCTTAGATTGGACCAATTTCTGTTGGTGAGAGAGACAAGCTGCACTGCACTACACTGTGTATAAGAATAAAGATGGCATTTTATAAGAATCCTGTGGCCTGGGTAGGGCTAGCCAATCCCAATAATAAAAGGACACTTAGCTGGTTACCTTTTCTCTTTTAAATGAATATCCTGTATCTCCTCCCTTCCTCTCCTAACAGCTGTGTAGCATTGCTGTGCTCAGTTTAACACTGTTGTGTTTGGGCCCCAGTTCTCATTTACACTAAAGCCTTGTCTACACTATAAAGTTTTGTCAGCAAAAGTTACGCCACTTTAATTAAAACCACGGTTGAATGGCCACACTAGCTCCTTGTGTCGGCAGAGTGCATCCACACTAACAGCTCTTGCATCGACACAGAAAGCAGTGCACTGTGGGTAGCTATCCCACTACGCAACTGGCCGCAGGGTGCTTTGCGAAGGGTTTGCAATGCCTCATGGGGCAGGGACAGTGTCACATGATGCAGGTTTCTCAATCCCATCGTTCCATGGGCATCCTAGTAGACTGTCAGACGCTTTTCAACTGAAGTGTGGGGGGAGGGAGAGAAGAGTGGTATGTCTGAGGCGGGGGAGACAGCAGGCTGACAGACCTATCCTGAGGCAGGGGGAGGGGGACACCCTCCACATCAGCCCCCTGCTCTGCCTGGCACAGCAGTCTCTCTGGAAGCTGCTCACTCTCCCTGCCTCCCACAGCCTCCTCAGCTGCTTGGAGCAGCATCCTGAGCAGCTCTGTGAGCTCTCCGTGCTGAGGACTGTCAAAGCAGCACAGCAGTCGTCCCTTCCCCTGCCCCCCTCCGCTCCCTGCAGCAGCAGTCTGCCTGTCGCTGTGTTCCTAGTGCAGGGAAGAACAGGAGAATTCCACGTTAATGATTTAATCTCTTTGTTCCCCAAATGGAGCAGCAAGCTCAGCTGTCAGACAGGTCCTGGAGCTTTGAAAGGGGCCGGGGTGCATGCCTGCAGGGCAGCAGAGATCAAAACAGTGAGCAGAGCGGTCATGACAGGCACTGTGGGATACTGGTGGAAGCCAGTTCTGTCGACAAAACAAACAGCAGCATCTACACTTATGCTTTGTCACTTTAACTTTGCCGCAAAAAGCTTTATGCCTCTTGTTGAGGTGGTTTTATTTTGTCTGCAAAACAGCAGAATTTTGCCACCAAAAGTAGCCTTGTAGTATGTACACCTCCCCTGTTTTGTTGGCAAAAGGCAGCTTTTGCTGACAAAACTTTGTAGTGTACACAAGGCCTAAGGCTGCTTTGCAAAGCTTCCGCAGTACAAAGGGAAATTAAAGTGAGAGTGAAACTAAGTTGTGCCCACTGTATGTCTCCTTTATACTGCCAGAGAGGTGTAAAGTGGTCTTAGTATAAGTGAGAGTGAGAATGAGGGCCTGGGTGTCTTTTTAAGGATGGAAAGTGCTATATAATCTATAGCTATAGGCAAGGCATGTTTTAATGTCACAGTATTGACACCTCAAACATTGAAAATCATGAGACAGACCTGAAAAAATCATGAGATTTTTAATAAGTGATATATATGTTGTTCTTTTTATTTGCCTTCTGGTCTCTGAGTCTTCAGGGTGCACTCAGGCCACATTTCCAAGCTGTTATCCACAACTTTGAGGTCTACAAATCTACTTGAACGTTGAAGGTCTTATGTAATCACTTGTGTTCAAGAGCTGAGGCTTTAAGTAAATCCCTGGCTATTGTGAGACTTGTGATAACACTGCAATACTTGGCAACATATTCTCACAAGTACATGACACAAAATTGACAAAGGAACTTAGGTACCTAACCCCAGAAGATGGTTCACCTGAGAATGCTAGTTGAGGGGAGAAGCCTCCCTCTCACACATCAGTTAAATTCCTGACTACCTTTGTGATCTAGGCCATAAGCCCCACCCTTTTCCTCTGCATTCACTCCTGCCTATCTTAGGCAGCTCCTCACTCTGCTTGTTGGCTGCTGTGAATCCCTCTTTTGGGACACATGCACACACATGTAACTCCCGTTGAGGATGATGGGAGCAGTAAGGGCATATCAGAGAGAAGAATATGGCCTTCAATGAGTAATGATGATCATAATCTGAGCCTTGGCTTTGGATTGGGGTTGAAAATGAGGTGGAGGAGAAAGTTATATCCTTGTCCTTTGTGTCCAACAGGCAGTCATCTTCTGAGATAGGTATTCTTCTGCAGCTGCCTCATCCTGCTCTTGCAGAAAACTGTGTTAAAACTCCACTCTAGTGAGTCAGAATCAGGCTCCAGGTTAGCTGCCCTCTGGTCCCCAGGTGTTGGAGCTCTCTACCTTCACACATTATCAATAAAGTACCATCTATATTATAGTACCTCACGTTTTCAGTTTACAATGAATTCCCTAAAAGTCTTTTTGCTCTTCATCTTAACTGAACTAATCCCTATTTTTAATAAGCTCCTGTGTAATACTGTCTCCAGTGAAACTTGCCTTACTAACTCTCTCCTTCCCTTTCTTTATGTCTTTCATAATCTGATGTTTCTTTCTTTAATCACTTCATCTCTCCCCTCTTGCCTTCCTTACGCTACTGCTCTGCTCTGTCACTCAGCTTGGTCTCCTTGTGCCAGTGTAGAACCTGGTGCTCCTTTTCTTCTCCCAATCCTGAGCTTGTGGCTGGCTGCTCCAGACCCCTTTGAGCCTGGCATCTCTCTGGGAACAGCCAGAGTACAGGACAACTCCAGCTCTGCCTCCTCTCATCTCTGATACCCTTCTGCAGCATGGCCTCTGTCTTGAGGCCTTGTATGGGAGGAGTGGATTGAGAAGGACCTCCTGTGCTGAGAGCTGCAAAGCAAATGTACAGCCTGCCTCTTATTGCTCCCTGCTTCCCTGCCCCCTCAGAATCTGAGAATTCTTATTAGGGAATTCCATCTCAGCTTCCTTTCACACACATAAAGGATCTGAAGCAACTATTCCAGCAGAGCAGCTGACGTTTCTGGAGCATTGCACTCCACATAGGACTTCACTGAAATATCCCTTGGAAAATTCATCCCATATAGAATATGGCTGCCCACTCTGTTTGCATACATTCATGCATGACTTGGATTTAGCAGGGTAAGACATGGGAGCTAATGCTGTATGGATCCTCCAGCCATTGAGACCTGCTCCTCAAGTCTGAAGTGTCATTCGCAGAGTGGTTTCACTCATGCTTTTGCTGCCTGTGGTGACGGAAGGATAATTCCTTCCTTTTGCCTATGCAGAAATCTCCAGGGTCCAGTCTGAGTTGGGATCAGTATTTACCCTTGCATCTGCTATGTTGCCCATGGTACCTGAATTTGCCTCGGCGTGGTACCAGCGGTAATGCAACTTCCCTCCATTTTCCTTGGATGTTCTGGGCCTCCCCCTGGAAGACACTGAAATAAAAAGTGTCGTATCTAAAGGTACGTCTACACTACAGGATTATTCTGATTTTACATAAACCGGTTTTGTAAAACAGATTGTATAAAGTCGAGTGCACGTGGCCACACAAAGCACAATAATTCGGTGGTGTGCGTCCATGTACGGAGGCTAGCGTCGATTTCTGGAGCATTGCACTGTGGGTAGCTATCCTGTAGCTATCCCATAGTTCCCGTAGTCTCCCCTGCCCATTGGAATTCTGGGTTGAGATCCCAATGCAAGATGGTGCAAAAACAGTGTCGCAGGTGATTCTGGGTAAATGTCGTCACTCATTCCTTCCTCCGTAAAAGCAACGGCAGACAATCATTTCGTGCCTTTTTTCCCTGGATTGCACTGGCGGATGCTATAGCATGGCAACCATGGAGCCCGTTTTGCCTTTTGCCACTGTCACCATATGTGTACTGGATGTCACTAACAGAGGCGGTACTGCAGTGTTACACAGCAGTGTTCATTTGTCTTTGCAAGGTAGCAGAGATGGTTACCAGTTGTTCTGTACTGTCTGCTGTGCCATTGTAAATTGGCAATGAGAAGATGGTTATCAGTTGTTCTGTACCGTCTGCTACTGTCATGGGTGCTCCTGGCTGACCTTCGCTGAGATCGGCCAGGGGTGCAAAGACAAAAAGGGGAATGACCCCCTGGGTCATTCCCTTCTTTATGCTGTATCTAAAAATAGAGTCTGTCCTGCCTAGAATATGGGGCAAGTATACTAGAGAACCAGTGTATCAGAGAGCACAGCTGCTCTGTGTCAGATCCCACAGAAATGATGAGCTGCATACCATTCTAGGGGGTCCCCCTGCAACAACCCCACTCGTTGCTTCCCTCCTCCCACAACCCTTCTGGGCTACCGTTGCAGGGTCCCCCCATTTGTGTGATGAAGTAATAAAGAATGCAGGAATAAGAAACACTGAGTTTTTAGTGAGATAAAATGAGGGGGAGGCAGCCTCCAGCTGCTATGATAGTCCAGGCAGGACATTAAACAGTTGGGGGGAGAGGAGCCCAACATACAGCTGCTATGATAGTCCAGGCAGTACAGAGTTCAGCCCCCAGTTGCTATGATGAGGATGGTTACCAGCCGTTCCGTACCATCTTCCAGGAATAACCAGGAGTCATTCCTATTTTTACCCAGGTGCCCCAGGCCGACCTCATCTGAGGCCAGCCAGGAGCACTCACAGGATGATGACGAGGACGGCTACCAGTCCTACTGCCCTGTACCGTCTGCCACCGGGGAAGAGAGGGGAGAGGATGCTGCTATTCAGTGCCCCAGCACTGTGTCTACCAGCAGCATGCAGTAGACATACAGTGACTTTGAAAAAAAGTCAAGAAATGATTTTTTTCCCTTTTCTTTCACGGGGGAGGATGGGGGGTAAATTGACGAGATATACCCTGAACCATCCCGGACAATGTGTTTGACCCTACAGGCATTGGGAGCTCAGCCAAGAATGCAAATACTTTTCGGAACTGCGGGGACTGTGGGATAGCTGGAGTCCTCAGTACCCCCTCCCTTCCTCCATGAGCGACCATTTGATTCTTTGGCTTTCCGTTATGCTTGTCACACAGCACTGTGCTGTGGACTCTGTATCATAGCCTGGAGATTTCTTTCAAATGCTTTGGCATTTCGTCTTCTGTAACGGAGCTTTGATAGAACAGATTTGTCTCCCTATACAGCGATCAGATCCAGTATCTCCCCTACGGTCCATGCTGGAGCTCTTTTTGGATTTGGGACTGCATCGCCACCCGTGCTGATCAGAGCTCCACACTGGACAAACAGGAAATGCAATTCAAAAGTTCGCGGGGCTTTTCCTGTCTACCTGGCCCATGCATCCGAGTTCAGATTGCTTTCCAGAGCGGTTACAGTGGTGCACTGTGGGATACCGCCCGGAGGCCAATACCGTCGATTTGCAGCCACACTAACCCTAATCCGATATGGTAATACCGATTTCAGCGCTACTCCTCTCATCAGGGAGGAGTACGGAAACCGGTTTAAAGAGCCCTTTATATCGATATAAAGGGCCTCGTTGTGTGTGGACGGGTGCATTGTTAAATCGGTTTAATGCTGCTAAAATCGGTATAAACGCGTAGTGTAGACCAGGCCTGAATGACCATAAACTCATGTTAGTAAGTACTGGAAAAGAACAGGCAAAAGAAAGATTTTCCATTTGAGTTCTGAACAAGTTCTACCAATTATTTTTCAGAAATCAGCTTTACTGATACAAAAAAAAAATTATAAAAAAAAGAAAAGAAAAAAGAAAAAAAAAGAAAAAAATGAGAGAGGGTAGATTAATACTTCTTAAAAGCAAACCCTCCATCAGCAATCTCTAAAAATCCTGCTTTAAAGAAATCATATTAAAAGATGAATGATGCACTATTAGTAGAAATTGCTCTTTCAGGTTTCCCTAGCTAGCAGAAAACATACTTTTGTATAATAAAGAAGTTGCCTACCAATACATTCTTGTGAGCTTTTTCAGTTACCTAATAAATTACTCCAGTGCTGGTCTCCTGCCACCTGTATGATGATAGCTATTCTTCATTATTGACAAATGAAAATATAAAATGGTGCAATATATTAAAAATTTATAACTGTGTAACTCATTCCCCGTTACAAAGTGAGTCCCATAACATCTTGTGAAGTACAAAGGGATTGGATAGTTTAAGGGCCATCAGAGCTTCTTTTAGGGAGGAAGTGAGAGGGTTGGGGGACAATCTAATGTGATGCTGTTTTTGGTATTCTAGTTCTATGCTTTATTTTTGGAGCCTTTTTCCACTCAGTTTGAGAGGGGAGCCCATATTTTCTTTGAAAAATATCACAAGTATAGGTATTACAGATGAACTAAGACTGTTAGGTCATCTTATTATTTTCCCTGTCAATGCAAGATCATCTTCATTATCTATTTGTCCAATCTGACTTTACAGGGCTCCATCAATGAGGATTCTCTTGGGATACAGTTCCACAGTCTACACAAACTTACTGTCCAGAATTGTTTATCACTTATCCAGTTTATATTTTCCAATGCTCATTTACAGTGCATCTCATTACACTTAGTTATATCCCCTTGGACTACCTTAAATAATTCTTCTCAATCCTTGATGTTTACAGCCTTCAAATATTTGTAGACAGTTATCCTGTTCCCTCACCCTCTGTCATTGCTCAGCCAATTTATACATATTTATTTCTTTTAATGTTTCTCCATAAGTCAATCCCTTCAGTCTTTTAATAATTTATGTTGCTTTCCCCTGAATTTTCTCAAATATGTCAACAGTTTTCTACTAGTGAGCGTCCCCACATACTGTCTTTTAGCCACACGCCATTACCTGAAGAGAGGTGGAGAGAAGGATTATCACTATACTTTTGTTTATTTCCTAATTTATTTGATTTACTTGTGTTCTTAAGTAGTGCCTATATTCAGCAGCTACTGTTTCTTCTCTACATACGCTGTAATACAATATACAAATATAAAAATGATTTTACAACTTAAGCTAAACTTTACTTAGTCTCAGGCACTCACACACGTCTGCAACAGGTTAGTATAACGCCCCCAACTCTTGATAATTACTGAAGCTGAGGGTGGCTCTCCAGTGGCACAGCGGCAGCCCATCTGCCGGTGAGGAACACAAGATGCATCCAGCGGGAGAGACCAGTCCTGAAGAGTCCACCCATCTCAAGCTTTCCCCCTCTATTTATACATTAGTAATAGAATGACATGTCCCTTAAAGAAACCGTGTTAAGTAAGCAGTTTCAATGATCAAGCAAGAGGTTCCTTCTGATTATTGATTAACCAGGTGTGGGTTTTTCCAGAGTTTTCAGCCTTGCGACCCCAATAGACATTCCTGGGGCACAGCCTACTCTTCTAAAATGCATGTATCAGCAATTTCAACAAAAACCTTATCAGGAAGGACGCGAGGTCAAGCTGCCCTTTCTGTGGCACCCAAAACCCCCTCCGCGCCTTCCTTGGTCAAGCTGAGATTGCTGAATGGCCAATTTACAGCTTGCTGACTAGGCTGCCTTTAACAATAAGCCATAGTGGTTTCAAGCACTTTACTGGTTTGCCAAAGTCTCCCCATACATATCAAACACAAAATCTTTTGGATCTTTCCTGGAGTTTATCACAAAGCTTGGAAATTTTTCATATGATGTTGCAATTTATGACATGAATTTACTAATGTCCAATACCAGTATGATCTGCAAACTTGCATAATATCCTCTCAGATCTGATAATCAGTCGAGCAGAGGCTTTCATTTGAGTATTCTCTATTAGATCTGAACCTGGGAAGATGACTTCCAAGCATTGTCAGCTGAGACGTACCAATGAACCTCAACTGCTGTGATGGAACATAGGAAGGGAAGATGACTGTAAAATAACTAGATCTCAGACCATACGGGGCTTTAAAGATTATGTTTACGTTTGCAATAGAGCTGGGCAGGAAATGGCTTTTTCCATGCTGTGAGTTATCAAAAACTTTTCCTGTCCCAGAACAGGATGCAGTGGCGGAGGTCTAGGTTGGATATTAGGAAAAACTATTTCACAAGGAGAGTGGTGAAGCACTAGAATGGGTTACCTTGGAAGGTGGTGGAACCTCCATCCTTAGAGGTTTTTAAGGCTTGGCAGGGATGATTTAGTTGGGGTTGGTCCTGCTTTGAGCAGAGGGTTGGACTTGATAACCTCCTGAGGTCTCTTCCAACCCTAATTTTTTATGATTCTATGAAAAGTCAAAATCTCAAATTTTTTTCCCAAATTGATAATCTGGAAGAAAAATCAGACCAATAAAAATATTTTGTTTTGATAATTTTAAAATGTTTAGGTTTTGACCTTTTCAAATAAATGAACCTTTAAAAAAAGAAGAAATTAACTAAAATTTCAAAATGAGTCATTTTTAATAAAAAGACACTTTGTTTAGAAAATGCCAAAATCTCCTATTTTAAAACTTTTTTCAAAAAATGTTCAGATCAGGCGATTCATCAAAATTGACCCTTTCTTATTAACCATGTTTATTTTAATGAATCAACATTTTCTGATGAAAAAACATTTTGTCAGGAAATTCTCAGTTCTAGTCTGCACCACTAAATAATACATAAATAATATTAGGAAATTCCTGATCACTCTGATCATATCTCTTCTTTCAATTTTTAAAAAAATGGTTATGTTAATATGTCCTCATCAGGTGGGTCCCATATTTGTAATAATTTGTTATCCCTCAGTTGGTTTGTTTTTTTCATATTCCTGTTACTACATGTCCTCTTTGAGATACTACAGAGCTATAATAGTTTCCTCTGATAATGTATGCATTATTTCTATTTCTGAAGCCTTGAAATGTCTTTGCTTGTTTATTTTTGCTGTGTAGGTTTGAACGTTTTATCTCCCAGTTTTCAGTTATCCTCCTCCTGTTTAATGTTTTGTAGCACATAAATATCCATGGAGGTTATATTTCCTTTACTTGTTCTCTGTTGTCTCATTATGTTTTCTGTACAGTGAACTGCATTAAGCTAATATTATACCTGTGTCTATTACAAATCTATTCCAAGTAAGCTTCCAGAATTTTATTGTCCTTTGTGTTTGCTGCCACCACTCCTAATGTTATGAAATAAAATTTTAGTATATTACTGCCACATCATTCTCCTAAGGCACTGAAATATGTATACTGTGTGTATAGTATACAGAGATGATGAATGTGCCTACTATTGATTACTGTGATACTCCACTAGTCAATCTTCTCCATACTCCAATTCCCTCTTTACAGTCACAATTAACTTCACTCTCTTCACTATGCAAGCCAGTTCATTTCTCCATTTAGTCCACTCCTCTAGCATATTTACTGACTGGAGATATTTTTTGCTCAATGCAGTAAAAGCAATACATTACACTTATATATAGGCATGGCAGAATACAATTTTTATTTTTTGTAATATCAATGGATAATATTCATATTTATTTTTAGGCATTTTTATTTTTATAGATTTAAATTTTCAGTTACATGAAATTATAGGGTGTAAGCATTTTTTTCTGATTTTTATCTATTTATATTTTCCCAATTATGATAAATTATGGGAGAGTCAGACAATAACTGTTTACAGTTAAGAGTCAAAAGTTAAAACTTTCTAACTATTAAAACACAAATTGTCAACATCACATTTCAAAATACACAAAGGAAATATCCTTAAATCAAATTCTAATAGGTTCTCAAGCAGCATTTTCTTACTTTGCCTGTCTGTAAATTTTACTATCAACTGAAATATTTTTTTCATCGGTTGCATATGGTGAAGTTAATGTTTACTGACTTTTATCGGTAAAAATCTAATTTTTCCAAGCCTTCTTATATAGCTCTTTTCCTTTTCAAGGCACTTGACAAACATTAACTGATTAATCACAACACCCATGTTAGGTAAAAGATAAAATGCTAATATATGAATTTTAAAGATGGCAAAATGGACAGAGAGATTTAGGTGACTTGCACAAGGCCACATTGGAAGTTTGTGGCTGAGCCAGAATTAGCACTCAATACAGTCATTCTAGGCTCACACCTTTGGAATGCACCTCTCCACTGCCAGTCAAACACAAAAGCCTGATTACTGATTTCTCTTGTCCCTGCTCAAACAGGCTAGATAGAACATAAACATTGCCACAGTTGATCAGACCCAAAGCCCATCTAATCCAGTATCTTGTCTCTCACAGTGGCCAGCACCAGGAACTTCAGAGGAAAGAGGAAGAACCGCACGATATATGCAGATGTGATATAATCTGACCCTCCAGGAAGATCTAATCCTAATAGTTAGAGATTGGCTTAAACTCTGAAGCATGAAGATGCGTTTTAGCATTAGTTTTGAACAACTCTTGCTATTCTTGTTATCCAATCACTCTCTGAACCTTACTGAGGCCTGGTATAGCTCTATTAGTAAGGAGTGTGGGGCAAAAATAAAAAGAATCACACTCCTAATTAATATAACTATGCTGGGGGCTGGGACGGTGGAACCAGTGTAGTTGCAGTTATACTGATTGTTAGCCAATCCATATACAATAGACTTATATACACAGCATATGGACAGTTATAGTAACCAAAGTACACTGTCTTTCCCACAATGCTGTTTACTCATGTCAAGATATAGTCCACAATATCTTGCAACAGTACAACTCAGCATTTGGCATAGGCAGATAGGAACCCTGTCAAAGTCAAGATACATTAATGTTCTGCCCTGATACAAGCTTGGAAGACACCTTTTCAGCTTGTAGCTCTTGTAATGTGGTGTCCAAAAAAAGAGATAAGGTACAGAACAACAAAGTAAGGAGCTGGTATGAACTGTGAGCTGGATCTTAGGTGATGTACAGACAGAGTGCTTTAAGCTCGTAAAAAGCTGTGATATACATGTAGTTTCTTTGGGGGGCATACTTCAAAGCAAAGCTACTGTGTAAGGTGAACATCTTGAGAGCTTCCCAGAAGGGTGGTCTGCATGATTGCTTTTTGTGTACTGCTTTGTCCCGGTTAATAAAACTTGGCTAAGCTCATTTGGTCTCATGAACATTTTTAATATTGAGCCACAAATATTAGTCAAGCAGTTGACTATGTTTTTAGCAACAATTAAAAAAAAAGGCCCTTTACCCGTAGCACTTATTTCATTCAGGGAACTAGTATAATTGATAGCAGAAAAAGGCACCCTTTATCCAGTGTAAGCTAGGAGAGTTTGCAGTGTAGCTCGACTGGCAAACCTCTTCTGGTGTAGACAAGGCCTTAATTATTGGCCTGAACTACATCTTGTAGCAATGAGCTCCATAGTCAAAATACATGTAGTGTGAAAAAAGGTGTTTCCTTTATTGGGTTTTAATTTGCATCTTTCAGTTTCATTCAATGTCCCCTTTTTGTGTTACAAGACAGGGAGAGCAGAAGTTGCTACTCTACACCACTCAATATTTTATATACCTTTACCATGTTGCCCCGTATTTGTCTCTTTTCTAAGGTAAACAATCCCAAAATTACAATCTCTCGTCAATCTTTTCAATCTCTCCTTTAGGCTCAGGCTTTAGGCTACCCTTTACCTTGTAGAATTTTCCCCAAATCTGCCCACCTTTGTGACAGGAAGGGACTTGCTGCTCCCTGAAGCAGGAAGTGGGTGCAACCTGGAGTCTCTGGTCTCTGTCTGGATGATGCTCTGTGCCTCTTTGCCAGCTTTGAGGCTCCCTGATTACTGCAATAGCTCTCTGACTATGCATCACTTTAGGAACCTCACTGGTGGGATTCCTCTAATCACTGCAGGTTCTGGAAGCGCCTCATTCTCTACCACTGAGAAAATCTAGGGCTAGATTATGACTTGAACAATTTGCTCAAATGGGAGTACATCCCTGTACATTCTGTCCTGGCTACCTGGGCCTTGGGTTCTACATACCTGTATTCTATTCGTATGGAACAGCTGGGTGGGGAAGGGAATGAATTTTAGCTCCACTTCCCTCGATGCACTGGCCAGAACAACTGAACCACCAGACGACAGTGTCATAACTGTCCCTGCCTGCAGGTATATGGGATCTTGGGGAGCAATTACCACACAGGTGGGGTGCCAATTAATTTCTTTATTAAAGGGAAGAGGAAGTGGTGGGAATTTAACGATGAAATGCGATGGGATCGGGCGTATAAGGTATTTACAATAGACAATGATGGGAGGTGGGTTCTTCTTACTGAACAGTGTAGAGAGTTTTAACAGTGGGGTACAGTAAGTGGGGTTCAGCACAATGGGATACAGTACAGTCAATAAGCAACTTAACTTTATATAGGAACAACTCCAGATACACTGTGGAATGCAAAACGTACCCAAAAGAAAATGCAAAATAAAATGGTAGCTTCTATATAAAAATGGTATACAAAGTATATTAGAGAAATGGAGGCAACTAATGGGGTGTTATAACCACAAGTAAAATGTGAGTCACAGTGCAATAATACAATATGGGTGATAAGTGAAATTATGCAATGTAGAAAATCACTGACTTAATTTGTGAGGCTGTGATAGCAAGAGTGTACCTAAAAGCTGGGTCAAGAAACAGGAGGGGGGAGGGGAGTGAGTGATTAGCGGTATCTGATGAGAGGAGAGTGCAGCTGCAAGCAGCGAGAGACTCTGAAGCCCAGAGCAGCAGTCTTCAAGAGCCTGCGGGCTGGAGGTACGGGAGACAAGAGCAGCTGGAGCGCACTTAAAGGGAGTCTGGGAGCAGCAAGAGGGGAGGGTGCTGAACGTGTAAGCGATGGGAAGGCACGTGGAGAATGGGGGAGACGGCTGAGGGAAGAAACAGGCTGCAGCAGTGGAGAGCACGTCAGGGAGGAAACAGGCTGCAGCAGCGGAGAGCACTTCAGGGAAATTGCGGAGCAGCGGGGTGAAGACAAACGGAGCAGTGTGATGGTGATCTTCGGTAGAGGAGGGGCAGCGGAGGAGCAGGGGCACGAACACAGGGGATACAGGGAGAGGCAGCGGAGAGGTGTAAAGAAGGGCTAGAGGGACACCCCCCCCAAAAAAAGGAAAGAAGCGGCAAAGGGTTTGGGAAGTTACATGGGGGGGAGGGAAGCAGCAAGAGGTTACAACAGGGAGACATGAAGAAGTACACAGAGGGGGAGATTGGAGCGGGGGAAAAACAGACACGGGAAAGTTCAGGGAGAGATTGGGACAGCGGGAAGACGAATTCAAGCAGTAAAAACCTTATCTATCCTCTAACTTAATCAAACTTATATAAATTACAAGCAGCTTATACAAAGTAATAAAACAGGTACAGAATACAACCAGGCAATGGCTTTTTTTAAATCTATCTTAATCAACGACTAGGCAAAACAACAAATATCACAATTCTAAGCAAACTATAACAAGCAACTATACAGAGCAACAAAACAGCAAATTATAACAAGGCAGGTGAAACTTACAAGCTCTACAATCTTAGCAAACTATGACTTATTAAACTAAAAAGCAAAACCTACAGTGCACCTTATGCTATGGGGAAGTTACAGAGGGCAGAGTGGTATGTGCCCAGGATACAGCTCCCAAGGCAGCCCCCAAGGAAGCCAAGGGATGGTGGCTGCAGCAGTGGATACAGCTGAAAGCAGGGAGCAGAGTTTAGCAGCGGCACAAACTTATTTTTAGCAGGAAAGCGCAGCGGAGTTTAAGACAGGTTTTAAGACACAGACCAAGGTTTAGCTTGAATCTGTGTGCTAGGAAAACAGAACCAGCAGCTAAAGTAATAAAATAAAAGTATGGAAAGTTTCATAGAGGGATTCTTACCAGTCCCCAAGGCAGCAGCAAAGGCAGAAGCAGCAGCAACATCAGAAGAAGCAAGGAGGGCTCGGTAGGATCTTGATAATCAGGAGATCTCTCTGGCAGCAATTCGTTCTTCGTGGGTTTTTTTTTTTAAAACTGGGGGTATGCTCAAAAATAAAATGAGAGCGGAGAAAGGACCCCCTAAAACCCCTGGCTGATCAGACCAGGCATCAATGCAGGAGCCTTTCTGATGTTTGTTTCAAAAATGTCTGTTTTTAAAGGCAAACTTAGACAGTTTTCCGCCAGTAATCCTGATAGGCTCCCTCTGTCACAGGGAAGGAGGCACAGGAACAACTGTAGGGTAGCACAGAGACATGCCTGGGCAGAGTCCTGTGCAATAGGTGACTCAAAAGCACATGAGGCCTATGACTCATGCCCAGGATCTTAAAAACACAATAGGTCTTGCAGCTCTGGACTACACCAAGCCCAGGTTCAACAAGGTGATAACAGGACTAACCCTTTGAACAGGGCAGTGGTCCCACTTAGCATGCAGCACAAGTGGCCATCCCTTTGAGAAGGGCAATGGCTCTTGGTAAACAACTTAAGGGGCCCTCCCTTTGAGAAGGGCAGTGGCCCTGGTAAACAACTTAACAGCCAGGGAGGGGCGGCCACAGGAGGAGAACAAAAACAAAATGGAGTATGGGGACAGGTGTAAGAAACAAAATGGAATAGGGGGATAGCTGTAACAGACAATAACTTGTTGCTGATACAGGGCAATGGCGAACTACTGACTGCCAAGGCCAAGAAGAAGCAGGGATGGAATTGTAACTCAAGGGGCTATCTGTGGCATAGTGCCTCCTGGGGAGCTGCTCTTGGGACAGTATGCATTTTATGCTCTACCTCTTTCAGAGAGCTGTGCCAAAAGGCACAATCTAACACTTACCAAGTGATACTAAAAAGCAACTTGAATGGCTTTAAACTGTGAGTGAAAATGTTTTAAGAAGTGGTTTCATATGTTCTTTCTGCTCACATAACTGAAAGTTGGCTTTAGTTATTTATTTTCTGAAAACTGAATGTTTTCAGGCAATTAACCATTGGAAAAAGGAAATTATAAGCAATTGCCTTATTTTTGTTTGAACATGATTTACCAAAAAGAGTGCATAATGCACAGTATATTAACACCAATATACCATGAATATTTACCAGGTATACCTAATTTACTGATCATACATGGCAGCCAATGATTCAGTATTTTTTAGAGACCCTATGTACTCTGCAGTATAATAGGCTGAAGCAGCTTTTCGGGAACCATGGCTGTGTCCTGTTGGGTCAACAATCAGAATTTCATGAACTGCCAAAACCCAAATGTGCATAATAGACAGTGAATTTGCAAACAAATCATTATGGTCTATTGAGTAAATGAAACACATATTGAAAAGTCTAAACATGATTTACATGATACTACCAGGAATGAAGTATACTGCATATTGACATGATAGACCATAATGTCTTCAAAAGACCCTCTATGGTTTCTGGGGTAAAAATGCAGTTAAAAGACTGGGAACAATATTTGTGAATTCCTCCTTTTCTCCTTTAATGCAAAATGAAAAACAAAGAATAATTTACATGTTGACACGTCAGAAAAGTGAAAGAAACGGGATGGAAATTGCAACTGCTGGGTTCTATTGTTGGTTTGACCTCTAACGGGTATCACCTTGTGAACTCAGGCAAGTCACTTGTACTCTGAGCTAAATCCTCTGCTACATCAAAGCAGAAATCATTATGGCTAAGATAGGCAGGCAAAAGTGCCCACATTAGGTCAACTTTCCACCCTATCTCTGGATTCTGGACGTGGCTGGAGACTGAAATAGGCCTCTATGCTAGTTATAGCAGCTAAAAGGATGTTCTAATTTCTTCCAGCTTTCTATGGGCCCTGAAGGGCCATTATGCCAGTGAAGTTTGTTAAAATGCAGTGTGCTGACATCCACCTGTGGCATATCCTCTAATATGAGTGGGTTGGGCAGGTGTGCAGCCAGCTACATCAACTTTACACCAGCGAAGAATCTCCCATGGCTGGGGAGTGCTTGGCTGTCCATTTAGGGGTACTTTAAAATAAGTTTGGAAAGCTCCTGCATCAAGATATTTTTAGCACAGGTCAGGATTTAGTCCTCTAGGTCTCAGTGTCCTTATCTCTATCAAGAGCAATTTATACATCTTTATAAATAGTAGCCATGGTGGAAATTTGCCTTGAGGGACAATAAATGTGGATGTCCTCAAAACACAAAGTTGAGATATAGCAATCTTGCTTTATGGCCAGGAATTTCAAAAGGGTGTCTGTTTTCCTTTTGAGCTGGTATTCTTGATGGGAGTCAAACCGAGTTGTTAGGGTTAAAACACAACCAAATTAAACAAACTCTATTATCACCTTTTGATGAGCTTCTTGGCAAGCAGATAATTTCATGAGTTATCAGATTGTCTCTTCAGAGATGAATAATAGTTTTCACTGAACTCAGCTGCAAGCATTCACGATGCACTCAGTTTCTTCAGAATCTCAAAAGTGGATATTATGCCAGATCTTAGTATTGTTCTCCTATGCTGAGATAGACAAGTGAAAATTTCTGAATTGTCACATTTTTGCCTCTCTCCAATAAAACAGTGTTTCCCAAACTTGGGACGCTGCCTGTGTAGAAAAAGCCCCTGGCGGGCTGGGATGGTTTGTTTACCTGCCGAGTTAGCAGGTCCGGCCGATCGCGACTCCTACTGGCCGTGGTTCGCTGCTCCAGGCCAATGGGAGCTGCTGGAAGCGACGGCTACTAAGTCCCTCGGCCCACACAACTTCCAACAGCTCCCATTGGCCCAGAGCAGTGAACTGCGGCCAGTGGTAACTGCGATCGGCTGGACCTGCGGACAGGGCAGGTAAACAAACCGGCTCGTCCCGTCAGGGGCTTTCCCTATATAAGCAGCATCCCAAATTTGGGAAACACTGCAATAAAAGATAGTATGTAATGCTGATGTGTAAAGTACCTGCCTCAGACCTGCAGAGGAAAGGCACTATACACACTGAAAAGGAAGAATGGGCCTCAAATTTATATTTCTGTGATGCCATAAGTTTTGGCACATCTGCTCATAATTGGCTATCATTTGTTTTAATGTGATGGTGTTATTCCCTTTGTGAATAATCCTTGCCAGAGGTTTGGGATTTGATTTGAGTTTTATTGGCTACCTAGCCTTTATTAGGCCTGACTGTCCAGTATCCTGCATGTGTAGTCATTTATACCAGTGCTTAGTAAAAGTAAAACACAACACCAGGTGCACCGGAAGATCCCTAGAAATACGGGCTCCACCAGCTCCTGAACCATGGCCTTGTCCCCTGCCCTTTCCCCTGAGCCCCTGCCCCTCACTTGCTCCTCTCTGTACACTTCCCCCCAGTCACTCGCCCTTAAGGCAGGTAAAATTGGGAGGGCATAAAAGTGATGGGGCCATTGTCATAAACAGATAGCTAAGGGTTAATGTCTCTTTCACCTATAAAGGGTTAACAAACAGTGACCTGCAACACCTGACCAGAGAACCAATTAGGAGACAAGATACTTTCAAATCTCGTGGAGGGAAGCCTTTGTTTGTGGGTTTTGGGTTTGGCTTTGTTCTCTCTGGGTCCTGGATGGAGCTAGAGATGCAGCCAGGTTTCTGCCAATCTCCCTGCTACAGTCTCTTATCTATTCAGAATTGTAAGTAAGAAAAGGGGGTCACAGTCTTTTAATTTGTTTTTTTCCATTTGCATATGTGTACTTGCGGGAAGTAGCTTAAACTGTGTTTCTGCTGGAGAAAGTTTCTTTCTATTGTTTATAAGTTGAAAGACCCTGTAACTGTTTACCATCTAAAGTGCAGAGATAAACCTTTTACTTTTTTTTCTTTTTTTTTATTAAAAGTTTTGCTTGTAAGACCTGTTGATTTTTCTCTCCTAATTAAGGCTCAAAGAAATTGAGTCTGTATATACCAGGGAATTGGTGGGAAGCAAGGAGGGAAAGGTAAATTTCCTCTTTGTGTTACATTCAGGCAGCTTGAATCTGTATTGCCTCTGGGTGAGGGGGAGAGAGAAACTTGATCTCTTTGTGTTGTGTTTCAAGGAATTGATTCACGGTATCTCCTAGTGTACCCAGGCAGGAAAGATCTGGGAGGAGGTAAAGAGGTGGGAGGGAATGGTTTATTTCCCTTTGTTGTGAGACTCAAGGAATCTGGGTCTTGGGGTCCCCTGGGAAGGTTTTGGGGGGACCAGAGGGTATCAGGCCCTAAAAATTTCTGATTGGTGGCAGCGCTACAGAATCTAAGCTGGTAATTAAGCTTAGAGAACTTTATGCTAGTACCCATATCCTGGACGCTAAAGTCCAGATTTGGGAATTATACTATGACAGCCATGATCTCCTATTCCTTGCCCCCTTTCCAGCACCGCTGCACAACACCCAACCAAATCAGTATTTGGTAATACTGCTATAAGAGATTCACCTATGCAAGGCAACAGAGAATCAGGACCATTTCTTTAAAAAAAATTGGGGGAATATTTGCTTTATATAACATAGCTAGATCTTATTTCACTCTACACTTCATTTGCCAAGTTGTATTGCTCTTTTCAGAAGCAACAGTGTATGGATGGCAGAAATATTCAGTTTGAAAAGATGAAGATGTTATCCTTGGACTGAATTTCCACATCTGTTTGTAGAAAGGTGTTATTTATTTTAGAGATTTTTTCCTCAGGCAAAGTTAGAGGCAGTTATACCTGCCAAATGTGACTCTGAGTTTGGACTCTAAAACATTTACTCAGCTCTTCAGTATAACCCTTAAGCTAATGACAACTGAATTGTAAAAGGCCTAGCAGTAAGATGGGGGGGCAGAAGACACTCATTTTTAATATGTAAGAAATTACTCAACTTATTTGGTTATTTTCCTGCTATAAACATATTTAATAGAATATGGTTGAAAAATTTTGACCAATATTTTTTTACCATGACAAATGTAAATTTGTTCAAATCAAAACGTTTTGCAAAGATAGTATGATTTCAATGATATTTTCAATTTGTCAAAGAAAATACTTGGATTCAAAATGTTGGTTGATTTTGCATTGAAATTTTAATTTTTTTTGGAAAACTAAATTTGTAGTTCTTTAAAAAAGTTAATTAGATGGCCAAAAAGCCACAATTCTACAATCAAGAAAGAGGACAACTTAGGCTAAAAGTCCATTCTGGTTTAGTGATGAAGTGAAGGAAGGAAGTATATAAAAAGCAGTATATAACAAATTGTAAAATGAGGCACGCACTAGATAGCAATTAATGTAAATTAGAATTTATGAAGTACAGAAAAATTGATAATGGAATGTAAAGACAGAGATAAGGACACTAAGAAGTTTTTTAAGTGTAACCCTTCTGCCAGGCCGAATTGATAGCAGCAAGGGCCGCATTCAATACTTAGTGGTCCCTTCCCTACAACGTAATGCAAAACCAGCTCGAGCCCCCACCCAGTGACATGGGAAAATCTTACACACACCCCTGGGCGCTTCAAAAAGGCAATACTTCCCCTCTTGCAAGCACAGAGTCTCGGTGTAGCAGAAAATGTTTAATAACATGAGATAAACAACAAGCATTAAATTGGGAAAACACCTCAACTAGAGTTCATAGACCAAACCATGAGCAAAGACCCACGCCTGGAAATTGGGCCATGTCCTTTTCCCTGGGCTCTTGAGTCCACCAACCCCAAAATCACCCCAAAACTCCAAAGTCCAATACCTCAAATGTCCCTAGAGTCCAGCAACCCAAAGATCACCCACAATCCCAAAAGTCCCGCAACCCAAAAGTCTCTGTCCCAGGTCAGTGCAGCCCCAGAGTTCGAGAGTCTATCTACAGAGGTTCCCCCCCACCCCCAGCCTTGGTAGAAAGGGGCACCGTACGTGGTCTGGGGCCAACTGCCCTGCCTCTCCGTGGGGTTCTGCTTCTGCCTTCTCCACGAACTGCTCCACTCCACTCTGCTCCTCCAGGTGTCCTCACAAACTGCTTCGCTCCGCTTTGTCAGCTGCTTTGCTCCACCAGCTGTCTTGTGATCTGCTCCAGCCATCCCTGCAAACTCCTTGGCTCCGCTCATTCCGTGGGCCACTCCAACCATCCCACAACTGCTCCACTCTGCCAGCTGCTCTGCTCCACCAGCCATCCTGTGATCCACTCCAGCCATCCCCACAAACTGCTCCACTCCGCTCCGCTCTGCCAGCTGCTCTGCTCCACAGCATAGCTTCAGGCCCTCCCACTAGTCAGCACAGTACTCAGTGCTCTCAGCTCAGTAATTTTAGCTCTTTAGTGATTTCAGCTTATAGTAGGGGAGCCCTAGTGCTGGTGCACCATTAGCCCAAAGTGAGTTCAGCTCAGTAACCTGTATCTAGTTTCTTAAGAGAATCAAAAATGAGCTCTGATATTCAACAGTGGAGAGAGGAGTAGGTGCAGTTAGTGCTTCTGGCTCACACAGGGAAACCACACCACCAGGAACAGATACCTGTCCCCAACCTCTCTCCATTCACTGGGAGTTGGAACCCATGTCCCTTGTCTAGCAAGTGCTGTTTAGTTGACGGTGAAACCCTTTATCATAAAACAGTTTCATAGTTCCTCATTTACTTAATCAGGGTGACAACACTTTATTTCTTCTGCCCCAATAACAAAGAAATTGGGGATCCCACAGCTGTGAAAGTAACCATTTTAGGCTGCCATGGGCTATTCTAGGTGGAATGGCTGTGCCTATGCAAACACGAGCAGCCTCTGAAATTCTTTTCCACACTCGCCATAATTCACCACCAGATGTCACGGTAGAGCTCATCCTAACTGCTTACATAAGTATATTAGAAACAAAAGGAATTCTATGAATGGAATAGATGCAGATGGTAAATTATTGCTAAAGATGCAGAAAATAAGTGGTCATGAAATATTTCTGTTGTGTATTTGGAAACAGGCAGGATGATGTACTAGTATTATATGAGGAAGTTTGGTTGATAAAGGTAACTACATAAATATAATATACTTAGATTTGTAAGGTGTTTGACCAAGTACTGCAAAACATTTTGATTAGAACATCACTACCATACAATATCAACAGAGCACATGTTAAATGGATTAAGAACAGTACAACTGATAGATCTACAATGGAGGACTGTATCCTGAAAAACAGTGACTTTGGAAAGGATTTAGGGGACGCAGTGGACAAGAACTGAATATGAGCTCCCACATGATGCTGTGGCCAAAAGGTCTAGTTACATCCCTGTTGATACATCAAAGGATGGCATAAGGTGATTTTACCTCTGTATACAGCATTGATGAGATTAAGAGTGGAATACTGCATCCTGTTCTGGTCTCAAGCCTGATTTGGAGAAACTGCCTTTGGGTAATTCATTCTTCATGTCCCTAACCTCTCCAATACACCAATAAATGTACCAATTGCTTGTTTGGTAGATACCCCAAGAGCAGGAAGTGAATACACCCAACCAAACTGAAACTCTCTCCTTACAGCATATGACACCATTATACAGGAGCAGCATTTATCACCACTAATCTTCACTGGATTTGAGTCCTCCAGCTCAGCACTTTTATGTCATATAATCAAAGAAAGTAAAGTTAAAATACCTGATAGGTCATTTAATTCATCCCCCTGCCAATTTAAAGAACTGTTTAGGGTCAGATAAACTCTCCTGTCGGCCCGGAGCTATTAGATTTTGTGGGGTCCCTGTATACAAGTCTTTTTCGTGGGAGGGAGTTTGGTGCAGGAGGGGGCTGGGGCAGAGTTTTGGAGTGCAGGAGGGGGTGTGGGTCTTGGAGGGAGTTTGGGTGCAGAACAGGGATTCTGATCTGGGGCAAAGGGCTGGGGTGCAGGAGGGGGTGCGAGGTGTAGCCTCCAGCCGGGAGGCACTTACGACAGGCGGCTCCTCGCTGGCAGCGCAGCAGGGCTCAGGGAGGCTGCCCGCCTACCTGCCATAGCCCCACACTGCTCCCGGAAGCGGCTGGCTCCTATCATGTCTCTGCGGCCCCTGGGGAGAGGGGGACAGCGTGTCTCTGTACAGTGAGGACAGTGCTGGGTGTGGGGGCAGCGCGTAAAGCCACCCCCCCCATGCCACGGGCCACAGAGAGGTGGTAGCAGCCGGCCGCTTCCAGGATTGGCGTGGGGCCATTGCATGCAGGCAGCCTGTCTGAGTGCCCTGGTGTGCCGCAGGACTTTTAGCAGCCCAGAGTTGGAGATCGCTGCCTGTGATTTATTTTTTTCAGGGCCCACCTTGAACCAGGGCCCAGGGCTGCAGCCCCTAAAGCCCCTGCCTTCATCCAGCCCTGACTGTAATGATGAGGTTTCCATTAATTCTCATGAAAGATTATTACACAGTTCATAAAGTAAAACCATCAGGAATTTCTCCCTAATTTTGGGCCTAAGATTCTGTTTCAGTTGCACCAATATAGACCACGAGTAGTGCTGATGACCTCATCAAAATCACTTAGAGTGGAACTGAGTGCAGTATCTGTCCCATTCACCCTGCATGATTTGTATTTCATTAATCCACCTGACATTCTCCAGTTCTGCTACTCCACCTAATACACTGTACATCAAGTTAGAGGGTGGGGACACTAGTGGATTGCATTCAGGCAGCTTCCTTAAACTAGGGTAATATTGCCAACTCTCACAATTTTCTCATGAGCCTCATGACATTTGGTGTTCTTCTTAAAGGCCCAGTTTGAGAAGGCAAGTAATTAGCTTAGAATCTCAGTTTTCTTTTATTTTTTTTTAAAAGTCTCTAGCCCATGTGGTTGAGGAGAAAAGCTTCCTGGGTGTCCAGTAAAGGTTCAAAACCCAAAAGGCAAGGAATATCCCCAAGATATATTGTTATTAATATTATTAAAACTAATTATTTTTAAATTAATCTCATTATTTTGAGGGGAGGGATCTGACTCATGTTTCTGAAATCCTCAGGGCTGGCAAGATTGTGGTGCACTGTCAGGAATTTAATTAATAGAATATTAATTTCCTTTGACTCAGCATCTTTATGCTGAAGGTCTGATGAGTGGTATTGACTAAATGGAAGGCAGTGTCCTTTGTGGGTCTGGCTGTGGACTAGCTTCTTCTGTTCTACAGGGTTATAAAACAGAAATCCTTGCAGGAGCTGTCTGCTGACCTAAGTACAGAATACACTAATTGCCTGTTTTGGGTAGGAGGGGAATTCTAGAGACACACTGCCATATAAAACTCTCATTAGTCCAAGACGACCAAGAAGTTTAGATTTTTTATTGCTGTATTTATCTTCTCCTTCAGTCTTTCTAAATAGAGATGTGCAATTTTTTTTGTATGAAACGTCTTTATTTTTTGGCAAAAATTTCAGATTTGGCAACACTAAAACATTTCATGAATTTGTGTAAAATTCACCAAAATTCTTGTTTAAAAAACAAAAATACTGAAAATCCAAACATTGCATTTTGATATTTTTACATGAAGTGTTTTGGGGTCTTTTTGGTTAGAAATTACTTTGTGTTTCAAAATTCATTTTAATTTTATTTAAAAAATTGAAAAATCTTTTAAAGTGACCAAAGATGGTACAAAATGATTCAGTTTTGTTGAAATGAAGTGTTTTGTTTGACCCAAAACTTTTTGACTTTTCAATTTGCCATATTTTTTTGAAATTTCATTTTTCTCCTCACCAAAAATTATTATATTTTTTTTTACTTTTTGAAATTGTCAACAAACAAATAAATCTATTATTCACCCAGTCTACTTCTAACACTGTGTGGCTCTTTGTCCCCAACTAGTGACTACACTATGTATAGATGCTTATGAATCTACCACTGTCTTTGAACTCATGTACTTGATATTTTACCTGAAGCAATAGCAGCTCATTTTGTTAGATCTAGGAGTCCTAGGTTCAATCCCTCCAGTTGGTCCCAACATGAATGTCATTATAAGTGGGGGCCAACATAAAGATTTGAACTGCCATGAACCTCTGAAGCTTAGGATGAGCTTGCCCAGTGAGGGGGAGCATATAAACAATGCGAACACAATATGGTTCATAGTGCTCCTCTGTATAATGTCGCTACTGGACTATAAAACGAAGAGTAAAACTGTGTTATTAAAGTGTTACAGCTGCATCCATCTTAGCATTGTTTTCTCTTATATTTAATGAACTGCTCCAAGTTTCCTGATGTTTATGAAGGGACACATTGAGGGTACTGTGAAAATATTCACAAGAATTCAGCAAACAGGTTCCATCTTTTGAATAAACCATAAAACAAGCTCTGATCAGATTACTTTTGATAATCAGAGGTATCCTGGTAATTTCCATAAGAAATTAGTGTACGGGTGTTAACTTTGTTGTCTTGGCCCAGTTATGATAATTTTGCATCCATCTGAGCAAAAAGGATTTCCAGAAAGCACATTTGTGCATCGGAAATGCAGCTGTGCTGGCACTAAAACAATATTCCTGGAAACTCCACTCATTTCAGGTTAATGGGTGAAGGGGCTAGGACACATCTTTAGTTGCCATGCAGCTAATTGTGTCATTTCAGGCAGGATTTAGTTTAGAGCTAGCAAAGAAACTAAATTACAGCCGAATACAAAAGACGATCTTTCTGTCTTTCAGGGGAGGTTATTAGCAAAACAGCAGAGGAAGGTGGCTTGGGAAAGAATGAATTTCACTG
Source organism: Gopherus flavomarginatus (assembly GCF_025201925.1). Lineage (NCBI taxonomy): Eukaryota > Metazoa > Chordata > Testudines > Testudinidae > Gopherus > Gopherus flavomarginatus. The sequence continues at coordinate 198,674,099 of NC_066620.1, read as the reverse complement.
TCTGTTTTTCCTGTGCTTTCAGACCCTAGATCTAGTAAGCTCTGCATGAAAACTGAGCATTGAAAGCAAACTTTATAGGATCTCCTTGGCATATGGTAGATGATGAACATTTTTATTGTAAGATTTCATTTCTTTTTTAAGAAATGTGGCCTTTACTTAAGAAAAGATTCTTTAAAACTGTTTTAATTTTCATTCTCTTTTCAAGAGATATTGATAATGAATTGCATGACTTCTCCCACTTTAATAAGATTGGTCATCCATGAGGCAAATACATATTTCTCAATTCACAGCTTTAGAGCAGATAACTACTGAAAATTAATCATCCATAGAACACTGAATTGAATAGCGCTTCTAATCTCTAAAAAAGATCACCAGTCTATTAGACTTATATGTAATAATCAAGCTATACATAACTATATAATTTATAAGCTGCAAATTAGATCAACCATCTATTAGAGTTTATAAAACTGGAAATGTATTCATCAGATTAAAAAAAAAACAATAAAAAAAGAAATTAGCCAAATGGGGATATTGCTACTCCATTAAGGGAACAATTAGAATATTAGATTTGAAAGAACAAGGGTTACGTTGGTGCCATCTTCTCTTCTTTTTACAGTCACTGTCATGTATTTATATTGTGACCTTTGCTATTCTTGCACCAAATTTCTGCTCTCCCTTATACTGGTATAAATCCAGGATAACCTCATTGACTTCACTGGACTTATTCCTGTTTTACATCAGTGTCACTGAACTCAGGACTGGCCTCTATAACAATTTATTTCACAAGATATCAGAACAAGAATTCTAGTACACAGTCTAAACTGTGAGGCAGATAGAACTGCTTATAAAAACTGAATCGTAATGGATTTTTAGGAGGAAAAGACATTTTACTCTGGCCAAATTAAAGTCTAACCTTTCTCCGAGATTTTGTGTGTCAGAATGATGCTGTTCAAAGTTGAGCTGGTGAGTAACAAAATATAAAGGTGAAGTTACAAGCATCTGAAAAACAGGAATTGTTCCTCTCGGGGCATGGCTCAATGAATGTGTGACTGGTGATTTCAGTTCCAACTTTTTGCTAACTTTGCATTTTTCAAATTATTTTTTACTCTGGACTTATTATGGTGATTGAAGTGGTGCCTCTGGCCTATGATCTCATACATTACAAAATACCTGTGGATGGGCTGATTAGGTATATTTTTGGATCCGTGGGCTTTCCAAGCCCAAAGGTCCTGGAATGGGGAGGTTCTTCATTTGTATAAAGGAGACCTAATTGGACCCCATTTGATGATGACAGTGGGGGAGTTCCCCATTCTGATTCTCCAAGGGATTCTGGAGGAAGAGTTCCAAAAGGGTGGAACCAGTCAGGCCACCATCTTCAGAAAACTTAAGGAAAGGGAGAAGCCACAGCTGCTGCTTCTGGCTGCTGGCTTGTTTTTCTCCAATGGCTGCTGTCATGACTTTTGCTGCAGTCATTGATTGATGGCTTCTGGCTATGCAATGCCACCGTTCCTGACAAAGAGGCCTGTTTTTCCTCTATCCTCCTAGTTGGCCACCAAGGGATGGGAGTCCAGGAACATGCAATATCTAAGATTCAATATCTACAAGCAAGTAACCGCTCGCTAGCCAGCAAGCCCCTGTCATTAAACTTCGAAGCCAATAAGATTACCAGCTAATCTTTTCAACCAGGAATCAGCTTCCTGAAACTGAAGGAAACCACAAGAGTTGAAACAACCATCCTGCATTAGTATCAACCTTTTTGGTTTGGTTTTGTTTTCCAATCAATATTAGTAGAGGGGTGCCTCTTTCTATCTCAGCATTCTTGCATTTGCATGTAGTGAGCATGTGTGCATGTGTGTAGCTAGAACTACAAAATGTATTTGAAAATGACACCTATAGAATAGTTCCTCAAATAACTAAAAGAGCCCTTCTAAGACAATCTTGCTGTATTGGAAGATCGTTCACATTTATGTCATGTGTGAGGAGTTATATATTTAATCCTGAGAGATTATGTTATTTTCATCCAAATTTGAAATGTAACAAGCTATGTCATCTTGAATTATATTGGGATGTTTCATTGTAATACTGTGCTGGAAAAGAAGACACTGGCTATTACCTGATCACTGATAATTTCGGCAGGTTGCTTTAACTGATATCAGAGATGCAGTGTCAGTATTTGTTTCCATGTGAGAGTGATTGGACCCTCCCTGGACCAGCTACTTGGCTTTGGGACTGATAATGAACTATTACTTTTTGGGGCTGTTAGTTACACAAGGCTGCTGCCTTTCCATAGAGCATCAAGGAATTGTTGGTTTATATATGACTTAATGAATCTGATAATTAGATTAATTTGATGACTTGTTATTAGGCCACTCTTTTAATTTGATTTGTTTATATGTGTTTAATGCTTTTTCTTAATTATTTAATTAATAACATATATAAAATTGGAAATCTGTGTGGTTTGCTGTTTCCTTCCCAGATGTAAAGGTTCTAAACCTGAGGAGAACAAATAAGAGACAACCTTGTGACACACCTAGTGGTCGCCCACAGAATTGTCCCACAGTGCTCCCCATAACTGATTCCTGAACTGGAATACTGTTGGTCTTTGAGAAAAAGCTGACCTATGGATTGATCATTTATTTCAGTAAGCAACGTGGGTTTCAGAATCTCTGAGGACCTGGAGGGGAGGATACCAGCTGGTCAACCTAAAGACTGGTCAATTCCCCATGGTAAATCTGTACAACTTATAATGCAATGCCTAGCCTGCTTTATATGTTTTACTAATCTAGACCAGGGGTATTTATTTATCTGTTTAAATAGATCTAGTTTTTTTCTAAAAGGCAACTTGTGATGGATGTTGATGAGTGAAGTAAAAGTAGGAGCAGCCCATGGAAAATGATGTAGGGATTGAAGGAACAGTCCTTAGCTGCCTATATAGGGTCCCTGAGCTGGAACCTAGAGGAAAGAGTGGGCCTGGGTTCCCCTACCTCTTCCTTAGACCAAGAGGGGAAGTACTGGTGACAAAGATAAAAGAAACCAAGAATGGCAAGTACCAAATAGTGACTGGGAGATGGACTTGGAAGTTTCCTACTTTTACTTTCCTATTATTGGGACTTTTCTATAATTCCAAAAGAATGAATTAAACAGTGACGTGGCCTTCTAGGCCACACACAATGACAGAGTACCGTGGCCTCCAAAACAACAAAAGGGGACACTAGACTGGAACAATCCCTGCAATGCCACACCCAGACACTAGGAGGCCCTCTGGAGGCTAGAGACTTGGTTGTAGGACTATTCAAGACTAACTGGTTTTGAATTATAATAAAGACAATAAGCTTGGTTAACCCACCTCTTTAGTACAACAGGGTCTTGATGCCTGACTGGGTTCCTTAGGTACTAATTCCATTACTACAACTACTAAAAATAATATGCCAATAAACAACTCATTGTCTGGCCATGTCCATCTCTCCCTTAATAAGGGGGGGTATTGTCATGCTATCTGGAGTGGTTCATGACCATGAATGCCAACCTTAGGCTAGGACTACACTGCAGATATCAAGTCAGACTGTCAAGAAGCAGGGCACAGATCCTAAACTGATTGTATGTTTTATAATTTGATTTCACCAACCCAGTAGCAAATGTGAACTCCTTAAGTAGTATAGCAGTCTTACCACAGCGTCACAGACAATCCCCTTGTGCATTCCAGTCTATCTTGCCACGCAGGCAAGCTGGACTTAGTGATAGTTGGTTGCTCTATACACCAAAAATCACAAAAATATCAGGTTGCTTCCAGTTCCAAGGGACCAGTCACTTACCTCAAGTAAATGTGTACCTTAGATCTCACATCAAAGGCAACACGTGTAGCCAATCCTGTAATAAACTAGCTAAAGATTTATTAACTAGGAGAAGAAATGAGATTTTTTTTTTACAGGTTAAGGTGGACAAACATATATACAAATGAGTTACAGTTTATGTGTAACCCCTGTGGGGTTTAGAGAGCATGGCCCCTTTAAATCTTTTCCCGTGCGGGGGAAAGGAATAAAAAAGGAGGGAAACTCCCGGGGGCAGGTCTGGAGCTCCAGGGAGGGAGGGAGGCAGTCTGCAGGCCCTGCGAGGAGGAAGCAGGGAGAACCTGCCTGAGGACAGGCCCGATTGGGGACAGCCCAGGACAGGAGCCAGGAGCAGCCCTGTGCCGGGAGGAATCGCCCGAGAAGGACAGACCGGAGCTGGACCCAGTATCACGGCTGCCCAGAGCTGCGTGGGACTGGGAGTACTGGGGCTTGTGACTCTGCACTAGGAACAAGGAGGGAGGTTGCTAGATAGTTAAGTGGGGAGGTGGTCGCTCTGTGTGGCTTTGCAGAGAGCGGCAGAAGAGGGCACCAGAGGGGTTTGCTGGGGAAAGTTCACGGGCGCTGAAGACGACCAGGAGCCCCCAAGATTCACCACCAGAACTCCTGAACTCGGTGTGCAGATACATTGGTCAGTGTCTGCCCTGTCAGACTGTGCTACCACTGGACCTATGGGGCCTTCATTTGGCTGCACCCGTTTTACTGCTCCCCTTATATTTCATCTTGTTGTATTTCTCCTCTCATCCCTCTGTAAATAAATACTTCCCTTTGTTATATCCATTGTACTTTTCCTGTGTGTGTGTGTTCACTCTGGGGGGTTTGGAACAGGAGCCCCTGGGGTGGAAGGGATTTCTCCTGCTGCATTCCTGCGCACGCTCTCTCTTGGCTAGAGCTGCCTGCAGAGCAGACTCCATCTTGGCCACGAGGGCGCTAAAGTTATATATGGTGGCCCGTACAGGGAACTCTGCAGTGCGCGCGCGCGCGCACACACACACACACACACACACACACACACACACACACACACACACACACACACACACACACACACACACACACACACACACACACACACACACTGTCCCCTGGAGTTTCCCTCCTTTTTTTTACTCTCCCCCTTCCTCCTGGGAAAAAGATTTAAAGAGGCCATGCTCTCTAAACCCCAAAGGTGTTACATATGTTTCCAAAAGGTGACAGAGTTTTAGAAATTTTTCAGCACTGAATGTCATTTAGTGCTAACCCAGGTTGACCCTGGGGATGTTTGCTTCTGTTTCAAGCTTCAGCCCTAGGAGAGTCTAAACAGCAAAAGAGATGAACAAATTTCTTGTCAGGTATTTTTATTTCTTTCTTCCAGAATTCAAGCTGATGGGATGAGCCCTTCTGCATGAAGCCTCTTCATGGATATTAAGAAGAAATTAACCAAGTTTTTGTATTGTGATGTCCACAATGGCTTATTTAGTTGTGATAGCCTTCTTGATGAGCAGGAGCTGATCCCTCCTGATAACTACACAGTTCCAGAGCAAACATTTTTTTTACAGTTGTAAGCCAAAACTTAAATATTACCTTATTGCATCTGATAAAGATATTACCAGTGAAATTAATTCATGCAACAATTTACAAGCATTTCATAAAGTATAAACACTAAACACATTAAAAGCAGCAAAGAGTCCTGTGGCACCTTATAAACTAACGGACGTACTGGAGCATGAGCTTTCGTGGGTGAATACCCACTTCGTTGGATGCGTTGTACAACATTGTTATAAGTTCAATCCATATTAGCCATAGTAACACACAACTGAAACAGACTGGTTTCCAGCAATGAATTCTATAGTGCTCAGCTGAGGCCTAAAGCCTTGGCAAGGGCTGGCATCTGGTTTGCCAGCATTGCAGATGCAATAAGGTGGGGTGGACATGACATGGCCAAACAATAAGTTATAGCTTCTCCTGACCTTTCCTCATCCCCTAGTTTCCCATTCTGGCTACAGCAAACAAAAATTGCCACCCTTGCTTTGCCATAGTACCGCCCTTAGAAACATATCAACACATGTTCCACATTCTGATCCCTGTAGTGTAACTGTTTCTTTCTCATAAATATTCCAGATGACTAATGAGTTCAGAAAAAGTGCACTTTTGGGAAGCCATTGTGTACTCATACAATTATCAGTGCAATCACAATTACATTTTCACCTCTCCTGATGGGGCATACATGTAGCTTTCTGGCCATGCACTTAGATGCTGGGCTCCATTACATTACCCACTGTGTCTATCTTTCTTGTCTTGCTCTCGTCTTTTTCAGTTGTCTCCTTTTTATTTATTTTTTGCTTCTCTGTGTGTGATATCAGTCATGGATGCTTTGTTTCGCAGCTTTTTAAAGTCTGCTCTGTTGTCTTAGTTCTTCTGTTCTAAATATCATGAGGGGATTATTATGATAATATTTTGGTACATACAGTTTGTCTTTGTCCTTTTTGTTTCCTTATTCCTTTCTTTTGTTCATGCTTTGCCTTTCTATATCTCCTGTCTTTATGGTTTTCTAATATAATTAGATAGCACTATTATTAGGTATTTTTAGTGACCCCTCTAGGACTATACAGTTATAGACTCTGTCACATGACTGTAATATATCAAATTTCCAAGATAATCCAATTATCATATATATTAGATTTGTATATACTTAAGTGTTGTATTATGACTGCCATCTCCCTGGTATCAAAGCATTTGTTTTAAAGATCTTCATGATGATATTTCATCTTCCAAATCTTTCATTTAAACTTCTACTCTTCTATTCCACTCATCTCCTTGGATTATATTAACATACAACAGTTAGTCCCAATAGACGCACAGTACTCATTAAGGGACTGTTTTTCTTTCCCATTCAGTGTGATCTCTGATTCTTTTACTTTGCATTAAACACGATTTTGGTGTTCAGCTCTGTCATAAACAGATAAGTAAGAGTTAATAGAACAGAAGTACTTCATATCTCTTTTGCCTGTAAAGGGTTAACAAGATCAGTGAGCCTGTCACCTGACCACAGGACCAATCAGGAGACAGGATACTTTCAAATCTTGAGGGAGGGAAGTTTGTGTGTGTGCTGTTAGAATTTGGTTGTTGTTCTCTCTGGGTTCTGAGAGTGACCAGACGTGCAACCAGGTTTCTCTCCAATCCCCCTTATACAGGTTCTTATAGATTCAAAATAGTAAGTACTAGGTGATAAGGTGAGTTAGGCTTATGTTTGTTTTCTTTATTTGCAAATGGGTATTTGGCTGGAAGGAGTTCAAATTTGTATTTTGCTGAAAGGATTTTAATTTGTACTTGTATACTTAGGCTGGGAGGGTATTCCCAGTGTCTATAGCTGAAAGACCCTGTAACACATTCCATCTTAAATTTACAAAGATAATTTTTACTGTTTTTTCTTTCTTTAATTAAAAGCTTTTCTTGTTTAAGAACCTGATTGTTTTTTTATTCTGCTGAGACCCCAGGGGACTGGGTCTGGATCCACCAGGGAATTGGTGGAGAGAAAGGAGGGAAGGAGGAGAGAAAGGTTAATTTTCTCTCTGTGTTAGGATTACTTTCTCTCTCAGGGAGAGTCTGGGAGGGGGAGAGAGAGAAGGAGGGGGGAAGGTGAATTTTCCTCTGTGTTTTAAGATTCAAGGAGTTTGAATCACAGTAATTTTCCATGGTAACTCAGGGAAGGGAAGCCTGGGAGAGGCAAAGGTGAGGGAAAGGGTTTACTTTCCTTGTGTTAAGATCCAGAGGGACTGGGTCTTGGGGGTCCCCGGGCAAGGTTTTGGCAGGGACTGGAGTGTACCAGGCACTGGAATTCCTGGTTGGTGGCAGCGCTACAAGTACTAAGCTGGTAATTGAGCTTAGAGGAATCCATGCTGGTATTCCATCTTTTGGACGCTAAGGTTCAGAGTGAGGAATTATACCATGACAAGCTCTCTGATCATTATTTCAGTAGTTCAGTAAAGATAACAACAGTGAAACTGGCAAGAAAAATAAAAGCCCATGATCTGTACAAATTGCTAACATTCTCCAAAAGGTATGAAAACTTCTTGCCAGTTCCCATAAAACCTTTTCTTCTCCCAAATCCAAGAAATCCCTAAGCATCTCCCTAATTTGAATAAACTCCATGCTGGCACTGCAAAAATACTGAAGACTAAGTTAAAATGTTTCTACCCTTAGTGATCTTGGACATACAGGATTAGATTGTGAGTTGGATCATATGCCCATGATTGGGAATAAAGGGAAGTATGAACCTTCCTAGAAGCCCTGCATGGGATGCCTCAACCTTGGGTCTGGACATGCATGAATAAGTGGATACTCTGTATCCATTTATGCAGCTCTTGAGACAGGTGAAACGGAAGGTGCATGGACTGGGTGGATCTTGGATATGCTTCCTTAGCATGCCGGCTAAAGCAGACATGCCAACTTGAGGGAGGTCATGATTTGCTGCTGAAATAGGCCATCTGCAAGTTACTGGCCCCATACCCCCAAGTAAGGGTGCAGCAGCAAGGGGATTGCGCCTCAGAGTGATGATTCTGAGATACGATTTCTTCAACAGCTACTCCTCAGGTGATGCACTTTATGCACCACTCCTTGCTCAGGGCTGTCCCGAGAGGCACAATCCAGTCTCCAATGGAGAACAACAACAGAACTGGTAACACGTTCAGTGTGGTTGAAATATTTTAAATGACACTAACAATGGCAAATATTTTTGAAAGTTTGATCTCACTTCTGAGCTTAGATATGTACATTTAAAGCACCAAAATCTAGGACAACATATACATCCTTTCAGAGCTAGTAGCAGCTTGTGTTGCCAGTTTACCACTAGTGGATTGTCCTGTGCCTTCAAAAGGTTTATTAAGACAGAGGAGCATGTCTAGGATACCTGCACTGGAAGCTCTCAATAAAACTATATTGTTTCACTGAAAAGTGCTAGATTTGAGCTGAATGCATCAGGTATTTTTATTAATTTGTCTCAAAGTAGTGTGTCAGGAACTTATTTCATAAGTGAAAAATATATTCATGTACTCCTGGATTTAATAGATTTTTATTGCCAGAAGGGACAATTCTGATCATCTAGTCTGATGTCCTGCATAACTCAGACCATAGAATTTAATTTAGTTTCAATGCCTTTTGGGAAAAATAATACACACAAGCATGTCAGGAGTGTATTGACTAGGGAATTATCTGCCTCCTGGATAGATGATTTCACACATCCATCTGCTAACACACGGCAGAATCTAGTGACCACGCCACCAAAACTCTCACCGAAGCTCTCATCTTGTGCCTTGATTGCTTCCTTTCCTCTGGCCTTGACAAATACAACTGTGTCATACTCATGTCCATTCAGAAGTCTGTCACTTTGATTATATCATCCATCTCTTTGCATCTATCTACTTGCTCCCTGTTCTCTGCTGTATCAAACATAAGCTGCTTACTTTCACTTTCACAGCCTATCCCATCCTTTCTATCATCTCTCTTTCCCTTCTAAGATGTTGATTCTCACCTCTGATTGGCCCCTGATATCAGCCTCCATTGCCTATTTGGAAAATGTTCACATAAGCACCACATTTTCTCCCACGTTGTCTCACACTCTGGAGGCGCTCCCTATAAACAGCTGCAAAGCTACCTCAGAATCATCCTTCAAATCCCTCCATCAGATTCTCATTTGCCAGGATGCCTACAAAAAAATTTACAAAAGGTAGGCCACCGATTTGCTGAGAGCACTGCCTGTCATGCTGACCAGCACTGTGTCATTGTTTCCTTGTACTCCCTAATTGGTCTGTCCATATCCATCTGTTCTGTACCAGACTTACATTGTAAGCCATTGGGACAGAGGCTGTTTTGTTCAGTATTTGTACAGTATCTAGCACAATGAGATCTGGGTCCAGGACCGGGGCTTCTACGTGCTACAGTAATACAAATAAATAATAATAATAACAATGAAGAATATAATGTGAATTTGTGAAATTCTCTGATGGGCTTTTGGTGCATGAAGCAATAAGCAGATGAAAATCATCAATGTATTTTTCTTCTCTCTTAGAGATATAATATGGGTAATATTCTTCATTTAAAAACTGTTCCAAAGACAACTCAGTTCATTTAGTACTGTGAGTTAGAAACATTCTTGACTCTATTAGTATGTCATGCAAACATAATTGAATTAAAACTGATTCTAAAAAATGGTGAGAAGGAAGGTAGCGTTCTGTGACAGCTGCACATCGTGCTGAAGGGAAAGAAATGTCACATTCTGTTTTTTCTATCAAGGCAAGTCACAGCTAAAAAGCCGTCTTGTGATATGTCATTGACAGATATGCCACCTGATGCTGGAGCCCTGGTTCTCACATATATATTAGTTAGAAATAGAGTTCTGACTTTGATTTCACTTAATTTGACTTAATTACTGTTAGTCCTGATTTATCCTGGCATTAGGCAAGAATTGTACAAAGCATATAATACTGCTGGACTACATGTAATTTGTGTTCACAATAGTTTATGTGAATGAAGTTGGGTGAATAACACATTACCTAACTTTTGCCACTTTTTCTGTTTGCAAATAGTCCAGAAACACCATCTTGATTGTTACTTATTGTGACAGGGCACACTCGCCCACACTGGACAGTGAAGGGTTAACCCTACCTATGGGCTGAGGCAGCCACACCCCCTCAACTCCACTAGGCATGTTCCGAATGCACCAGTATGAAAGGGAGCAGCTCAGCTCAGTTGGGGCTGACTGCTGGAGAGGAAGGATGCATGCTGGGGGCTCCTGCCAAGGATCAGGCGAATCCCGAGGCCATGGGAGCTGGAGATGCCACTTCCCCGGCAGATGCCAGGGTACCCATGGAAGCCCTGCAGAGTCTGTAGTCGCCAGGCACTGTGCAGACCAGGGAACCTGAAGACAGTGGAGCCGCCTAGACCACAGCAGCTGGAACCACAGTAGGAAGCAGCCCAGGGGAATTAGATAGTCTGGTTAGTGAACAGGAATTTTGAATAAGTGTGTTTGGTAGGAACCCCCCACCCCACCGATTCAGTGGCATGCGCTCTTACCACTACCAGGGCCCTGGATTGGGGCCCAGTGGAGAGGGAGGGCCTAGGCCCCCCCACGTGGGCCACCACCACCGCCCTTTTGTGTGTGGTGGCACCCCTTCCCTAACTGAGGCCACTTGGCCAGTAGGCCTTACTGCCCCACAGACAGGGGCAAACATATTGACTTTGGCCACTGCCCTGCTAAAAGAGGTGAATCTATGGACTCTGGCCGCTGGGTCTTATTGCCCTGCTGATTGAGGTGAGTCTATTGGCTCTGGCTATTGGGACGCACTGCCCTGCTAATAGGGGCGAATACATTGACTCTGGCCATTAGGATGCATTGCCCTGCTAACGGGAGCAAGTATATTGACTCTGGCTATGGAGGCATAAATGCAGGTTATGTTCGCTCCACCCCTACACCCTAAGGGAGACGGAGTGCACTTGCCTCATATTGGATGGGATCTCCCCAACCCTGTCACACTTGTGTTTTGGTGATATCCAGAGACCCAAAGCAGATTATGATTTTCCCCCCATTTTACTGATTATTTGAAATGATTTGTCAAATACCCCCTACGAAACCTTTTTCCCCTACAGATTGTTCACAAGCGGTTTGCTCATAATATTCTATTTATGAAATCTGATCAGAATGAGTTAGTTTTGATTGGAAACACAGCTTATGCAGTTTGTAGATTAAAATACCAGAAGGCACTTCTGTGATCATCTAGTAAACTCTGACCTCCTCTATAACACCTGCCATAGAACTTCTCCCAAATAATTCCTAGAGCATATCTTTTAGAAAAACAATCGCCATATAAACATTGTCAATGATGGAGAATTCCCCTCTTCCCATGGTAAATTGTTCTACTGGTTAATTACTCTCACCATTAAAAAATTACCCCTTATTTCAAGTCTGAATTTGTCTGGTTTGAACTTTGAGCCATTGGATCATGTTTTCACTTTCTCTGCTAGATTGAAGAGCCTGTTTTTAACTGTTTGTTCCCCATGTAGGTACTTATAAACAATAATCAAGTCACTCCTTAACCATCTCTTTTTTTAAGTTTTAAGTCTTGTTAAACATTTGGGTTATGTCATACATGTTATAAACTGTGAATCTCTCCTCCTGTGGCAATCCCTTTATCCCCTGTAGCATTGGATTAACCACCTGGTAAGCCTCCTCCTGTAACACATAATTTATGTTTTATGATTTTTTCCAACATCCACCCGACTTCCCAATTGATATTCCTGTGCCAAATAATCTTATTATGGGTCCCAGGATTGCAAGAGGATCCGAGCTACATTTCTTTCTAGGAATATACAATTTGTATTTTTTGTGGACCCTGAGGTTGGCAAGATCTTGTGTTCATTGCTAATAAGTTGCAATCTTATCCATCAGGAGCACTGAATAGAAGGAAGCCATCTTGATATGCCTGCAATAGCTGAATTCAGCCATATACCAATTAAACAAATTCAACACCACAGGAATATGCATAAACAGAACCTGATTAAATAATACTCCTGGCACAGAAGTCACAGTGAGACCACTTGCAAGTCCTGGATTTACAGCTGGATAAATCATAGCATAGTGTACAGGGTTATCATAATCATAATCAATGATGGGATCATAGACCTTAAGTTCAAATGTCACCTTCAATATATACTTTTTGTTTCCACATTTAGGCATCTTAAAAGTAGTTATGATACATGCTTCATATTGTCCCATCTTCATATTCAATTTTGTATAAGGTAAAACTCCCTCCTGTTATGGAATTGTCACAACTGGCTTTATTTTTCCAAGTCACAGAGGGTATTCCACGTATGAGAGAAACTGAATTTGTAGGTGAGGAGGCATAGGTTTTACATCCTCCTCACATTCAGTCATTATGCACAGGTAGCATCTTTTTCCAGCCGCTAGATTGCAGTGAAATTACTTCTGCCAACTTATACTCCAAGGTATCTTATATTCAAAACATCTTCCTCTCTAATTCCCTTAACATGCTGCATAGGGCTGTGGATGAGCTCAGGGTTGGAGGCCAAGTCCATAATCTCTAAAAGGTCATTTGTGAATTGTTTTCCTGTGATTGAAGGTTTAATACTGATACATCTCCACCAAATGCAATTGTCAGGAAATTGGGGACTGTGAGTCCTTGCGCAAATTCCCACTTGTATCTTCCTGATATGGGTAAAGCTATATGGTGTAAAATTAGTGCAGTCCCATTAGTCCATGTGGAAAATTCAATTTCTTTTCATGTTGTAGCTATTGGTCTTTCCTGTTTTTATGTATATTTCCAACTCAAAATTACCTCAGACCCTATTTCAGGTTTTATCTCTGTCTTTTCTCTCCAACATCAAACAATATTTATCAGGGCATGGGAATTAGAACAGTTAAATCATTAGAAAAAGGGGAGTCCAGGCAAGAATTTGCTAAAGAATTGGTATGAAGTTTCAAGAGAAACCCATGGTTAACACCAACAGACTGTTCAATCTCCTCCAGAGGTGAACTTTGTTTCGGATGTTCTAGCAATTGGATGTTTGTGTGTTGTTGTGCTTATTGGTCCTAGGCAACTGCTGTACTTTTTGCAGTATACAAGTCCCATTATTCTGATTTTGACCCAGTCTCATTCTCAAAGCAAAGATAAGGGTGTAATAAATGAGAAGTACTAACATCCATTTTCTGGTTGGGGCCTGCTGGACTCCATTCTTCTGGTTCTCACAGAGGGTTGTTCACCTAGTCCAGGGGAAGGAAGTTGCTTCTGTGCTACAGATGGAAGTTCCTTAGCATCCCCCTCCTTAGTAGACAAGATATATATAATACCACAACAATACATACAGTACTGTATTTTACTACAATGTGTCCCAAAGGTGTTAACCCTAATTCAGTAAGGTTTAAATAAATTCTGTAAAATTTATCTTAATTCCATGAGGCTTTGTCAGGACATTACAAGATATTACGGTATAGGCACACATTATCCAACAAGTTTTTGGAGTGCACTAGAGACAATTTTGCATTTCAGAAGGCAGAGAAAGCTACCAAGGGAGAGGGTGTTCTAGATTTGATTTTGACAAATAGTGGGGAAGTGTTTGAGAATTTGAAAGTGAAAGGAAGCTTGGGTGAAAGTGATCATGAAATGACAGTTCATGATTCTAAGGAATGGTAGGATGAAAACAGCAGAATCAAGACAATGGATTTCAAGAAGGCAGACTTTAGTAAATTCAGGGAGTTGGCTCCTATGGGAAGCAAGTCTAAGTGGAAAAATAGTTCAAGAGAGCTGAGAGTTTTTCAAAGAGACATTATTAAGGGCACAAGAGCAATCTACTCCCCTACACAGGAAAGTTAGACTGTATGGCAAGAGACCACCCTGGCTTAACCAGGAGATCTTCAATTATCTGAAACCAAAAAAGAGTCCCCCCCAAAAGTGGTATCTAGGTCAAATTACGAACTATGAATATAAAAAACAGCACAAACCTGTAGGAACAAAATTAGAAAGGCCCAGGCACAAAATGAGATTAATCTAGCTGGAGACATAACGAGTAACAAGAAACCATTCAACAAATACATTAGAATCAAGAGGAAGACAAAGGACAGGTGGGCCCATTACTCAATCAGGGGGAAAAGACAGTAACAGAAAACGTGGAAACGGTAGAAGTGCTAAATGACTTTTTTGTTTCAGTCTTCACCAAAAAGGTTACTAGCAATCGGACATCTAATATTGCGAACTCCAGTGAAAACGAGGTAGGATCTGAGACTAAAATAGGAAAAGAACAAGTTAAAAATTATTTAGACAAGTTAGATATATTCAAATCATCTGGGCTGACTGAAGACATAGCTGAGCCATGGATATCTTCAAAGACTCATGGAAATAGAAGCGATTCCAGAGCACTGGAAGAGGGCAAATATACAATGGGAAAAAAGGACAACCCAGGGAATTACAGACTAGTCAGCTTAACTTCAGCTTAACTTCAGTACCCAGAAAGAAAACTGAACAAATAATCAAACAATCCATTTGCAAACACCTAGAAGATGATAAAGTGATAAGTAACAGTGAACACGGATTTGTCAAGAACAAATCATGTCAAACTAACCTAATAGCTTTCTTTGACAGGGTAGCAAGACTTATAGATGGAGGAGAAGTGATAGATGTGGTATATCTTTACTTTAGTAAGGCTTTTGATACTGTCTCACATGACCATCTCATAAACAAATTACTAGGGAAATACAGTCTAGATGGAGTTACTGTAAGGTGGGTGCATAACTGATTGGAAAACCATTCCCAGTTAATAGTTATCACTGGTTCAGAGTCAAAGCTGGAAGGGCATATCAAGTGGGATCCTGCAGGGATCGGCCCTGGGTCCAGTTCTGTTCATTATCTTCATCAATTATTTAGATAAGGGCATGGAGACTACATTTATAAAGTTTGTGGGTGATACCAAGTTAGGAGGAGTTGCAAGTGCTTTGAAGGATAGGATTAAAATTCAAAATGATCCAAAAAAACCTGGAGAAATGGTTGGAAGTATATAGCATGAAATTTAAAAAGGGCAAACATGAATTACTCAATTTAGGAAGAAACAATCAGTTATATACATACAAAATGGGAAATGACTGCTTAAGAAGGAGTACTGCAGAAAGGGATCTGGGGGTCGTCAGAAGCTAAATATGAGTCAACAGTGTAATGCTGTTGGGAAAAAAAGCGAACATCATTCTGGGCTCTATTAGCAGGAATATTGTAAGCAAGACACAAGAAGTAATTCTTCTGCTCTACTCTGCATTGATAAGGCCTCAACTGGAGTATTGGGCACCACATTTCAGGAAAAGATGTGGACAAATTGGATAAAGTCCAGAGGAGAGGGACAAAAATGATTAAATGTGTAGAAAACAAGACCTATGAGAAAATACTGAAATAAATTGGTTTGTTTAGTCTGTAGAAGAGAAGACTGAGGGGGGAATATGATAACAGTTTTCAAATACATAAAAGGTTGTTACAAGGAGGAGGGAGAAAAAATGTTCTCCTTAACCTCTGAGGATAGGACAAGAAACAATAGGCTTAAATTGCAGCAAGGGAGGTTTAGGTTGGACATTAGGAAAAACTTCCTAATCATCAGGATAGTTAAGCACTGGAATAAATTGACTAGGGAAGTTATGGAATGTCCATCATTGGAGGTTTTTAAGAGCAGGTTAGACAAACCCCTGTTGGGGATGGCCTAGATAATACTTAGTCCTGCCATGAGTGCAGGGGACTGGACGAGATGACCTCTGGAGCCCCCTTCCAGTCCTACAACTGCTATGGTTGTCAGTCTTTCCCAGGCTGAAACACTTTTTGAGTTAGGAAGTTGTCATAATGTTTAGATTACCATGTATAATGTATTGTTTCTGCTCTCTGCTTGCATGAAACCTGCTATTCAAATCAAGTTTCTGATTAAAAGCCTCTTATTTACACATTGGAAAGTAACTTTCATCAAATATCTCCAACGGCAGCTGTTTCCATGCATATTTCTGTCAAGAGATTTGTTCACTAGACTGTGAAAAATGAATGACTAGGACAGAGGTGCAGGGACATTGGCCAGAGTCTTATATCCTTACCCACACTAAGTAGCCCCGTACTCCACAAGTAGTTTCATTTAAGTCAGTGGAACTACTCATGAAGTAAGGTACTATTCAGCATGAATGAGGTAGTAGAATCTAATCCTCAAAAATGTTCATGACATTTAGTAGTCTCAGCAGGACCTATGGGATGCAGTATTTCTGAAAATCAGGTCACTTATTTAGGTGCTGAAAATATAGAATTTAAGGCATCAGTGTCAAGATTCTCAGATATGACTACTGATTTTGGATTCTCAGTGTTTCAAAGCCCAACTTGAGAGACCTCAAAAAGGGACTGATTAAGAACATAAGAACTGCCATATTGTGTCATATCAATGGTGTATCTAGCCCAGTGATCCTGTCTCCAATGGTGGCCAGTATCAGCGCTTCAGGGACAGTATACAGAGCAGAGTAATTTTTGGGAGAGCCACACTAGTCTTCTCCTCCAGGCTTTTGGCAGTCAGAGGTCTAGGGTCACCCTGAGCATGTTGTTGCATCCCCAATCATCTTTTCTAATAACCATCTTGGCCTCTATGAACTTATCTAGTTCTTTTTTGAACCCAGTTATAATTCTGGACATCACAATATCCCATAGCAATGAATTCCACAAGTTATGTGTTCATTGGGAGAAAAAGTATTTCCTCTTGTTTGTATTAAATCTGCTATCTACTAATTTCATCAGGTTACCCCTGGATTTTGTATTGTGAGAAATGGTGTATACCACATCTCTATTCACTTTTGCATACCATTCATGATTTTATAGAGCTCTATCTTATCCCCCCTTAATCATCTATTTTCTAAGCTGAACAGACCTAAGCTTTTTATTCTCTCCTCATATGGAAGCCATTGACCCTCAATCATTTTTGTTCCCCTTCTCTGAATCCTTTCCAGTTCTACTATATCCTTTCTAAGCTGGATATAGTATTTAAGATGTGGATGCACTATGGATTTATATAGTAGCATTATGATATTTTCTGTCTTATTTTCTATTCCTTTTCTAATAGTTGCTATCATCATCGCTGTGCACTGAGCTGAACTATACATGAAGACTCCAAAATCTCTTTCTTGAGTGGTAACAGCTAATTTAGAACCCATCATTATACATGTGTAGCTCAGATTATTTTTTCCAATATTCATTACTTTGCACCAATGTTGAATTTCATCTGGCATTTTCTTGTCCAGTCACCCAGTTTTTGAGACCCCCATAACTCATCACAGTCAACTTTAAACTTAACTATCTTGCATAATTTTATATCATTGCAAACTTTGGGGGTGGAAGGAAGCCACAGCCAGCACACCTCTTAGTCCGCGCCGCTTCCTTCAGCTCCCATTGGCCTGATCTGGTGAACAGCCAGTGGGAGCCACGATCGGCCGAACCTGTGGATGCAGCAGGTAAACAAACTGGCCTGGCCTGCCAGGGTGCTTACCCTGGCGAGCCGCGTGCCAGAGGTTGCCGACCCCATCCTAGATCATATATATTTTAGGAAAACATCCAATCTTGATTTAAAAGTTGTCAGTCATGGAGAATCCACCACAACCCAAGGTGTTTCAAATTGGGACCCCAAAGAAAGAAGAATCCAAAATCACAAGTCATTTTGGAAAATCTTTGGGTACTTGCAAGGAGTAGAATATTGATAACATTTGCCTCCTTTTCCCATATCCCATTCATAACTAGAGCTGTGAATCTGGAAGAGAAAGTCAAAGTTACTTGCAAAATTGCAATAACTTTATTTTAGCTCTATAGTTCTAAAATAGAAAGGAAAAAAGGGCTAAAGTCATAACATTTAAAATGTTTCTGAACTCACTAGTAACCATATTGATTTAATTCATCACACTGTGGTAGTACCATAACAGAACTAAAAGTGTTGGAAAGTTCAGAGGCATTAATCTTCTTGTCTGTGCACTGAAACTTAGTCCTAAAAGATGGATGAGGGAGGTCTGATGAATACTGCTTCATTAGGAGAATTTAAAAATGCAATTTGTCTTCATGAATACAAGGGATTAAACATATCCAGCTTTCTTCTGGAGCCATGGAAATATTTTTAAGCAATAACCTTTGATGCAGCATAGTCTTTATGGAAGACTAATAAGTTATAATAGCAAAGAGGCATGGAATGGTTTCAACCAATCTATTCTTGTGATTCAGAACAGTAGGAACACTTTTAACTACAATTTCAAGTATTCTAGATACGATGACGCGATAGCAAAAAGAAAGATTTCCCTTAACCAGCCTGGTTCTAAGCCTAGCAGACAATCGTGAAGTTTTGAATAGTGCTTGAAGCTAGTAGTGCTAATGTAACCCATACACCTCCTGGGTGTGGTGTTCTGTCCCATCTAATGGCATCGAGACCACTTAGAGAGAGAGATTAATGAGTTTGCTGTACAGCCTTAGCTAATAGGCAGTTGCCTTTTAGCTCATGCTGTAGAGGCTCATGCACTAAACTCCAGAAGTCCCAGGTTCGATCCCACTCATCGATGACTGGGAGCTGTTGGCATTACACTAACAATACCCTTTTACCTCCTTAACTGGGGGAGATCTTTTGATTGGACAGTAGGGGAATGAGAGACTTCCAAATGCATGCCTGGCAGAGTGGGGAACTGCCCCCCAACACCCTTCTTTGGTTCTCTGCTAAACGCTTGCCTGAGTTAAGGGGGATGGGGCCTCCTGATTGGCTGCTGTGTACCCGCCTCTCATCCCTCTTTGAGCTAAGCCCGAGCTTTGCAAATGACATGACATGAGTGTGTCCCACACATTGTTGCTGCTCATGGATGTTAGATTAAGCAATTATGGCTGGATGTCAGCCAGGTCAACAGGTGGATTGCATCTGGGCTTCAAAGCTGAAGTCATTTCTCTTCGATGATATGGCAGATGTGGCCTGAGCTGGTCCCAGCACCCACTGATGGCTGAACTACAGCCACTGGATGTCCTGATTATTCACCTGAGTGAAAATTATTCTGGGGACAGCACAGTGTTCAATTTAGGATACAGAGGAATGTGGCGCTGATTACAGCTAGGGCCTTGCTCTCAATTGATTTGGTCAGAGATGATCACAAGTTGAGTTTGGCAGGGTGCATGTGAGCCAGTCTGTATTGACAGGGAAAGAAAGAACGTGAACCATGGGGTAGCCAGGATAATTTTGAGAGCTGGGTGAGGGGGAGATAACATGTAGCAATATCCAATACAATGGCCATGAGGTCCTTAAGGAGACGGAGCTCATCTCTCAGGTACTGGGGCTGACATTTGGCTCCACGACATTATGGCTGGGATCAGGCAGGAGATGCGTACTAGGCAGAGTGGGGCAGGCTTTATGAATGGCTGGGCCTGATTCAAATACCCGGCGGCTGTCCGGGGCTTTGGTGGCACTTTGGCAGCGGGGGGGTCCGGTCTGGGTCTTCCGCGGCACTGAAGGACCCCCATCATCAAAATGCTGCCGACAACCTAGACTGGACCCCTCCTTCCCCCCACTGGAGGAGTAAAAAAAATGTAAGAAATGAAAAAGACGCCTAAGCCACGCGGCCCTCTTAGGCGCGGGCATGGAGTCCACCTGGACTCGGGGTCTGATTCCGGGGAATTGGGGGAATCGGCTTAAAGCCGGACCTGGTGGGTGAGGCCTCCCTCCCTGCACACCCAGCCTTGTGGCCTCGGCCACTCCAGCTCCCTTATCTAATAGGGAGGGCAGGAGGGTTAGAGGTTTCACAATTGAACTAAATCCCTGGGGTAGACTGGGGAGGGTTAACCCAAGTTATTGTGTGGCTTGGGATAAAAGCCCTATAGCCTGCACTGGAACCAATTAAACGCATGATACATGAGAGCTGGATTGCACAAGGTAGTGCCCGTCCCTTAATTAATTAAGCTGTGGCCTGCTATTTAAACCCACCCCATGTATCTGTCAATCACTCATCTTCTTGGCCTGGTCAATTACAAGTGATAAACTTAAACCTGAGTAATCTTAGAGATATGCAGGAACTGAACATCCTTTTTTCAATTCTACCAGTGGATAATTTTTAATATCACCTGCAACTTAATTGTAAGTTGTCCTGTGCTGCCCAAGAATGATCCAAGTACACTACGAGATGCCCGATGTACTTTCTGCAGCATGAATAGGGATGAAGGTGATGTAAAGTGTGCAGATGGCTCATCTTGAAATGGAGAGCAAAACAGTGGCTGAAAACTGTACCATACTGGGAAGAGAGGTGTTTGAAAATTCTATTGCCTGCCTGCTCATTCTCAGCCTGAGCACTTACAATCCTTACTTACACAGAGCCAAAGCCAAAACCCACAGAGGCCAGTGGAAATATTCCCATTAATTTAACTGGGTGTTGGATCAGGCCCCCCAGGATTTACAGCAAAATTTCAGAGTAAGAGCGCTGACCACATTTGGCATTGAAACCTCCCCCTTTTTCTATGAGCACCCCAAAGCAATTCTGCATGTCCAAGAGTGAGCCTTTCAGTACTGCCCTACAGGGGCTAAACTGTGCCCTTAAGGTACATCAAAGTGGGGGGTGATGTGGAGTCACATTACCCTGGCAGCAGCTCAGTGAGGCAATGTATCTTAGATAGACACAGTGCTTCCTGGAGGTCAGAGGAGACAAGCTGTTGTGCTGACCTCTCAGAGGATGCAATGTGTGCTCCCATCACTGTGAGGAGCCAATTCTTTTCAGAGGGTGGGGGTGTCATAAACAGATAGCTAAGGGTTAACGTCTCTTTCACCTGGAAAGAAGTAATCTGAAACACCTGACCAGAGGACCAATCAGGAAACAGGACTTTTTCAAATCTGGGTGGAGGGAAGTTTGTGTCTGAGTCCTTTGTTCTGGTCTTCTGTCTGACGCTCTCTCTCGGCTATGAGAGGATTTCTGTTTCCTGCTTTCTAATCTTCTATTTCCAAGTTGTAAGTACAAATATAGTAAGGCATTAAGGTTTCTATTGTTTTCTTTTGTATTTACATGGGTATAGTTGCTGGAATGTTTTGAATCGTATTCTTTTTGAATAAGGCTGTTTATTCATATTTCTTTTAAGCAATTGACCCTGTATTTGTCACCTTAATACAGAGAGACCAATTTTTATGTATTTTTCTTTCTTTTTACATAAAGCTTTCTTTTTAAGACCTGTTGGAGTTTTTCTTTAGTGGGGAACTCCAGGGAATTGAGTCTGTGCTCATCAGGGAATTGGTGGGAGGAAGAAGTCAGGGGGAAATCTGTGTGTGTTAGATTTACTAGCCTGACTTTGCATTCCCTCTGGGTGAGGGGGGAAGAGAGATTAGCTCTCGGTACTTTTGTTTTCCAAGGCTGGAAACGGGGAGGGTGGAATCCCTCTGTTTAGATTCACGGAGCTTGCTTCTGTGTGTCTCTCCAGGAACACCTGGAGGGGGGAAGGGAAAAGGTTTATTTCCCTTTGTTGTGAGACTCAAGGGATTTGGGTCTTGGGGTCCCCAGGGAAGGTTTGGGGGGAGCAGAGTGCCCCAAAACACTCTAATTTTTTGGGTGGTGGCAGCTTTACCAGGTCCAAGCTGGTAACTAAGCTTGGAGGTTTTCATGCTAACCCCCATATTTTGGACGCTAAGGTCCAAATCTGGGACTAGGTTATGACAGGGGGTAAAGATTAATACCCCTGTGCATATCTTTCCCAACTCTTATCTGAAAATTAAAAATAAAACTTTCCTACACAAAGTCCCCACCTGTATTCCATGACTGTACATTACACACCCGGAATGAGGAATCACAATGGAGAGGCCTCAATCCTGAGACCACTGAAGTGGCGTGGAGTTGTTACTCCGGAAAAGGCTAGTGGCTCACATGTTGGGTTTGTTGATGGATAAGCACTCAGATCCCCAGTTAGGTTGGTTTTGTGAGAGACCCTGGAGAGGTCAGAGAAACAAGACTTGTGTAGATTTTGTAAATAAACAAATGACACTAGGAAAAAACCCTGGATTTATGCCACTGATCAAATGGGTGAACCAAATGGGAAACTAACCTGCAAAGCCTGAAAATCTGCTATGGCTCAGCAAATGGGCCACAGATTCTTTTCATTGACTTCAATCGGCTTTGGATCAGACCTAGACTTACAGGCAGTGCTCACTATAATGGAGAAATGAATCTTCCATCATGTTAAGGTGTTTGCAGTGTGGTTGTGGCCGTATTGGTCTTAGGATATGAGGGAGGCAAGGTGGCCGAGGTAATATATTTTAGTGGCCTAACTTCTATTGGTGGAAAGGACAAGCTTTTTAGCGTCACCGAGGAAGAGCTCTGGGAAGCTCAAAAGCTTGTCCCTTCCACTAACAGCAGTTGGTCCAATAAATCATGTTAAGTGTCTTCTTACACTTTTGTTTCTCTTGTGTCTCTGTGGTGGTTCTCACCCCTTCCCAAAACCCTCGCCCCGCCCCACCTCGATTTAAGCCTAGGCAAGTTGAGAGGGAGGATGAAAATGATCACAAAAATGAATTTCAAATGTTATATGTGGGAAATGGAGTGTCCTAGTGCATTGACAAAAGTGATTCTAGGCATAGGCAGAAAGGATCTGAGAACAAGACCTAAGCAGCCATGCATAAAATGTCTGAAACCACAGAGGAAATAGCAGAAAAAATGAGTGGTAACAAGGTGAGCAATATATCAAAATGGAAAAAAAATCCCTCCAGAGAAGACAAGATGGATGTATGGAGCAACATACTGTATGTGTGAGAGTGTGTTTAATATACTCTGCTGTGTAAGACCCTCAGGGAAAAGATCATAGAAGTTATCAGAAAATATACTGTCATTCTGGACTAATGCTACTATCAGACAAAGGGGACCTGAGAAATTATAGATGTATCTGATTTCCATCTGCACGCTCCATAAAGTTTCCCTGAGATACTAATCAATCGAATCCTTATAGCTCTGGATTTCATCCAGTGGGGTAATGATAATTTTGAAGAGGCGGGAGTTTTAGACCCACTTATTGAAATATTTCAATGGTAACTGGAAATGACTGCTGGCTACCTGTGTATCCACTGGCAGGGAGATAGAGTACAGACAAGCAAAGGCAGAATGAAATAAAGCAGATGGGAAAAGAAAAGGGTGAGATGACAAAGGAACAAGAGAGCTTCCAACTAAGCTATGTTCCAGGAGTCAGTCCTGCATTTTAAAGTAAAACCTTCTGCAGAAGATTGTCGAAAGCCTTCAATTTCAAAGTGGTAATGAATCACATTATTTGCTACACCACGTCTTGCAGTCTGAGAAAGTTCTTCCATCTGGATTTCTGTTTTGTCAGGCACCACTGAACTTTGGCAAGGAGCATGGTTTCACAGTAAAGTTACATGTGAGTTTGTTTTTTAAACCATTGTATTCATTAAATTGAACTGAAGAGGCAAGTCTGGATCTGAGTCTGAAATTTCTCAAAGTTTGAGTGTTTCTGGATTCCAGGTTTTGAATTGGGCTGGTCTCATCACTATTGTAAATATTTTTATAACGGCAAATATTTACTCCTTGGTAATTAACAAAAAAAATCCCAACCAAAAGCCTTGCTTGCATCTATTTGTTAATACAAGTTTAAAGTCACATAGCTGAGTGCTCGAGAGTCAGGAAATGCTGAAGTTAAGGTTGTGTGTTCAATTTTAACTCTGCCCCTAGTGTTTACGATCACATGCTATTTTCCCAGACATATAGTGTCCAGTAGTGTGGGTATGTCACAAGAACAAACACTATGAAAATCATTAATGTTAAAAGGAAACAGCATGCCCTGTTTATCCTCTGTCTTACTTTCCTTATCTGTAAAATGTAACTACACCTGCCCTGTAGGGGTATCACAAACTTTAATTAATTAATTAAATTAGTTAATTTTTGTAGAAGACTTTGAAATGATAAAACACTAAGTTTTGAGCTTATATTTTTAATAGGCTTAAAGAAGATATAACAACCTCATCACTGGGAACATTATGATACGGCAAAATTAGGGAAGTGGGTAGATCCCAGTACATTTTAAGAAGTGCAGACATCATAATTTGATATGAACATGGATATAATTGAATTGAAAAATAATGTTGCTATCTTAAACCAAGGGAAAGCACAGCTGTAGGATTTTAAAAGTGATTTGGAAGCAAAATCCTCTCATCAAATTAGAGAGTAAAAATTCAGTTAGGGACCCCGTATTATAGCAAAGCCTAGTGGAGCTTCTATAGTTAAAGGCTTGTCAGCATTTCCATTACAAACCAGTATTTTCTGGGGATTGCAACTCATCTAAAAAAATTTACTTTGGCTTGAAAATTGGCATAAAAATTCTCAGCCATGGAGCAATATCATGTTAACTATTTTTAAAAATGAAAATGTTTGGGTCTACATTAAGTTTATAGCAAGTGAGTGTAAGAAATCAGGTCTCTAGCTGCAAATGCTATCATAGGAAATCTTTACTTCTTTGCAAATTTTTAACCTTGTTTGCAAGTAATGAAAGTATTATGAGAAATATAGGAAAGTAAATATTGTGTAACAAAGCAGGTGCCAGTCTGTTTTCCATTGGCTAAGGAGTGATGGTTCACTGGAGAGTCAGACTTTACCAAAGCAATTAATAACGTATACACAGGTACATTATTATTTTTTATTTTTAGCACATTGGTAGGTAGGAACCTGGACTCCAGTATTGTAGGAGCGGTAGTAAAAAAGTTAGTCCCTGAAACAATCATCAATCTTGACTAAAGACCAAATGCAACAGGTGCAGGAAACAGACCAATGGGGAAGTCAGGAGAATGGGAGGCTGTGGTTATCATAAAACAAAAACATTTAGTGTAAGCTGTGGCTTCAGCTCATCACCTGCAGCTTCAACTCATCACCTGCCTATCCATGGTCTGAGGGGAACGTTATGAAGGTAGAGGTATGTTTTAAGGATGGAGTTGAAGGAGGGTGATATCTTTAGAGATTTTTTTTTTTTTAGGAAAGTCTTCCTATGCATAAGGTATAGCACTGGAGAATATAAAAAGGAGTTTGTTGGAGAACTTCACTAGAACAGTGTTTTTCCTTTTCTGGCTGATGACCCACTTATTCAAAATCGAAGACTTTCATGACCTATAACATAAAATTAAGAGTAAAATATGTATCAATTATATCAAATTTAAGTCTGTGTCATTTACTCTGTGTGTGTGTTTTTCAAGAGCTTGAGAGAGAATCCTAGACTTAGAAGAATATGGATGTGTGGGGACAGGGGAAGCAACTTTTCTTTGCTTTATATTGTAATAAATTTTTCAATACTTCACAACCCGCCTTTCATGACAACCCCTTCCATAGAGGGTAACAGCTAGAAGACAATCTGGGATGACAATGTTGGTGGAGAAATGGCATGGTTCAATGTTAGGATAAGACAATAAATCTGATACGAAAAGCAGCACTAAATGCTGAAGACAAGAAACTTATATCTGATCTGGTAGAGAAGAGGGAGCTAACGGATGGATGCAAAGAGGGGAGTGATATACAGAAATACAATACAGTTGCAATGCAACCACCTCTGGGATGGAAAGTGTCAACAAACTGGCACTCAGAACAACAATGAGAAGAGGGAAAACTTTATTTTTTAAGTTTTTCTTGCAGGTATCCAAAAGACCTACACACAATAAGATTCATGGTGTTCACTTTATCTACTTCAGATGGAATACCAAACCTGAAGCTGCGTCTATTAAACGATTCACATTACTGTTTCTTATGTTTTCCTTTTAACAGGATCCTTAAATGTATGAAAAACTGCTAGCTAATCAAATTATGTTCCCAGTTTAACCATATTAAAAATAGCTGTTAATCAAGGTTGACACAATATTTTCAGTGAACCGAATAAAAAAAAGTTAACAACATTCAATTTCAGATGAAATAATAGAATCAATAAGCAAGAGACTACAGTTCTCTGGGACCTTTACAGGCTTTCCAAAACTGACAAAGTAACAGTAATCCAGAGAATATCACCCATGAGATAATCTCATCTCTGACTTCAGTTCTCATCAGTTTCTTCATCCATGACTGATGTCATCAAGTTCTTAGCTTGCTCAGGATTTCTGGAGATATACAGCCTTCCACAGTAACAGCTGCAATTTTTACTGACTATCTACACTACCACTGAGACTACTTTTTTATTTCTCTCACTCTCCGAAGGTGTTTCTAATGTTTCTTTTTCTGCAAGAAGGCCTTGTTAATGGCCTCCACCTGACTTGGATTCAGGGGTCTGAATCAAGAAAATAACATTCTTCCTACTGCTAAGAATCCTTTCCCTAATTTAAAGGTTTGTGACTGCATATTATGGCTTGCATATGAATGAAGCTGGGTCTGTCAGTGGACATTTAGAAAAACCTTTCAACATAGGTAGACTATTAACACATGTTTAAAGATAAATTCCCAGGCAACCTTGTCTCCAGGCTGCCCATCAGTGTCCCAGGTGCTTCTGTCCTTTCCCTCCCTCCCTCCTCCACACTTATGGTACTCAAATTTAGCTTTTTATCTTGAAAAATAAAAGTAGGATTGAAGTTCTCAATTCAGCAAAATACTTAAGTAATGTGTTAACATTCAAAACAGATAAGATCTTTAATTTTGACATGTGGTTGAGGCCCAATCTGAGAAACCCTTGCTCACATTAGTAGCCTTTACTCATGTGAGTAGTCCTATTGAAATTACTTGTATAAGTAAGGAGCAGGGTACAATGCTTATTTTTTATTTTTCCCCATATGCCTCGTATCATGAAATGATTTGCAGAGTCAATTCCTAAATAGCAGCTGAGGGAGAAGAAGGTGAAGGTAAGAGAGAAGTATAGAGTAGGTCAGATTCTCTGCTGGTTAAAGTCGGTGTAACTCCCCCATTGAAATTGATAAGGCTGTCTTGATTTCAGTATTGCTGATCTCAGGTGTTAATGTAACCGTTGGGTGATCTGGAGTTCACTTCACTGCAGGAGTGCTGGAACAGTTTTTATAGTGGGGGTGCTGAGAGCCACTGAATTAACTGTAAAAGCTGTATATGATGGAAACCACTTCAAACTAGGGAGTGTGATAGGACCCCTAGTTCCAGCACCTATGCTTCACTGCCCTTCTTCTACTGCCTAAATACAACTCCCACAGAAAGGCACATGGAGACCCAGAATTCAATCTCTGAGGATTTTCACCAAGGATTGCATAGGGTCAAGTTCTCCACAATCAAATCCAAAAAGAACAAAAGGAATTAACTTAATTGTGAAGTACCAACTTCATAAAATCTTATACTGATAAATAATAATAATCATAATTAATAATAATTTCTACAATATAACATGGCTACCTTATAATCAACATACATTATCTTCACAGTTATACATAAAATAAATAAAGAAAATGAATTAAATCTAAATGGGTCAGTCCTCACAGAAACACAGGGAGAAGTAACTCAGGGTTCCCAAAGGCTTAGGTTGAGTTCATCTGAGTCTCAGTTAGTCTTTGATCACCAAAATCTATACAGTTTGCTGAGTTAAAAGCTCTGTAACCTGGGAGCCAGTGACCATGAGATGGTCGAGTTCAGGATCCTGACACAAGGAAGAAAGGAGAGCAGCAGAATACAGACTCTGGACTTCAGAAAAGCAGACTTTGACTCCCTCAGGGAGCTGATGGACAGGATCCCCTGGGAAAATAACATGAGGGGGAAAGGAGTCCAGGAATGCTGGCTGTATTTTAAAGAATCGTTATTGAGGTTGCAGGAAAAAAACATCCCGATGTGCAGGAAGAATAGTAAATATGGCAGGCGACAAGCTTGGCTTAACAGTGTAATCCTTGCTGATCTTAAACACAAAAAAGAAGCTTACAAGAAGTGGACAAATGACCAGGGAGGAGTATAAAGATATTGCTCAGCCATGCAGGACTGAAATCAGGAAGGCCAAATCACACTTGGAGTTGCAGCTAGCAAGAGACATTAAGAGTAACAAGAAGGGTTTCTTCAGGTATGTTAGCAACAAGAAGAAAGTCAAGGAAAGTATGGGCCCCTTACTGAATGAGGGAGGCAACCTAGTGACAGAAGATATGGAAAAAGTTAATGTACTGAATGCTTTTTTTGCCTCTGTCTTCACAAACAAGGTCAGCTCGCAGAATGCTGCACTGGGCAGCATAGTATGGTGAGAAGGTGACCAGCGCTCTGTGGAGAAAGAAGTGGTTTGGGACTATTTAGAAAAACTGGACGAGCACAAGTCCATGAGGCCGGATGTGCTGCATCTGAGGGTGCTAAAGGAGTTGGCAGATGTGATTGCAGAGCCATTGGCCATTGTCTTGAAAACTCATGGCGAACGGGGGAGGTCCTGGATGACTGGAAAAAGGCTACCATAGTGCTTATCTTTAAAAAAGGGAAGAAGGAGGATCCGGGGAACTACAGGCCAGTCAGCCTCACCTCAGTCCCTGGAAAAATCATGGAGCAGGTCCTCAAGGAATCAATTCTGAAGTATTTAGAGGAGAGGAAAGTGATCAGGAACAGTCAGCAGGGATTCACCAAGGGCAAATCATGCCTGACTTACCTAATTGCCTTCTGTGAGGAGATAACTGGCTCTGTGGATGAGGGGAAAGCAGTGGATGTGTTATTCCTTGACTTTAGCAAAGCTTTTGACACGGTTTCCCACAGTATTTTTTCTAGCAAGTTAAAGAAGTATGGGCTGGATGATTGGACTATAAGGTGGATAGAAAGCTGGCTAGATCATCGGGCTCAACGAGTAGTGATCAACGGCTCCATGTCTAGTTGGCAGCCGGTTTAAAGTGGAGTGCCCCAAGGGTCGGTCCTGGGGCCGGTTTTGTTCAGTATCTTCATTAATGATCTGGAGGATGGTGTGGACTGCACTCTTAGCAAGTTTGCAGATGACACTAAACTTGGAGGAGTGGTAGATATGCTGGAGGGTAGGGCTGAGGTTCAACAAGGACAAGTGCAGAGTCCTGCACTTAGGACAGAAGAATCCCATTCACTGTTACAGACTAGGGACCGAATGGCTAGGAAGCAGTTCTGCAGAAAAGGACCTAGGGGTTACAGTGGAAGAGAAACTGGATATGAGTCAACAGTGTGTCCTTGTTGCCAAGAAAGCTAATGGCATTTTGGGCTGTATAAGTAGGGGCATTGCCAGCAGACTGAGGGATGTGATCATTCCCCTCTATTCGACATTGGTGAGGCCTCATCTGGAGTGCTGTGTCCAGTTTTGGGCCCCACACTACAAGAAGGATGTGGAAAAATTGGAAAGAGTTCAGCGGAGGGCAACAAAAATGATTAGGGGGCTGGAGCACATGACCTATGAGGGGAGGCTGAGGGAACTTGGATTGTTTAGTCTGCAGAAGAGAAGGATGAGGGGGGATTTGATAGCTGCTTTGGAATTACCTCAAAGGGGGTTCCAAAGAGGATAGATCTAGACAGTTCTTTGTGGTAGCAGATGACAGAACAAGGAATAATGGTCTCAAGTTGCAGTGGGGGAGGTTTAGGTTGGATATTGGGAAAAACGTTTTCACTCAGAGTGGTGAAGCACTGGAATGGGTTACCTAGGGAGGTGGTGGAATCTCCTTCCTTAGAGGTTTTTAAGGTCATGCTTGACAAAGCCCTATCTGGGATGATTTAGTTGGGAATTGGTCCTGCTTTGAGCAGGGGCTTGGACTAGATGATCTCCTGAGGTCCCTTCAAACCTTGATATTCTATGATTCTATGATTCTAATGCCTTCTGTCCTCTCCCTTGCAGAAACCTCTATCTGGAATCAATGCAGACTTTTCCTCCTTTGCTGAAATCACTCATTTTAAAGTATACAGATTAGGGCTGTGAAACGATTAAAAAAATTCATCGTGATTAATCGTGAGATTTTTAAAATGTGAGATTAATCACAGTTTTAATCGCACTGTAAAAAAATAATAGAATACCACTTATTTAAATATTTTACCATTCCA
Source organism: Gopherus flavomarginatus (assembly GCF_025201925.1). Taxonomy (NCBI): domain Eukaryota; kingdom Metazoa; phylum Chordata; order Testudines; family Testudinidae; genus Gopherus; species Gopherus flavomarginatus. Next base: position 198,643,790 of record NC_066620.1, on the reverse strand, counting down.
GACGACATGCATCCATGCTTATGACTGGTTCTGCTTGATAATGATCCAAAGCAGTGAGGACCAATGCACATTCATTTTCATCATCTGAGTCAAATGCCACCAACAGAAGGTTGATCTTCTTTTTTGGTAGTTTGGGTTCTGTAGTTTGCATATCGGAGTGTGGCTCTTTTAAAACTTCTGACAGCATGTTCTATACGTTGTTCCTCTCAGATTTTGGAAGGCACTCCATACGTTGTTCCTCTCAGATTTTGGAAAGCACTTCAGATTCTTAAACTTTGGGTCCAGTGCTCTAGCTATATTTAGAAATCTCATATTGGCTCCTTCTTTGTGTTTTGTCAAAATCTGCAATGAAAGTGTTCTTAAATCAAATAACATGTGCTGGGTCATCAGCTGAGACTGCCATAACACAAAATATATGGCAGAATATGGGTAAAACCATGGAGCAAGAGACATACAATTCTCCCCCAAGGAGTTCAGTCACAAATGTAATTAACAAATGCTTTTTTTTAATAAGCATCATCAGCATGGAAGCATGTCCTCTGGAAAGGTGGTCAAAGTACAAAGGGGCATAGCAATGTTTAGCATATCTCACACATAAATACTTGCAATGCTGGCTACAACAGTGCCCTGCGAACACCTGTTCTCACTTTCAGGTGACACTGTAAATAAGAAACGGGCAGCATTATCTCCCATAAATGTAAGCAAACTTGTTTGTCTTAGTGATTGGCTGAACAAGAAGTAGGACAGAGTGGACTTGTAGTCTCTAAAGTTTTACATTAATTTGTTTTTGAGTGCAGTTATGTAAAAAAAACCCTCCATTTGTAAATTGCACTTTTGTGATAAAGAGATTGCACTACAGTACTTGTATGAGGTGAGCTGAAAAATACTATTTATTTTATCTTTTTATAGTGCAAATATTTGTAATAAAAATAATGTAAAGTGAGCACTGTACACTTTATATTTTGTGTTTAATTGAAATCAATATATTTGAAAATGTAGAAAAGCATCCAAAAATATGTATAATACATTTAATTTGGTATTCTATTATTGTTTAACAGGGAGATTAAAACTGTGATTAATCACAACGATTTTTTTAAATCTAGTTAATTTGTTTTGCATTAATCTCTTGAGTTAACTATGATTGACAGCCCAATATAGATTTAAAAACCTGTTACAAGAAGAATACAAAACCAAAAATAGCAAAATATAAGTGACTCTCCCCCCATCATCATATTTAAATAAGAAAAGAGTTGGTGGACCATACTAGTTGAAACAATTTAACTAAAACAGTTTGGCTAATATCAAATAACATTAAATTATACAATTAAAATGAAAGAAATTAGTTTTCCCTCTCAATTTGCCCTGTCTGTAATTAACAATGCCAGGGCTTCTCTGTTGGAAGGTTAACAGTATCACTAACCTGATGCAAAATGCTTCAGAGTTAAGGCAAAACTCCCAGCTTTCTGCTCCTGTGGCTCATCTTCTCCCAAGCCACACAGATCATATGGCCTTTGCAAAGCAGCTGCCCTGACTACTTGCCCCTCAATGGAGTCTGAGTCTAGCTACAGGAAACCTACTGAGCATGCTCAGAACCTTCTGTGGTGTGCTAATTGTGCATGTGCCTAGAGACAATGGCCCAGACACAAATCATTCCCTCCACCCCCTTAGATTTCTTAAAAGAGAGAGATCCCTTTTAGGCACTTGGGTTACATTAACAAATCATGATTCAAGACTCACCCAAAAATCATAAGACTGCCTAAAAAATAGTGAGATTTTTTAAAATTAAGATATGCTGGATTCTTATTATTTGCCTTTTGGATTTTGGACCTTTAGGGTGCACTCAGGTCACATTTACGAGTTTTCTTTACAGTTATGACGGCTAGAGGTATACTTTGCTTTTTTAAAAGCGAAAGCTGTGGTTCTCTCATAATCATAGGCTTCCAGGAGCTGGGGTTTTAAGAAAAATATCAAATATTGTAATACTCAAGGGTGCTGGCAACACTGAGGTACACCAATGGAAGATCTTGTCCCATGTGTTCAAGGGTGGGGTGTTAAAAAGAGATGGAGAGTAAATTTAAATAAGGCAGAGAAATATAGGAAGGCTGTTTCAGAGAGCAGAAGAGGAATCTTTTCCAGCAATAGTGGTGATATTGTGTGAAGGCAGAGGTTAAAGTAAGGGTGAATGGGGGAGAGCATATCTCTCCCTTCTCTGCTAACTCAAAAAGGAAGGTTTCTCCTCCCCTCCCTGGCTTGGGTAAGGAGTGTTCCTGCAACTCAGTTGCTCCCAACAGATACGTGTATCCTGGGGTTATGCAGAGGTCTTCTGGTGATACTCAACTAATCTAGATCAGTGTTTCTCAACCTGAGAGTTGCAGCCCTAAGGGGAAATCATGGGATGGGCTTAGGGGGGTTGCAAGTGCAGGGCTGGCAGTAAGATGAGACAAGCAAGGCAACAGCCCATGGCCTCATGCCATAGTGGGTCCTGCAAAGCTAAGTGACATGCTTCTGCCCCAGGCAGCAGGGCTTTTGTTTCAGTCCCAGTGCCTGGGGTTCGGGCTTCAAACAAGGCTAAGAAGTGAAAAACAGGCTCAAGGATCACACTGAAATGTAAATAGAATATTTATATTCAACTGATTTATTTTATAATTATATGGTAAAAATGAGAAAGTAAGCAATTTTTCAGTGATAGTGTGGCTGTGCCACTTCTGTATTTTTATGTCTGATTCTGTGAGCAAGTAGTTTTTAAGTGATGTGAAACTTGGGGGATGCAAGATAAATCAGACTCCTGAAAAGGGTACAGTAGTCTGGAGAGGTTGAGAACCACTGTTGTAACCCACTCACTTAGGTGCTATGTCTCCTAGTCGTGGCACAGGCTCCTCAAAGTGTAGCTATATTAGCAATCATTAGAGGGGGACAGAGTGCTACACTGCATCTCCCCTTCCTCTCTGGTTAATGGGATGAGAGATCTCTCCTGTTTGAATCTACTTAACCATGGCAGGAAGAGGAGAGCATAGGATTGCAGAGAGAGAGAGAGAGAGACACCTGCATGTACTTAAAAAAATAAAGGAAAAAGAATAAGAAATTAGAAACTGAAGTTGACAAAAAACCTAGAGTCAATGTCAAAATAGTGAGAAAATTTGCTAATTTAGTGAGGCCTTCAGTAAACTGTATAATGATGAAGTGAATAAGGAATTTACATTTACCCATCAACTTCTCTATGAACAAGGCAACAAAGCCATCAGACTTTCAGAAGCAAAAAGCATCTGAAACAGCAGTTAAAATTAAACTCCCTTTAACACAACAGATACTTGACCTTGAAGATTTTTGCTTTCTATTATAAGACTCTTTGTAGTGATTTCCTAAATTACAATTAAATAGAGAAATATTCAGAGCTTTATTCACTGCATAGCAGAAGCAAATATTGAAAGAACCTATTTCCCTGGAAGAAATAGAAGAGACGATTATATATCCTAAAAGACAATAAAATTCCAGACTTAAATTAATATAGCATTGCCAGTTGTGGGGCATTAATGAAGAATTACTACGACTTGTGGCTAGTATTGGTGCATATTAACTTGACAGAAATTAACTAGAGATAAACTCATAGTGTCTAATTTACACACAACCATCTGGTTGAAAAATTTCCATTGAAACTGTTTTTTTCACAGAAAATGTTGTTGGTTTGTTTTTTAAAGAATTAAATTTTCACAGAAAAAGGATCTCCTTTCTGTGGAGAGTTTTGATTTTATGTTACTAAAATAAATTCCTGAAAACTGAAATATTTCAGATGAAACCCAAAGAAATATTTCAGTTTTTGACTGAACTGTTTTATTTTACAAAATATCTCAGTTTTAAAATTTCTGCTAGAAATAGAAATTTCCATGGAAAATTATGTTTTCATTGATGTTCTCCTTGAGAAAATAAACCATTGTTCACCTAGATCTAGTTTAAAGTATGATGTGACCATTTATGATAATGGGGTAGCAGAGAGGGCAGAGTGAAAAAGCTGAGAGAAGGAGAGACATAACATCCTAGGAAAATCTATATACAGCATATATGCTGTATATAAGCCACTCCAGTATACCAGTCTAGCTTTGCACTAGGTTGAACCTTTCAGCTCAATGTTGAATAAGGGGCAGCATGTACCTGTGTCATATCAGGGGCAGCCTATAACTGACATTGTGAATCTGAGAAAAAATCCCTCCACTATTACTAATGAGGGAGGGGAAGGGATTGAAATTATTCAAAGCAGCTCTAGAAAGGCTGCAGAATATACCCCCTGTTCTTAGGGAGTGACTGGAGGAGCAGACTCGGGCCTCCAAACCCTCACTATCCCTCTGCACCCATTTGCTTCATTTTAAGCAGGGACTATGCCCACTACCAGATTTACACTGAAAATCCAGATTGGCTGAGCAACAGAGGTAGGAGGTTTACTCCTCATTATTCCTCTGCTTGTTCCAGAAAGACAAGGCACAATTTAGCCTGCTGTGCACATGTGCATTTGGGTTTATGTGGCTCCTCATCACACACGTTTCCCTTTAGTGTGGAAAACAACTGTTTTCTTCCCTTGAGGGAGACGAGGAGGTTAAATTTTAGGAAAAAATGTTCTTGGACTTGGATTAGTTTTGCAAAGCCAACTGAAAGAGGTTCATAATACTTTGGTCCCCGCTGGTTTTGTTCATTTCTCTATGTAACTCCTGGAAACGTGGCAGAGAACAACGCTCTGTTATTTCAAAAGGCAGAAAGGACCTGCTTTGTGTTGGGCATACTGAGCATTATCTTTATTAAATATTGATTTTAAAATCTTTAAGTCACTAAAAGCTTGAAGTCTGTGATTAAATTACTTGTTAATCTAGAGCAAACTTGTTCTGCTGTAAACAGAATCAACTCAAATAATCTCAGGAGGCTTCTTTGTGTTATGGTAAACTAAAAAGGCCACATATTTTTGCCCTCAGATACTGGAAAAGCTGTGGAACTGGTAAATGTGCAATATTTGTAGGAAGCCTCATCTCTGATGAATCTCCCATCTGAATTTATCTCATAAATTAACGGAATTTGTTCCAATCATGTCTCCTCTCTTGGGTAAAATAAGTTACAGTTTAGTGCAAAGATCATTGAGTATTACACAAAACTCCCATTGCCTAAAATGGGACATCCACACATAGAAGAATAGCAAGGAATGGCCCTGAGACCCACCGATGTTGGTTGGTGGATCACTGTGTACTGACAGGTTAAGGAGTGTTCATATCCTGTTATATTTATTTGTTACCCACTCTCTCTAATACAGGGGTCGGCAGCCTTTCAGAAGTGCTGTGCCAAGTTTTCATTTATTCACTCTAATTTAAGGTTCCCTGTGCCGGTAATACATTTTAACGTTTTTAGAAGGTCTCTTTCTATAAGTCGATAATATATAACTAAACAATTGTTGTATGTAAAGTAAATAAGGTTTTTAAAATGCTTAAGAAGCTTCATTTAAAACTAAATTAAAATGCAGAGCCCCCTGGACTGGTGGCCAGGACCTGGGCAGTGTGAGTGCCACTGGAAATCAGCTCACATGCCGCCTTCGGCACCCATGCCATAGGTTGCCTACCCCTGCTCTAATACCACCCTGGGCCACTTGTTTGCCACATCTGTGTGTTATATTGCGTCATTTAGATTGTAAACTCTTTGGGGCAGGAACTATAATTTATTATGCTTGTGCAACACCTAGCACAATGGGTTCCAGTCTGATTGTGGCCTTTAGGTGCTACCAGAAGACAAATGCTTAATACAAATGAATTAATATACTGGGTGTTACAACTGTGAGAAGTTCAGGGTGTTTCAGTGCCATGCCCCATTACCCACCAAGAACCCCTATATCTCTATAGCCCTGTTATAGAAAATAGTAACCTTTCTAAATACAATTTGCACTGACCTATAGTGTTATACCAATATAATAAAAACCAGCAGGATCTTATTAAGACGGATAAGGCAAAGATGCCACATTTGTTGTAAATATAATAATAAAGCAAAAGACAAAAGTAAACAACATTGTTTGACTAATTCCTTTTACTACTTATTCCTTACACACACACACATATATTATTCATTCACACAATCATTAATTCAGGTTCTGTATAGGGGTTATAGTTACCAGCCTAGAAGTTGCTCATGCCAAGTTACTGGCCAGGTATCTTGGTCATGAGGATGGAGCCAAATCTGTATCAGATGCACCTGATGCTCCTGGAGGCTGGCGGCAGAACCAGAGACTCAAAGTCCTCAGTTTTTGGAGTTCATTCTTATAGGAATTAATTCCTATGTTAGTCTATGGGAACCGTTTCATCCTGCTGTTGCTGGCTCAATCAGCAGATGGCACATTCCTGGTGGCTCCACACTGTCTAAAGTGGCACATTCCTTCCAGGTGTTTGGGGTGGATCCCAGTTTTCTCTCCAGGGGTTGTCTGGTGGTCCACTTGACACATTCTTCGGCCAATGGATCCTTTCTAGGCTGGCACCTCCCTAACCATTCATGTACATTAAGCATACATCGACATACGTTCCATGTTTTAGGCAGAGTCAATTAATGGCTTAAGGCTCACAGCAGGGGTGATAACAGTGTCCACTTCAAGAACAAAGTCAATTAACTTGTTTGTAAGTTTTACATAGTAATAGAGTATCTTTCACAGCTCAGATACAATCAATGTTTTCTGCAGACAGGAGCTTACAAGTTTTAACAGAAGAACTAAAAGATTTTTGTACTTGGTGAAACTGGGGGGTCACTGTCACTTGGGGGAATCACTGTTAGTACCTTCTTTAATATCCCTACAATAGAACTAAAGAGCAGAATACATTTCTTTATTTAATTCTGTGGAAAGAATGTCATTCTTTAAATGGTAGATTATACAGGCTTTTATAGCAATATGTTTAATTTACATAGAACAATTGCTCTCTGGAAAATGCTTTTCTTTCTGCAGAAAATTTTTAGATTTATTGTGAGGGGGAAGGGTGAAATAAAAAGGAAATGTAAACGTTGTTGGACAAAAATCATCAGCTGAACACCTAAAATTTTGATTGAGAAATACTACCACATTGCCTCATGCGAGTTGTAGTTTGAGTGTCTCATGTGTTCATTCTCCTCTGTTCATTGGGCTCCTTGACTAGTTTACATTTCCCATGATTCACTGTAGTCTCTCTTCCTGAGATACTGTGATGCAATTATGGTGTCATTGGAGATGCGGGTCCACCGGGAAACTCAGCTCTAGAGGAGAATTGGGGCATGAGGCAGATAAACTACAGCTCCTGTGACACTTCAGGATTGAATACTTTTTGATGTTGGCTGACATTTTTCAGTTTTCGGGTGTTCCATTTTTAACAAAAAGTTGACTTTTTTGCATTAGGCAGTCATTTTTTGCAATGTGTATAAATAATGTGTAAATCTGTTTAATCAAAAATCTAATTTTCCACTGAAAAAGAGTTTTGAAGTATTTTTTTAACCTGGACTTTATAGAACTACTCTTCCAGTCCTGTTGAATTCTTTATGATATTGAAATAACAAATGGGACAGAAGGGGGAGGGTGGGTTGGCCAAATTGTGCCAGATCCTTCATTTCCATATATCTGCAGTAGTATAAATTAATACTGCCCACTCCATGTGTGACGTTGCACCCCATAAGCCTTTATGGAAATATGCTTATGAATGTATATATAACAGAACTGGAATATAATTTATGCTACATATGCCATGTAACATATCTCTGTAAAGGTTATGATCTACTGAATCTATTCCTCTTATTTGTATGCATGTATCATTTTTGTATTCGAAGTTATGAATATTGGCTGCGTACTTGCTTGATTTTAAGTAGCCTTAGTAAAGCATTTGGTCAGCTTCTTGAGAAAGGAATGTGCAAGTTAAGTGCCCAATCAAGAAACACTTAACAAACAATGGATATTGGAAGGCTCCAATCCACATAAGAAGTCTACTTGAGGATGTTCAAGGTAGCATGTGAACCATGGCTGCTACCTGTAAGTTCTGAGTCATGCATGGACATGTGACTTGCCCATGTGACTCCAAAACTCTATCTTTTAGCTGGGATTCTACACAGGGGGAGAGAGGGATGTCCATCCACAAGAGAAAGTCTATTTAAACCCTTGGAAGACTCCTCCATTTTGTCTTCAGCTGGCACAAAAGATAACCTCTCCACCCCCAAAGGATACCTGAAGGAAACTGGAACAAAGGACAGTAACCACAGGGGGTGTGAGTTATTGCTGGACCCAGACTAGAAGGAGACTAGAACAACTCTGAGGATGCTGTTTTATCTGTATTCAGTCTTCTTACTGTATTAGGCATAGGCTTGCATGTTTTATTTTATTTTGCTTGGTAATTCACTTTGTTCTGTCTGTTACTACTTGGAACCAGTTAAATCCTACTTTCTGTATTTAATAAAATCACTTTTTACTTATTAATTAACACAGAATGTGTATTAATGCCTAGGCAGGGAGGTGGGGTGCAAACAGCTGTGCATATCTCTCTATCAGTGTTATAGAGGGTGAACAATTTATGAGTTTATACAGGGTATAAACTTAAACTTTATACAGGGTAAAATGGATTTATTTGAGGTTTGGACCCCACTGGGAGTTGGGCATCTGAGTGTTAGAGACAGGAACACTTCTTAAGCTGCTTTCAGTTAAGCTTGCAGTTTGTGGGACATGGTTCAGACCTGGGTCTGTGTTTATGGCCAGCAAGCATGTCTGGCACAACCAGGCAGGGTTCTGGAGTCCCAAGTTGGCTGGGAAAGCAGGGGAAGAAATAGTCTCGGCACATCAGTTGGCAGTTCCCAAGGGGGTTTCTGTGATCCAACCCGTCACACCATGACTGTTCCCCATTTCATACCATTCCAGTGACAGTCAGAAGCCAGGAAATTCATACTTCCAAGGGATGTAGTAAGGGGAATTTGTGGCAGGTCCATTTGGTTCTGGTGGATCCCCTGAGATCTGTGTTTGGTGATGGCATCACCAACTCCTTCCACAGGGTTTAGTAGAAGTGCTCAACATCCTCTCCTATTTTACTATTTATCCTGGCCAAAGGAAACAACAAGCTTTGTGAAATTTTAATAAATATTGTTTAAAACAAGATTTTTTTAATACACTGAGGATACTTTCAGCTTTTTCCCCCTAATGCAAATGGTTTGTGTTTATAGAATCAGAGTATTAATTCTATGACTGCTAGAAAATAAATGAATCAAAATCATAAACTCTTATGTTAAGTGGACAAAGACCATCAATCAAATATTACAACTGGTCATGGTATGTAAATAAAACGCAACAACTGTCAAGTATTGGCTGCATACATAAGTGCTAAAGTCAAGGATTTAAACAGGGGCAGCCATGAGAAAGCATTATCCAGGATTAATGAAGATTTTGCTATCTGTGGGATTTTGTACATGTATGACTACTAATATGAAATAAAACAATTAAAATAAACTTGCCATCCCTAAGATTGTTATTATTCAATCATTATCTTCTTTGAAATGGTTTTGCACCTTGGATGAATGTGTCTCATTTAATTCGTCAAGGGTCTAAGACAAAAAATATCTAGATTTAGCTTCAAATCCTTGCAAACCAAAAGAAATCCAAATATAACAATTCAAACGAATGAAACCAAAGTTTCAATCATGGATATCTAATGTTAGGCTCCTGAATACTTAGCTGGGTACCTATACAGGAAAAAAGGGTGCTGTGCACTTGCAGCTCCCATTGACTGCAGTAGGAGCTGAGGTTGCAGCATTGCGTGGCAGTAGGGGCCGGAAATATGGTGCCCAGCATCTCTGAACATCAGTCTACTTCTGTTTAGGACTCCCACTTAAAAATTTTGGTCTAAGCTTCTAGATGCCCAGACAGTGAGCGTACAGACCCAAAGTGTTTGGTTCTGTTTTGTGTTTTTGTTTTGCCATCTGTGCCTGTGCAGAAGGTTCTGACCAACTCTTTTAGATGCAGACCTTACCTCAATCTACACACACTATGGCAGCAGTTCAGTGAATAATGCGGTCACATGCTTATCTTTAAGTATGTGGCTATTGCTAGATAAATTAGGCTATAAATAAGATTCTGGGTTTTTTTTAACAGTAAGAGTAATTTACCATTGGGTCAAATTAACAAAGGATGTGGTAGATTTTCCAGGACTTCAAGTCTTTAAATCAGTGTGAATATTGTCCTAAAGCATATGCACTAGCTCAGCAAGAAATTATGGGTAAGGCTACATTTTAGTCATGGGTATTTTTAGTAAAAGTCACGGACAGATCACAGGCAATAAACAAAAATTCAGGGACTGTGACCTGTCCATGACTTTTACTATATACCCCTAACTAAAACTTGGGTGTGCGGCAATAGGTGCTCTGGGGGGCAGTCCAGGGGTGCCATGGGTGCTGGATCCCCAGGTCGCCCTGGATCCCTGATGGTGCTGGGGGCGTGGGCAGCAGCATGTGGTGCGTGGCCTTGGACCCCTGCTAATGCTGGGGCGTGGGGCAGACGGCAGCTCGCAGCCCAGGACCCCTACTGGTGTTGGGAGGAAGGGCTGGGCAGCAGTTCGCAGCCTGGGTCCCCAGTTGCTGCTGGGGGAGGAAGGGTTGGCAGGGCTGGCAGACTCCCTACCTGGTTCCACGTGTCCCTGCAGCTCCTAGGGACGGGAAGGCCAGGGGGCTCCACATGCTGCTCCCCCAACAAGCACTGGCTCTACAGTTCCCTTCAGCCAGGAACCGCAGCCAATAGGAACTTTGAGGTCAGGGCCTGTGGGCAAGGCCAGTGCACAGAGCCCTCGACCCATCTGCCTAGGAGCTTCAGGGACATGCCTGTGCCCCCGACCCCAAGGTAAGCGCTGTCCCACACCCCTACCCTCTGCCTCTAGCCATGAGCCCCCTCCCACACACCAAACTGCTGCTGCTGGCCCAGGGGCTGCCTGGCTTGGGCAGCCTCTGAGCCAGAACTGGCCACTGAATCCGTGACTTTCATGACCTCTGTGACAGACACGCAGCCTTAGTTATGGGTTACTTCTGAGTTATGAGATACTTTTAACATACCACACTCCATTTGCCCTGGGATGTGTGTATTTGATAAATCATTTGGGTTATGGAGAGTTGTGGAAGGACATGTGGATCAAAGTGTAGCCTTTCCTTTGTTCTCTTAGCTCTAATATTAGAGAATCATAGGACTGGAAGGGACTGCAAGAGGCCATCTGATCCAGTCTGCTGCATTCTTGGGAGGACTAAATATTAGCTAGACACCTGACAAGTTTTTGTCTATCCTGCTCTTAAAAAGCTTCAGTGATGGATATTCCACAGTCTCCCTAGGGAATTTATTCCAGTGCTTAACAACCCTGATAGTTGGGAAGTTTTTCCTAATATCCAACCTAAACCACCCTTGCTTAGGGTGACCAGACAGCAAGTATGAAAAATTGGGACAGAGTGTGGGGAGTAATAGGTGCTCATATAAGAAAAAGCCCCAAATATCGGGACTGTCCCTATAAAATCGGGACATCTGGTCACCCTACCCTTGCTGCAATTTAAGCCAATTGCTTCTTTTCCTATCCTTAGAGGTTGAAAACAATTTTTCTCCCTCCTCCTTGTAACAGCCTTTTATGTACTTGAAAACTCTTATCATGTATCATCTCAGTCTTCTCTTCTCCAGACTAAACAAATCCAATTCTTCAATCTTCCTTCATAGGTCATGCTTTCTAGACCTTTAATCATTTTTGTTGCTCTCCTCTGGACTATCTTCAATTTCTCCACATCTTTCCTGAAATGAGGCACTCAGGACTGGATGCAATACTCTGATTGAGGCCTAATCAGCATGGAGTAGTGCAGAAGAATTACTTCTTGTGTATTGCTTGCAACACTCCTTCTAATACATCCCAGAATGATGTTCAGTTTTTTTGTTTTTTTTTCTTACAACAGTGTTACACTGTTGACTCATATGTAACTTGTGTCACCATGCTTCAGGGGTCACAGCTGAGAATATCAGATTCAGGACAAACTGCTGAGAAATGTGGCACCCCAAACTAGTGGTTATTCTTCCATAAGATAATAACAAATGTAAACTTCTGTCTCTCCACACTGGTTATCAAGAAGTCAGAAATGCAGCCTCCTTAGGTATCCCAGCCCTTGTTTCACCACCCAGACACTAGGCTTAATGATTAGTGATTATTTAAAGCCAATTTCATGAAAGAAAGCATTCTTCTAACCCCGAGAGATCAGCCACATAACCAGGTCTATATATAATTTGGATCTTACCCAATAATCACGCTGTTGCAAATCCTTTAATATCTAGTATCTAGAGGTTTATTTGTAAGAGAAAAGAAAGAGAAGAGAGTTATAATGGTCAAAGAAAACAAATACATACACTCATTGCAGAGTTCTTGGATCAGGTTTGTAGCAGTGATGAAATAAACTGCTAGCTTGTAAAGTCTTTGGTAACTTCCAAAAGATTAGAAGGTCCTCAGTCCATTGATTGGAATGCTTCTTTTAGTGTAACTCCATAGTCCAGAAATCAGATTAGGAAAGAGGCAAAACTGAGATATTTCCAGGTTCTTTTATACTTTCTTCCATGTGGAGGGAATGCTTTCAGTTTGTGGAAAATTACAGGCACAAAATGGAGCCCACGGTCACATGAGCAAGTCGCATACCCTTGCATGCTTTGATGAGTCATAGAATATCAGGGTTGGAAGAGACCTCAGGAGATCATCTAGTCCAACCCCCTACTCAATCAGGACCAATCCCCAGACAGATTTTTACCCCAATTCCCTGAATGGCCCCCTCAACGATTGAGTTTATAACCCTGGGTTTAGCAGGCCAATGCTCAAACCACAGAGGTATCCCTCCCACCATAAGAACAAATGCCCAACATGGGACTCGGAACCCACAACCCTAAAATTAAGAGGCCCATGCTCTACCAACAGCTAGTAGGATCAGCCATTACCCATATTCTGGCTCAGACATCCACAGGAAGGCTCACCGTGCAGGGGTAAACTTCTATGACCTATTGTGTTCATTAATGGACCATCAACTTGAATGGTCCATTCATAATGAATGTAAACTACTGACTGGGTGTTGCCCAAGAAGCAAGCACATGGTCCTGGAGCATGGTCAATATTCATAATTTCAGTTAAAATGATAATACATGCCTACAAATAGGATAGTCATTTTCAGCAAGTCATAACTTTTCCATTAACACCTTACATGATATACGTTGTACAAGATTTTTTGCAGTTGACGAATAGTGGCAATATTAATGATATAACTGGTCATGTTTCAATCATACAGCATCACAGCTTGTCCACTATGACCCCCAGATCCCTTTCAGTAGTACTCCTTCCTAGGTAGTCATTTCCCATTTTGTATGTGTGCATTTGTTCTTATTGAATTTCATCCTATTTACTTCAGACCATTTCTCCAGTTTATACAGATCATTTTGAATTTTAACCTTATCCTCCAAAGCACTTGCAACCCCTCTCAGCTTGATATCATCCATAAACTTTATATAGGCATATTGTATGGGAGAGGGATAGCTCAGTGGTTTGAGCATTGGCCTGCTTAAACCCAGGGTTGTGAGTTCAATCCTTGAGGGGGCCATTTGGGGATTGGTTCTGCTTCGAGCAGGGGGTTGGAATAGATGATCTCTTGAGGTCCCTTCTAACCCTAATAATCTATGATTGTCTAAATCATTGAGGAAGATACTGTTCCCTGTGGGATCCCACTTGATACATCCTTCTATCTTCACTGATAACTGCTCTCTGAAAAGAGTTTTCCAACTTGCTCTGTACCCACCTCAGAATAGCTCCATCTAGGTTGTATTTTCCTAGTTTGTTTATGAGAAGGTCATACAAGACAGTCTCAAAAGCCAAACTAAAGTCAAGATATACCACATCTGTTGCTTCCCTCTATCCCCCACCATCCACAAGGCTTGTTACCCTGTCAAAGAAAGGATTGGGTTGGTTTGACACAATTTGTTCTTGACAAATCCATGCTGTTATTTATCACTTTATTATCTTCTAGGTATTTGCAAATTGATTGCTTAATTATTAGCTCCATTATATTTCAGAGTACTGAAGTTAAGCTGACTGGTCTGTAATTTCACGGGTTGTCCTTATTTCCCTTTTCATATATTGGCATTATATTTGCTCTCTTCAAGTCCTCTGGAATTTCTCTTGTCTTCCATAACTTTCCGACTACAATCGCTAATGGCTCAAATATCTCCTCAGTCAGCTCCTTGAATATTCTAGGATGTATTTAATCAGGCCCTGGTGATTTAAAGACATCTAATTTGACTACATAATTTTTAACTGGTTCTTTCCCTATTTTAGCCTCAGATCCTTCCTTATTTCCACAGACATTCACTGTGTTAGATATCCCATTGCTCCTAAATTTTTGGTGAAAACCAAAACAAAAAAAAATTTACCACTTCTGCCATTTCCACATTTTCTGTTATTATTTCCTCCCCTCCCCATTGAGTAACTGGCCTACCCTGTCCTTGCTCTTTCTCTTGCTTCTAATGTATTTGTAGAATGTTTTCTTGTTACCCTTTATGTCTCAAGCTAGTTTGATCTTGTTTTGTCCCTACATACTTGTGTTGTTTGTTTATATTCATTCTTTGTAATTTGACTTAGTTTCCACTTTTTGTAGTTTTTGAGATTTGAGTTTTTGATCATTGAAGATCTCCCGATTAAGCCAGGGTCATTTCTTGACATACCTCCTGTCTTTCCTACACAGTGGGGTAGTTTGTTCTTGTGCCTTTTGAAAAACTGTCTTGAACTGTTTTCCCCTTAGACTTGTTTCCCATGGGATATTACCTACCAATTCCCTGAGTTTGCTAAAGTTGCCTTCTTGAAATCAATTATATTTATTGTGCTGTTTTCCCTCCTACCATTCCTTACAATCATGAACTCTACCATTTCATGATCACTTTCACCTAATCTGTCTTCCACTTCCAAATTCTCAACCAGTTCCTCCCTATTTTTCAAAATCAAACCTAGAATACCCTCTCCTCTACTAGCTTTCTCCGCCTTCTCAATGAATAAATTGTCTCCATTACATTCCAAGAATTTGTTGGATAATCACCTCTTTCTAGAACATGTGCCCTGCTTTTTCTCAACAGATATCTGAGTAGTTGAAGTCCATTCTTACCACAAGGTCCTTCCATGCAGCTGGTGGGTTCTGCTCAATAGCAATCTAAAGCAGTGCGGGCTGACGCACATTCATTTTCATCATCTGAGTCAGGTGCCACCAAGAGATGGTTAATTTTTTTTTGTCAGGTTCTGTAGTTTCTGCATTGGACTGTTGCTCTTTTAAGACTTCTGACATCATGTTCCACACCTCGTCCCTCTCAGATTTTGGAAGGCACTTCAGATTATTAAACCTTGGGTCGAGTGATGTAGCTGTCTTTAGAAATCTCAGATTGGTACCATCTTTGTGTTTTGTCAAATCTGCAGTGAAAGCATTCTTAAATCAAACAACACAGGCTGGTCGGGGTCTGAGACTTCCATAACATGAAATTTATGGCAGAATACAGGTAAATCCATGGAGTCAGAGACATACAATTTGTTCCCAAGGAGTTCAGTCACAAATGTAATTAACACATTATTTTTTAATGAAAGTCATCAGCATGGAAGTATGTTCTTTGGAATGGTGGCCGAAGCATGAAGAAGCATACAAAAGTTTAACATATCTGGAATGTAAATACATTGCAATGCCAGCTACAAAATTACATGTGAACACCTGTTCTCACTTTCAGGTGACATTGTAAATAAGAAATGGGCATCATTATCTCCCATAAATGTAAGCAAACTTGTTTGTCTTAGCGATTGGCTGAACAAGAAGTAGGACTGAGTGGACTTGTAGAGCTCTAAAGTTTTACATTGTTTGCTTTTTGAGTGCAGTTATGTAACAAAACAAAAATCTCCATTTGTAAGTTGCACTTTCCCAATAAAAAGATTGCACTACAGTACTTGTATGAGGTAAACTGAAAAATACTATTTCTTTCGCTTATCCTTTTTATAGTGCAAATATTTGTAATAAAAATAATAGTGTAGAGTTAGCACTGTACGCTTTGTTTTATGTTGTAATTTAAATCAATACATCTGAAAATGTAGAAAAAACATCCAAAAGTATTTATAATAAATTTAAATTGGTATTCTTTTATTGTTCAATGGTGCGATTAAAACTACGATTAATCGTGATTCATTTTTTTAATTGAGTTAATTTGTCTTAAGTAATTATTTGAGTTAACTGCAATTAATTGACAGCCTTATATAATACATGTTACTATACATGCTCAGGAGAGATCTCTTTCCTTCAACTCTGCCTGCCTGCTGCCTCATTTACTGCTAATGAAACAATAATATGTTTATTAGATTGTAAATTCTCTGGTGTAGAGAACATGGACTAGATTCTCAGTTGGTATAAATCAGCTTAACTCCATTGATACCAATAGAACTATGCTGATTTAAACAGTGATGTCACACAATTTGATTATGAGTCTCACCGTATTTGATGTCTTTCTTAAAGCCTCAGCTCCTGGAGGCATGTGATTAGATGAGAAACTCAATTTTTAACCCTCAGAGTTGCAGCAAAAACCTTTTAAACATGATCAAAGTGTACCATAAAAACTCAGAAACCAGAAGGTGAATAAAATATATTCCTTTTTAAAAAATCTAATTTTTAAGGCAATCTGATTGTTTTGGGAGCCTTATTCATGAATTTTGAATGCTTGGGATTACTAATGCTGTTTATACTAGTAGAGAATAAGGCTCATATATATTTCTACTATATACCTAGCATGCTTCTGGGCACTGTTGAAGTACTAATGGTAATAGTAATAATAATAATTAATTGGGTGCACAGTAAAATCAGCAGGAAACACTTGATGTCTATTTCATTAGTGAGCCTGAAACTGAGTAACAAACGCACAGGTATATCTTACTCACAACACATCAGATGTGTGGTTAGGCAAGATACAATAGCTTCCGCCCCACCTCTTTCTAGAACATGAGGTTGATACTCCAGTGACACATGCTGTAATGTGTTCTTTGAGAATAAAGACTCCAGGGTGGCATATTTGACTGCACTGTCTGAGAGCATCCACTCAGCTTTGTGAAGGGAGATATGTTGACTTTCAGAGCCATAAATAAGTAGAAGGAAGAAGGAGTTGTCTATTGGTGCACAAGCTGAATTTTTCATTATTTCACCCATGACAGAGCTCTCTTTCACTCACCTGAGGGAATAGGTGTCCCTGCTACTCCTGCTTTAATAAGGATGAGTGTAGAGGGAGGCATGTTTTTGCTGCACTATTATGTAGAGAAAAAAATTGCTGGATGACTCCATTTTATCTGTAAAATATATTTTAAAAGTAAAAATAACAAACCTATAAATACTGTTGTTGTCTTTGGTGAAGTGAGGGACTGGAACACAGTCATCACATTAAATCAGTTTTTTTTTAAACTATTTTACATTCTTATGAGAGAGAGTGAGTCAAAATTTTACATCAAGTTCTGTAAATGGAGACTCTGAAACAGGGGACCTTTAAAACCATTCATGATTATTTTTTTCCTACTTCAGTGTGTCAAGAAAAAGATTTAAAAATCTGCACTGTTATTCTCAATTTGGCTCTCAATAAGAGGTTCATGAATGACCCCTCAATCTGTTATAAACATATGATACCTAGAGTTCGTCAAAAGTATTTTATCCATTTTTTGTCGATGGAAAATGGCTTTTTGGTGAAACAAATATTCATGAACAAAAATCTATTTTCATCATTGTTTGGGTTTTTGTTGAACCCCTAAATCTTGAAAACAGAAAATAAAAATTATGAAGACCCTCAAAAAACTGTTGAAAAAAAGGTTAAAAAGCATTTTTGACAATTTTTTCACAGGAAAAACAAAAATTCCTACCAGCTTTAATGAAACCCCTAAAGATTCCTAAGACATTGCTAGAACCAGCCATCAGTGCTCAAGAAGCAAAATCTCTGCTGGTATAACTGTATTGATATCTGTGGAGTAATTCCAACAGAGAATTTGACCCGAAATATTTACAGTGGCAATGAATGGAAATATTTTCACTAATTGCCATTAGTGTTGGATTGCTCTTATTTATTTTTTGTATTGCAGTAGTATCTAGAGTCTCCAACCAAGTCTGGAACCACACTGTGCTAGTGGTTGACAAGCATCAAGTAGAAGACTCAGATTTTTCAATCAAAGTACATAAGAAGTACAAAGTGTGGAAGAAAAGAAGTTTTATTTTACAGATAAGAGATTAGTAGATTTGCTCAAAAATCACACAAGAAACCTCTGGAAGAGTCAGGAATTGAATCCAGATTAACTGAGTCCCAGCCTTAATCCCCAAACCATCCTTTCTCCCTTGGTTATTTAGTGTCATAGATAAAAGACTAGGAAACAGACAATGTTGATTAGTTAAAATTCAGACACTGACTGAAGCAGACCTCTGTCAGAATCATTGTCACGGTATGATTACTGAACACAGCACTGATGTGGGCTGGCTCTATTCTGCAGTATAATACAACACAGCGATTCTGCCCTACAGCTACTAACAGATTACTGAAAATGATATCACCCAGTCCTGCACATTGATTTAGGAATGCTTCAGAATACCATGAAGATACAATTCCTTGAATTTAATCCTCCAGCTGTGGAGAAGCAACAGATTTCCAGTCATCTGTGGAATCCAAGTAGAAGAAAGCAAAATACAATAGTAGTTGGGCCTAGCATTCAATACAAATAGGTGTGGGTCATAAGAGAAGAGTTAGAAACATATTCCCAAATGCTTCACAGCCTTTTTATTTCTGTCACACATTATGACCAAGCGATATTATATCTGTATTTTCCATATATGTGTGGAGAAAATCCTGTTTTGTGCATGAGTGACTTGTTATCTGAAAAGCTCATCTCTGCACTGCTATGTATGCTGCATTTCAATGAAATGTGCAGGTATGAATACACACCGAACAGACAACTCTTGCAAACAACAAAACAGGCCCCTCTGTTTAAGGTCTGAAGTGCTGTATAATTCACTGACATAAATCAGTAGATAGCATAGTGGAAGCAGTGTACATCACCTTGTGACATGGTTACAGTATATTCTGAATGGTAGTATTGCAATGTTTTTGAAAAGCTAATTTACCCAGACATGGCATGCTACAAACCACCAGAACACTACTGACAATAAAAGGATAATTTGTATGGGGAGTCAAGGCTGGAAACCAGTCTCAAGATTCCATTCTGCACATCTCATGGTTGATAAAGTACCAGAAGTTTTCCAGTCAACCTTTCTTCAACTCCAAGTTTCCTTTCATTTACAAGTCTAGTACTTTCTGCTTCCACAATTATATGCAACATTAAAGATAATTTCTTATCATTAAGAGACTTTAGCTTTTCAAAAGCTTCCACTTCATCGATCATAAAGTAAAATACCTGTTTCATATATTAGGGCTGTCAGCCTTAATAATCTGTTATCTTGTAGATTACCCCACTAACCATGTAAGGAAAGTCTTCTGTAATTCACACACGAATACAGAGACTTTAGCATTTCCTCTTGGTTTGTTTTTTTCAGTCAGTGCCATTGTAGTCTGTCATTTAGGCCTTTATAAACATTTTTGTTATATTTCCCTATGCACCGTCTCATCATGCCATAGATGTTCCCTTACCATCTTCCCATCAGTTTCCTCTCCTCTGATCTTTTGGCTTCTCAGGATTCTCTCCTGGACTTTGCTGAGGTTACAGGTAACAAATCAGATCTCTGTTATGGCTCTGAATATATTGTGACCTCAGCCACTGGGCACTGGTTATAACAAAAAAAAAGAAGACTTAAAGGTATATAACTATGAGTTTTACTGATCATGGGTGAGATCCTCACTCTGACCCCTTTATGTGTGGTGAAGGGACATGAGCAAAGTAAAGGGGCTCTAAAGCCCCATAACTAACTGGGGAAAGATTTCCTGGCACAGGCATGGTAGAAGACACCCTTGAAAGCCTTCATGCGTCTGATGAAGTGAGTATTCACCCTCGAAAGCTCATGTTCCAATACATCTGTTAGTCTATAAGGTGCCACAGGACTCTTTATTGCTTCTTACAGATCCAGACTAACACGGCTACCCCTTTGATACTTCATGGAGGGGGTATACTGGTAGCAGAGTGTGGTGGGCATTCCAGCACAGCACTCTGGGCATTCCAGGCTATAGTACAGCCTATAAGGCATCCTGGAGAGACTTCCATAGCAGGGAGATCTAAGTTGCATTGGGGCTGCTCAGGCCCCTGAAAAGCCCAAGTTCAGAAGTGAGAAAGGTGGCTTCAGACCTCCTTTCCTCTAAGAGACACAGCAAAGAATCTCATCCCATGTCTGCTTTGTGATGGGTATCCATACATTAGAATGCTTGCCCTGAGATTTCTGGATAATGTTTTTGCACAGTGGCTTTATTGGCTCTATTTGCATGCCTATAGGTTGTGCTGCAGTAAATTTTCACGTGTTTTAGGGTTGGTTTCTTTTTGCTTTGCATCTGGTTTAGGATCTTTTCTGGTCATTTGAAAATAATATTGACACTTAATTCACTCTTTAGTGTGGCACCCTTGATATTATTTTCTCTTGGTTTTCTCTTAGCTTCTTCAAACCCCCTTTGATTGCATTCAATTTCCACTTTGATGTCAGGATAAAAGAATAAAGCATGCTGTGTTGAGGTTTAGTGTGGGATTTTCCTCTGGCAAATCACAGGATTTTGTCCTTCTACTTATAGTTCATATCACAGAAGATCAAGGTATTGAGTATCCAATTGTAGCCATTTTTCCTGGTGGCATTTTATCTTGTGGGGATCTTTCAGTATTGGAGATTTGCCCTTTTAAAGAGATTTTTCACCCATAGCAGGGGTCTCTGATACACAGGTAGGCCTGCTATTTTGGTATTATTTCTTCCTGACCTGTTTTCCAGTTCCTCTAGTTTCAACAATGTAATTTCCTTAGGTGTTTATCCGTGGAGCCCAGGTTTTGTGCTTGGTCTCTCACCTATCCTCGTTTCACCATCTGCAAGGAGGTCAGCTTAGTGTCTAAATTGTATAATTACTTTCCATGAAGTCCCATTTCTCCTCAGCCTCGTTCTCTTCAATAGCACTCAGGATCTCTAGTTCTGGGCACTCCAGGGTAGGTTGCTCTGATGTTAATGTTGCAGAAACTGCTGTCTTTGCGTTCAACATGGCTTTCTTGAATGTTGGAGAAGATCACCTTCTTATTAGTCCATGGAGAGCCTGGTTTAGTTTTTGGCTCATTTTTCTGGTTCCATTTCTACCCAATGCACATCTGTCCTTCATGGATCAGAAAAACCTTTCTGAGGAAGATTTTTTTTCAACCAAGACAATGGTCCATAAGAACTGGATTCCATAGAGCTTAGCTTTGGATTAAGGCATTGATCAAGCTTATCTATTTATTTTTACAGCTCCCATCTTGTGGTATCTGCTGATCAGCCCAGTATAGTACTAACAAGGGTTGTGCAAAGTCAGAAGATGAAGTGTAGCATTTGAGTTCAATGAATCAGCAAAAAATAACAGACAAAATGTTACCTCAGGAAGGTTCAAGACCACCCATTGACTGTTGTTAATGAGTATCCAAAAAGAGAGGTCTGTTGTTGTGCAAGAGCCTAGAGTTCTGATGTTTGAATCAACCCTAGAAAAATATATTCAAAATATTAGCACGCTATTGAATGTTCAGTGCTTTCAGGTATCAGTTAAGGTTAAAGAAGTTAAAGGCCGCAATCCAGTAAGGTGCAAAGTGATCTCAATCCCCAGTCTCATGCATGCAGAGTCAGTGCTCAAGAAACACTGAGCCCTTTGCAATATCAGGGCCAAACTGATGGAAAAGGCTGGGGAATTCATTTTGATGGTTTGTCTTTGTTGTATAATTCACACTTCCACAAAGGGACTCTCTGTTCCCTTTAGTGTCTGAACCACATAGAAAGTTGAGTCAACTACAGACTTTGAGTTCTTTCGCTCATACTTTTAAAGTGGCAATCTCCACTGTCAACGACTCCTTCAGGGGCATCACATCAGAGCTATGATATTAGTTGAAATGTGACATATTCAGATTGCAATTGTGTTACCAGACTGTTCCAGGAAAACTATTTGAAAATGAACTGGAAACAAACATATTATTATTTATTTGTATTAAGGCAGCAACTAGCTGAGGGAAAGGACCCCATTATAGTAGGTCCTGTACACATATATAGTAAGAGATAGTTCCTGCCTTGAAGAGCTTTCATTTTAAATAGACAAAAAAGATACAGGAAGTTGTTCTCTCGTTCCCATTTTACAGCTGTGGAAATGAGACAGAGAGAATAAGTGACTTGAGTAGGGTCACACAGGAAGGCTGCGGCAGAACCAAGAATTGAGTTCAAATCCCTGAGTGGTAGACCAAGGCTCTACTCACAAAATCATCCTTCCTGTCATTCAGGGAACACATTGTTTTCTTCCCTAAACACCAGCTAGTCTAAATGTGAATGAATTCAAGATGACCAGTCCTCAAAACCTTTGGCTCATGAATGGCTTTTATTTTTTGGTAAAATCAGAAAAAAGAACATGGAACAATTAGGCCAGATTAGCATGCACATTTTTCCTTTGAGAGTAGAAATAAAATAAACATAAAATATTTATTATGATTATTAAATTGGATGAAAGTTAAATAAAAGCCTAGCTGTGTTATAGTAGCTCCCTTTTGGAATATACAGGGTAATCAGTACAATTAATCAGTAATGACTTAGGGTCTATCTATACGTTTAAGGTACTTATATAGTCCCCATTATCTGAGCAGGTACCAGTCTTTAATGTATTATCCATACAACATCTTATGAAGTAAGGAAGTAAGGCTACAAGTCAGTCACAGAGGTCATGGATTCTGTGATTTTACAAGACCTCCATGACTTCCTCAAAATTCCACTAATTTAGCCCAGTTGGTGGGTCTTGGGCTTAAGCCCCGCCACCTAGGGCTGAAGCCCAAGACCCACCACCACCCGTAACTTAGCTTTGAGGAACCCCCTCTGGTGTGGGGACCTGGGAAGTTGCCAGCCCTGTGTACATTTCCATGATTTTATTTTTTATTGTCTGCATCCTGTCTGTGACTTTTAATAAAAATACCCATATCAAAATCTTAACCTAACTTATGAACCCGGCTGAAGGAGGTGGGTGGGGAAGCGTGTGGTCTTATCCTTAGTGGCCAAGTAGGACCAGGTTACAATCAAGGCCCTTAGTACATATAGAAATAAATGTTACAAACTAGGATAAAATTGTAGAGCTGGAAATTGCATCATAATTTTCATTTATGTCTTCTATGAAGAAAGCTTTGTGGGTCAAGCACTTTTGATATCTGTGGATTGTCCAGTGTTGAGAACATTGCTGTCATTTAACACATAATACTAGTACAATATTTTGGACTCTCATTAGAGGAGGTTTTGAAACAAATTGATAAACTAAACAGCAATAAATCACCAGGACCAGACGGTATTCAGCCAAGAGTTCTGAAGGAACTGAAATGTGAAATTTCAGAACTACTAATTGTAGTCTGTAACCTATGATTTAAATCAGTTTCTGTACCAGATGACTGGAGGATAGCTAATGTTATGCCAATTTTTAAAAAGGGCTCCAGAGGCAATCCTGGCAATTACATGCTGATAAGCCTGACTTCAGTACCGGGCAAACTGGTAGAAACTATAGTAAAGAACAAAATTGACAGACACATAGATGAATATAAGTTGTTGGGGAAGAGTCAACATGTTTTGTGTAAAGGGAAATCATGCCTCACCAATCTACTAGAATTCTTTGCGGTGGTAAACAAACATGCCTCACCAATCTACTAGAATTCTTTGCAGTGGATATAATGTACTTAGATTTTCAGAAAGCCTTTGACAAGGTCCCTCACCAAAGGCTCTTACGCAAAGTAAACTGTCATGGGATAAGAGGGAAGGTCCTCTCATGGATCAGTAACTGGTTAAAAGATAAGAAACAAAGGGTAGGAATAAATGGTCAGTTTTTAGAATGGAGAGAAGTAAATAGTGGTGTCCCTTAAGGGTCTGTACTGGGACCAGTTCTATTCATAAATGATCTGGAAAAAGGAGTAAACAGTGAGGTGGCAATTTGCAGATGCTACAAAACTACTCAAGATAGTTAAGTCCCAGGCAGACTGCAAAGAGCTACAAAAGAACCTCTCAAAACTGGGTGACTGGGCACAAAATGGCAGATGAAATTCAATATTGCTAAATGCAAAATAATGCACATTGGGAAACATAATTCCACCTATACATATAAAATGATGGGGTCTAAATTAGCAGTTACTGCTCAAGAAAGAGATCTTGGAGTAACTGTGGTTCTCTGAAAACATCCACTCAATGTACAGCGGCAGTCAAAAAAGCAAACAGAATGTTGGGAATCATTAAGAAAGGAATAGATATAAAATATCACATTGCCTCTATATAAATCTATGGTACGCCCACATCTTGAATATTCCGTGCAGATGTGGTCACTCATCTCAAAAAAGGGTATATTGGAGCTAGAAAAGGTTCAGAAAAGGGCCACAAAAATGATTAGGGGTATGGAATGGCTGCCATATGAGGAGAGATTAATAAGACTGGGGCATTTCAGCTTGGAGAAAAGACAACTAAAGGGGGATATGATAGAGGTCTATAAAATCATAACTAGTGAGGAGAAAGTAAAGAAGGGAGTATTATTTAATTTTTCTCATAATGGAAGAACTAGAGGTCACCAAATGAAATTAATAGGCAGCAGGTTTAAAAATAAACAAAAGGAAGTATTCTTTCACACAATACACAGTCAACCCGTGGAACTCCTTGCCAAACGATGTTGTGAAGTCTAAGACTGTAACAGGATTCAAAAGAGAACTAGATAAGTTCATGGAGGATAGGTCCATCAATAGCTATTAGCCAGGATGGACAAAGATGGTGTTCTTAGATTCTGTTTGCCAGAAGCTGGGAATGGGCAACAGGGGATGGATCACTTGGTGATTGCCTGTTCTGTTCATTCTCGCTGGGGCACCTGGCTTTGGCCACTGTCAGAAGACAGGATACTGGGCTAGATGGACCTTTGGTCTGACCCAGTATGGCCGTTCTTATGTTCTAACATATACCAGTCAACTTACGGAATCCTTTAAGAGAGTTACAGCTTGTGGTTCAAAGAAGCAAAACAATGAAACACAGAAATATAAAAACTACAAAAACAAGCTCCCTAACCAGTATGGAAAGAAGATATTTTTGAAGAGTTATAACAAAGGCAAGTAACGGATCAAAACAAGTATTTCTGAAGGAGAACAACATTCTGAAGGAAATATCCCTAGTGCTAAATCAAAGTAAAAGGCTGCCTGAATCACCAAAGAATAACTTCAGCCTTTAATTTATTTTCTAGTCATCTTAAAAAACAGAAGGCCATAGGACTCTCCACATACAGTGGTTTGTTTGCTGGATCTGCAATGTGAAGATAATCAAAAGGCAGAATACTCATGGGTAGCTGCAGGACTACAGGATATTTCTTTTTTTAAAAAAATGAGAAAAGCAAATTTTAATCAGAAGAAAATTTCAATACTTTTATATTTTTCATGATAGAAAAGAAACAAGTTATCGGCTGTCATTTTGGGCGAGGTAAATTACGACTGTCTTAACTTTCTTTGCTGTGTCTGGGAATGTATGTTTCCCCCCAAAATCACAGGGGAGATACTGGATACTCTTCTACTGCTGGATTCATTTTTAGAGCACTTTCTAAATCCAATGCTCATTATTATTATTTACATTACAGTCATGCCTAGAGACCCCAAATTAGGTTAAAACCCCATTTTGTTACTGTATATTATTGCTTATTATTTGTACCATGGTAGCACCTACCCCCCAGTCATGGATCAGAACTCGGTTGTGCTAGGCCTTGTACAAACATGGTCTCTGCCCCAAAGAGTTTACAGGTTCAGTAATCCTATTGTGCAAGACACCATCCATACACATAGTAAGAGACAGTACTAATCTGAGCTCTGCCACTGACTTGGTGTGCAGCCTTGCGCAAGTCACTTCAGCTCTCTGCATCAGTTTCCCCAGCTGTAAAATGAGGTGATAATACTAGGCATTCTACCTAGATTAACTGGTTAATGTCTGTCCAGTGCTTTGAGCCTGTAAAACACTGCATACATGCTATGTGTTATTATTTTACAGTTATTATTCATAACAGCAGTGGCAGTAGTTAGAGCTATCTGCAAAACAGCAATTCCTTTTTGTGATCCATAGCATGGTTCTCAAATTGGTTTTCTTTCCAATGCAGAATGAAACTTGTCTCAAAAAGGAGAGAGAGAATTATTTAAAGGAGGGACTTGAAACTTGCTATGCCACACCATATGCTAGTGCCCAAGCCACTAGTTTATAGAAAGTCTCTCTGATTCTAGCCCTCGACATTTCATCTTGAACAACAAAGCCTTCCTGACAAAATTGTCATGGAAACGATATATTTTCACAAAATAGCATTTTTCAATGCTACACCATGTTAAGTCGGATCTTACAATGCAATATAAACTTAAGCACTGCAATGCACATGCCACATGGCATCACACTCTAAAAGAAACATTGATCTTCTTAAGTGATCTTGTAGTCACTGTGAAGGTTTTGGTATGTCCTTCTTCACAGTAGGACGATCTTTAATTCCAGTCCACACAGTATTCACTATTATAATTCATACACTTGACAAGGAGATATAGTACATAGCCAACATTTTTTTCCCAGCCTTAAAAAGCCTATATTGTTGACTTTCTCTCCAGTGTACCAGGGCTGCACAGATTTGTGTGTGTAGGCCAAAGTAAGGAGTTAGAGAAAAGGGATGTGGGGCAGCCCTCCTGCTTCCAGTAGTTATTCTCTTTTTACCTGAATTATTATATGGAGAATCAAATATAATTGATTATCCCCACTTAGAACTGAGAGGCCTTTAGGACATATGCATCACTACACAGAGAAATCTGATGTGGAAATTAGCTAGCAGTTCATTGCAATAGGCAAAAATATGACTGTTGAATTTGAGCAGTGTTATTTATGCACTAATATAAAATGTACGGCTATGTGCTGCGGGTGTCACTTCACAGTCAGAAATCAAATTACACTCCTGCTAAAATCCTGGCACGCTGGTATCAGCTACTCTGCTGCTTTGCCTTCTCTGCCTTTTCTCATTGCTGCTGCGAATAAAAAAGGAGGCCACTGGTGCTGTTTCTCTTACCAGCACGGTTTTCTCCTCCCATAAAAGCAGGCAGACTGTCTGGGTCATCTCATGGCACAAAAAGAACGGAACATTTAATTGCTGCTGAAGTACTTGTACAAAAGGTCACCAAACAATACAAGTTAGAATTATGGATTGTAGAGCAGGGTCCAGCAATTTGTTGGTCTACCAGATGTCTGATATATAGAAAATACAGCGAAAGTAGGATAAACTTGATGGGAGAGGTCAGAAACAAGCTAACCAGCCATCCATAAAGCAGGTGTTCATGAAACAACTTGAAAGAAATCATTACAACATCTCATCTGTGTCCTAGAAAATGTGACCAGTGTTGTTACTGAGTATGCACAGACAGTGAGGCCTAATAGATCTGTTAAGAATGAGCCCAGCCTCCCACCTGGCGCTTGAGGAGACAATGGAAAACTTAGTGTTTCCTGCTATGTTGAAATAATTCACAACCTTTGCAGTGAATGATTGAATGGAAGTGAGCTCTAACCCAATGATGGGAAAATGAACATACTGTATATGACAAATGATAAAGCTGAAGATATTTTACAAGCATGATCTTTTAAATAAAGTTAAACAAAATGTTCTACCTCCTATCTTGGGGTTTTATACCGCTTCCCATCACTAGCACCTTCCATCTAAACTGAATAGCAATACTGAAGTCTGTGATAGACTTCTGGAGTGTTGTCTTCTCCTGTTTTTTTGGGGTAAAAACTCAGTTTGAGGTATTTTTATTGTTATTGTTTTTGGTTTGTCTGGGTTGATTGATATGTTTGTATGTCACAGGGCTTTTATTTATGTACTTATTTATTAAATTTTTAGGAGGAGGATTTGTGTAGATGTGGAGGTGTCAGTGTTGGGTGAGAGTCATTTTTCCTATAATGCAAAGACTTTTTCAAAGATGAAAGTTTTGCTGCATTTCTTAAAGAACTTGATCCATAGCTGGATCCCTCGACCAAGAAGACTTTGTCCTTCTCATGTGCACTTCACCTTGGGCTTTGTGAGCTGCATTTTGTATAGTGAGGAAATCTCTATTCAAATGAAATTCCAATCTGCCTGAGCCTCTAGACAAAACTTAAATCAAATTCAGTCTGTACTTTTAACAAAAAATTGTCTTTAACATCTCTTCAGTCCAGAGTCAATCCTGCTCAGAACTGCGCCATCTTTCCTTTCTGCCCTCCCTATCTAGAGAGAGGCTCAGTCTACACTGCTACTTATGTCAATGTAAGTTATATCACACAGATGTAGATTACATTGACCTAATGCAATATCTACACCATGCTATGCTGGCAGGAGACTCTCTCCTGCTGACTTAGCTTCCACCTCTCTGGGAGGTGGAGTACTGAAGACAGCAGAAGAGTGCTCTGCCATCAACTTATCGCATCTTCACCAGACGCGCTAAATCATCGCCACTGCATTGATCACATCAGTGCTGATTTAGCGTGCCAGTGTAGACAAACCCTGAATGTCTAAAGCTTTAAAGTCTATATGTGGGAAAGGTGTATTAAAGTACCAGTTACATGGGAAGTTTCAATAACATCTTTCTCCCTCCACATGGAGAATCAGAATTACCTGATTCTAGGTGCTAATGCTGCAAGGATGCATGTTGATTTCTTTAATGCTAACGAGCCTTTGATTAGGATCACAGAACCAAGGTAACAAGACAATTCTTTTTTAATTTTCCCATTGATTGATGAATTAATTAAAGAAATCTAGGTGGAATTCTTTAATGCTGTAAATGTGCCATGTTGATTGTTTTTTAGCATTGTAGGAACATTTTCTGCATTAAGTATCAGTCCAATGTTGTTTTCCAAAGTAAAGCAATTAACACACTATTGGTAGGCAGGTGTCTATACATCTGTGGGAAACAGAGAGACTCTACCATAATAAATAAACAGGCCTGCAAAATCCCCAGTAATGGACTTATTTTCTGAGATGATAAGCAACTGCACTTCCCATGGATTTCTTTGTTCATTCTAGATGCTCACTACCGCTAAAAATCAGGCTATACATATGCAAGAATCCAACAAGAAGTATGTATCTTCTCTACAGAGCCAGATCCTCAATGGGTGTAAACTGGCATAACTGACTTGAAGTTAAAAAGCTATGTCAATGCACACCAACTAAGGATCTTGCACATGTCTTTGCTTATAACTGATCCAGGAACACTTTATTTTTTGGCTGGCTGACTTTAGTTTTTCTTTTTCAATGTTCCCTTGGCAACAGACTGGCAAATTAACCAACTGTATATTGATGAAATAAAGGGTTATAGATTGAAGGGAACCCATGAAGTCTACTTCTTTCTGTTAAGAGGTGATCCATGCCTGAAATAGTTTTGTTCAGGAGAACCAAAATAAATGCTATATAACTGCTCTGAAAATTAAGTCTGTTGTTTTTTTGCTATTTTAAAGTAAGATGATGTATCAGCAGGTGCTAATCTTGCATTGGTAGCTGGCATCTTACCAGGATAGGACTGATTGGACTGTGTCATGAAAAAAATGATGTACCTCTAAATCAATTTTTATAAAAGAATTGAAACCAATGGAAAATGGATGATGGGAACTCAGCGAAATAGTATGTTATTTTAAAAGGACTTGCTGAAATATTTTAAAGACTATAGTGTTCTCTACACTTGTTCAGATGAGTGTAACTTTTCCTTTCATTGGTTTGACCATACATGACAGGAATTCCTTACAACGCTTACAGCTTTCTATTATTCCCAAAGTATATTTTATTAAACTATGTTGTTTTTGGTGTAGACACTGTGGACATTTAAAACACATTTTCATTATACATGAAATGTCCAGCATTTGAAAGAAACAATTGTAGCAGGCCTAGAGTTCTAATCCTGATTCCTGAAACCATTATAAGTCAATAATAAGGAAAGCAAAAAGAAGTCATACTGGAAAGGTTAGATTTTTGAGCTCACCAATAAACTGTTTAGGCAGCATTTGATTTGGGCTTGTATGGCTTCAAGGACTGACAACAATGGATTAAGGACCTGACTCTCCATTACCCTACACTTTGTGTGGTCATTCGTACAAATGCAAAGTGGGTACAGAATACTACCAGATCAGTTTGCTAGCACTTTGCACTCAGTTTGAATTGGTATAAATGATGGTACAAGGTGGACCTCAACAGTGAATCAGGCATATTGTCTTGTATACCTAAGTCACTAGCTAAACAATATATCTGACCCTAGTAGTGGTTACTGATGGGTGTAGATAGTGTATGTGTAAGTGTGGAATTGCATAGAAGTTAGAAGAAATGGACAAAAAAAACCCTTGACTTTTTTGTGATATTTTGTTTCAGGTTTTTGTTATAATTTTGTTTTTCTCATTTTCCATTTTCCTAGCAGCACCAGTTAGACATGAAAAATACCTATTGGGTGTGTCTATCTTAGACATTTATGAAAGCTTCCATGAACATACTGTCTAGAGGCTCAGTTTGACTCCACTTGGAGTAGGAAGTAACAATTTGTAGGACCAGGCACATGTGGGATTCCACTATAACAACAAACTAGGGCCCTAATCCTGCAAAGACTTATTTTTGTACATGCTTAACTTTATACACTTAAGATATCCCACTGAGGTCAATAGGACTAGTCTCCCTGTGTAAAGTTAAGGTCTTGTATAAATCTTTGCAAGATCAGGGCCAAAACTGTGATTCTGAAAATCCTGAGTAATCTTAATAGATGGGCATCACATATTGTTCATGATTGGCACACTGCAAAATGAGATGAGGTTGGTTTGGACGAGGAGTCAGAATATTCAAATGATCATCCAAAATATTCTCTGAACTCTCTGCACCTCCTGAGGGTATAAAATTAGATTGGAAAATTTCACAAACAAGCCTTCTTGTGATATTTTGGCATTCCAGTTATGGCTGGTGTGGAATAATGTGCAGATGTGTGGTAACATAATAAATTAAAAATAGGTAAATGGAACCTTGGAAAAATCTTAATTCAGATTTGGTCTGAGTGTCTGCTTCACTTATCCAATTATTATTTTTCTCGGCCATATTTTCCAACATAATATGCCATCATTGGCAGGTGCCCTTTTCACTGGTTAGATGCTACCCAAATCTGAATGTCCTGGAATGGTTGCTACAATGGGAAGATCTTATATTCATGTTTTTGTAATAGAGGTCATCCATCATAAAATGATCATATAGCCTTAGTTAGAAATGAATACTGATGGGACAGTAAAGATGATACATTATAATATATTGTAAGTCCTTAGTACATTACAGACTACGGTATAGCAAAATAGCGATTGCTAATAGAAAATGAAAAATAGCTAATATAAAAAAACTTGTTCACGCGAGATGATAGATATCTCTATTTGGCATGTACAGGGAACAGCAAATCATTTTCTGATTGTAACGGGAGGAACTTTATACTAGTTTTTTTATTAACATTACAATCTTTGTCACTGGATAGAATAACTGTATAACACTGTCTCTTCTTAGTAATGTCAGTGCATATATATTGAGAGAGAGATAGAAAAGGAGACACACACACATAGGGATGAAATTCACCTCCTGTACAGAGGCCTGGCACAGGAATTATGCATCTCTTAAGTCCATTATTATTTTTATTACACCTAGATGCCCAAACCAGAATTGGGACCCATTTTTTTTGTGCAAAAAGTCACAATTTTGCAAATATCTGGTCTTCCTTCAATCTCTCATTATATTAAAAAAGTGGCTTTGCACACCCTTCAGCCATGTCACCAGAATGGACAAAACCATCCCAGCACATCATGCTCTCAAACTTTCCATTGATATGTTGAAGGGGTGCAAGTGCTGATCCGACCTGGCTTGCCCCACACTCTGCCCCTGCAAGAGATTTGTGGGTTTGTAGAATGGAGCCAGGTCTGGGAACTTCACTACAAGATGTCTGGGGCAATGCCATCAACCATGGTTACTCTGAGTGGTGCAATGCATGTTTGAGGTTGATTTTTAAAATTTCTATTACTGTAGTAGCTCCTGTGATGCTGGCAGACAGGATGCCAGCTCATGCCAAAGCCCCTAGGTCTTAACTGAACATTGGCAAATACATAGCTGGAACCAGTCTGTCTCACCTGTGTATTAGTATTGTTAAAATAGGTAGTAGAGTTATAAAAATGTTATTAATGTTTAGACTTTATGGAATGCTTGTAAATTGCTGCATGAATTAATCTCACTTCTAATATGTATCACGTGATATATGGTAATATTTAAGTGTTTGCTCTGTGTCATAAACAGATAGCTAAGGGTTAATGTCTCTTTCACCTGAAGCACCTGACCAGAGGACCAATCAGGAAACCGGATTTTTTCAACTCTGGGTGGAGGGAAGTTTGTGTCTGAGTCTTTGTCTGTCTGCCTGCTTTCTCTGAGCTTTGGAGAAGTAGTTCTGCTTTCTAATCTTCTGTTTCTAAGAGTAAGGACAAAGAGATCAGATAGTAAGTTATATGGTTTCTTTTCTTTGGTATTTGCATGAATAAAAGTGCTGGAGTGCTTTGATTTGTATTCTTTTTGAATAAGGCTGTTTATTCAATATTCTTTTAAGCAATTGACCCTGTATTTCGTCACCTTAATACAGAGAGACCATTTGTATGTATTTTTCTTTCTTTTTATATAAAGCTTTCTTTTAAGACCTGTTGGAGTTTTTCTTTACTTCAGGGAAATTGAGTCTGTACTCACCAGGGAATTGGTGGGAGGAAGAAATCAGGGGAGATCTGTGTGTGTTGGATTTGTTAGCCTGATTTTGCATTCCCTCTGGGTGAAGAGGAAAGTGCTTTTTGTTTCCAGGACTGGGAACGGAGAGGGGGAGTCACTCTGTTTGGATTCACAGAGCTTGTGTCTGTGTATCTCTCCAGGAGCACCTGGAGGGGGGAAGGGAAAAAGGATTATTTCCCTTTGTTGTGAGACTCAAGGGATTTGGGTCTTGGGGTCCCCAGGGAAGGTTTTTCAGGGGGACCAGAGTGCCCCAAAACACTCTAATTTTTTGGGTGGTGGCAGCAAGTACCAGGTCCAAGCTGGTAACTAAGCTTGGAGGTTTTCATGCTAACCCCCATATTTTGGACGCTAAGGTCCAAATCTGGGACTAAGGTTATGATACTCTGTAACTGTGAATCACCAGGCAGGAAAGAAGCATTAATGAGTGTGAAATACTAGATTCCAACAGAAGGTGTTATCGTCTGCCCAACAAAAGAAGGCCCATCAACACCAGATGAACCATTGTGGAACATCAGAGGACAAAAGACTTTGTTGATTACTCACTCATGAACAGGAGATGTGCAACTGAATTCCTCCCAACAGCTGAATTAGCAACTCAAAGCAGAAAGGGAGAAAGAATAAAAAGCGCTAAAAGAACGAACTGTATCTTCTATGCTGCTTGGACTCTCAGGGGCAAGGACTACTAAGCATAAACCAAAGTTCCCCATGCTTAGGCCCTGGCTACACTGGAGAGTTGCAGTGCTGGTGGTGGGTTTACAAAGCTGCAACTTCCTCTGTGTCCACACTTGCAAGGCACAGCCAGCACTGTAACTCCCTGGCTGCAGTGCTGGCTGTACACCTGGTCTGCTTGGGGTGTAACGATTGCAGCGCTGGTGATGCAGTGCTGCTCGTCAAGTGTGGCCACCAAAAGCGCTTTTATTGGCTTCCAGGGTATTAGGAGGTATCCCAGAATGCCTGTTCAGCCACTCTGCTCATCAGTTTGGACTCTACTGCCCTAAGATCAGGTGACCCGCCCTTTAAATGCCCCGAGAATTTAAAAAATCCCCTTCCTGTTTGCTCAGCCAGGTGTGGAGAGCAATCAGTCAATCAGTCAATCAATCAGTAACCATACCTCAACGCGCCAAACGAGCCCCAGCATGGAGCACTGGCGAGTTGCTGGACCTCATCAGTGTTTGGGGGGAGGAAGCTGTGCAGTCACAGCTGCGCTCCAGCCTTAGGAATTACAATACCTATGGGCAGATATCAAAGTCCATGCTGGAAAGGGGCCATGAGCGGGACACGGTGCAGTGCAGGATTAAAGTAAAGGAGCTGGGGAGTGCCTATTGCAAAGCCCGCAAGGGAAACCGCCGCTCAGGTGCTGCCCCCACAACCTGCCGTTTTTACAAAGAGCTGGACGCGATACTTGGGGGTGACCCCACTGCCAATCCGAGGACCACGATGGACAGTTCAGAGCAGGGAGAGGAGAGGGAGGTGGAGGGGGGGAGGAAACCTAGAGTGAGGGTACTGGGTTGGGGGGAGACACCCCAGAGTCCCAGGAGGCATGCAGGCAGGAACTCTTCTCAAGCCAGGAGGAGGCTAGCCAGTCGCAGCAGCTGGAACTTGTTGGTGAAGAAGAAGCAGAGGAGAAGGTTCCTGGTAAGCAGCTTTTATTTTCAGGATGGAAATGTTTCGGGAGAGGAGGGAGGGTTAGGGCTGCATGCATTCATGCCTAGATGTGGAATAGCCCATTGATGTGGTCTATCACGTGGGCAATGCGCTTGCGCAAGTTTATAGGGAGAGCCACTGTGGTCCTTGTCTCAGTCAGGCTAACGCATCCACGCCACTGTGCCGCAAGGGGTGGGGGACCATTGCAGCACACAGGCAAACTGCATACGGACCAGGGCGGAATCCGCATTGCTGTAGAAGACCCTCCCGCTCTTCCCAGGTAACCCGCAGCAGCAGCGAGATATCTTGCAGGATTAACTCCTGTGTAAAATGTAAGGATAGTTTTCAGTGCAGTTCCCCCCCTGCTGCTCTCTGCTTTCCCCAATGCACAGAAACCCCAGTGCAGCCCTGAACCAAGAAGTCCCCCTTCCCAAGTGAGCCGCGGCAGCGAGATGGCTTCCACGATTACTTAACTCCTGCTCTCATTTCCCATTATTCACCATGTCTTCGCTGCTGTGGCCTCTCTGTGCTGCGCTTGCTATGTGTAAAGTATGCTACAATGAGACTAAAAACTCCTTCACTGTGATTATACACAATGCAGCCTCTGTAATAAAAGTTTCCATTTTTGTTTTTTTTCTAATGACGGTGTCCTTGACTAGTACTAGTAACATACCGGCCCTATCACAGACTGCTGAAAAGCTACAAAACCTGAGGAGGAAACCAAGAAAAAGCAAAGAAGATTTGGTGAAAGCAGTTATGAATCAGTCTGCCAGAGAGAGCAAGAGGATTCAGGACTGGAGAGAAAAGATTCAGCAGTGGAGGGAAACACAAAGCAGAAGAAAGGAATTGGCCAAGAAGAAAAGCACTAAGCAGCTGATAAGCCTCCTGGTGCACCAAACGGACTGTATGCAGTCACTGGTAGCCATGCAGGCAGAGCACTACCGTGCTGCCTCCCCCCCACCATCCCAAAGCTCTCTTCCTTGTGCCCCGATGTCAGCTCAAAACCCCCTTCTCCAGCATCCAGGTTCTTACCACCACCAGCTGCTCCCAACACCTGTATGTTCACCTACCAGCCCGGAGAACTACGACCCTTACCCTCTGCAC
This sequence comes from Gopherus flavomarginatus, assembly GCF_025201925.1. NCBI lineage: Eukaryota > Metazoa > Chordata > Testudines > Testudinidae > Gopherus > Gopherus flavomarginatus. Next base: position 198,608,062 of record NC_066620.1, on the reverse strand, counting down.
TCAACCCCCATCACCATGCAGCATTTTCATCCTGAAGTGCAGCAGTCATTGCACAGCACTCCAGGCAGGACATATTCAAACCTCTGACTGTACAGTTCACCACCCTACCCCCCTGCCCTTTTACTTATTTTCTTTTCAATAAATGATTTCTTTGCTTTTAAAACAGTTTTTAATATTGCAGAAAGTGAGATACCATACCCCAAGGAAAAAACAGACAAATCATTGTAACCACTGCACTTCACTCCCGTGCAGTGTTGGCTTTCAGCCTCAGATTGCTTCCTTAAGGCATCCCTAATCCTTGTAGCCCTGTGCTGGGCCTCTCTAGTAGCCCTGCTCTCTGGCTGTGCAAATTCAGCCTCCAGGCATTGAACCTCGGAGGTCCATTCCTGACTGAATGTTTCACCCTTCCCTTCACAAATATTATGGAGGGTACAGCACGCGGATATAACAGCAGGGATGCTGCTTTCCCCCAAGTCTAGCTTCCCATAAAGAGATCTCCAGCGTCCCTTTAAACGACTGAAAGCACAGTCCACAGTCATTCTGTACCGGCTCAGCCTGTAGTTGAACCAGTCCTTGCTCCTGTCAAGCTTCCCTGTATACAGTTTCATGAGCCAAGGCATTAACGAGCAAGCGGGGTCTCCAAGGATCACAATGGGCATTTCGATGTCCCCTACTGTGATCTTGCAATATGGGAAAAAAGTCCCGGCCTGCAGCTTCCTGAACAGGCCAGTGTTCCGAAAGATGCGTGCATCATGCACCCTTCCAGGCCAGCCTGTGTAAATGTCAATGAAACGCCCATGGTGATCCACAAGCACCTGGAGAATTATAGAGAAATACCCATTCCGATTAATGTACTCGGATGCCAGGTGGGGTGGTGCCAGAATAGGAATATGCGTCCCATCTATCGCCCCTCCAGTTAGGGAAACCCATTTGTGCAAAGCCATTCAGAATGTCCTGCACGTTCCCCAGAGACACGGTTCTTCTTAGCAGGATGCGATTAATGGCCCTGCAAACTCGCATCAACACGATTCCAACGGTCAACTTTCCCATTCCAAATTGGTTCCCGACCGATCGGTAGCTGTCTGGAGTTGCCAGCTTCCAGATTGCAATAACCACCTGCTTCTCCTCTGACAGGGCAGCTCTCAATCTCGTGTCCTTGAGCTGCAGGGTGGGGGCAAGCTCCTCACACAGTCCCATGAAAGTGGCTTTTCTCATCCGAAAGTTCTGCAGCCACTGCTCATCATCCCAGACTTGCAGGACGATGTGATCCCACCACTCAGTGCTTGTTTCCCGAGCCTGAAGGCGGCGTTCCATGGTGCTGAGCATGTCCGTTACTGCCACAAGCAATTTAGTGTCACACGCGTCAGGCGACTCGATATTATCGTCGGAATCCTCACTGTCACTTTGGAGCTGAAGGAATAGCTCAACTGCCAAACGTGATGTGCTGGCGACATTCATCAGCAAAGTCCTCAGCAGCTCGGGCTCCATTTCCCAAATAAATCTCGCTGCACAGAGACTCACAATAGCGCCAAACTGCTGGGATGTGAAGCGATGTACCACGGGGCGTTGGGACAGGAAGCGGAATGACCCGCACCCTGCCGTCCCCTTCCCACAACCCACGGCGCCAAAATGGGACAAGGTGCTCTGTGGGATAGCTGCCCACAATGCACCACACCCAACAGCCCTGCAAATGCTGCAAATGTGGCCACACTGCAGCGCTGGTAGCTGTCAGTGTGGCCACACTGCAGCGCTGTCCCTACACAGCTGTACGAATACAGCTGTAACTCCCAGCGCTGCACACCTCCAAGTGTAGCCATACCCTTAGCCTGGGTTAGCCCTAAAGGACATGGAGAGTTTGCTTATTATAGAAGCTTCTATTACTTTTTGAATCTTAAGACTGGAACTCATTTGTGTATATATATGTCTACATGCTTTAACCTTGTAAATACCTCTCATTTCTTTTTCCTAGTTAAAAAATCTTCAGATAGTTTATTATAGAATTGGCTAGAAGCATCTTTGGTGTCAGATCAAAGATGTAATTGAGCTGGGACAAGTGACTGGTCCTATAGGACTGGGAATAACCTGATTATGGTTTTGATTTTTAGTGTAGAGAACCATCTATGACAAAGACAGGCTTACCTGTGTGGCAAAATAGGACAGAGTACCCCAGGGGACTGTCTGTGACTTCATGTTAAGTCTGTTATAGTGCCTGAGGAGTTTATACTCTCTTGAGCCACTGCAGGACAGCTTGACACCTCCAATTAAGAATGAAGTGGTGACCAATGTCCATACATACAAGGATTCTTTTAATAGCTCAGTTCATTTTTGTTGGTACTTTAGGAATAGTTTTGTCATTATTCTAATCTAATTAAAGTCACTGTAGTTCATTTAAAAGGCATATTGGGGTCACCGTATTTTCAGAGACAATTTTGGAACCCCAAATTTCAAACTACATTTCATTACTGTCTGCAGTAGTATGCACCTTGCATTTTCCAGTGATGCTGGGAATACCTTTCCCAGACTTCAAAAAGAGCTTTGTGTGGCTCAAAAGCTTGTCTCACTCACCAACAGAAGTTGGTCCATTAAAAGATATTTCCTCACCCACCTTGTCAAACTAGACTTCAGTTTCATTTGATTTCAGTGAGAAACATTACATCAGGCCAGATTCACTACAGATTATGCCCCATTTCACAAAAGACAAGAAGAACATTGATGAACTTGGGTAGAGTTTTGTGTTTGGAAGGAAATCCAAGACTGATGCCTTGTGTAGTTCCAGGACTAAAGTCTTGCACGTCTCTACCAGAAAACCAAATAAAATCCCCCCAAAATATCCCAGCATCTTTCATTCTGGTGGTCTTTTAAACCGATATATCTGCTATTTGGATGCTCAGATACTATAGGACTGCTGGTAAGTACATACCTAAAATATAAATTTAACTTTTAGAGGAAGCTATTCTTTTCCCAGTTTTTTCATAGTTTGAAGAAACCCTCTTTTTTGCTGATGTAAGAAATACTCTGAGACAGAGCAGGAGTAATTTTATCATAATTAGGAAGACAAATCTGAGATGAGGCTCAATCCAAAGCTCTTTTAAATCTCCAAATATAACTTTGCCAGATAGTTTAACTCAGCATGACAGCTCAAGAAATCCAGCCATAGGAATCTGTCATTTCTGCCCAGATTATCACAGTTATAATACAAAAGTGGCATTATGCATGGAAATTAATTTTATCACATTGCAATATATGTTCTGATTCAGCAGCACTCTTCTCTACAATGTAATAAAGCAGGCAAAAGCGTAAATCATTTAGTAGAATATAAGCATAATGAGAGAAAGGACAAACTAATGTGCAGGGTGGATAAGAATGACATCTGTGTATCCTCCTTTGACAGATTAAATTTAGTAAAATATTGGAACTTGAAGTCATCATAAGTGTGATATGCTCTCAGAAGGAAAAAATGATTTTCTGAAACTGCAGGAAAGAGGTCAGTATGTTATTAGCAGTTCAGAACTAACCATTGTCATATACAAGGAAAAGCATTTCAGGCAAGAGGATTGAACATTTCCTTATAAGAGACCCAGTGTCAGGTATCTTTATTAACTTTAATTTAAAAATACTTTATTTGCTTAAAAAAATTCCAGAGGATATAGCTTCACTCGTTTTACTGTATTCAAATCTCCCATGTAGTTAACGAAGATCAGTTTAGATGAACTATATTAATGCAACAAATCCTAATTAAACCTACAAACCTTACTCTAGTAAAGCCCTCATTTAGGGCTAAATTGTGGATACAAGAGTTTAGAATCCTAAACCCCATTTTCAAATGTGATTTATGTACTTAAGAAATTAGGAGCCATTTTCAAAAGTACCTAAGTCACATAAGCACTCAAGAGAAAATTTAACTGGTGTGTTTAAGGCACAGCTCTGGGTAGGGGGAGAAGTGAATATACAGGAGCATCGGGATCAGAGGATCACCAGATGGTGTTGTGCCTCTGAGATTCAAGGCCCCAATCCAGGATAAAGACCCTATTTTGTAGCAGGAAGATAGTCCCTGCGTCAAAGAATTCATTATCTTGGCTTATGATAAGATGCATCAGGTGTCTGAGACAAGAAGTTGAGGAGTATGTGTATTGGAGGAGTGGGTTCATGGTAGCAGTAAATGAGTTCTTTCTGCATAGGGCAATGAGACAGTGCTGTTTTTTAGATGTCATGGCAGAGCTGAGTCTTAAGGAGATATATGAAGGAGATTAGGGTGATGATTTTACTGATTTTGATGAAGTTGCTATTTTTGCATCAACCAGAGGGTTGTTCTAGATAGTTTATTATCCTAGTTTCTTGGGAAGGGGGAATCTCTCCCCACAAAGGGCCAGCTTTTGTCGCCTTACCCATGCTGAGCTGGACTTTCTTCAAGAATTCCTACTGAGTTCAGTGCAACTATCCAAGAAGTAAGTTACTACTCAACACGATGGGTCTGGCAGTGTGGGGAGGGTGGAGAATTGGGCCCAAAGTGTTTGTAGGGAGGGGTTTCCATGAGGTCTGAAAGAAAGGAGGAACAATTGTAATGCCAACACACCCTGTTCATCGGCGGGCGGGCGGGATTGAACTTGCGATCTCTGGAGTTAAATACATGAGCCTTTATTGCATGAGATAAAAGCCATATGGCCTTTAGCTAAGGTGGTAGATCAGACTCATTAATCTCTCCCTAAGTGGTCTCAGTGCCTGTCATAAACAGATAGTTAAGGGTTAATGCCTGTTTTAGCTGTAAAGGGTTAAGAAGTTCACTTAGCCTAGCTGACACCTGACCAGAGGAACCAATGGGGGAAGGAAGGAGGGAAGTTTTCTTTGTTTAGTCAGTTTCAGTTTCAGTCAGAGTGAAAAAGATCAGAAATCAGCCTCTTATCAGAGTAGTAAGTTTTAGAAAGGGTTAAATAGGTTTATGTTATTTTCTTTATAATTTGTCTTGGTGCCATTGAGGGAATTATCAAATTGGGTATTCTTATGTGTATCAAGATTTTTGCCCAGGGGAACATCCTGTGTTTTTTATCTGTTGTCTGTGAGATCAGCTGTATGCTGTCTTCCAGAGGTTTTTTTCTTTTACCTTTCTTTTCTTTAATTAAAAGCCCTCTTTTTAAGAACCTGATTGATTTTTCCTTGTTTTAAGATCCAAGGGGATTGGATCTGGACTCACCAGGAATTGGTGGGGGGAAAGGATGGGGGGATAGTTAAATTCTCCTTGTTTTAAGGTCCAAGGGATTTGGATCAGTGTCCATCAGGGAATTGGTGGAGGAGTCTCTCAAGGCTACCCAGGGAGGGGAAGGTTTGGAGGGGAAAGGGAGTGATCCAGATACTCAGAAATTCTGGATGATGGCAGCGAGACCAGATCTAAGTTGGTTATTAAGCTTAGAAGTGTCCATGCAGGTCCCTACATCTGTACCCTAAAGTTCAGAGTTGGGGTGAGACCTATGACAGTGCCACTAGAGGTGAGAGAGCACCACACCCAGAAAGTGTGTGGGTTATATACTTTCCCGAGCTGAGGAAGGGAGTCCAGAGCTTCAGAGACTTCCCAGTAAAAATCCCAGATGAGCCCCTACTTGTAATGCTGACAGACCCCGGTCATCAGCGGACAGGGTCGAAGCTCCGACTTCTGGAGTTAAATACATGAGCCTCTATTGCATGAGCTAAAAGCCATATGGCCTTTAGCTACGGCTGTAGAACAGAGTCATTAATCCCTCTCTAAGTGGTCTCGGTGCCACTAGATGGGACAGAACCCCACAGGTATGTGGGTTACACAATGTCCTGTCAATTCAGTTCCCTCCTGCCAACAGTCTTGAACTGTTTGCTATAGGTTTCATCTCCTCCTTAGCTAAAGTTGACCTTATGGTTCTAGGCAATGAAAAAAAAAATGAAAATGTGACGTATTTGTTATGCCTAAAGGTATTAAATAAGTATAAATAAAGTACAGGTTAAGTATAAGTACAACTAAACAAGTAGACTTGTTGCAGGGGGGGGCAACAGTTGGGGTTCGTTTGCCCGGTGTGCGTATCCCTAATGACCACACCGGAGTGGAGAAGCAATTCTCTTTATTTGAGTTCAAATAAGGTGCTGGGAGATATACAATCTCAAATCCTGCACGAATTACTATCCTCTTCCCTACCTTATATACCCCACTTGTTTACAATTCATTAAGTACCGGATCCTTTAATTAACTATATCTTTTACCCACACTACAGAGCCCCCCTTTGCTCGATTACATTTTATACCATAAACAAAAGAACAAAAGAAAATGATAAATGATTACATGTACTCATGCTAGCTTCAAAGGAACATATTGATTAATCTAAGGGGCAATTCGAGGGCGATGGCAGGCCTGAGAATGTAAACTTTTAACCCCACGCCATATTGCCAGTTATTTGGGGCCTGGCACCCCCCCCCCCCAACAGACTGAAGAAAAAATGAAGATGGAATAGAGCAGAAGGTGTTAGATCAATTTCCCAAAGAGTTTTCAACTGCTATCAAATTGCAAGCTCAGACAAGAAGTCAGATAAAATATTACAGGACAGAATGATAACTGAAGCATAAAAGTTAGAAATAACCAAAGTATTATATGAAAGCTTTTGAAATATGTATAAAGAATACCAAAATATGCTGACTGTCTGTTTGCAGACTGCATTCATTTCCCTACCAGACACTAAGCTCAGTAAAGCAGAGTTTTGAATCTGAGTATGAACACCAGCAGATCTTCATACCTGGTGTTTAAACGAGTATTCGGGTATTTTTCTTGAAAGCACAGCTCCTCTCTGAAAAGTGACCGTCTAAGGTACTGATATGGTTCCCATTACTATAGCATATGTATGCCCCCCCACTCTTTAATGTATCTATCTGTGCTACATCCATGTTATGTAGAGAAGTATTATCTTCATTTTACAGTTGGGAAACTTATGACACTGAGAGTGAAATCCTGGCCCAACTGAAGCCAATGACAAAGCTATTCACTTCAATGGGGCCAGGATTTCATCCAGAGAAACAAAGGCCCGGATTCACAAAGGGACTTAGGCATTTTGGCACTCAGTGTCACAACACTTAACTTTTCGGCACCTAGAACAGTACTGGGATCCACAAAGTCAGAGGTAGGTGCCTGGGTTCCTCATACAATAAAGAGAGAGAGATCGTCACCTAAGAATGTGATCCACAAAAGCCAGCATGCTAGGAGAGGAGCCACCTAAACTAGCTATGGGAGATGCTGATCAGAGACTGTGGGCTAAATCCCAGATATAGGTGCCACGCTGCAGGAAGGCGCCTATCTCTGCTAACTATCCACTACAATTAAAGAGTCTTTGGGCCAGAGAGAAAACAAGAATGGCTCTGTAGCCTGGTAGTTAGGGCACCCAGGTGGGAGACTTGAAGCTGCACTGCTCCAATGACTATTTCATTATTTATTCACACTGCAACAGCTTCAACAGGGGAGGGGGCTGGACTTGATGACCTCTCATGGCCCCTTCCAATTCTGCATCTCTATGTTTCTGAGAATCAGAATATCCCTAGCTCAATGGTTAGAGAACTCTCCAGAGAGGTAGGTGATCCCTGTTAAAATCCTTATCCCCCTCTGGAAGAGGAGAAAATTGAGTGCGCTAACCATTAGGCTAAGACAGATTGTGAATGGGACCCAATCTGGTAGGTGGCCTGTGAGCACACCTATCGGATCAGGCCCTACAAGCAAGGTAGGTGTTTGCCCACCTAGTTTCCCCCAATTCACAGATCCCTATGGGGCTTAGCTGGAAGATAGGTGCCCCTAGAGTGAGGCAGCAGTACACATGTCCAGAGGCAGTGCCAAGAGAGTTTAGGCACTGACAGGTTTCAGCAAGAATTTTATGCATCACAGTGGACCCTAAAACTGGGCCTTAGGTACCTAGGTGAACCCCACCCAAAGTGATTGGCCCAAGGTCACACAGAAGGTCTGTGGTGGCAGAGAGATTTGAACATGGATTTCTTGAGTCCTAGAGTAGTGCCCCACCTTTCTCAACTGTGAAAACTGGCACAACAGGGTTCTACGTTCAATTCTCATGATTCAGTCCCATAATACATTTATTCCATTTACATGTAAAAGGATGTTTTTCTAACTGCTGGCCTTGCAAATCAGCACCCAATATGAATGTCAGACTGTATTTTTTATGCCCTACATTATTGCATGCCACCATTAATAATGATGGTCGGGTGGTGTCCCTACCCTCTGTTTGCCAGAAGCTGGGAATGGGCAACATGGGTTGGATGACTTGATGATTACCTGTTCTATTCATTCCTGCTGAAGCACCTGGCATTGTCCACTATTGGAAAACAGGATACTGGGCTAGACGAACCTTTGGACTGACCCAGTATGGCCATTCTTATGATTACACAGCCAGGCCTAATTTGAAGTGAGTGAGCCAGAGAAGAATCCAGCTCATTCTCGCAGGGCTGTGTTTGCAGTGCTCATAAGAGTGAGACGTTATTAAAAACCTCTTTTAATTATGGTGGGCTAGATTATACTGCATTGGCACAGCCCAAAGTAAGCGGCTGCACATTGCTGTCCTGCCCTCGGAGCATCCCATGAAAGGAACTATGTCACATTGAGCCAGGATTGCTCCCCTGCTCTCCTTGTGCTCCAGGAATAGTATAGCAGCCTGTGTTGACTCATCTTTGCAGGCCAGTCCTTTGGGGACAATTGGAGAGAGTGGAAGTATGGAGCCACATGGGATAGGAGGATGCTTTGGGGAATTCCCCCAAACTTTATGGAGACCCTGAAAGTACCAGCCCTCTCAGCCTCCATCTCAAGAAGACAAGAATGATCTTGGAGCAAGACATGTTGGGAAAAACTGGGCTATGTGGTAAAGAAGAGAGCCAGGCAAAGACATGGCTGTGGGATGGGGGCTTATAAGGTTCATATGATTCAGATAACCATCACAGGCCAGCTTGCCACCTGTTGTAAATTGGCATCGTTTATTGAAATCAATGGAGCTGCATTAATTTACACCAGTTGAGGGCCTGGCCCCAAAACCTTTGGGAGCATTAAAGTAAAATCTAAATGTTGAACCTTTTGCAATTTGTCAATTGCTAACTGAAATCTACTTTTATTACAATTCTCAATTTTTTTTGGCTGGGAGAAGGAAGGAAGAGATTCTTAACGACAGGGCTAACAATACTAATTATTCCAACACCTCATTTGTCTGCATGGAGAGAAAGTTAAACAAAAAGTCTCCATTACATAAGCAGAGAGCTGGTATTTTTTAAACTATCTGGTCTTCTCAATTCACTGGCTAGAGCAACTTTGTTCTCTCTTTCAGCTGCTTCTTTGTCAATAGTTCTATCTATAGGTCAATTCAGCACAGCCGTTGAACAGCCACTCTTCCTATTGTGGATGTAAATGAGTGTATTCCAGTCATTCTGTAATGCACAACAGTTTGGAAAGTGCAGCTCACACACCAAACGCCCAGTATAAGACTGCATTCTAATCAGGGTTCATGAATCATGTAAGCAACGCAATGAGAACATTTGAAATGGTGTTTGGATCTGGTATAAGACTTAAAATGTAATGGATTTTTAAGTAATTAGCATGAGCTATTTATCACACTGAGTTGTACTGAAGTAGTAGCTGAATATAAAAATAAATACATTTATGATGTGCATAAATTGCTTACTTCTTGCAGTCTTATGTTTTATTTAAACATAAAAAAGTCAGTGCCTAAGCAGGCTATCCAAACTGTCAGTGAGAATAGGAAATAATGTATGTGCTCTTTTTAAAATTTTCTTTTGTCATTTACAAGATGATGGGCTACTTCTGTGCTAGCCTTGATTGGATATAGTGCAGAGCATCCATAATGTAGCATGTCAAGGACATTTTTAAAACATAGTGAACACGTTCAGCTAGTCTAGGGAATCTCACCAAATGATTCCTTCCTTACATTTCTCTATAGCAAGCCTATGATTCTGTCATTAAGGCACAAGACTAGCTGTCAGGATGTCTGGTTTTTGCTTCTCATTCTGCCATTGACTAAGTTAAAGAGCTCTTTAATTTAGCAGACTAATGGATAACAACAGCCAGTGCCTGAAAATTAAAGCCAGACAAATTAAAATGAAAACAAAGGCACAATTTTTAGCAGAGGGTATGATAAACCATTAAAACAAACTATCAAGGGCAGTGGTGTATTATTCATCTCTTGATGTCTTCAAATCAAGACTGTGTGTCTTTCAAGAAGATGTCAAAGCCACATTATTGGGTAACTGACTTTTACCTGTAGAGTTTGCTGGATGAAATCCTATGTCCCTGAGAGAAGGTCAGACTAGATGATCTAATTGTCCCTTTTAGCCTTAAATTCCATGGATCTTTGACTTCCTGTGAGACTTTAGGGAAGTTACTGATCCTCTCTGTACCTTTCATAGGCACCGACTCCAGAACTGGAGCACCCACAGAAAAAAATAGTGGGTGTTCAGTACCCATCAGCCACAGCTGTTTTGCAGCACCCCCAAGCAGCTGTTTGGCAGCACCCCTGGTTAGCTGATTAGAGGCATCACCGAACAGCTGTTTGGTGGCCGGGGTAGGGGCTTGGGGGAGGGCTGAGAGCAGCAAGTGGGCAGGCTCCTTAGGGAGTGGGAGGAGTGGGGGCAGTCAGAGGTGGGGGAAGGGCAGGGATTGGGGGAAGAGGGCAGAGCAAGGGCTAGGGTTTGTCGGAAGGGGCAGATGGGGGGGTGGGGCAGAGAGGAAGGGTGGGTGGGGCAGAGAGGAAGGGTGGGTGGGCCAGCCCCTGAGAAAAGATAAACTGAATGACAATGGTGCCTTGGTTTTCATCTCTGAACGAAATACAAGTATGTTGGGAAACTTAATTCCTAATGTTCATGTAGTGGGTAGAGTTTGTCAGATGAAAACTGCTATACAAGTGCCAAGTAATAGTTTAATGATTTAATAATTACTGATAAAATTATTGCCCCTTATAAATCAATAGTATAAAAATAAGGCATTTGGAGAGTTTTTTTTTCTGAGAACAGCTTGAAAATATGTTTTGAGTTTTCAGAAGAGCACAGGATTGGTCTGACTTTGCATCCTTGGAAGTCAAGGGTAAAACTCCAGTTGACCCCAATAGGAGCAGAATTAGGTCAATGCTGAATGCTTTTGAAAATGCCACACATACTAGACTACACATTGCCACTACACATTTTAGAGCTAAATTTTGTTCCTGGATGTACCCAAGGCTTTCACTGATTTCAATCTGACTTGCTCATGAATGCATTTGAGGATATAATTTGGCACATAGGTTTTCAGTTTATCAAGGGCTATAACTTAAAATAACTCTTTTCTTGGGCCAGCTGGAACAAGTGATATTGCAAAGACAATGGGCTCAGGCCCCGAAGGAGTAAACACCTTGAGCTGCTCTTCGGTGAGCACCTCTGACTGACATCAACAGTGGCAATGACTGAATTCTGCAGGAGCTATTTCCTTCTTGATCTCCTCAGCTGTAAGGGTTGGGTTGCTGTGATGCAGGACCTCTGGGAGAAAGAAGGAGAAATAAGAGTGGGATCACTCCAGAAAAGCCCTATCATGAAGATACACTCTGTTTCAATAGTTCTCTAAAAAACCCACAGTCAAAAGTGTAGATAACAATTAAAAATAATATGAAAAAAGGGACATTCGCTAAACAAGACCTAACAGTTATCATCTACTTGTCACTAATTAGTAAACTAAAAAATGAAGCATGACTGTGTGGTCTAGAGTGCTGCTATTCTATGATGAGTATTGTGAGCCTGATGAGTCATCCCTGAGCCTGAACCTGATGAGTCATGCCTGAGCCTTTGAGAATTCTGAGTGCTCTGAGCCTGATGAGTCATTTGAGATAACTATTTATGAAACCTAGGGACCCAGCCAATCCAGAAGAAGGGTCTAAGCAGGTGACCTCAAAGAAGGTATATAGGCTTTTGAGGAAAGCAGCCACTTCGAGTCTGCTCAAGGTCACTATCTTGTTGTGAATGTGCCATGCTACAAGGTAGTTCTGACAGACTACTCCTGTTCCTGCTCCTGCTCCAGCCTCTCCCTGTTCCTGCTAATGCCACACCAGGCATTCAGTTGTCCTGGTAGTTTGAGCAGACTGGTCCCTATATTCTTGACTCCAGCAACCAAGATAGAAGCCTCTGGCATGTCTGTCATTGAGATGACAGAGTTGATCCACAACCTTCAGGATCAACTTGCCCAACTGCAATGGAAGAATCCACTCACACAACCCAACATCTCCAGTACTACCAGCTACAGTGCTGGCATATGATGGTGTATATTACATTGGTGGACGTGCAGGTGAATGAACCGGTGATGGTGTGGCTGATCTGGTTAGGTCCTGTGATGGTGTCGCTGTTGTAGATATGTGGGCAGAGTTGGCATCGAGGTTTGCTGCATGGATTGGTTCATGAGCTAGAGTTACTATGGTGCAGTGTGCAGTTACCCATGAAACCTCACCCTTCCAGGTCAAAATCCAGGACCATCAGAAAACTTTTCAATTTAACTGAATAAACTTGTTACACTTCCTGATCATGCTCAGCATTCCCTGGCTCTCTGTGCTTGATCCAAACATCTCTGGGAAGACAGAAGAGAGATGATTCAAGGTGAGCTACTCCTGTCAACTGTGGCTAGCTAAGTCAGGAGTCCAGAAAACAAGAAGAACAGGGGGTGAGGAAGGTCACTGCCACAAAAGAAATGATGACATCTTATCCCTGTATAGACCTTATGATTGCCCCATCGACCTCCAGCCGGGGACCAGAATTCCATTTAGATGGATTTATCCCTTATCAGAACTAGAACTCAGGGCCTGAGGAGAATACCTTGACAAGAATCTAGCAAAACATTTCATTAGTCTGTTCATGTCTCCCACTGGAGATCTGATTATGTTTGTTTAAAAAAAATGGCTCCTTGCATCTTTGTGTGGTCTATTATGCATTGATCAAACTCAATATTAGGAACAAGCATTCTTGGCTTTTGATCAAAAGAGTGATTCAGGCAAGGCATTTAAAAAGCTCCATCTCTGTGGCACTTACAATTTAGTACACATTTGGGATGGCAATGACTACAAAACCACATTTCACACTTCTCATGGCCATTTTGAGTACCTAGATATGTCTTCCCATCTTTCCAGTGCCACAGCCCAACTCTTGATCAATGATATGTTTTAGAGATGTCTTAGAGCAGTTTGTGGTGATCTATCTGTCATGATCCACAGATCTCAAACTTGGGTCTACAGGAGCAATCACATTCCAACCCTCCATCTAGCAGCCTGCTGATACTAGCTCACTTAGACCAAGGAAGCCCAGCTCCAGTTTAAGACACCTATTGGAAAAGTTCAAGGGCACCCGATGGGCCTGTTTGTCCTACTCAAAACAGCTAAAGGAACAGAAAACTGTCTCAGTAATTGGGCTCTACCTTGTTCTGGACTGGACCCCTACCAATAGGAACCTTAAAACTAAGACAGTGAGATCTACCCAGTGGAGGTAGGGTTCATGTTCCAAGTGCCCAACCCACAGGAACATTAATGCTAGGGTGAAGAGCTCTACCCATAGGAACCCTAACCCTACAGTGGGGAGCCCTACCCATATGAACCCAAACCTTCACTCCTACAGCCCTACCCATAGGAGCTCAAAACCTAGAGTGGGAAGCCCTACCCATTAGATACCTAACTCTAGGGTTGGGCCCTACCCCTAGGAACCCTAACCCTAGGGCGGGGAGACCTTCCCATAGGAACCCTATCACTAGCTTCATCTGCCCCCCCATAAGTACTTTAAACCTGGGGCAGGGAACCTTACCCATAGGAACCCTAACCCTGGCTCCATGTGCCCTACCCATAGATACTTTAATCCTAGAGGAGGGAACCTTACCCATAAGTACGCTAACCCTAGGATGGGGAGACCTACCCATAGAACCCCTAACTCTTGCTCCAAGTCCCCTACCTATAGGAACCCTAAACCCCGGGCAGGGAGCCTTACCCTAGGAACCCCAACCCTAGCTTCAAGTTCCCTGCCCGTAGGAAGTTATCTCCAAAAGCCCTACCCATAGGAACCCTAACCCTAGGTCAGTGATCCCTACCAATAGGAACCCAATGTTAGGGCTGGGATTCTTAACCATAGATACCCTAATCCTAGCTCCAAGTACCCTACCCATAGGAACCCTAACCCTAGGGTGGAGAGATCTACCCATAGGAACCCTAACCCTAGCTCCAAGTGTGCTATCCTTGGGAACCCGAATCCTAGTGCTGGGGTCCCTACCTATCAGTTTGATTTCCTGGCATCCTGACATGGTCTGATGCCTGGAATCTCATTTGTAGTTCTGACCTCCAGTCTGTCTCCTGACTCTGATCCCTTGGTATTGTAAGTCAGGCTTACTCTGGTTCTTGACTAGTGGTTCTGATCTCCAGTTTGTTTCCTGGTAACCTGACCCAACCAACTCCTGTCTGGTTACTGCAGACTCTGGCTCTGACTATTAGGTCTGGCTGTGACACTACCTGGATGCCATCCTCCCCTCTCAGAAAATCAAGCCCTCCACAATCAACATTGGAGCATCTCTGAGCAAATGGCCTATATGGGAAGCCTGAGTTTGACTGACATTCTATTGACTTCTTAGGCTATGTCATTTCCTCTAACAGGATAGATATGGACCACCAAAAAGTGTCTGGAATCATGGATTTGGCAGCCCCAAGAAACATCTGTGACATCAAGTGTTTCCTAGGGTTTGCCAACTTTTAGCACAGGTTCAACAAGGGGTTTTCAAAGGTGATGACCCTGATTACCTGACTGGTCTGGAAAAATAGTGCATTTGCTTGGATACCAGAAACCCTGTCCACCTTTGATCAATTAAATGAAATGTTTCCATCAGTGCTCATCTTTGTACATCCAGGACCTTTGTTGTCAAAGCAGACACCTCCAACTATATGATCAGAGCAGCTTTGTCACAATCGCATGGGTCCCAGGACGTGCATCATCCTTGTGAATTTTATTCCTGGAAACTGATACCCATGGAGCAAAACTGAGATCAGTGACAAAGAACTGCTACCCATTGATGCCACTGAAGAATGGCACCATCACCAGGAAGACACACATTTCTCAGGCTAGGTATATGCAGATCACAAGAACCTAAAATACATGTAAACCATGAAAGCTCTCAATCAATGCCAGACAGGTTGATCTCTCTTTTTCCCCACAGGCTTCACTTCTGATCTGGCCTGTGTGGAGGAATGGTACCTGAAGGAATGGCAAACCCGATGTGTTGTTTCATAATAGATTACTGGGACGAAGGAGATGAACCTGCCACAATCTTGAAATCCTGTCATTTTGCCAACATGGTGGTGAACAATAACTTACTGTCTCTTATGAAATCCCTCCTACATCTCGATCCATTTGTAGTGACATTTATGTTGACGGGTATGGACCTAGCTCCTGATTCAAAATTTTTGATCAAGAATGGAATCTTCCTGTTCAAGGACTGGATTTATATTCCTGATGGTCAACCATGTCTAGCAATACTCTGGCTATGTTGTGATTTGCCTGTGTCTGGCCATTTCAGTCACTGGAAAATGTTGAGGGCCAATCTCTTGAAATTTCTGGTGGCCAAAACTGCATTCATTCATTGAGTCCTATATGAGCTCCTGTGATGTGTATGCTCAAAGACTCTCCACATCAAACCCATTGGCCTTTTGATTCCCCTGCCACTCTCTCACAACTTGGACTTCCATCTCGGTGGATTTTATCATTGACCTTCCCAATTCCCAGAGCCACATGATTGTGATAGTCATTTCAACTTGCTTAGAAAAAGGTCTTATTTTATACTATGCCTTCAAATTTCCACTGCAGAGGTAACATCCCAACTGTTTTTCAACCACGTCTTCAAACTCCATGGTCTATCATCTAACATTATATATGATAGAGGATTGCAGTTCATTTCACATTTTGGTGAGAGTTGTTCAACCACCTGGATGTGGATCTACATGTCTCCTTGGCTTATCACCTCCAGGCACATGGAATGAGTGAACCAAATTCTTGAGCCATACCTCCATTGCTTCATCAGTTACCACCTTTCATTCCTCCCTTTTGATGAAGTCACATACACCTCTGACAGCTCTGACAGATCAACCCACCAGAGCCTTTTTTACACCAACTATACTTTCCACCTCAGGTTCTGCCTATCCATGGCAAATGGCTTTCACACACTTGCAGCCTCCAACCTAGTTGAACACCTGCTTTGCATCCAGGAGGAGTTGAATGTCACCTAGAATTGGCCAAAAGAGATTATAAACTCTATGATAATCTTCATAGGCAGGGAAGAGATAAAATGTGGCTCACATTGCAGATGGAGATAAAGTGTGGCTCTTCACTCAGCATCTTGGCTCTGCCTGACCTTCATAAAATCTGGATTACCAATGCCTTGGCCTATTTCGGGTCATCCAGCAGATCAACCCTATAGTCTTCAAACACCAAGTGCTCAAGCTAATGAAACTATACCTGGTATTCCATTTCTCAATGTTGAAAAAAGTATATTGACAACACCTTTCCCAGATGAGTTCAGCCACCACCCTCATCTGTCATGGTCCAGGGACATGGGGAGTACCTGTTAAAGCAGATCTTGAACTCTAAAATTCACTGAGGGAAGCTCATGTATCTTGTCAATTGAAGGATCACTTGTGGGAGCTGGTGCAGGGCCTACATGCATCTCCCCTACTTTGAGTATTCCATCATTAACACCCCAGTAAACCATGTCTGAGGACTCCTGTGATAAATGTTTTGAACTTGACGTGTCATCCCTAAGCCTGAGTGTTCTGAGTGCTGAGCCTGATGAGTCATTTGAGGAAAACTACCTGTGAGGTTAAGGACCCAGCCAATTTGCAAGCAAGTGTCTAACCAAATGACCCCAGGGAAGGTATATAGGATCCTAATGAAAGCAGCCACTCTAGTTTGCTTAAGGTTGCTACCTTGTTGGGGATGCTCCCTGCTCTCCAGTAGTTCTGACAGACTGATCCTTTTCCTTGTCCTGCTCCTGCTCCTGCTCCTGCTTCAGCCTGTGCCTGATCCTACTCAAGCCGTGGCTGGTCACTGGGCTGTCCTGACATATGCTCTTCTAGATTCAGTCTAAGGTACCCACCTTTCTACAACACTGTCTTTAGTTCTAGTCTATGTTTGGACTATGTGCCTGCACAGGGAGGTAAAAGCTCCCCTTCAACTCCAGTATGGGCTTCCAGGACCTTTAGGCTGGCCACGCAGGACAAAATGGCAGAGCAGGTTGATGAGGAATGGGCAGAACCTTGGCTGCCCCGGCAATGAGCCAGCCAGCACTGCTAGCCAGCACATGATGGTGCTATAATTTACTACTGGTATTTCCCACTGGAACAAGAAGGAAGCAAGGTAGGAACTGTGGCCCAAAGGAAAGTCTCACAGGCACAGTGTCTTCCAAAGCTACTCCCGCCCTAGGGCTGTGCCTAGAAGTAAGCTCTAAGCCTTATTAGGTAGGTGAAGTTTGCTATTGTCAGGGTTTCCTAAATGTTGTTAAACCAAGATGGTGATGGTGTTGGAGGATTTTTCTTCTTCCAATGATTTGCTTGAAGGGAGAAAGGGGCTAGTTGATGGAAAACCAGTACAGAAAGAGGCTTAGACAACATGGTGATAGGAGACCTTATAAAAACTTGGCTAGCTCAATGGAGTGGTCAGGGGTAGTGGTGAAGCTTTTCCTTTCTCATCTGGGCCAGATAAATCCTCTCTGTGACTTTGGCTGCTACTCAAATGTGCTGTGTGTGTTTGCATGTGCACGTGAGAGTATGAAAGAGAGGCGCATCTTCTGCTGTGCGCCTGCCTCACTGACTGCACCTGCACCATCCGTTTCCTCTGATACAGGAATCTGAACAAATATACACACTGCGCTTCTGCTTTATGAAAACCCTGCATTCAAGGATCATCTGATTCACAACTAGAGAATACATTAATTAGGTCAAACCAAACTTTCCTCTCCCCCCAGAAATCTCCTTCCTCATTAGGAGCAGAGTTCAACACTTTTAGTTTGCAAACAGAATTGCAGCATCTCTCTTGTCACAGGTTCTTTCCTAACTGGTTTTTACAGTTGTTGCCATAGTAGCAGGGTGCTGACTTTTTTGACCCGAGAGAGAGAAAGAGAGACAAAGAGACAGTAAAGTCTCAGACGCAATCAGGCTGGAGATTTGATTGATCTACTCTGTGATGGAATTAATTCTTCCACTTATTAACGTTTTCTGTTGAATTAAAACTTTGAGACCTGATGATCCTAAATTGATTCAGATTGAATGCAAGGCACAATTAAAATGATGACTAGGGGCCTGATAGAAAGAAAAAAGAACTACAATGAAAACACTAGCTGAAACTGAACCTGACAAGACCATATATATCAGATGATGGATCTGGGGGAATTACTCAGGAAATGTTCTATTTTTTTCCCTTTCTGCACTAGATATACTTAAAGGAACATTGTGGTGAGAAAATCCAGAACCACCTTTCACAGCCTTAGAAGCGCCGGGCCCAAAGTGCAACACAAACAATATGTTTCTGTTGCACAGAACAGACCGACCACAGGGGCGGCCCACCCACTGCTGTGCACTGCAAAGAGGAAGGCTGTCAGCAGTGGAATTCTGCAAAGGGGCAGAGAGCATGTTGGGACATGGTGAGGGCATAGTCAAGAGGTCAGCGAACAACAGTCCTAGTTTTTGAGGCCAGGAGAGAGCATTAGATCATTTAGTCTGGCCTCCTGCATAACACAGGCCATTACATTTTGCACAGTTACCTGGGTATCGAGCCCATTAACTCACATTTGGCTAAAACGGGTTGGCAACCTTTCAGAAGTGGTGTGCCGAGTCTTCATTTATTCACTCTAATTTAAGGTTTCCTGTGCCGGTAATACATTTTAATGTTTTTAGAAGGTCTCTTTCTTTAAGTCTATAATATATAACTAAACTATTGTTGTATGCAGGGCCGCTCAGAGGATGGGGCAAGTGGGGCAATTTGCCCCAGGCCCCGGGCTCCGCAGGGGCCCCCAAGAGAACGGCTGAGGCTCCTGCCCCAGCCTGACCCGACCCCATCTCCGCCCCTCTCCCGGAGCCTCAGTGCATCCAGGGGTGTCCCTGAACAGCTGCAGCTTGACTCTGGGGGGGCCTGCGCTCCGCCCCGCTCAGAACCATGTGATAAGGGGGTGGGGCTGCAAGCTCCGGGCTGAGTGGAGGAAGCTCACAGCCCCGCCCCCTTTACCCTGGGGCTCTGAGCGGGGAGGAGCTCGCAGCCCCGCCTCCTTACCACGTGGCTGTGAGTAGGGAGGAGCTCCAGCCATGCCAGAGCCACGCTGCACTGCTGTTCATGAATGGCCCTGGATGTGATGCACTGAGGCTCTGGGTGAGGGGGTAGTCGGTAGTAAGAAGCTGGGGCTGGGGGTGTTTGCTAAGAGGCAAGGAGTCTCGGGGACAGTCAGGGCACAGGTAGGGGGCAGAGGTTGGGGGGGTGGTCAGAGGACAGGGAATGGGGGGGTTGGATTGTGGATGTTCTGGGGGTCTTTCAGGACTCAGCGGGGGGTAGATAGGGGTTGGGGCAGTCAGGGGACAGGGAGGGGGCAGAGATGGGGGCGCAGTCAGGGGACAGGGAATGGTGGGGTTGGATTGTGGGCATTCTGGGGGTCTGTCAGGACTCAGTGGGTGGGGGAGTGGATAGGGGTTGGGGCAGTCAGGGGACAGGGAGGAGGGGTGGGGTCCTGGGGTGGTGGTGGTGTCTCTGGGGAATGGTGAGGGGACAAGGAGCAGGATGGGTTGGGGATTCTGAGGGGGGCAGTTGGAGGGCAGGAATTGGGTGGGGGTCAGATGGGGGGTAGGGCCAGGCTGTTTGGGAGGCACAGCCTTCCCTACCCTGAAGCTCGTTCAGCGGTTTGAGGCTTGCAGAAGAGCCAAGCTGTTATCTTTTCCATTAGGGCTACCATCCCTTTCACTTGTCAAATGTCAAGTTATTGTCTATATTTAATTGCAGTGCCATAGGGAGATTCATGTCAGGGGAGGGTAGCTTCATTTAAAATTAGCCACTGAGGGAGGGATCACATGAGAAGAGCAGTATCCTTCCCAACCCTATGAAGGGAGACCCCCCTCACAACATTCCCTGAGGCTCCAGAGGGATTAATTCAGAGGTTATCAAACTTTCATCCTGGTGACCCCTTTCACATAGCAAACCTCTGAGTGGGACTCCCCCCGCCTTATAAATTGAAAACACTTTTTAATATATTTAACACTATTATAAAAGCTGGAGGCAAAGCGTGGTTTGAGGTGGAGGCTGACAGCTCGCTACCCCCAGTAATAACCTTGTGACCCCCTGAAGGGTCCTGACCCCCAGTGTGAGAACCCCTGGGTTAATTTAATTTTAGCACACTGTGTCCATTCACATGCATGTACTATTTTGAGCATTTCAGTTTTCACAACATAGGCTCATCCCAGATTCTGGACCAAGCTCAAATGCTCAGTTTGTGGAGTATGTACATAAGCTTTACTAAAGACAAACCCACAGTAACCGTCTCCCGTTTGTGAAGGGCCCCATGGAACCAGTCTCTAGGAAACAGATAAATGCATGGAGATTAAGTCCATTAATGGCTATTAGCCAAAATGGGTAAGGAACGGTGTCCCTAGCCTCTGTTTGTCAGAGGGTGGAGATGGATGGCAGGAGAGAGATCACTTGACCATTACCTGTTAGGTTCACTCCCTCTGGGGCACTTGGCATTGGCCATTGTCAGTAGACAGGATATTGGGCTGGATGGACCTTTGGTTTGACCCAGTATGGCTGTTCTTATGTTCTAACCTAAATGAACCCAAAGTTATGGAGACAGATATGAGTCAAGGAAGCCAGCAGAGAATCAGAAACCTGGAAAAATCTCTGACTGGATGAGCTCAGGTGTTTGGCCACAATCTGAGGTGGTTCAAAAGTTTTGGATTTTTTGTTAAGCAGATTTTTTTTTATTATTTCTTTAAACAATCAAATACAGCAAGCAGCAAATATTTGGCCACACACTTCTGAAACCCCAAACCATATTCAGCTTTTGGCAGACTTATTTCAGCTTTTCAATTAAAAAAAACCACAACAAATTTTGAAGGAAAGCAGACATTGTCTGTGATTTTTTTCTGCTTTTTAAAACCTCCTAGTTTTCGAACCAAAAAAAGTTTTGATGGAAAATATTTGTCCAACCCTTTTAATGAGCTTTAGTGCCTTTTACCACTAACTGATGCTGATACCTTGTAAACAGGGGTGACTCCAGGCACCAGCGCTCCAAGCTTGTGACTGGGGTGGCAAGCCGCGAGGGACGCTCTGCCGGTCGCTGCTAGGGTGGCAGGCAGGGTGCCTTCGGCAGCATGCCTGTGGAGGGTCCACTGGTCCCGCGGCTTCGGTGGACCTCCCACAGGCATGCCTGTGGAGAGTCCGTCGAAGCCGCAGGACCAGCGGACCCTCTGTGCTTGGGGCGGCAAAATGTCTAGAGCCGCCCCTGCTTGTAAAGAAGTTTTCTCAAAACTAGGTTTGTGCTGAGATGCGGAAGATTTATTTTTCCAAGGGCCGCCCGTGAGGGATAGCAGGTGGGGCAATTTGCCCTGGGCCCCACAGGGGCCCCCACAAGAATATAGTATTGCAATTTTTTTATGGAAGGGGCCCCTGAAATTGCTTTGCCCCAAGCTCCCTGAATCCTCTGGGCGGTCCTGGTTGTATGTAAAGTAAATAAGATTTTTAAAATGTTTAAGAAGCTTCATTTAAAATTGAATTAAAATGCAGAGCCCCCCAGACCAGTGGCCAGGACCCAGGCAGTGTGAGTGTCACTGAAAATCAGCTCGTGTGCTGCCTTCAGCACACGTGCCATAGGTTGCCTACCCCGGGCTAAAACATAACTTCCAGAAAGGCATCTGGTCTTGATTTAAAGATTGCACAAGGTGGAGAATCTAGTACTTTCCTTGGTAGTTTGGTCCAATGGTTAATAAACCTCACTGTTCAAAATGTGTGCCTATTTTTTTCTTATTTGCAGTTGACTGGGTTCAGCTTTCTCCAGTGTCCTTTGTGATGCCTTTTCTGCTAAGTTAAAGAACTTCATATGGAAAGAAAGGAAGTCTTTAAGAATCAAATCCATGTGGACTGGTGTGGGGCTATGGCCTTTCCTCCTCCTCTCTGCCTGCCATCCCCTGTGGGATATAAAATAAGCAGGCTTTGTGTTCCCACTAATGCAGTGACCCAAATTGTCTCTGGCCCTTGCATGATGCATAAGAATGGTGGAGAAGGAAGGGTCATTTCGCCTTCCTCCTGTGCAGAGGCAATCTGTCCCTGAGAGGGTCCAAAATGGGATGGTATGTGGAGCAGGGGTGTGTGAGAGGGAGCTGGCTCCTTGATTTTGTGGGCCAACACCACACCGAAGCAACACAATGCTGCTGACACGTGGTTTTAACTTGTACAACAAACCCTGAACCTGTCCATGATTTCCATGTCAGGGTGGTGGTCTGACACATCTCCTGCCCCGGACATCTCACGTCACCCACTCCCTGAAACATTTCCTACGTGACACATCTTCATACGTCAGAAATGAGGAAGCAAAGGTGCAGAGCCCAGAGCTACCACAACTGTGCCAACAGGGAGTAAATTCATAGGATCAGAGTCTGTCTCTTTGTTGTTTGTACAGCACCTAGCATGACTGGGGCCCTAAGGCACTGCCATAATAATAATAGTTAATAATAAATAATCCTCTGCTGCTGCATTGCTGTCAGTTTCTGTCCCCTCAGAGCCTCTTGGCTGGTGCAAAGAAGATGGATCTGATTAGAAAATGTGACCCAGTGTACTGAGTTCAGGCTTTAGACTATTCTGTACCTTGACAGATGGACCTTGGGAGGTTATGGGACTATTTCAGGCAAAGAGGCAACAAATCAGCCAGCATGGATGCCCAGATTTCCAAATGGTAATTACACTCCTACACCTGATAATTTGTTCCCTTCTCCTCTAGCTTTCTTTGTATACATTCTGCACTTTCACAATTCCTTGGGTTTCATAAAGCTTCACTCTAAGTGCTGAGGTCTCCCCTCTCCCACTCTATACTCTTGTAATCTGCCAGTTCAAGCAGAACCAGGGTCTGTGTTGCCAATGCAGCACACATGGAAATGAAAGACTTGTGATTTCTCTCACCCAGGCTTTTTAGCTGGAGTCCATCTGCTCACCAGCGTCTATCTGAGAATGCACAGCACCTCTTGCTTCTTTCCTAATAGCCAGGGAATGGGCTGAAATATTCAAACGGCACTTTTGAACTGACCCATCACTCTTTATTAAATACAACAATTTGTTTCTTTTTCTGAGGCTAAAGAGGAGCTGCAAAAGAAAGAACTGGCCATTATCACAAGCAGGGCTAAATTTTCAGTGGTAAGCAAACCTTTACCTTTAGCACTGACTCCCACTAAAAACTCCCACAGAGCTAAAGTAAGGACTCATGTAACACTTTGAAAATGTCACTTTTGTTGATGCCCATTATGCTGTTAGAAAAAGAAAATCACATTGTACTATTATTCTTTTTTTTAGCAGAACTCCTCATTGCATTCATTGGATAGTTCTGCTTAAAAGCACAGGGCAGTACTGCAGAAGGTTTAGAAAGGTTAAAGGGTTAATATCACTAAATCTAGGTTAGTTCTTCATGTAGCAAAGAAATTTGGTATGATGTTTTACCCCCAGCTAAATGTGAATGCAAAAATTGGCTGCAGGCTATTACTTGGAAGTTAGAGGTGCTAGTCAATGTGCATGCATTTAAACTGAAAACAGACAGAGCTATGGAAACACTATTTTCCATCATCATGTATCTCTTACCAGTCTATTGTAGTGCCATAGTGAACGTTTTACAGCTCTCATCCAGAAAAAAAAAAGATAATTGGCATTACACAAAGCAGCTGCTAGACACATTCATTTGCTGTCATTTTCACTTGCAATTGCCATGGCTGCTGTCATATTTTGCTGCTTTTAAAGGTGTGTATCTATTGTGTATCTTCCTCTGCTGGATTTTTCAGAAGAGATGTAAAATCAGAAGTCCTGAATGCTTGTGGTCCCAAAAGGTCTTATAAACCTATATGTCCAGGTACAACATTATCCTTGTGCTATTGATGTCACGGCAAAACTCCTTCTGACCCAATGGTTTCTCTGGCACACCTGGACGGTGCCTGAATTTCAGGATATCCTATGCACCTAAACTTTGAAAATCAGCTTCTTTAAGATGTCATGAGTGGGGCCCCTGATGATCAAGGCATCCAAAATCACTAGTCACTTTGAAAATCTTGGCCTAGGTGCCTAATGTCAGACACCTAAATAAAAATGGGCTAATTTGCTGAAGTACCAAGGACCTGCACCAACTATGGATTTCTATGATAGCTGTAAGGATTTGCTCTCTTAAGAAGGCAACTTTTTTAGGTGCCTACATTTGGACTGAATCTACCCATCTCATCCACTCAGTCTATTTAATCTTAAAAAGCTCTCATCACCACAGTGTCTTGGTTAGTTCTGTGTAGAGCTGGTCAGAAAAATAAAATAAAATCACAAAAATGTTCATTAACATTCTCCATCCAAATGTTTTCACTGAATTTTTCCAGCCAGCTCCACTACTGTGCCACATGGCAAATCAATGACCCAGTCATGGAGTTTGAATTTACAGCCAACTAGAACTCAGTATCAATAAAGTAGAGAGCAAGGAACGGGAGAGTTAATGATTGCTGCTCAGGTCTGAGGCTTGGATCCCAAGCAGAATGCTTCTCAGGAGCTTCTTTCCCTTCATCAAGGCAGAAAACAAGTTCAAGCTTACTTAACACATGACAAATTGTAACCCTTCTTGTTTTGGGGTCGGCATTTCTTCATCCACCATTTATACTCTGACTCACCCTGTACATGTACTGTGTCTTTCTAACTGTCTAATTTAGCCTCCTCATCTTGGGTCTGAGCCAATGCCCAGTGAAGTCAATGGAAAGACTCCCATTGGTTTTAGTTAACTTTGCATCAGGCCTCTTACCCACTATAGGTGAAACTAATTTTCTCTATGTTCCTAATTGAACAATTGAGGCTTACTGTGCTTTACATTATGACTGCCAACAATGGGACAGTGGAATTGTGTTACGTGATGTGAACTTCTCTTTTATTCTGTTATAACCATTTTTGTGTGTTCTTCTACATCACATGCAAACTGACAACACATTGACTTGGTTAACTTCAGTGACTAACTGATAAAGAACAGGAGACACATTGCAGACAAATAATATTCAGCCTTTGATGATCATTACAGGAAAGCCTTTGAAGAGAATGTTTTGCATAAGTCACCTCTTCTGAAAGCATTATCTTCCCATACTGTTGGCAGGGAGGACATTGTCCAAGTTATTCACCTCATGAGTACATGATTCAGTGTGTCTTGTGCTCTATATGAATGTACATTAGAGGGCATCATTACTCAAAGGGTTGAAAAAAGGCTCTTAATTTTTAATGAGTGTGCACTTGATGGCTACCACTGACAGCATAAAGATTCAGTGATAACACAGTACATAGGTTCAGATATGCAAGAGTAATAGTCAGAAGTATGGATTTGATTCTTAAAGACTTCCTTTCTTTCCATATGAAGGAAGTTTTTGACTCCCCACCTTTCAGTTACTGAATCCAAGATAGCTGCTCAGCATATGCCTTGGCGTTCTAAGCTGACCAACCACATATGCTGAAAAATGAGTCTAGATTTCAGCAGACTTGTTCTTTGTCAGTCCAGATTTCTCAGAAACCAAGGGAAACAGGCCTGTGAAACATCATTGCCGAAGAGTGGAAACTCCTGTTGCCTTGGTAATATACGAAATTGTTGAAGGTGAAGAAATGGCCTGTGGGGGTCAGGCATAGGGCAGCCAGGGTGTCTTTTAAATAATATGGACTAATAATGTTACTTAGAATTTATAGAGCATGTACATTTACAGGTGAAGCTTGGCATTACATTTATTATTGATTAGTTAATTTATTATCATCATTATTATTATTACCCTATTCCAAAGGAGGAAACTGGGCCAGGGACACTGAGTAACTGAAGTGGGGCTAAAAAGCACACACAAGCCATTGCATACACAAGTAGAAGCTATGTTTTGAGATGTTAACTCTTTGCGAACTTCTGAGGGATTTAGTCAAATATTTCACACTCAACGTAACAAAAAAAACCAAAAAACGCGTATGTCTAGACTTTAAAAAGGGAGAAATAAGCCAAACACATTTTCTTTGTAGGAATGTCTTAGCGTCTGCCTGTGGGCCACCGTCACCTCTTCATTCAGACATTAGCACCCATTGCTGCTATGCTCTTCGCATCATTTGATGACTATTATGGTACTTTTTTTCTCTCAAGCCATGTTTCCTGTTCTGAAGTCTTGGTCACTGACTGCAGGAGGAGAATCTCAGAGTAGTGCAGCTAAATTATCCCAGCATATTAACCTTTACTTAGCAAACCCATGACAACGTACAAATTGGGGACAAATTTTGAGGTGACAGGTGGATAAATGGTTGTATGTGCTCCTTCTTGGTGTAAATTGTTTGGTGCAAATTATACACTGACAGGACAGAAGACTGGAACATGACAAGTAATCATAATGGAGAATGGAGAATGTAAGACAAAACCCTCTTGTCCCATTGTTTATCCTTGTAAAAGTCTATTCCCTCATCTCTGCAGCATGTCAGTTACACCGTAGTACAACAACTTAAACTCACTGACGTTGACTGACACCATCCTATTGAGTTTAACTGATATCACCATTTATGTGACTTCTGAGTTTGGGCTTTAGGGTCACACCAGGTAGCTCTTTGATCTGAATATTTTTCACATGGCAGAGAAGAGCTTTGCAGAACTAAAAGTCTAGTGGACAATTTTTTTTAATGTGAAAATTTTGCTGACAAAGTAATGGTAAGAGTGACTACTGCGATTAGCATCATCAGTCCATAGACAGATTCTCTCACACACATTGCACTAAGTTGTGTGACACAGTAAGGGCCTGGTTCTTATTTACAGAAGGTTTTTACATCGCTCTGACAGTGTAAAATTGCATTTGCACCCACTTACACTGTCAGAGTGCTGTAAAAGGGCTTTAGCGGAAATAAATATTAGGCCCCCGAGCTTTTGTAAATTAGGTCAAAGGTGAAAAGTCACCATTTCCTCCAGTAAACACAGTTCACAGTTCCTCAGCTGGTGTTAAAACTGAAGCCAGTGGAACTTCGCTGATTTACAGAGCTGGGGATCTAGTCCATAATTTCTGTGGTGAGGAATCCACCACTGAACTAATCAGAGATCTTTGCCTTGTGAAAGTTAAAAATGAACTTCAGTGCTCACTGACTTCAATACTCAGCATCTTGAAGGTTTGCAGCTAGTTTCTCGTAGACACCGCTTGAGATAATCTTTCATTCCCCTTAAAGGGAAACTTTTCTCCTTTTCCTATTCGATTCACTAGGTGTCTGAGAATTCTTTACAGAGAATGACATTTTGTTTTTCTCAATAGCTAACAGATTTTTATTCACTTATTATTCCTGTGAACTTTCAGTTCCTAGTCCTTATGGAATGAGCTGCCACTCATATTTTTAAATGACACGTATAATAGATTCATTGTCTGCTGGTCTATTTCCTACACTGCTTGGTGCATCATAAGAATACAGTTCCTTTCTTGTAGCTACATGCCATTTAACCTTCACAAAAATCCCTGTTCCCTGGTTTCCTTTAGTAAGAGAATTCTCACCCCCCTTACAGAAAATATTGTATACTTGTCCGAGAGACATTATGGAAGAGATTATAATTAACATCAGATTTGAGAAAGTGTATGAATGTTACCCAATTAGAGAGAAATCATCAGAGTTTAGATTTCCTAAAAGCAGGCTAAATGTGTGCACATCCATCATAGATGCAGTACGCTGGTCAGTCTAATTTTTTTATATGACTCCTTTCATTCTATTATTATATATTATGCATATAAGAAATATCTGTATGTTTGTGAAAATAAAACACTGCTGCTGCCCATACTGGTTATATAATCCACCTCCTCTTGTGTGATGCTGGTAGATTTATATGGAATAACTACCTGCGATTGATGTTCCCAGCTTCTGCTCTCTACGGGGCAAATTTTGATATAGACATTGTGCCCAATATCATTACATCTATAAAAACAAATGTGTTCTACCTTGTGGTTATATGGCATATACTCAGTACTTACAGCACAAGGTCAGCAGTTATATAGCAATTACACGGTTATTTATGTCTAGCAGTATATAAAATGCTAAGAAAAAGATATCCAAAAGGTAATTAATCCTAACCATTTTATTTATATGATAATAAAAATGAATCACTGGGCAAAATAATGGCGCTGGAGAATTAGAGAAAAAGGGAAAAACATCAAGACAAAATATTAAACTGCTAAACTGTCTGGGCTAGAATGTGGCATTGTTTCTTCAGAGACACTGTTCTGAGGCACATTTCCATCCCAGGTTTTCCCTAGTTCTGTGGGAGTAATATTGCCATATACCTATACTAGAACAACCTGTGGGGGCGAGGGGCCAGGGAGGTCTCATGGGTAGGGTCTATTCTTTCCTGACCCTCTCTAACCACCCGTTCTGATGATGTGGGGAGTTAGAGAGAGTGCAGTGTTTGCTTACTCAGGTCTTACACCCCAACTCAAGACCCAGGTAGCTTATATAGGGTTGCTAGGAGGTATCTTACTCCCCAGGAAGAAGTGTGTAGTCCATGGCACAATCTAGCCCTTTAGTAAGGAAAATATGAAGACACAGTGTATTTAAGATGCATTTATAGGGACGTGGCAGTAATTAAGAAATTGAGGAGTCATATGTTACAGTGAGTCAGATTCAACATGTCAAAGTATAATAACAAATATGAGCTAATGTATGAAGAATCCAGAAACATATCCCATTTTAGCCAAAATATTTGTCACATCTAATTAAGATATTAGAATCAACTCTGACCATCACTCTAAGTCTGAACCAAAACATTTCTGTGGTTCAAACAATGCTACAATAAGTTTTCCCCACCCCAATTTACATACCTCTTCACTTCCTATCTCCATTTGGAAGTGGAAGGACTTGAATGAGGTCAGCCCATGATTTATATGATATGTTAACATGAGAAAAATATGACAGCTAAATGAATAACTATAGCTGAACTGCATACAGATGGTAAATTAGTATAATATAGTTTTGCAGAGACTATGTCTTTACAGTAGTGACCATTATGAAAGAATAATGCATTTAACAAGTGTTTGTGGGTCTTCCTTCCAAATCATGTGCTAATATGAGTCCAATGTGAAGGCTATTGCCGAGGGTGCAGTAAAATAGCACCATTATGAGTATCATTCTATTTTTAGCAACTGATATCTCCTGCCCTCCTATTCCCATCGATTTTACAGAGTTAGCCGTGTTGTATGTACAGACTTGAATTTCTCTTCTTAGTTTGAATTTGATTTTTTTCCCATCAACACTGCTGGAAGCCAACCGTATAGCTGTAGGATGAGAGGAGTGACAGAATGGCAGAATGGTGACAGCTGTTGGGAAAGTTTAAAAAATAATAGGGAGAGCCAAGGAGGAGGAGAAGAGAAGCCCAAGGAGGGGCTTTTTACAGTTGACTTCAGTGGGATTTGGATCTGGCCCTGATTCCTACTGGAGTTTACTACTTTGTATCTGCAGTGTTCTCAGGCGGTCTGGCTCATGGAGTAAATTGCTAACAGCAGTCTCTGGACCGAAACCCATTCCCCAAGCAGTTGGAGTTTTTGAGCTATTACCATACGAGGCTGTGGGACTGGCTAATTATACTGATGTTCATTTATTTGCATGTTGACCAAATTACCTAATTTTTAGAAACAGTTTACCACAAATCAAGTTTCGCTCTATGTTCTCCTCATCTAACATCATTCTTAGGGTATGAAAACCCTACAATATACCCCAGTGTTGCATGTCTTCAAGGGCCACTTTTACTGTGGGGAACCATGCGGCCCACCCCATTGTAGTAATTGGAACCACATATTCTCCTCCATTATCTTGTGGGACACAAATAGAATGGCAAAGCCTTGATATGTGTGGAAGGGAGGGGTAGACACTTTTTCTTTATAATTCTCTCCTTCACAATCCCAAGAGATGGCAGAGACCCCACAGTGTGAATTCCACATGGTAAAGCCTTGCAGATGGGAGAATAGCCATGGTTCAGGGAATGGGAGAGCGCAGAGAAGGGTAACAGCCACTGCACACTTTTGAGGAAAAATCAGCAGGGGAGCTAAGTCCTATTCAATTCCTGTTGCAGTCAATGAGCTTTAGATTGGGCCTGTATTGCTGATCCAGCCAGCTGTGCCTGTCCTCCCAGCCATGGTCCCTGCTTCAGAGAGATCACAGGTGTCAGCTTCATAACTAAGGGTGGCTCTTTAGGGCTGGCCCAATGGCAATTAAATAAATAATAATTAATAATGCACTCAGAGCTGGAATTCTTACTAAATCAAAATTCCTATTGAAGCAAATGGAAATCTAGCTCCTGATACACTATTGCTGATGCCCATGTCTACCTTTCAGAAAAAATAGTCCCATTAAGTTCAATATGTGTATCTGTCACTGATTGGCTGTTGTATTGATTTCAGTGGGACTACTCAGATGCTTGAAGATAAGTGCATACTTAAGTGCTTTGCTGGATCCAGACATTAGATTGAGTAAGGGTTTAAGTATGGGGGCCAAAAATAATAAATATAATAAAATATTATAACCCCAGTAGTTACACTAAAGGTACAGCTAACCTGCCACTGGCAGAGATAGGGTTTCCATATGTCCAGGTTTTCATGGACAGAGCCTCTTTTTGGAGCCTGCTTTCCTGTCTGGGCAGGATTTTCAAATAACAGCAAACATCCAGGTTTTTGCAGAGCAGACACTGAAGTTCAGAAAGAGCCCCCATTGGTCTACTTCCTGGTTGGACCGTTCCCCTGCACCCACAGCTGATTGATCCATTCTGCTGTATCTACAGCTGATCGGTCCATTTCCCTGAAAGCCACAAATTCAGGATCCACTCAAGCCCCAGCTCTCCCATTGTAAGGGAGTCTGCAAGAAGGCACTGACTGATGGCTGGCGCTGTATCCTGGACTTGTGCCAGCCACCCTGCCTCCATGATAGGGATTGAAACTGTCCCTCATCTCCAGTGAGTACTCCTGCCACAGGTACCCATCCTCTAGCTCCCCCTCTGCCTCTCTCTCTTTCCCAGCTTCCCTCAACCCTCCCCCTCCACCAGTGTCCTCTTTTTGGGAACTTGAAATATGTAAACCCTTGGCAGGGGCATGTAGGGTATGTGTAGCTACACAATGCAGTGAAAAGCAGGCTTCGTTCACACTGTGGTGTGTAGCTACATGTGGCATTGAAAGGCTGTGGTAGGGGGAAGACAACAATAAGGATCTATCAGAGCCTTTCCCTGCTGCCAGAGCCTTTCTGTGCAAAGAGGAAAGGCACCAGCAGTTCCCGGCAGCAGGAAAGGCTCCAGCAGTGGGGAGTGTAGATTTGGAAGGCACTAAAAATAGCAGTGTAGACATGAGAGGCATTGCTTGGATGTGTAGGGAACTGTGTAGGGTGCAAACCTTAAGAGTTCAGGTGTGCCTCTACAGTACTCGCCTAAGCAGTGCCTCACTGTCCACACTGGTCTTTACGCCCATGCTGGGGGAGCATGCAGTGTAGGTACTCTACTTGTGAGGATTGTGCAGTGTAGATATACTGTTAGAAGATGGTTATCACTGTAGCTGCAATGATGATATATGCTATAAGAAAGGGCACAGTAATAGTCAATACATACATCTCTAATTTTTATTTTAATGCACGTTTTACTGTAGTTTGACTTCCTTCTGATAGATATTAATCCAAGATACATTTGGTAATATTTACTTCCCTGTTTGTTTTTTTTACAGGAACAAAGATCTTTGTTCCTGTAAAAAAATACCAATATACAATATACTAATGTACAACCAGGATTATGTCTGGGCCTGCATTTTGTAACTACCATGACTATAGTGGGCACTTATTGAAATAGCCTGCTTTAGACTGTCTTTGAAGGAAATTTCCACTAAGCCCTTCCATTTCCCCTAAATTCTTCATATATCACTTTCATGGTCACACCCCTTCAGGCAAGAGCTCACTATCTTCAAAGTCTAATCAATGTATATAATTGCAAACCAAACAATGCTGAGCTACCTCATTGTCTAACTAAACCCAATTTCCCCTATTGTAAATGTACTCAGAACACTTAGGCAATATATATTAGAGGGGGCATCCAAGCAGCATAGTTATATTTGAGCGTTATTATTGCAGCCCTGTTTCTATGTGTGGGGTTTATAATTCAGCCATTTTAATTTACTTTAGGCTGAGCAAAATTGGCATAGAAGCTCTTGAGCCAGATGCAGGGTTTTTCTGTGATTTTTTTTAATCCTCTGCAAAATTTAAATGCAATGAGTTTGGCTGTTTTCTGCTTGTAGAGCGGTGAGGAGTTCTTTGTGCCAATTTGGGACACTTCACTAATACACAGCCAATGAAAAAGTCCACTCATTTTTGATAAACCCATTAGACAAGCTATTCCACTGTATGGTGCAGTAGTATGGTGATTTTTCGTATCTAACAATGAACGTTAGCATGTTCTAGATATCTGTGCTAACTATACTGATATAAAAGTTGCAGCTCCATTGACTTCAGTAGAATTTCATCCATTTACACCTCCGGAAAATTCAGCTCATCTACATTTTTCTTCGAGCTACTCTTCTCCAATATTTTGTGCTTATGTAACCCACGCACCTCCTGGGTGTGGTGTTCTGCCCCATCTAGTGGCACCAAGACCATTTTGAGAGAGAGATAAAATAAGTTTGCTCTACAGCTTTAGCTAAGAGCCAGGTGGCTTTCGCCTATGCTGTAGAGGCTCATGCACTAAGCTCCCGAGGTCCCTGGTTCAATCCTGCTAACCAGAGTCTGTCAGCATTACAATTACTTGTTGTAGTTCCTGAGACACATGTGGCTAAGGATTTTTAAAGAACAATCTCTTTTCTGACACTTGCAGTTATTTGCACATATAAGCATAAGGGTCCTTCAGAGGAAGCCCAAAGAAAACCAGATTGTTTGCACTGTAATTAAATTGTGTGCGTATAAAATTGTGGCCATAAATATTTGTGGGTACAAAGTTGGAGAACTGGCTGTCTTAGCTGGTATTGAACTGCTCGTTGAAGGGCTGACTATCACTCAGTCCACCTTTTGGTGATTCCAGGAAGGTGAGGTTCTATAAAGTACTTGAGCTGTAACTTGCTTGTCTTTTTTGTTATTGATTCATAGATTTTTAAGGCCAGAAGTGATCATTAGATCACCTAGTCTGACCTCCCACTGTGTGAATTCTATTTATGCATAGACTTTAACTTTCAGATTGTTTGTTTCCTTTTTTTTTTTGTTAGCTATAAGGAGGCAGTTTTTGGTACTCTTTATTTATTTGAACATATTCTAATTACTTCATTATAACTAATGGAAGTTTCAATAGATACATTTTGTTTACTATACATGTATTGACTGTCAGATGGAACGAATATCGCTATACAAAGCACTTCTCTAGTAATGGATCACATTCACCTGTATCTATATCAGCTTATATAGCTTTTTGGATCATTGACAAAAGTCAATTACTAAACAAATTGTCCCTATACTCACTTCTTCTTTCAGACTTACTGTAGGGCTTAATGTATCACTTTTACTCAGGCTGACTAGAACCTTACTACATCCGTAAATCCAATTTAAATCAATGAGATTATTGGTGTAGAAAGACACTTCTCAACATGATTTAGAAAGCCACAATTAGACTCATAACATTAATTTTATATATATAACTATGGATTTAGGCCTTGATCCTGCAAACACTTACACATATGCTTATCTCTAAGCAAGTTAGTAATCCAAGTGAAATCATTGGGGCTGCTCATGTTTGTGGAATCATGGTCATAGACAGATCTATAGCAATGTAGATACTGGCTATTAAAAGTCTAGAAGCATGATTTTATTCCTTTTAGAATAAAAACCATCCAGTTATTTATAAAAGATCTGACTTGTAACATAGGATCAAATTGGAAGAAAATAATATTAGGGAAGTTAAAGAAAAATGACAGTTTTGGAGACTCAGCAGCACTAGGAGTTCTTAGGAAGGATTTTGCAATGCTGCATAGGAAAACTGAATTATCTGAACATTATACTAGGAGTTGCAATATTTGTATTCTTGCCTTTCCTGAAGAGCTTTAGGCAGAGGACTTATGCACAGACATGGAACTTATATCTAATAATGTTATGAATACACAGAACTAACCATTTTAATAACATTGTATATGACCTGCTCAGGGAGGTAAACCTACTGGTATAACTAAAGTGGGTTGTTAGAATTTCCTGTGTGTCCGTAGTGATGTAGTTTATATTGGGGATAGTAGACTGTTTATAATATGCCCATAAAGTTCAAATTCAGAGTGGGGTCTATACAGCAAGATGACATCATGGTTTCTTTGATAAGAACACCCAAGCACACATTTAGAAAACAATGGCATCCTTCTAGACTCTGCAGCAGGGTTGGCTTTAGGAAGTGCGGGGCCCGATTTGAATACCCAGTGGAGCTCCGGGTCTTTGGTGGCAAGTCCTTCAGTCGCTCTGGGTCTTCTGCGGCACTGAACGACCCACCGCTGAAATGCCACCAAAGACCCAGAGCGAATGAAGGACCCGCCATCGAAGACTTGGACTGCTGCCGGGTGAGTAAAAATTAAAAAGTTAGGCACTCTTCTTTACGGCGCAGGGACCTCTTAGGCCTGGGTGCTGGGCCCTCTTAGGTGCGGGGCCCGATTCGGGGGAAATCGGCCTAAAGCTGGCCCTGCTCTGCAGAAGAGACTGTAGAGAGCTAGTCCTACTAGGGTACCCATGTAGAAGATGGTTAAACCCCTGGTAAACTAGACAAGCATGTAGTGTGCTTTATTGTTTTTTAAGATATGTGTTCTCTGAAATTCTTTTGTTCTAAAAAAATATTAGTTTGCTTTAGAAAGGCTGTATGCCTAGGTGCTGGAACTAAGGGTAATGGGGATGCAGCAGCACCTCCTAGCTTAAAGTGGTTTCCATCATATACAGCATTTACAGTTTGGCAGTCAACACCCCCAAATTGTTCCAGCACCCCTGGCTGTCTTAGCCACTGTCATTGCTCTCAGAGAAAGCTGACCAGGATTTTATTTCACAAATATCAGCCAAAAAAATGCTGATTTGTCAAAACTGAAATTTTTTTAAGACATGGATAGGTTTCAACGAATGTCAACTTGAAAAAAATATTGAAACGTGTTTTTTAAAACAAAAAATGAATGATTTTCTGGGTCGAAACAACTTTGTTTCAAACTTTAAGTATAGTTAAAATTAAAATGGTCAAAATAAAAACAAAATATTTCAAAATGATCAAAACAAAATGTTTCAGCTAATCTAAAGAAATTTTAGGGCCATCTGTGGTTGATGAAAATTTTTGAAATATCAACTTTTTGTCCTGATTCAGAACACATTTTTTTTGAAATCTAGACAATTATTGCAGGATGGGAACACCATTTTTCATCCAGCTCTACTCTTGTGGGGAACAGAATTGCAGAATCTCAGCCTAAGTCTTGATAGTGACTTGGTTCCATGTAACATTTTGATTAAAAGCACCAAATTAACATGGCACACATTGAATGGGCTAAAAAACTGGTTAACGGATCCATCTCAAAATGTAATTGTAAATGGCAAATCAACATAGAGCAGGTGTGTTTTTAATGAGGTCCCAAAGGGAATGGTTCTTCTCTCTACACTATTTAACATTTTATCAGTGACCTGGAAGAATACATACAATTGTCACTGATAAAGTTTGCCGATGACACCAATATTGAGGAAGTGGTATTGAGGGAGGTCATTCAGAGCAATCTGGATCACTTGGTAAGT
The DNA here is from genome assembly GCF_025201925.1 of Gopherus flavomarginatus. Classification (NCBI taxonomy): domain Eukaryota; kingdom Metazoa; phylum Chordata; order Testudines; family Testudinidae; genus Gopherus; species Gopherus flavomarginatus. The sequence goes on along the minus strand of NC_066620.1, from coordinate 198,572,059 downwards.
TGGGCTCAAGTAAACAATATGTGTTTTGATACATCTGAAAACAAAGAACATAGACTGTAATGACAAGGCTGAGGACTCTATCCTTGGAAGCAGTGACTATGAAAATGTCTTTGAAGGTGTGAGTGGATAATCAGTAGGACATGAGCTTCCAATGCGGTGCTGTGGCCAAAAGAGCTGATGTGATCCTTGGATGTATAAACAGGGGTATATCAAGAATGGAGGTTATATTACCTCTGTATGGGAGCCACTCTAGCTATAACTTATAACTCCTTACAGATTTTGTGTATTAAAACTCCCCTGCCAATACTATTCCATGCTATTGTGAGGGCGAGGTTTTCACATTCACACCTCTCTCCACCTGGGCTTATGCAAAAGAGTGAGAATGTTAGATTTTTTTAAAGGGTATGCAGAAGTGTTTGCATCTGTCACAGATGGGCAATGTGTACGTGCATTTATACACACATTAACTGAAGGCTGGACTGAGGCCCAGCTGAGCACTTAGGTCTTCAAATGCAAATCCTGGCAGACTCTATAGTGAATCAATGTATACTAACATTCCTTGGGCCCAAATTTTCTGCTGGCATAACTCCATTGACAGCAATGGATTTATACCAATAGAGAATTTCACCCTCGTGTTTCTCAACAACAGGAGAGCGGTATCCTTGCTACTGTTAGGTACAAAAATACAAAACCATCTCTAATTCTTTAATATGTATGACCCTTTGTTCATCCCCATTTTATCCTGTTTCCTCAATTAGACCATTTTTTTTTTCTTCCATCATGCTACGTTGCATTCTAGCCAGCCTTCTCTTCTGGAATTAACTAATCATATTTCTTTTTTGCTATTGATAAGGGTTTGTTCACTAAGACTGCAACCTTGTAATTAAAGGAAGCTTACAATGCTGGTGTCAATCACTCTGCTCTGAAACTGGATAGCTCTGACCTCAGTTATTTTCCATTATACAGCATCTTTCAAACTATGATCAGGAAAGTAATACTTTAGGGACATGGATCTGACTTGACCTGTAACTAAGGAATTAAATGTTGCTCAACCCTCAGTTTTGGAGGCATTCTCTTTCGTTTTTAACATGATAATAATCACAGATGAGGTGTATCCAAAAGAATAGGTCTATTTATTTTTGTCCAAATGTCCTTCTTTTTTCAGAGCCTCGATTATCCATGACTTTGTTCTTGGATTTGCTTATTAACAATGTATTCATTTTGACCTCATTAAAGAAAAAGAAGAATCTTATTTGATTTAATCCTTAAATGAATTTAAAAAACTAAAATAACATAGAATTCCTAAATCATTGCTTTCTCAATGCATTTCATTGTTTATTTTGCAGCAGTACCCAATCCTTAGGAATCAGGACCACAATGTTCTAGGCATTATGCAAACATAAAGGAATACTTCAGTGGTGTTACTCATCTGGATAATGTTCAGTATTACCAACCTCAAGCAAAGTTAAGCACATGCCTTACATCAAGCTTAGGAGTAGTCCCGTGAAAGTAAATTGGACAACGTACATACTTAAAGTTAGGCAAATGCTTAAGTATGTTTATGAACTGACATTATCCTAACAAACAATACACCTTTTCTTGATTAATCCTTGTGATAATGTCTTAGGCTTGGTCTATACTTAAAAGTTTCACTGGAATAGCTAAGTCGGTTAGGGTTAGCTATCACAGGTTGTAAAACTCAGTTATACCAATATAAGCACTTCTATACTAATATAAGTGTATCTACACTAGAGAGGGCAAAACCTTCTTACAGTAGACAAGGCCTTAGAGTAAATTGATAGTTACTTCTGACTGCATTTCATTTGCAAAAATGGCACAGTAACCAGTCTTTTCAACTCATTTCCTTGCAATATATCTAAAATGGAATGATTTATTCCTTCTAGCATTCAGCGATATTTATCTGACTAGCAGAACTGGTTGAAAAATACCTTTTTGTTTTGTTTGTTTTGGTTTGGTTTCAAATATTATGTTTAAAGCTTCCAGGGGGGGAATATATTTTTAATGAAAAACTGAAACTGAACATTTTTCAAAACCACATTTTTGATTAAAAATTAGTTTTTCATTAAAAAAATGCTTTTCTAAAACAAAAACCCAAAACTTTTTACAACAAACTGAACTGAAAATTGAAAATATTTAGCATAAAATGAATATTTTAATGAAACAATGTATGTTTTTTTTCTTAGCAATTTTCTACCAAAATGAAACTTGTACAAAATGTTTAGTTTGATCAAAACATCATTTGTCGAAATGGGAAGAGAAATGAAAGGGCAAGGGGACATTGAAGTGAAGAGAGATGAAGTGGGACTGGGCAGGGGAGAAAAGGATATGAATGGTAGGTGCAGAGTGAAGTGATGGTGGAAAGACATTGAGGCAGGAGAAAGGTTGAAGTAAACAGCTAATCCATACAGGACAGAAAAAGTCCATTCAAAGCTGTAAGAATTTCTCCAAATATCCAAAGGACCATAGCTCCTGCTTTGCTGCTTCTGCAGCTTGTTCTACCAGCAGAAGTCTCTGACTAGCTTCTCTCTGCAGATTTCCTCCAAGGCCATGTGGTGCCGGGTGGACAGAGGAACCACTTGAGTCCTAGTGCCTCTGGAATGGGAAGGGTCTTCCTTGGCAGAGTTGTGGGTCTGGGAGCATGCTGGGGAGACGGGTGGTCTCATCTGACCCCCTCCCCCCCCACAGCAGTCCCTACTTTGGTTGCTTCTGGTCCTACCATCATCCACATCAGAACTGCTGTCTCTGTTATTTATTTATTTTTATTGCTTGTGTAACCCTTCTGCCCCTCTGAATTGGCAGCAACAAGGGCCGGGTTCAGTATCTAGGGGTTCTGTTTCAATAACACAATGCATAACCAGCTTGAGCCCCCACCCAGTGACCTGGGACACTTACATACCACACCCCCCTGGGCGCCTCTAGGAGGCAATACTTCCCCTCTCGCAAGCACGGAGTCTGAGTGTAGCAAAATCCTTTTAATAGAGGAAGGAAACAATGCGGCATCCAATTGGAGAAACACCACAAACAGGATTATAACACAAACCATAAACAAAACCCACCTCCAAGTACATTTGTCCTTTCCCCTTTAGGGTTTTAAGTCCAATTACCCCAAAGTTCAACAACCCAGAAGTCTCTGGTTAGTGCCACCCCAGAATTCAAGAGTTTATCTGCAGAGTTTTACCCCCCCACCAACCTGGGTGGAAAAGGCGGGAGGAGTCCACACAGGGTGTTAAGGGGCACCTTACGTGGGCCAGGGCCAACTGCTCCACCTCTCTGTGAAGTTCTGCTGCAGCCTTCACCACGCTGTGCCACTCCGCAAGCTGTCCCTGCAAACCACTTCACTCTGCTCACTGTTCCATGGGCTGCTCCAACACGCTGCAAACTGCTCCACTCTGCCAGCCATGTAACAGTAGGTCTTCAGGCTCCCCCACAGGTTAACACAGCACTCAGTGATCTCAGCTCAGCTCAGCCCCTTCAGTGATTTCAGCTTTTAGCAGAGGAGCCCTGGTGTTGGTGCACCATTGGCTCAACATGAATTCAGTTCAGCAGTCTCTAGATGGATTCCTAATAGAAGCAAAATTAGCTCTACTTTTTAACAGTGGAAAGAGGAGACTGTGCAATTGGTGTTCCAGGCCCTCAAAAGGGCCCCATACCATCAGGTACACACACAACTCCCCAACCTCTATTCATGGGGTTTTGGAACCCATGTGCCATGTTTAGCAAGTACCACCCAACTGAGGTTGAGTCATCTCTGTCACGAAGCAGTCCCACTGCTCCCCATTCACACAGTCAGGATGACAAACTTTTTTTTTCCTCCTGCCCCAATAACAAAGAAACTGGGGATCCCAGAGCTGTTAAAATAACCATCCCAGTCTGCTGTGGGCTTATGCTAAGTGGGGGGTGGATGCCAATGCAAATCTTTCCACACTCCTTGAAATTCTTGGAATTCTTTCCACACTCCCTACAATTCACCACCAGATGTCAGGGTAGCGCTCATCCTGACTCTGCTTACACTTGTACTGTGGGAGCCCCAGGCCTGGCCCAAGACACCATCGTGACAGACACACACAACAAAAGATGGTGCCTGCCTTAAAGAGCTTAGAATTCAATGTTGATAATTTTACAAAGGCTGCTCTAACATACACTGCCCCCCGCCCCCAACCAGTCATGAACCGGTATCCCCTCCCTCAGCTGTGCTAAGCATTGCTACAATGCCTCTCCAGCGCACAGTGCATTTCAGTGGTGAGGTCTGATTGGTGCCAAGACCAAGGCCTTGGGCTGAATTTCACCCAGTATACAATACTTGAAGCTATTGCTTTTGATCGTGTTCTTTTTCTTAATTGTATTCTTTTCTGGCCAGCCATCCTTATCATGTATTTTAACTGTCTATCAGTTCAGTTCTCTCCTATTGCATTAAAATCATTCAGAGATACTTGCCCACCTCTAAGAGAAGATGTATGAATTTATTTTCCACTTGGGAAATCAGACAGTTTACCTAGCAGTTTTTTCTACCCAACAGGAAAATAGAAGCTGGGTGACAACAGTAGAAGTAAGCCCCAGTCTGAATTTTTAATCAAATGAATTCTGACAAAGATACTATTCAAGTTCAATTCTCAGTATGGATTTAAGCTTTAGATTTTAAGCTCTTATTTATCAGAGGGTAGCCGTGTTAGTCTGGATCTGTAAAAGCAGCAAAGAATCCTGTGGCACCTTATAGACTAACAGAGGTTTTGGAGCATGAGCTTTCGTGGGTGAATACCCACTTCCTCAGATGCATGTAATGGAAATATCCAGGGGCAGGTATATATATGTGTGCTAGCAAGCAAGCTAGAGATAACGAGGTCAGTTCAATCAGGGAGGATGAGGCCCTGTTCTAGCAGTTGAGGTGTGAAAACCAAGAGAGGAGAAACTGGTTCTGTAATTGGCAAGCCATTCACAGTCTTTGTTCAATCCTGAGCTGATGGTGTCAAATTTGCAGATGAACTGAAGCTCAGCAGTTTCTCTTTGAAGTCTGGTCCTGAAGTTTTTTGCTGCAGGATGGCCACCTTAAGGTCTGCTATAGTGTGGCCAGGGAGGTTGAAGTGCTCTCCTACAGGTTTTTGTATATTGCCATTCCTAATGTCTGATTTGTGTCCATTTATCCTTTTCCGTAGAGACTGTCCAGTCTCTACGGAAAAGGATAAATGGACACAAATCAGACATTAGGAATGGCAATATACAAAAACCTGTAGGAGAGCACTTCAACCTCCCTGGCCACACTATAGCAGACCTTAAGGTGGCCATCCTGCAGCAAAAAAACTTCAGGACCAGACTTCAAAGAGAAACTGCTGAGCTTCAGTTCATCTGCAAATTTGACACCATCAGCTCAGGATTGAACAAAGACTGTGAATGGCTTGCCAATTACAGAACCAGTTTCTCCTCTCTTGGTTTTCACACCTCAACTGCTAGAACAGGGCCTCATCCTCCCTGATTGAACTGACCTCGTTATCTCTAGCTTGCTTGCTAGCACACATATATATACCTGCCCCTGGATATTTCCATTACATGCATCTGAGGAAGTGGGTATTCACCCACGAAAGCTCATGCTCCAAAACCTCTGTTAGTCTATAAGGTGCCACAGGATTCTTTGCTGCTTTTAAGCTCTTATTGGAGCTGATCAGAAAAAATGCTGATGTGACAAAACAATTTCTTTGTTGGAATTTGTCAATTTATTAAGATTGAAACATTTTTCAAGACCATGTTGACTTGACAAAATTCCACCAAAAACTTGCCTGGGTTTCCTGCCATCTCGCCTGTCCAGCTCCTCAGTGGCCCACCCAGTGGGCTGACAAAGAGCTAGGCCTGGTGTACACTGGGGGGGAGAAGGGGTTCAATCTAAGTTACGGAACTTCGGCTACATGAATAACGTAGCTGAAGTCGATGTACATAGATCTACTCACTCAGGTTTCCCAGGCCTTCAAGATTCCTCCTCAGCTCATTAGGCAAAATGTCAAGGGTCTGGGAGCATGGAAATCCTAGCTTCCAGGCCCATGGCTTTTGGCAGCCTTTGCTCTCTGGGATTTCATGGCCTAAGGCTCCAGGGTAACTCACCAAAAGGACTGACCCTGAGCATGGGACTCCAGAGTTCTAGGGTCTGCAGCCCAGAGCAGCCCACTAGGCAGATTACCTTGGAGTTGGGGCTTAGCTCCCTTTCACTGAAATCTGCGAAATTTTGGGATTTCATTCAAAACCAAATTTAAAAATAACAGAATGCTCCATACAGAACTAACTTTCTCTGCACAGTTCTGCTGGGGAGCACAGGCAACCCGATCCACTAGGTGGATTGTTCCAGTTCTGAGGCTCCCAGGGATTCCAACCCCTGGAGACATCTGGCAGAAACAGGGTACTGGATGGAAACTCACAACTTTCTGCTGATCTTCACAGGGAAGCAACCATTTCATCATTTATGCTAATAAGTGTGAGCTTTTAAATACTTTCACACATACTCAATGAGCTGTCCAAACTCAACATTAACAAGTCACCGGGACCAGATGGCATTCACCCAAGAGTTCTGAAAGAACTCAAATGTGAAGTTGCAGAACTATTAACTAAGGTTTGTAACCTGCCCTTTAAATCGGCTTTGGTACCCAATGACTGGAAATTAGCTAATGTAACATTAATATTTAAAAAGGGCTCTAGAGGTGATCCTGGCAATTACAGACTGGTGAGTCTAACATCAGTACCGGGCAAATTAGTCGAAACAATAGTTAAGAATAAAATTGTTGGACACAGAAAAACATAAACTGTTGAGCAATAGTCAACCTGGTTTCTGTAAAGGGAAATCGTGTCTTACTAATCTATTAGAGTTCTTTGAAGGGGTCAACAAACATGTGGACAAGGGGGATCCAGTGGACATAGTGTACTTAGATTTCCAGAAAGCCTTTGACAAGGTCCCTCACCAAAGGCTCTTATGTAAATTAAGCTGTCACGGGATAAAAGGGAAGGTCCTTTCATGATTGAGAACTGGTTAAAAGACAGGGAACAAAGGTAAGGAATTAATGGTAAATTCTCAAAATGGAGAGGGGTAACTAGTGGTTTTCCCCAAGGGTCAGTCCTAGGACCAATCCTATTCAATTTATTCATAAATGATCTGGAGAAAGGGGTAAACAGTGAGGTGGCAAATTTTGCAGATGATACTAAACTACTCAAGATAGTTAAGACCAAAGCAGATTCTGAAGAACTTCAAAAAGATCTCACAAAACTAAGTGATTGGGCAACAAAATGGCAAATGAAATTTAATGTGGATAAATGTAAAGTAATGCACATTGGAAAAAATAACCCCATCTATACATACAATATGATGGGGGCTAATTTAGCTACAAGAAGTCAGGAAAAAGATCTTGGCGTCATCGTGGATAGTTCTCTGAAAATGTCCACGCAGTGTGCAGAGGGGGTCAAAAAAGCAAATAGGATATTAGGAATCATTAAAAAAGGGATAGAGAATAAGACTGAGAATATATTATTGCCCTTATATAAATCCATGGTACGCCTACATCTCGAATACTGTGTACAGATGTGGTCTCCTCACCTCAAAAAAGATATTCTAGCACTAGAAAAGATTCAGAAAAGGGCGACTAAAATGATTAGGGGTTTGGAGAGGGTCCCATATGAGGAAAGATTAAAGAGGCTAGGCCTCTTCAGCTTGGAAAAGAGGTGACTAAGGGAGGATATGATAGAGGAATTTAAAATCATGAGTGATGTTGAGAAAGTGGATAAGGAAAAGTTATTCACTTATTCCCATAATACAAGAACTAGGGGTCACCAAATGAAATTAATAGGTAGCAGGTTTAAAACAAATAAAAGGAAGTTCTTCTTCACACAGCGCACAGTCAACTTGTGGAACTCCTTACCTGAGGAGGTTGTGAAGGCTGGGACTATAACAATGTTTAAAAGGGAACTGGATAAATTCATGGTGGCTAAGTCCATAAATGGCTATTAGCCAGGAAGGGTAAAGAATGGTGTCCCTAGCCTCAGTTCATCAGAGGATGGAGATGGATGGCAGGAGAGAGATCACTTGATCATTGCCTGTTAGCTTCACTCCTTCTGAGTCACCTGGCATTGGCCACTGTCGGTAGACAGATACTGGGCTAGATGGACCTTTGGTCTGACCCAGTATGGCCGTTCTTATGTTCTTATAAATCACAGTTGGTTGAAACTCAATTGCAGTTTTGTGGGAAATTACAACATTTCAAAATTTGTTTTCAGTCTGAATCAGAACAAAAACAACTATTTTTGAAAATCCATGCAAAATCTATATTAAAAAAGAGTTTCAAAGTTTCATTTAAAAAAATCAAAATTTTATATTAAAATTTTAAAATGTATCATTTTATTTAATGTTTATGTTACTTCTATTATTTTTACATTTTCCCATGACACATTAGTAGTCATGATAATAATATAACAAATGTGTTTCAAATAAATGTTTTCCTACAGGTAATTTTGTCAAAATCAATGATTAGTGAGGAGAAAAAAAAAAGAATGTTGGCAAAATGACATTTTCCAATGGAAACCATTTCAAAGAAAATTTTCCAACTCATATTAATCCAAATTAACACAAACAACAAAGAATGAGAGCCCATGAATAACAGCAAAATAAATGTGTCTACAAAAAATACTGCAAATACCAGCTTTACTGTTAGAAATCATAATAGTTGCCTTTATTGTTCTCATTTGACAGCTGCCATCTTGGCTAAAACACCAGGGATTAAACTGGAGACCTCCAGAGCTAAAAGCATGCATTACTACAGATTGAGCTAAAGTTCTCTAAACGGTATTGTTGCAGACTCATATACGTTTAGATCAGGCACAGAGGGGATTCTGTAACATTCTCACCAATGAAAGCATCAAAGAATCCTGTGGCACCTTATAGACTAGCAGACGTTTTGCATGCATGCATCTGACAAAGTGGGTACTCACCCATGAAAGCTCATGCTCCAAAACGTCTGTTAGTCTATAAGGTGCCACAGGATTCTTTGATGCTTTTACAGATCCAGACTAACATGGCTACCCCTCTGATACTCTCACTAATGAGTAATACTATCTCCCGAACCCTTATTTGTGGCTGCGTGTGAAACTATCAATTCTGTTAGCATAGGAAATGAATAATCATCCCAAAACCAGAGTCGTATCCTTACAGAACATAGCTGTGAAAGTGTCTTTTCATTCCTATCTGAACAGTTTTTGAACCACATCCTTAGCTTTGATAATATGCATGCAATAAAAGCCATATCTACATTTTGTCTTACTGTGTATTGGAGAGCTCAGATAAGGCAGCAAGTTCTGCTGATTGAAATCACTCAAACCAATATTACGATCTGTGTATTATTATGTCGTCCTGATTCTGCAGATTCCCACTGCAAAATCATTTCTGATGCCTTCAGAAAAACAGACTTTTGGTTTATAATCAACATGAGTTGGGCATTATTTTCTAAAGCGCCTTACATGATAATATACATAGAATACTGTTCTGAGTGATTTCAATCAGCAGAACTTGCAACCTTATCTGAGCTCTCCAGTACACAGTAAGAGAAAACGTAGATATGGCTTTTATAAATATATAAATATACATATATAATCTCTCTTTGAAGCTGGACCAAAGTAGCTTGTTTGGATAGGTTTATAAAGTCTACAATTTGATTTACAAGTGGAACGTGAAAAAATAGAACATTGATAGTGAAAACAATTTATTTGGCCAGTCATTTTTAATATTCCCTCTGCTAGTGCTAAAGAAATTGTAGCAGTAATGGATAAGAACTCTCAATTTACCAGCCCAATCACTTTTCTGCATTCATATTGCAAGGAAGTCATTCAGTCTGTTTGTCTTTTTCTGTTGTTATTTTTATTTTATTATAGTAACTTATATATAGAAAGCCTGCAACTGAGCTCAAAGTCTCATTGTGCTGAGCTCAGAGACTCTTCCCTGGAGAGCTTATCATTACAGCTAGCCAGGAAACAATTTCCATCCTGGGAGATTTTCAAGATTTCAAAAAAAAAAAAAAAAAAAGTTCCCCTTCTCAAATTGAGACAAAAAACCTAAATATTGATAAGTATTGGAAACTAAAAGTCTGACCAAAAAAAATATGGATAGGGTCAATCAAAATGTATTGACAATTTCAATGTTTCATTTCAGTTTTTACCTTTAATTTTTTTACATTGTTTTTACTATAATTTAATTTAAATTTCAAAATAGAATCATTTTGATCTGAAAAACTGATTTTTTTTCATTTAGAAAATGTCAAAATAGGATGTTTTGACAATTTCAAACCTTTTTTTTTCAAAAGGGGGAATGTGTCAAAACCAACACTTTCCTGCCAATGGTTTTGATTTGGATGAACTGGCATTTTCTGATTCAAAGAATTTTTGTTGAAAAATTCCCTATTGCCTCTACTCACCAGAAAAGATAGTCAAAGGGTAGGAGAAACGGGGCTGGGAGCATGGAAGCTCTGGCTCCCAAATCCCCATGCTTGTGGCTCTTTGTCAGCCTGTGCTCCCACAGTCTACAGCTCCAGGGCAGCCTACACTGTACACTGTACATTGTAAATATTGTACAACCAGAAAACTGGGACCTAAGATAGAGTGAAAATGACTTGACCAAGGTCACACAGGAAGTCTGTGGCAGAGCCAAGAATAAAACCCAAATTTTCTTAGGCCGAGTGTCATGGTACAATTCCCCACTCTGAGCCTTAGCGTCCAAAAGATGGGGTACCAGCATGAATTCCTCTAAGCTCAATTACCAGCTTAGGACCTGTAGCGCTGCCACCAACCAGGAATTCCAATGCCTGGTACACTCTGGTCCCCCCAAAACCTTGCCCGGGGAACCCCAAGACCCAGACCTTCTGGATCTTAACACAAGGAAGGAAAACCCTTCCCCCTACCGTTGCCTCTCCCAGGCTTCCCCTCCCTGGGTTACCCTGGAAGATCACTGTGTGATTCAAACTCCTTGAATCACAAAACAGAGAGGACAATTCACCTTCCTCTCTCCTTCTCTTTCCCCCTCCCAGACTCTTCCTGAGAGAAAGTAATCCTGGCACAGAGAGAAATCAGCCTCTCTCTCCCTCTTCCCGCCTTTCTCCCCACCAGTTCCCTGGTGAATCCAGACCCAGTCCCCTGGGGTCTCACCAGAATAAAAAAAACAATCAGGTTCTTAAACAAGAAAAGCTTTTAATTAAAGAAAGAAAAAACAGTAAAAATTATCTTTGTAAATTTTAAAAAATGGAATAGGTACAGGGTCTTTCAGCTGTAGACACTGGGAATACTCTCCCAGCCTAAGTATACAAGTACAAATTAAAATCTTTTCAGCAAAATACCAATTTGAACTCCTTCCAGCCAAATACACATTTGAATTTCTTCTAACCAAATACACATTTGCAAATAAAGAAAACAACCATAAGCCTAACTCGCTTTATCTACCTAGTACTCACTAGTCTGAACTTATAAGAGCCTGTATTGGAGAGAAACCTGGTTGCACATCTGCTCCCTCTGAGCCCCCAGAGTGAACAACAACCAAAAAACTAACAGCACACACAAAACTTCCCTCCCTCAAGATTTGAAAATATCCTGTCCTCTGATTGGTCCTCGGGTCAGATGACAGCCAGGCTCACTGTTCTTGTTAACCCTTTCCAGGCAAAAGAGATATGAAGCACTTTTGTTCTACTAACTCTTACTTATCTGTTTATGACACTGAGTAAAATGCTCCAACCAGAAGACCATCCAAACTATTTGTATTTCTCTTTAGCCAAGTATTTCTTATCAAAGTCATGTTCCTTTGTTGGCAACATCACAGTCTGTTGTTATACAGGTTCTGGTGAATATTCAATTCAAGTTACATTAGAACAAGCATCTGCTTATTCTAAAGAATGTGTCCAATATTATTCTGGGAAGTAAACTGGTATGAAAACCAAATAGCTGTACATGCCAATAACAGAATTTAAGGAAGGTTTCACATATCAAAACTGTAGCAAAGTAAAAAGAAAATCAATCAATTAAAAACTTAAACATAAAAAGCATACAAAGTTGCAACTGCACAGAATGTATCCTGTATACATAAGATCTATAGGTTGTGAGTTCAGACATGGTCCTGTGCAATTTGCACCACCTTCGGGGTAGCCCAGGGACGAACTGTGCTTTTGACTCACAGTGTCTCCCCATATTCCTCCTTCCTTCTGCATGTGGGGGAAAATGGGGGAAGAGGAGAAATTTGTGGCTGTTTTGTACTAACAGCAAATTATGACACCCACTTGCTCACACTGGCAGGTGAGTAGTGATTCATGGAGCCAAAGCTCCACTTACTGCATCCCCTTCTCCACCCGCTGGCTCAGAGAGACAGGTGCACTTACACATCTGGACCCATGGTTCAGGTACTCTTTGCAAGTGTGTTAACGCAGTTATTCCTCTCTTGTGTGAATGTACCACCCAAGTCACAGTCTAGCAGCTTATACTACGTATGCAACATGTACAACATACCAATACTAACTACATATGGATAAACATACACACACACTAGATCAAATTCTGTGCTAACTTACAGCCCACACAGTCCCATTTGGTTTGCAGTTGATTTAAATGAGAGCAACATTTAGCCCAATATATTCAAAGTACACAGTGTTTCTAGATTCTGGGAAATGGCTAGAAGGAAATGCAGGTAGGCAAGGCTGGAGCTAGTTTTGATTATGGGAGATTTCAGGTATAAAGAGCTAGTTTTGCAAAACCAAAACCATGGAGGGCTGAGCTCCAATTCCAACTTTTCTGAAGCCCCCCTGCTGAGAGAGAGTTGGAATATGTTATTTGTTTTTTCAGTGCATCTGTTTGCAGAGAGGGAGTGGGAGTTCATGTTACACAACTCCTTGTTGTTCAGCTTCTTGTTTTGAAAAACTGAAGCCAGGATTGTTTCATATTTTGGTTGTATTTAGCTGAAGCCTCTTCTCAACTTAAATCTTTTAAATAATAGTAAGGTGTTATGAGGGAGTCTAGTTTTAATTCCAAAGCTCTGAGGGTGTTCAAATCCTTGGCTTTCTTTCAGACTTGGTCTTATGTAGAATTATAGAGATTACAGATCAAACCAGATAAACTGACTACTATTTTTGTCTGCCAGTGCAGGGTCATTCCTTTGCTTGGGAAAGTACCGTATTTCATACTTTTCCAACACAATGGCCCACATCTGTTCAACTGCAACTAAGTGAATTATATATTAAACTTCAGTGAAGGCAAAACATACCCTATTACTTAACTAGAAACTTTATGGAAAACAAGATAATGGGTCAAAGTCAACTATGTATGAAAGTTTCCCTCCCAACCCCAAAATATGATGGTCCTTTAAGCTACTAAACAGCCCCATGTTTGCCTTCTCTGTTTTCATGACAGCACCATTAACAGAGCCCTGTGTTAACCAAGACTCCAACTGGTGCCAATTCCATTCTTTCATTGCCTGCCTTTTATAGCCATTGCTAATTTTCTGAGCTCATAACTTCTCATTCTATGGTTGCTTGATAACCTCACAACAGCTTTTGCTACCATATTTGCATGCAAATATATGATTTAGAAAGACAGTTTTATCCCATTAGACCTACTTGCCTTGCCCGCAATTGTTTTATGTTTTAATCTACTAATCACATGGGGATGCTAAAGCAACAGGAGCACTGTGTTGTTCTGAGGTATGGTATATTAGTTGTACCTATGGTATAGCGGTACAATACTTGCCATATTAAATTAGAAACTCTTTAATGTTAAGTTTCAATGAGAATATAGTTCTACTGGGTATGGAGATTACTGTGGAGAATTCCAAATATTTTTAATATTATGTACAAGAATAACTACTACCACGCAGCACCCCACACTATTCCCACATAACTCAGTTAAGGGACCATTAAAAATCCATTAAGCTTGTTAGTTTGTACAAGCTTTCAGGGAATCCTACTGCAAGTTTTGTTATTTCAACACTTATTGAATTATATTAGAGAAAACAATCTCTGAGCTCTGAGACTTTACGGGAATGGTTTAAGTGAGAGATATCTGGGGTGGTTTTGTGGACTGGTGGGTGGGTTATAATAGCAATTGTGTGATTGTATTTTGCTTTAGGGATTGTTTTTAAAGGAAATTGTTATTTCTGTCCCTTAAGGAAGCTCATATTAGAATTACCAAAATGTTAAAAAGAGAGGATGGCTTTATGGTAAAGACAATGCTAGGGGATTCGGGAAATCTGCATTCACTTCTTGGATTGGACATTGACCTCAGCCAAGTCAGGTAGGATCTGCTTCTGGAGGTGCATAACACTTGCAGTTAATGTCAATTTCAGCTGGAGTTGCTGGTGCTCAATACCTCTGAAAAATCAAGCTCTTAATCTCTCTGTGCATCAGTTCCCATCTGTAAAATGGGGATCATAATATTTACTTCCTCTAATTTGATACTAAGCACCCTGGAGCAGGGGCAATCCATTACTTTGAGTTCGTATAGTGCTTAGCACAATTTGACCCCAAATTCACTTTGGTCCTCTAGGTGCTTTTATGATAAAATAAATAAATAAATAAATAATAATAACAATAATAATGAAGGAATATGTATCAATGGAAAATTCACCTTTCTGGCTTCATTAGTATTTGTTACAAAGTTTTCCATAAACTATCTGGACACTTGTTTCATCAGGAGGAGCTGGAATGCTTTCATAGATTGCGGAAGGAACCTGGGATCTGATAGGGGTGAAGTTCTGGGGACAAGGAGACGCCTTTTACTGTGCTCAGCTCCTCAATTCATTCAGATTTGACTGAGTTATAACCTGCCAAATCCTAGTGTTTTCTCGCTGGAGCTTTCCAGAGACTGACTGCTAAAATCTATTAACATTCTATCAGCCCTGTGCATGCACCGCCCCTGCATCTCATTTCAGCATGCCACACTAAACTGAACCTCAGAATGGGACACAGGCAAAATGGAGCCTTCTCTAGCTGCTGCTTCTGTTGCTTGGAACAGACTTTAGTCTAGCAGAATGTGAGCTAGACTCAGAACAAGAGTGTCATGAATTCAAATCTTGCTTCTTCTGCTGACTGTTAATAATTCCATACCTTTTACGGTTCTTTTTGTTGGGTAAGGCCTCATACCCTATTGAGAGATTAGTAACACTGGAAAAAGAACCCAGATCTCTAAAATGCAGACCTAAAATTTAGCCTGATGTCCAGGCTCCAGCAATGTTCAGGGACTGGGGGCCCGGCTCCACCAATGTTTGGGGCCAAATCTCTCCCCTGGCTCCGCCTGCTGCCCCACATGGCTTCCTCAAGTGTCCCCTGGCCCCATGCACCTCCCCCGGGCCACGGAGCATCCCTGTGTCTCCCCTGCAGCTCCCTGCTGCCTCTGCTCTGCTGGCTCCTGGTATCCTGGTCCTAGTGCCCCCATCCTCTAGTGCCGGGTGAGGGTTCTGCCTCAGACCCTTCCCTTTTGTGGCATGAACATCTACCAGCACAGGGGGCCCCTCTGCCCGCAGTCACCGGTCCTGCCCCACGCTGGGCAAAGGGCAGCCCCATCCCCCACCAAGGCTACAGTGAGGGGCAGCAGGAAGGGAGGAGGTGCACACCCATAGGGGAGGTGAGGGGGCTTCCTGGACCTGAGTGGGGCCCTAGGAGAATGAGCAGTAACAGTGGTGCAAGGTGAGTGTGCTGCTGGGTTGTGGGGGGGGGGAAAGAGGGAGCCCCTTCTCCGGAGCTCGCTGCTGCTGGCGAGGAGAGGGCTGGGGGGAGTCCTCCTGATAAAGAAAGCTGACCCCAGGCCCAAAAGCCGGGTCTTAATTAAGATAATAATTATATTAAGGCCTTAGGCCTCAATTATACTAACACGTAGCAAAGTAAGAAAAGTTGATTTTTTACTAACCCTCCTGAGGCTCACTTTCTGATTTTACTACACACTATTATCATAACGCTATAATGTTATTAAATGCTGCTAACACTACAATCACCACCAAATGCTGCTAAATAAGTAAATGCTGCTATATGGGGTCATACTGACATAAAAGTCCCTGAAATAACCCATCCATCACTGCCAAAAGATTAACATCTGTCAGGTCATTATAGTTTATCAAGTAGCTTATGCAAGCATAAAAGATAACCCCTAATAACTTGGCCAAAAAAACAAACATGTATTTTTGGACCCAAGTTCCTCAAAATTTGCTTGAGAAAACAGCTGCTCAAACCGCAAGAGAAGGATAACCAGGGTGCCAAGGTTTTGGCAATAGAAGGAGCTTTCTAAAAGGAAGTACAAAGGAACAGCTTGGCCATTTTTAGCTTTTTTTGCAATAATTGTTTTGAAAACATGTCATGTATCACCCAAATAAGGTAATGACAAATGTACAAGCTCATGTGATAATTTGCGGTTTTAGGCTTTATAAACACAGGTATCTCTGCTGTAAGGGAAAGCGACTTCCCCTTGCTAGGGGACTTTGTCGTCTCTCCCTGCATATATGCTTGTATTCTCTGATTAATCAAAAAAGGAGCCTCAGGCTGTCTGATCAACTCAACTCGTTGGTGGTCCTTTCCACGACACTCCTCTCTGGCCCCAGCCCCAGGGCAGCCTGCCTGCACCCCAAACTCCTCATCCTCAGCCCTGCCCCTCCAGATCCTGCATCCCCAGCCAGAGCCCTCACATCCCTGCATCTCAACCCTCAGCCTCAGCCCTGAGACCCCTCCTGCACTGTGAACCCCTCATCCCTGGCCCCACCCCACAGCCCTCACCCCTGCAGCTCTCATCCCCCCACCCCAACCCTCTGCCCTAGCCATGAGTCCCTGCCACACCCCAAACCCCTCATCCCCAGCCCTCACCTCCCCACCACCCTAACCCTCTGCCCGAGCCCTGTGCCTCCTCCCACACCCCAAACCCCTCATCCCCAGTGTGACATTATTGACATAAATTGTGACTATATAGATCACTGTTGCAACCAAAGTCCTATAGTTGCACCAAATCTTGTACAAAGAAGGTCAAGTAAGGTGTCTATAAAAAGGTTGTAATTTACTGATTATGATTGTGCTGTCTGTATGTATGTATCATTTTGTATTTGAAGTTATAAATATTGGCTATGTACTTGTATCTCAATGTGTTTGATTCTAAGTAGCATCAGTGAAGCATTTGGTTGGCTTCTTGAGAAAGGACTATTCTGAGTAAGTGCTCAGTCAAGAAACACTTAACTGACAATGGACCTTAGGAGACTCAATCAACATCTGAGGAGCCTTTCTGGGAACATTCAAGGTAGCATGTGAGCAATGGCTGCTGCCTGCAAACTGAGGCACGCATGGACATGTGACTTGCCCATGTGACTCCCAACTCCATCTTGCTGTTGTGATTTTCCACAGTAAGAACAAAAGGGTCCTTCCACATGGCAGAGGATATAAAAGGCCCTGGAAACCCCTCCATTTTGTCTTCAATCCTGCTTCTCTGGAGGAGCTTTACTGCAAACTGAAGCTCTGAACAATGGACCGAATGACCCATCCAAGCAGTGAATGTACTCCAGAGATTTGACTTAAGCCTGCAGTTTATTCCATCACTGCTACAAGCCTGAGCCAAAAACTTTGCCATTACTGTAGGTAATTGATTCCATTTAACCAATTTTAGCTCTCATCCATATTTCTTTCTTTTTCTGAATAAACCTTTAGATTTTAGATTTTAAAGGATTGGCAACAGCATGATTTGTGGGTAAGATCTGACTTGTATATTGACCTGGGTCTGGGGCTCGGTCCTTTGGGATCAGGAGAACCTATTTTCTTTTACTGGGGTATTGGTTTTAATAACCATTCATCCCCATTAGGTGTGGTGCAGGTGGTGATACTGGGATACTGGAGTGTCTGAGGGAATTGCTTACATGACTTCTGGTTAGCCAGTGGGATAAAACTGAAGTCCTCTCTGTTTGGCTGGTTTGGTGTGCCATAGTAATGGAGGAACCCCAGCCTTGAGCTGTAACTGCCCTGCTCTAAGCAATTTGTCCTGGATTGATACTCTCAGTAGTGTCCCACCAGAGGCCTCTTTATTACACCCAGCCCAGCCAGAGCCTTCACCCCTCCGCACCCTAACCCTCTGCCCCAGCCCCGAGCCCCTCCCACAACCTAAACCCCTCATCACCAGCCCCACAGCCCTCACACCCCAGAGCCCTCACGTTTTTACATTATATATATATATATATATTGGCTTACAAGGCAGTTGTAGGGGGGCAGGACTTGGACCTCTTCTGGGCATCACCAAGAATTGTACAAACCTGCTGCCCCTGATTCCTAGGGTAGTGTGTTGTCTATATAATGGGTCTAGTCATGCATATGTAACCCATGATACTAATATATGATCATCTAATTAAAGAGAGAGATTTCCAAAGTCACAGATGGCAGTGAGGTCAACACAAAGCACATACACAAGGGGGCAGCATTAACAGAATTGCACAAGTAACCTTAATTCTGACATTCACTGCCTTTGAAAGTTTGGCTTTGCAACCTCACTAGCATTCATTCTATATAATTACCATACGCATCACACAATCCTTGCACTAAATATAATAACAATCTTTAGTGTCTCTTGCAGCAACTTCTTACAGGTTGGAGATTAGAAGGATTTTCTTAACAATTATTAGACATTGGAAGGTGAAGTCACTTCAGGTGAATCTAAAATGCCTGAGGAATTAGCATAGAGGAAAATATTGCTATTTGCAACTGGTTGGATAAGATGACTGAGGAGGCCTTTTCAGCTTTTTCCTCCATGATTTAATGAAAGATTTTTTTCCTTTCAGTTATTCAGTAAGAAAAATAACAGAATTTTATTAGGAAGGTCTCAATTATTCTCTCTTTCTGCTGGACAATTAAGCTGAACTACATTGTGCTGTGATTGCAGTAGATTTCAGAAGCCGCCGTTATGCATTTAGTTGGATCAATACCTGGAAAATAGACAAGATTCCTCAGAAAACAGTGCAGTGATTCTGAGGATGGTATTGCTTCCTCTGTGTCAGTACACAAACAATGCCCCTGGAGGGTGCTGCTTTCAGAAGTAAGGACCTGGCCACTTGTACTAGTAATTAGGAACCCATGCCACTTTTCACAATACGAGTAGGATTTCTGGACAAATTTCAATTTGGTTAATTACATTCTGCCTACCTAAGTTCCCCCTACAAATTCAATGGATGGCATTCTTCATTCTCTACCCTGCAACAAACTGTTGTGTGCTGCTGCTCTGCTCTATTAAACAGCTGATACAGTTCATCCTATAGGCGTCTACACTGCAAATGATGATGACAATAATATATCATTATGGTCCTGATCTTGAAAACACTTTAGCACGTGAATAACTTCCATTACATGAGTAGCTCGAATGAGACTAATGTATGTTGACACTGAATCAGTGAGGCCACTCATATGTAAAATTACATTGGTGTTTGAGTTTTTAATCTTGACTGCTATACATTTAGTAAGATTGCACAAGTGGGAATTTTCTATAGAATGGAGGAATAGGCAATCAAATCTCAGTAGCATTCAGTGGGAAGCAGTGTGTTCTAATGGCTAGAAAACTTGAATGGGACTCAGGAGACATGGACTCTATTCCTGTGACTGCTGCTGACTCACCTTTGGAAAGTCACCTTCCCTCTTTGCGCCTGAGTTTTCCCATCTGTAAAAAAGGTCTAACGATATTGATTTCATTTGTAAAGAGCTCTGAGATCTATGGATGAAAAACACTATGTCAGAGCTGCTGGCTATTATTATTATTACTTAACTCCCTTAGGCTCCTTTGAAAATCCCAGCTCTTGTCAATAAAAACCTCCCCCACAAAAATCTAGGATTTGTTCAGACTTGCACTATATGTGAGAGAGCAGTATGATTGCTCCGAGCTCCAGTATGAAACTGGAGAAAAGCCTATTCAGAGTCTTTGGGTTAAGTTTAGAGGAGAGTGTTGGGGACAACTTCCTGGTGCAAGTGCTATAGGAACCAACTAGGGTCCGGGTTCCTCTTGACCTGCTGCTCACAAAGAGGTAATAATTGGTAGGAGAAGTAGAAGTGGGTGGCAACCTGGGCATCAGTGACCTTGAGATGGTTGAGTTCAGGATCCTGACAAAAGGAAGAAAGGAGAGCAGCAGAATACGGACACTGGACTTCAGAAAAGCAGACTTTGACTCCTTCAGGGAGTTGATGGGCAGGATCCCCTACGAGGCTAATATGAGGGGGGAAGGAGTCCAGGAGAGATGGCTGTATTTTAAAGAAGCCTTATTGAGGGAACAGAAACAAACCATCCTGATATATAGAAAGAATAGCAAATACGACAGGCAAGCAGCTTGGCTTAACAGAGAAATCTTCGTGAATTTAAGCAAAAAAAAAGGAAGCTTACAAGAAGTGGAAACTTTGGACAGATGCCTAGGGCTGAGTATAAAAATATTGCTCAAGCATGCAGGGGTGTAATCAGGAAGGCCAAAGGAAAACTGGAGTTACAGCAAGCAAGGGATGTGAAGGGTAACCAGAAGGGTTTCTATAGGCATGTTAGCAACAAGAAGAAGGTCAGGGAAAGTGTGGAACCCTTACTGAATGGGGGAGGCAACCTAGTGACAGATGATGTGGAAAAAGCTGAAGTACTCAATGCTTTTTTTGCCTCTGTCTTCACAGACAAGGTCAGCTCCCAAACTGCTGCACTGAACAGCACAGTATGGGGAGGAAGTGAGCAGCCCTCAGTGGTGAAAGAACAGGTTAAGGACTATTTAGAAAAGCTGGACATGCACAAGTTCATGGGGCTGGATCTAATGCATCCGAGGGTGATGAGGAAGTTGGCTGATGTGATTGCAGAGCCATTGGCCATTGTCTTTGAAAACTCGTGGTGATCAGGGGAGCTCCAGAATGCTTGGAAAAAGGCAAATATAGAGCCCATCTTTAAAAAAGAGAAGGAGAATCTGGGGGCTACAGACCAGTCAGCCTCACCTCAGTCCCTGGAAAAATTATGGAGCAGGTCCTCAAGGAATTCATTTTGAAGCACTTGGAGGAGAAGAAGGTGATCAGGAACAGTCAGCATGGATTCACCAAGGGCAAGTCATGCCTGACCAACCCGGTAGTCTTCTATGATGAGATAACTGGTTCTATAGATATGGGGAAAATGGTGGACATGATATACCTTGACTTTTGCAAAGCTTTTGATACGATCTCCCACAGTAGTCTTGCCAGTAAGTAAAAAAAAGTATGTATTGGATGAATGGACTATAAGGTGGATAGAAAGCTGGCTAGATCATCGGGCTTAATGGGTAGTGATCAATGGCTCAATGTCTAGTCGGCAGCCGATATCAAGTGGAGTGCCCCAGGGATCAGTCCTGGAGCCAGTTTTCTTCAACATCTTCATTAATGATCTGGATGATGGGATGGGTTGCACTCAGCAAGTTCACGGATGACACTAAATTGGGGGGAGAGGTAGATATGCTGGAGGGTAGGGATAGGATCCAGAGTGACGTACACAAATTGGAGGATTAGGCCAAAAGAAATCTGATGAGGTTCAACAAGGAAAAGTGTAGAGTCCTGCACTTAGGACAGAAGAATCCCATGCACTGCTACAGGCTGGGAACCGACTGGCTAAGCAGCAGTTCTGCAGAAAACGATCTGGGGATTACAGTGGACGAGAGGCTGGATATGGGTCAACAGTGTGCCCTTGTTGCCAAGAAGGCTAATGGCATATTGGGCTGAATTAGTAAAAGCATTGCCAGTAGATTGAGGGACGTGATTATATCCCTCTATTCGGCACTGGTAAGGCCACATCTGGAATCTTGTGTCCAGTGTTGGCCCCCCAACTACAGAAAGGATGTGGACAAATTGGAGAGAGTCCAGCAGAGGGCAATGGAAATGATTAGGGAGCTGGCACACATGATTTATGAGGAGAGGTTGAAGGAACTTGGATTATTTAGTCTGAAGAAGAGAAGACTGAGGGAGGATTTGATAGCAGCCTTCAACTACCTGAAAGGGAGTTCCAAAGAGGATGGAGCTAGGCTGTTCTCAGTGGTGGCAGATGACAGAACAAGGAGTAATGGTCTCAAGTTCCAGTGGGGGAGGTCTAGGTTGGATATTAGGAAAAACTATTTCACTAGGAAGGTGGTGAAGCACTGGAATGGGTTACCTAGGAAGATGGTGTAATCTCCATCCTTAGAGGTTTTTAAGGCCTGTCTTGACAAAGCCCTGGCTGGGATGATTTCGTTGGATATTGGTCCTGCTTTGAGCAGGGGTTGGACTAGATGACTTCCTGAGGTCTCTTCCAACCCTGATATTCTATGATTCTATGACTCTGCTTGTGTTTAAACAGAAATACAAAATGAGCGAATGTACATAGATCTGCTTCTTAGGTATACTGGAATTGCTATACTAAATTGGAGAAAGCAGAGAAAGGTATCACACAATCCAATGGCTGGAACTTAAAGCTAGACCAATTCAGAATGGAAATAAGGTATAAATTTTTAACAGTAAGCATAATTAACCGTCAACAGGTGTGCTGGATTCTCCATCACTGAGCATTTTAAAATCAAGATTGGATGCTTTTCTGAATGATACACTCTAGGAATTATTTTTGGGGAAGTTCTATGGCCTATGCTATAGAGGGAATCAGACTAGATGAGCACAATGGTCCCTTCGACCTTGAAATTTATGAACCTGTGGTTTGTCTAATCTAATATCACTGTTAGTGGCTAGAACCAGATATTTCACAAAACTGTGTGAGAAACTCTGCAGTACAGGATCACCTGCTCCCAGGGGAATTTCCTTCTAACCTCTAATAGGTAGAAATTGGCTGAAGCCCTGAATTGATTCCACTAATTCTGTTTATTCGTATCTATTATTTATATTATTCTTTTAATACTTACTCTTATAAATCTTGATATTCTTGTAATCAATATAAATGTCTAATCCCCTGGTAGAATCCTGTTAAACTCTAAGGCTATGTCTACACTACAGACCTTGCACCACTGTAAGGTCTCTTGTGTAGCCACTTTATGCCGGTGTGAGAGAGCTTTCCTGCTGGCAAAATTAAATCACCCTTAATGAGCTGCGGTAGCTATGTCGGTAGGAGAGCATCTTCCACTGACATAGCGCTGTTCACATCTGCGCTTTTGTTGGTAAAACTTATGTCGATCAATGGGGGGTTTTATCACACCCCTGACTGACAAAAGTGCTAACATAGAGAAAGCCTAAGCCTCTTATGGCAATGAGTTCCACAGCATAACAGTGTGTTGTGGAAAAAAGTATTTTTGTATCTATTTTTAATTGGCTATCTTTCAATTTCATTGAACATCCCTTGCACTTGTGTTATGAAAATTATGAGTAAAATCAAATTCTAGAGCTACTTTCTCTATAGAGTTTAGTATTGTGTATTCTTCTCTCATCTGCTTGCACAGGTAAACAATTCTAGTCATGACTTTGGAAATTAAGGTAGGCTATTACAGCTACTCTATGCATCTTTTGATGTTTGTTAAAATATTACAGTCAACTTGGTGGCTGGGTGTAGTATGGAGGCACACTGAGTTTGTGGTCTCATCTATTTCACTATTGCACATTTGTTCATATCACAAAATCATATCATTTGTTGCATTTGGTAGTTTTTACATGAGACAGCTCCAAGACTGGAAGTATAAAATAATATCTTTCATTTATATAACACCTTTCATAAGTATGAATAAAAGCCCTACCTGCAGCACAATTTCACCCATAACTGAAGTGCAACCACCTCCTGAATGGTATGCTAGAGCTGTTTAATACAGCCGCACTACACAACACAATCACAGGAAGTGGAGATTACCCTCATCCACCTGAAACTGTGGTGAGAACTTTTGATAGGTAAAATCTAATGATTAGAGCTGGTCAGAGAAATTCCAGCAAAAGTTTTTTGTCAGAATTTTCCAATTTTGTTATTGCATTAAGTTCCTCTGGAAACCAGACAACTTTTGAAATCTGCTCACAAAGGTCTGTGACCCTGGAGCAGCCAGACATGAAAGCCCCAGGGCTTTCAGGATCTGCAGGCCGCCTAGCCACTTGGATCATCCTGGATTTGGGGACCCCCAGAGCCCCCAGCATGTGTGACTGGGGTGGCCAGCCTGGTGTACTGTCTCTGAGTTGGGAACCCTGGGGCTTTCCCTTTCATAGAGAATTTCAAAGATTTTGGGTTTTGTTCTGAATCAGAACTAAACCAAACTTCCAGATATAGAAATCCTCCATTAAAAAGAATTATATTTCCAGCTCCAGTAATGATATAAATGGGAGTAATGATTGTAGAGGCTGGTCAGGACTAGCTGCATTGTCAGAGCTGTGCAAACAACAATAGCCCATTTATAGCAAGTGCTGCTAGTGTTTCAGTTTCATAAACACCTAATTCACATGCGCAATTTGAAAGGAGGAGAAAAAACTCTCACCTCACAAAGTGGTATATGCATATCCAATAGACTATTTAAGATCATTCTTCTCTCATCTCCTCGGAGACTTATGAGCTTTGCAAACCTTTTTGTCTCAGCTGGAAGATCCTTCTATTCACTGCACCTCACATAAAAGCTGATTGCTTCTTCAAAGTGTCTTATCTTTGTATATGAGAAACAGAATAGATTTGAAAGATGCTCATAATTCATTTAATTTCAATTTCTTAACCTTGTTTTATCCAATATTCTAGATAAACAAATAAGTGAAGTAATCATTTAATGGGCAATATCATTTTCATTATTTCTTCTGTACACACAAAAGCCAAAGCTCTTTTCCTTTAACATCATGTTTTCTCATAGGCCATATAGGAAAAATATTGAGACATGTCCCTTTAGCCTTATGAGATTATTCCAAACAAAACTGGCCAGTTTATGAAAAAAGCTGACAGGTAATTAAATCTAATTCAATTATATCATATTGCATATACTCCAGCCTGTAAGAGCAGAAGCATCCAAAACAGGGACCGCTGCAATTGGGAGGAAGGGGTAAAATGGGGCCCAGCCAGGGTCAGCTTTCCCTCCTGCACTGCCCGGATCTAGAACTGTGCATAGGAGACACTCCTACCATATTCTGGGAACAATGGGTACCAGGTGCTGCCTCTATCCCTGCCATGTGGCTTTGCAAAGGAGAGCCAGCCAGAGATTCCAGCCAGTAGAAACACAAGCAGCCAAAGCAGGGACTTCTGGTCCCTCGGACATTTGGAGAACATTCTATGCTTTTGAATGGACTTTCTCTGCCCTGTGCTCCAACTCTCCTGCTCTCCCTCCACCATGCCCTCTCTCACACTCCTTTCAGCTCAGCTCCATTCCACCCTTGCCCTCTTAGCCTCTTCTCCCCTGCCCTGTCCCCTTTGCCCACTTCCCTTCTCTTTTCTTTCCATTTAGCTGATCTCCTCCAATCTAAATCCACCAGCAAATAAATAAATTAATGAATAAATGATGAACTAACGTGATGTTTGCCTCCATCAGATTGCCCACTCTGGGGAAGTGTTAGACCCACTTCCCCACCCTCAGTCTGTCTTGTCTATTTACACTGTAAGCTTGTAGTGGTTTGGCTGGAGCAGTTCCCCCTTGTGGACTTTCAACCACAGGTCTCCCAGGGGGAAGAAGTCTCTGTCTCTGGTGTTCACAGAGTTGGGATCCAGTCCACTGATTAATTATCCCTTGTGGGAAGGTGGGGGCTTGGAGTGGCTTAGCCCTGAAATGTCCTGAAGCAAAAAGCAAATCCAGCTCAATACTGGACCACCCACCAGTCTTCCTATGGGGCACCCTTGCCTTTTCAAGCTTGCTTCCCAGACAGTCTCTTATTTTGACTTTGCTCGTGTCTTGGGGTCTAACTGCTCTATCCAAGTGGCTGCTCCAGCTAGCAGAGTTGTTTCTCCTTATCTCTGGCAAAGTTCCCTTCAGGCAGAGAGGCAGAGTTCCATCCTCCTTCCTGGCTAGTCTGTCCTGAAAGACTGCTACTACTCCTTTATATTATGTTTTATGGGGAAGCATAACGGCCACCTATTTTATTCCTTATGCATTCATGCCACTACACTCTTTTACCCTGCTCTATATGCTTAAGGAAATGTAGTAGAGCTTTTCTCTGTTACCCTACTTTCCTGAAACTCTCACTAAAATCAGTCTAGAATCGGGGGTAGCCAGGTGAGTCTGTATCCACAAAAACAATGAGGAGTCCAGCGGCACCTTACAAATTTACATTTATTTGGGCATAAGATTTTGTGCATAAAAAACCCCATGCATGGTTTTTACCCACAAAAGCTTATGCCCAAATACATTTGTTAGTCTTTAAGGTGCCACCGGACTTGTCGTTCTTAAAAAAAAAAAAAAATTGTGTCCTGGAAACACTCCCTGCATTCCCATAGCAGGTGATCAACCATTTCTTAAACTTACATATGTTACCCAGCTTATCTTTGAGTCTATTCATTAAATGTAAATGATTATTCAAACCAGAGTGGCCAGTTAACAGTCTAAATATGAGCACTTCACTGATCCTCTAATAACCTTGGAGTATCACATTATCCTCTATTTTGGGGCATACTTCATAGAATCTTCTTTCACTTTCCTCCTTGCTCCTCATTTCTTGCCATTTCTCTTTTAAATTCTTTTTAAACACAATTTTAAATTTAGTTTTATTTTAAATTCCTGAGTACTCAAAGAAAATATTTATATCAATTTTATTCATTTTTAAAAACACTTTTCACTTCCTTATCTGTCATTTTATTGACGGGAATGCCAGCAAGTGCTACAGTCTATGCTAATACTATGGTTATGGCCAAACATACTAACATTGCTGTCAAAAACAATATTTCATTTATTAGACCACTCTGTTTTCTGAAGTACCCCTTTTAACTGCCAATCATCTTTATAACAAATCTGAAAAGATAACATCTGTGGTAGTCCATAAGCCCTTTATCTTGTTTAGTGCTACCATTATTCCCATCAATTCAGCCATCATAATGGCTACAAAATTAGATAGTCTTTTAGATTTTTTTAACTCTAATCTCAGGGATGCAAAAGGCTGTTCCCACTCTACCTGATTTGTAATCTTTTGGTCTGTCAGTATATAGTTGGCAATAGTGACTCCATTTACCATATATGAACTCATAAACTTTATCCATCATATAAGATGACTTCCCCCCACCCCTTTATTATATAATTTTATATCTACAACTGGAAGCACTGAATTGAGTCAGACTTTCTCTTTTTAGTCCTTTTCCAGGCTTGACATTGGCTGCAGATATAGTGGAGTGGGGTTAGCTGGGCCCATGAGCTCTTCTTAACCCCTTCTCTGATGGTTTAGTTCCTCTCTGCTTCATTACAAAGCTCATAGGGACAGGATGCATCTTCTACTACTGTGTGTTTGTACAGCACCTAGCACAATGGGACCTCACTCTTTGTTGTCCATTAGCCTGTACTCTAATAAGCATATTTAATAATAATACAAACAAGGGGACAGATCTGTGTATTCATAACAACCTCTGACATTTTCTGATTGTTGACTGCTTGACTTTGCAACCTTAACAATGTTCTATTCATGTAGTTTTTTTTGGTATGAACTATAGAATTTGTTGAAAAGCAATGTTAGACTTCAGGCAAATATGAACATAAGTAGGAGCCGAGGGTTCCCCATGGGTACAAACATCCTCTTTAATAGCTTGGATTAGGGCCTGCAGAGGCATACAAAACAAGATGTACTGAGAGGCTCAGAGTGCAATGCTAGTTAAATATATTTTTGTTGTTGCTGTTACTGTCTGTATCACTGAATCATCCAGAGACCTCAGTCAGGACCGGGGCTATATTATGCCAAAGCGTTGCACAAGCCCATAGGAAGAGACAGTTCCTGCCTCAAAGAGCTTACAAATCTTCCTCTCTCTTTCTCTCTCTCTCCCCCTCCTCCACCTCCCACACACATACTCTGTAATGTGGATTAAACTTTGTAGCCCTATGATGCTATATACATGACTAATGATAATAAATAGAATGTATTCTATATGCCATACAATTTTAGAAGTCTAATGCATGAACTAAGTCTCCTCTCTTTTCATAATTACTGATAAAAGCCCCAATTTGCTCCAGTTTGAATGTAGGTAGGCTTAGGGGGTTAAGTCTATTCTGTTTTAAAAGAAGAAAACAGAGGATTTGATTGTTCATGACATTTTGTTCAGAATCAATCATTGTCGGCTCAGGTTAGACTGACTTACTATGAGCCTGCCATAGAAAAGATTTGCCACAAATGCCAAGGCTCTGAGCTATTTCCACGGTGCTGAACATAATGATGGATTTATCATTGCAATCAAGATGGTAAAACAGCATGGTCCCCTGAGTAGAGCACCAGGCAAATTGATCACAACAGCCCTGAAGTTATATAAGGGCTTTGTTTATCTGGTCTCAATCTTCTGGAATAGTAATCCAACACTAGATAAAACACTCTGATCTTTACAGAAGTTTGGACAGGTTTTATCTCCCCAAAAACATATATAGTGGAATAGTATTTACTGGGGAGTAAAATAAGTACCCATTAAAAAAAAAGAATATAATAAAATCAAGTCCAATATATTGTGCAGTAGTAGAAAATACCATTACTAGCATGGACAGTAACCACCAATCTTACAGCATTCTCTCAATCTATAATTCAATATATTGTAACAGCTTTGTATGAAAGTGAATAATGTGGGAATTAGAACATTTGCTTTTAATGCATTTCCTTTTCATGACAAGCATTCTTTTCTAATTCAGTAAATAGATGATGACAACAGGAAGTGCTTCCAGACCCTAATTACATTAAAACTAAAATGAAATATTGTCCCTTTTGTGATTATGGAGCAGCAGACTTGGCTTTTGCACCAAGGTGAGACAAATAATCAGCCTTTAGCTAGAACTTTTCAATCACAGATCTCAAAGCACTTTGCAAAGGAGTATAAACATTATTGTCCATTTAACAGATGAGGATGCTGCGCCACAGATCTTGGTATGATCCAGGATTCCCTAATATTCCCTCTAATCTATTGCATCTCACTGTCCCTCAAAGGTACCAAGAAACTTGGATAAAACAAAGGGAGGACCTCACATGAGCTCGCTGTACTTTTCACTGGATATCCATCCATCTGGGACTCCAGCTGTCTCAGAGATTCTGCCTATGGGAATCACAGCGGCTGATGTATAAACTGGAACAAGGGCATTCTGGGTAAAGAGTATCTTCTCACCTACAGCCAAAATTAGCCAAAAATACATGCTCCTGTGAAAATAGATGAGATTTGATGTGTGGGCTGAAGATGAATAGATTAGGGCTATTCTGGATCAAGAGCAGAGAGAGTCCCAAGGTTGAGGACCCCTCATAGTTAGCAGCTGATTCCCTAAAGCATGACATTTGGTTAACCCTATGCTACAGAGCAAAACTAACATTGCTGGGACAGATCCACTTCTAGATCATCCAGGTCCTTTACATTGCCACAGCACTGTTCAGGTGTAATATAGTGCTGGGATAGCCAGTCCTTTCAGTCCCAAGTCAAGTGTTTGTGTTGGGATGGGTGGAGTGTGGCTGCAGGGCTACTGTGCTCCAGCTGTTATCTGCTGGATTAATGGTCCCTGGACTACTTTAAAGAATGCAGGGATAGTGTAGAACAGGTTCCTTTTCAGCCCTCCCTCTCCAGGTCTGCCAGCAGACAATGAGCATAGCTGAAAAATCCAGTCCATAATCATTGTTTTATTTCTTCTTTCCTCTCCAGCTCCTGCTGCAGCTGTGCTTCTGCTGCTTCTTTCTGTCTCCTATTAAGTTAGGAGGTTAATAGGATGTAGCTCACCAGTGGTCTTGGGTCGCACTGTTTGGCCATCCCTGATTTAGAAGTCATCTAATGAGTGAACAAACTCTTGATGCTTGCAGCTATGGGCCAATCTGATTTTGTATTAACTTCAGGAAGGACAACATGGTCTCTAAATGGGATAAATATCCCATTCCTCAAGCTGCTGATGGAGAGCATAGACAAGGTAAAAGATCTAGGCTTGTTCAGAGACACAAACAGGTATTACAGTTTAAAAGGAGTTAACTGTTAGAAAACAAAAAAGAGAGAGAGAGAGAGAAAAAGAGTCTAATGTCTTTTCCATGCCAATGTTGGTGCTCAGGGAGGAAACCAGTCTCTTCTATCCTTCTCTATCACTTGCTGCTGCTTCCATTTGCTCAATGGTGTTGAGATTGACAATACTGGTCTCCTTGCTAAGAGTTCTCCTTAAGTTTTATCTTGGGTGCCCATATTTCCTCACACAAGTTGGTATCCATGTGACAGCATCATGTGGAAGTCTGTGTGTTGGTATCCAGAGTACATGCCCCAAATAAGTCTGGTGTTTCCTTATGATTCTGGTGGAAACGAGCAGCTGGTTGGTGATTTCCTGGATATCTTCTTTGGTGATGATATCTCCCTTACCAAAGCCCAGAATATTTTATGCCTAACATTTTAGTTGATCTTCACCTCCTGCAGCTGTATGTTAACACCAAGATTATGTCTGAACTGAAAATTCTCAGGTTTGATTTGGTGCTGAATATCTTTGATTTCCATCTGTTGTTGAGTATAGTGAATGCTGAGGATGACTTTCCTATCCTTCCTATCCTCTCTTTTCCTTCCTGAGGTCTCTTTTGGCTAACATGGTGCTTCTCAGGTAGCTGGACTGTTCTACTTTCTTCATATTTTTGCTTTCTAATGTGATGCTACTGCTTCATGTCTGGCTTTCAGTGATTGTTTTATCACAAGTCATTTTGAGCCCTACTTGGCCTGCTATTTATACATAGATAGACAGATAGGTAGATAGATAGATATAGATATAGATATAGATATATATTATCTTACTGAGTGTAACAGCTGGAGAGCAGTTATATTACTCAGTGTTGCAGGGAAAGTTGCAGTGTGATACTAAACAGGATGACAGAGGCAGTGGATTTAAAGCTTAGAGAAGAATTTGAGCTGTATTGCTTAAATCTCTGTGACTCAATTTCCCCATCTATAAAATGAGGATAATGATACTTTGCAAAGTGCTTTGAGTTCTTCTGCTAAAAAAGCATTATATAAGAGCTGGATATTACTATTATTATTATTTAATATGATAGATTAGATAAGAAACATGTTTTCTCTCGCTTTTGTGACTGGACAAGAAAGCAACAATTTCTGACATGAAAACGTGTGTGCATGAATGCAAAAGAAAGTTTCTATGATTACTCACCCATGCAACTTTGAAATTTGCTTTCTGCAAATGTTTGCTAGTGTAATGCTATCACTTGAAGGTTTGAGGAAAGAAAAAACACACAGGGTTTTGAAAAGAGCTGATGTGAATAAATTTAAAATTCAGAGGACTGTTTGTGAATATTGTATTTGCATTATTCAGCCAGCTCTGTTTTTGGGTTGCATGGAAAACCTTCAGGTATTATGTTGGACCTTATTCAACAGGGATGTGATAATTTCTGCAAATGCATATAGGGGTAATGTGGCTTTTAAAGAAAACTGATGTGACTCAACTACAGGGTGTGTGAAGAGGATGCAGGATGCTAGCATAACACACAGTTTCATAAGTGTTTAAACTGCTTCAGAGGTAAAATTACCAGGTTTATTCTGCCAGAGATAAGAGTGATCCAGAAACTACTTATTAGGATACTGGTGTTTCCCGTATTACATATTATAGCATATCTGACACTCCTCTCTCATTCATATCTGTTCTTTAACTTGACCAATTTCGAAGACAATTTTAAAAAGGGAGAATACAGTTATCTCCTCTGTGCTTCAGTTTTCCATAACATTGAAATTTTGCACATACAGATCCAGTGTAGTGTTCTTAAATTGTATCACAAAAAGCACTTTGTAATATGACATGAACTGCCCTTTGCTCAGGCCAATGAATAAATGCCACCATTGTGGGCCTAAGGATGTTGACTGGGCCTGCAACTATGAGGAAGGCTCAACAAATGTCATAGTAGCTGAAGAGATAAATGAAGAGCATGTCTGCATTTGAGCTGGGAGGTGTGATTCCCAGCTAGAGTAGATGGGCTTGAGCTATCATGATAAAAATAGTTATGCAGCTTGGGTAGCACAGACTGTGGCTCAGGCTAGCCATCCCAGTACAATTCAGCCCAGGCCCCCTGAATACATATTTGGAGGGCTAGCTTGAGCTGTTTACCTGAGTTGGGAATCACACCCCCAACTCCAAGTGTACACATATCTTTACTTCTATGCATTCATGGCTGCATCAACATATATATCTCTACAATAGCGTTGCTTAAAAATTCTCAATGAAAACTGTTATTCTGAAGGAAGATTAGGTTTTTAATTCAAGGATTTTTTTTTGGGTGTGTGTGGAAAATAGCTGCATTCTGTTGAAAATTTAGATTTTTTGTTGAAAAACAATGTCTGAAAGCCCCCCAAAGTGGGGTTTTCATTGGAAAACCAAAATATTACAATTCTGAATCCTTTCACAATGCCTTATGGGAGTTGAAGTTTGGGTGCTTCGTGTTCCCATTCTCCCCTATTGGTCAGGCTCCCCAGCCTAACCGAATCTCACGTGACAATGTGACTACCATTATGTGTGGTGTCTCCTCACCAAAAAGTGAGAATATAGCATGTCATGGGAGATATAATCCAACCAGGAAGCTTTGCCTCTAGACAAGAATGAGAACATGAGTAACCTATACTATAACTCCCATGAGGCACCAAGGCACTATTTCAGAATCAAAATATTTCAAATTTTCAGCTGAAATATTTCACATTTCAATTTTTCACTAAAAACTCTAAAGTTTCCACAGGAGAAAAAAACACCATATTTTCAAGCCAGCTCTAATTTACACACATATACTTCTCCATACACACAAAAATATTATATCACATACAACATGCTACATGTCAGCCTCATACTTTGAGGCAAATGCATGGAAGTGTAAGGTAGGCAAAGAAAACAAAGTCATCACCACAGTTTAAGGATTTTTTTCTCTTCACATCTCTCCATTTATTTCCACTCTTTATGTTCTGAATTCTCTCCTATGCACACTGGCAGTGGGGTTGAATTCTGATGAGATTGTAATTGATGGAATGCTGGGCAGTATGTTGCCTCAAGGATTTAACAGAAAAATAACAGTTGCCCAACACTTTTTCAGGTATCAAAAAGGTTGGGTAACTTGATTAAAAAGGGGCATTTTGGCAGTTTCCAGACAGATTGCCTAGTCTAGGCAATTAGTTTATTTTCCACAAGGATAAAACACAATAGAAAAAAAAAACTGAGTACTTTCCACCCAAAATTGCTTGCACTATTTTGAAATTCTGTTCTTGCATGGTGGGAACTAAATCTCAGTAATCTTTAACTGACTGCAGATTGACCTTGAAACTCACAAATTAAATTGCACAATGATGTGACCATGACCAAACAGAACAAAAGTGTTTACAAAAGCAGCAACAAGCCCAGAATGTACTCAGAGCAAACTGATATTAAACAAAAAGAACATTGCTTTTTACAGACTGTTCTTTTAATTTTGTGTAGGCTTCTGCAAACCAAGACTGACATAGGGAAAATAAATAATGTTCAGTACTTAGCAGGTAGCTGTAAAACCTTGCAGTTTTACCTTTGGGATATTTGCTATATTCTTTCAACTTCCCGATAATTAGTATAGGAAATATCAAAATACAATATGATAATTAGGCTTGTTCAAGTTTGAAAATGTAATTGATTATTAGCTACTGATGATTGGACCAAAAAAGTAATCTCTTACATATACATATATGATTAAATCCATTCTTATTCAGCAAAGCACTTAAGTACATACTTAAGCCCCATTAAAGTCAAATAAGCACATGCCTAAAATGATTAAATGCATTTGTTGAATAGATATGGCCTGCTAAATTGGGGCCTAAGCTACTACTGGTTATTTTTACAGTTGTTTTTATTCAGATTCATTTTATTCTAGGACCACTAACTATTCAGACATATTAAATTTAAAAAAATAGATCTAATTCTAGTCAGCTGCTAACTCTTTATTTCCATTGCTGAAATGTATTGTCTCCATTGACTGACATTGGTTTTAGTTCCTGCTCCACTTTCCGCTGTGCCAGGCATGCATCTTGTTCAGATTGCAAATGGTGTCTGATAACATTGCCACCTATTTCTACTTCGCTCTTATGGCCAATTGTTGTCATTGTTAAGATTGTGTGTCATATTTCTGGTTTGTACTTTGCTGACTCCTACTTCTTGCTATGCCTTTGTGTGCTAGTTTAAAGAACCCTGTGGTCTCACTTCCTTGACCCAGTTTCAATTCATGATGAGCCAAGATTCAGAGAGGAAACATCTGGGCCAATGATGGCCTTCCATTGTGATTCAGCCACAGTTTGGTAATGTATGCAAAGTTGGGAACCTCATCAGTGATCAAATCTTGGATGGTGATAACCTTTTTAGCCACTGATCTTGCAGTTAAATAGCATGAATCAAAGTGTTGCATCTTTGTCAATCAACACCGTGTGCACGGAATAAGAGATACATTACATACATCAAACACGGTCTGCACCCTAACCGCTATCTCTTTTATGCCTAGGTTCTTTTTTTCTCACCATTATATTACAAAGAGCAATTGATTCCTTCCTGGGCTTCCATAAGCAGACCACATGTAAACATTGAATGGGAGCAGGTTCTCAAATGAATGTGTGATTAGGGCTCATGATAGCAGACTGCCAACTCTTTCATACATCTAGGTTCTTATGCTGAACCCCTCATTTCTTCAACTAACATCTTCCCCATTTTATCCATGGTTGAACTAGCACAATATTTCAAGGCATGAAAGCAGATTCTTACCTGTAAAAATGTTATTTTTCCCCAAGAAAACAAACATTAAACATTTGAGAAAGTGGCAAAATATTCTCCCTAAATGGTGCTCCAATCTAAGTTGACTCTATCTCTGGCCAAAGGGTAATTGTTTTGCAACTTTCAGATGGTCACATATGTTATTGTCCACACAGCTCTCTCTAGAGGAAATCCAAGCTGTATCTGCTCCTTGAAAAGAGAAAAGGAAAGGAACAAGCTGAGTTAGAACTGTCAAATTCCAAACCTTTTCCAAATGCTAAACTGTTACATAGACTATCATTTTACGATCGGTGCTAGTTCAGACAAGGTGAAACACATGAAAAGATTTAACTGATGTCCTGAACTAAAGCAAATTAATTAGAAGCTTATTATTGGTTATGGTCAGTATTTTATCACAAACACGTTTGTATTTGTTTTTGTTCTTGTCATGGAGGTATTAGGTATTTGGTCATTCTTCAACTTAGCATCCATAACCTATGTAAGTCTGACCCCTTCCCACGAACCAGAAGGAGAGATTTAGGGGATCTCATGATTGACTCTTAACTGCCTTGCTTTCTCAGGTTTGCTTTGTTGTCCTCCAATGAGAATTTTCTGTGGGGTACAAAAATATCACTTCCAGGATTTTCCATAGAAAAGAGACCTTGAGAGATCATCTAGTCCAGTCCGCTGCACTCATGGCAGGACTAAGTATTGTTTAGACCATCCCTGACAGGTGTTTGTCTAACCTGCTCTTAAACATCCCCAGCCACGGAGATTCCACAACCTCCCTGGGCAATTTATTCCAGTACTTAAACACCCTGAGAGTTAGGAAGTTTTTCCTAGGCCTTGGCTACTCTGGCACTTTACAGCACTGCAACTTTCTCACTCAGGGTTGTGAAAAAACACCCCCCTGAGTGCAGCAAGTTACAGCACTTAAAGAGCCAGTGTAAACAGTGCCCCAGCGCTGGCGCCGCGACTACACTCGCACTTCAAAGTGCTGCTGTGGGAGCGATCCCGCAGCAGCGCTGTACAGCTGCAAGTGTAGCCATACCCCTAGTGTCCAACCTAAACTGCCCTTGCTGCAATTTAGACACATTGCTTCTTGTCCTATCCTCAGAGGTTAACAAGAACAATTTTCCCCCTTCCTACTTGTAACAACCTTTTATGTACTTGAAAACTGTCATCATGTCACCCTTCAGTCTTCTCTTCTCTAGACTAAACAAACCCATTTTTTTCAATCTTCCCTCATAGGTCATGTTTTCTAGACCTTTAATCATTTTTGTTGCTCTTCTCTGGACTTTCTTCAATTTGTCTGCATCTTTCCTGAAACATGGCGGCCAACATGGGACACAGTACTCCAGCTGAGGCCTAATCAGAACAGAGTAGAGCAGACGAATGATTTCTTGTGTCTTGCTTACAACACTCCTGTTAATACGTACCAAAATGATGTTTCCTTTTTTTGTAACAGTGCTACAGTGTTTTAC
This sequence comes from Gopherus flavomarginatus, assembly GCF_025201925.1. Classification (NCBI taxonomy): domain Eukaryota; kingdom Metazoa; phylum Chordata; order Testudines; family Testudinidae; genus Gopherus; species Gopherus flavomarginatus. The sequence goes on along the minus strand of NC_066620.1, from coordinate 198,535,798 downwards.
AGTTTTTTAATCCTATCCAGCAAGGCACTTGCAAACTGTCCAGCTTGGTATTGTTTGCAAACTTTATAAGTGTACGCTCTATGCCATTTGTATATTGCCATTCCTAATTAGGAACAAAAACCTGTAGGAGAACACTTCAACCTCCCTGGCCACACTATAGCAGATCTTAAGGTGGCCATCCTGCAGCAAAAAAACTTCAGGACCAGACTTCAAAGAGAAAGTACTGAACTTCAGTTCATCTGCAAATTTGACACCATCAGCTCAGGATTAAACAAAGACAGTGAATGGCTTGCCAACTACAAAACCAGTTTCTCCTCCCTTGGTTTTCACACCTCAACTGCTAGAACAGGGCCTCATCCTCCCTGATTGAACTAACCTCGTTATCTCTAGCTTTCTTGCATATACATACCTGCCCCTGGAAATTTCCACTACATGCATCTGAAGAAGTGGGTATTCACCCACAAAAGTTCATGCTCCAAAATGTCTGTTAGTCTATAAGGTGCCACAGGATTCTTTGCTGCTTTTACAGATCCAGACTAACACGGCTACCCCTCTGATACTTTATAGTAGCTCCATCTAGGTTGTTTTTCCCTATTTTGTTTATGAGAAGGTCATGTGAGACAGTATCAAAAGCCTTACTAAAGTAAGATATACCACATAACTTCCCACCCAGGAGAAGAATTCTAAATTGTGCCTCTCATGATAGCACAAAGTGTTTTCTTGGTGGGTTTCCAGCACACTCTGAAAACAGAAAGTCCTTCGGATGTGTACAATAAATGTAAAAAAAATAAACTGTAATCAGAATGCCTTCACTTTCCTTTAGATATTTCAGATTTGTCTATATTCAATTATTTAGCTGAAAAGATTTTTCTTCTCTAATCAACAATCAGATAATATAATACAGCCGAAGAGACAGATCAGTTGCTGGGTGCCTAACTGGAGATCCCTGGCAGCCTGATTTTCAGAAGGCGGGTGCTTAGCTTAGATTGAAAGCTCTTGGGAGACAGGAACCATCATTTTGTTCTGTGTTTATAAACAGGGGCAGCTCTAGGCATTTTGCCACCTCAAGCATAGCAGGCAGGCTGCCTTCGGCGGCTTGCCTGCGGAGGGTCCGCTGGTCCAGTGGGGCCTGCGGAATGTCCACTGAAGCCATGAGACCAGCGGACCCTCCGCAGGCATGCCACTGAAGGCAGCCTGCCTGCCGCCCTCCGGCAACCAGCAGAGCGCCCCCTGTGGCTTCCTGCCCCAAGCACACGCTTGGCGTGCTGGGACCTGATGTCGCCCCTGTTTATAAAGCATCTAGCTGAGGTCCTGTAAACAGAATAATAATATGCACTTTCTGAAAATCAGAAGATGAAATCCTGGCTCCATTGAAGTCAATGGAAGACTTACTACTAGAACCAGGACTTTCCCCACCGTTTTTAAGGTGTCTTCATAGGCAGAAGTTGGGGGAGGCTAGCCCCAGCCAGCCCTGCCCAAGGACCCACTCCTTTCCCTGCCTCCCCATAGCCAACAGCCCATCCCCCCAGCCCTGGAGTGCCGGGTGGGTGGGCAAAGCACAGCTCCCTCGCTCCCAAGCACAGAGTGGGTGGGCAGCGCGTGACCCCCTGGTCCCAGTACAGGGCAAGCAGGTAGTGCACGCCCCTGCCCAGCCCCAGAGGCTCCAGCACCCCACCCCCAATGCCAGGCAGCACAGCCCAAGCACATGGGGGGCCCCCCAGCACTGGGCGGCCAAAGTCACTCCACATCCCAGATGCCCTAGCCCCAGCCTTAACCCCAACCCCAGCAGGCTTCCCTGAAGAGGAGCAGCCTGCCTAGGCTGGGGCCAAAGGGGAAGGGAAAGCAGGAAAGGGCTTCGGGGAGGAGTGTGGGTGGCGCCACGCCAGGCTGTCTGTGGAGGCACAGCCTTCCCCAGCCTATGCAACATGTCACCCAAGTGTGTCTTGATTTTGGGCAATCCAAAGCTGAAGTATCCAAAATCACTTGTCACTTGGAGTTTTTAGGCCTGCAATCATTGGGGATGTACCAGAGAGAGATTTTTCTATTATATAAACAGATGATTAACATATATGCTGTGACATGGCAATTGTTCACGGGGAAAGAAAAATGAGATTGTTACAAAATTCTTGTTGGTTATTGCAGAACTCACTTACCAGTAGCTCTGCTCTTGAGAATATCCAAAAGACAAATTTTCATGCACGTGTCTGAGATCTGTCTCTTTTTTTATTTCCTTTATTCTTTCTTCTCCATAGCTGATGACATGGATATTATTTAGATATTATCATAATTATTACTAAGGCATGGGCAATTTTATTAAATAAGTTTCTAGTAATTTTTAAGGGACTAAAATGGTTCTCATTTAAATTCATTCATTGTTAATATACTGCACATTTTGTAAGAAAGTAGCTGAAGTCTAACTTCAGAGTGAAGCCGAAAATGCCTTACCTTTTCAAGGTGGACTAATTTTCGCATTACCATTTGGTTTCAGCCAGTCAGGTTTACCAGAATTAGAAATGAGTGGTACATTAGTCTGAAAATCACCTTTTCAGACAACAATCATTAAGATTGTCTTACAGACAGCTATATTAGATTCATTTTGTTTAGCAGCTGAGAAGGGGAGGACCCCCAAAGAATCTAACGTCTTTGCCTGCTTAAGAGCTCCCAAGCTGCGAATCCATCGAGACCACCTACACAATGTGAACAATCAATCAGCCAGGCAAATTGCAGTTCATCTCAGGCAGTGAGGATTGAATACGAATGTAGCTAGAGCTGAAGAACATAGATGGATTTCTGTTGGCCTTTCAGCTATCTCACACCACCATCTAATGTCTAAAACATATCTTACTAAAAAAAAAAATCTAGATGGATAGATATACTCTTGAAGAAGTTAATGTCAAGGGCACCACCTTTCTTAAAATGTCCCCTGATAATCCTCACTATTGACTTGGAAAGCTTGGCAGAGTTGCTTTCATTGCTGACATCTAAGGCTTTGTCTTCAGTGCAGAGTTAACTTGTGCTCTTACCTAGGTTTTAGACCAGAAAGACCTATAACTGCTGACTTTTAGCCTGGGCTAGCTGACCTGGCTGGGGGTGAAGGTTAGAACTTGGGCTTTGCTTTAACTAGGGCTGGAACTTGCTTGCTTTGCAGTGAAGATACAGTCTAAATCACACAAGTGCTGATAATCCAATATACCTTCCCTATAGATCCCCCCAAAGGACAGAAAAGTTCACTCATAATTGACTGAGAAGGTCTCATATGGTATGTGTCATAACATATTCCCCAGATTTGGACCTTAGCGTCCAAAATATGGGTGTTAGCATGAAAACCTCCAAGCTTAGTTACCGGCTTGGACCTGGTAAAGCTGCCACCACCCAAAAAATTAGAGTGTTTTGGGGCACTCTGGTCCCCCCAAAAACCTTCCCTGGGGACCCCAAAGACCCAAATTCCTTGAGTCTTACAACAAAGGGGAATAACCCATTTCCCCCCTCCCCTCCCTTCCAGGTGTTCCCTCCCTGGGTTCCTGGAGAGATACACAGAAGCAAGCTCCGTGAATCTAAACAGAGGGACTCCACCCTCCCCGTTTCCAGTCCTGGAAACACAAGTACTTCCCTCTTCATCCAGAGAGTATGCAAAGTCAGGCTTAATAAATCTAACACAAAGAGATTTTCCCCCTGACTTCTTCCTCCCACCAATTCCCTGGTGAGTTGCAGACTTAATTCCCTGGAATTCCCACTAAAGAAAAACTCCAACAGGTTTAAAAAAGAAAGCTTTATAAGAAGAAAGAAAAATACATAAAAATGGTCTCTCTGTATTAAGGTGACAAATACAGGGTCAATTGCTTAAAAGAAATATGAATAAACAGCCTTATCCACAAAGAATACAATTTAACACATTCCAGCAACTACACACATGTAAATACAAAAAAACAAACAATATAAACCTACTGTCTTATCTCTTTGTACTTACAACTGGGAAACAGAAGATTAGAAAGCTGGAGATAGAAAAATCACTCTCATAGCCGAGAGGGTCAGACCCAAGACAAAGAACAAAGAACTCACACACAAACTTCCCTCCACCCAGATTTGAAAAAGTCTTGTTTCCTGATTGGTCCTCTGGTCAGGTGTTTCAGGTTACTGGTGTTACCCCTTTACAGGTAAAAGAACATTAACCCTTAGCTATCTGTTTATGACAGTATGCCTATACTGCAACTGGAGTTATGACTGCAGATCAAATAGACATAACAATGCTAGCTTTACCCTAGCTAGCATCACTAAAAATAGCAATGAAGATGTGACAACATGAACCAAGAGAGGGCTAGCAATGCAAGTATATACCCAGACATCCCGGCAGCCTTATACAGGCCCCATAAAAACCCTGTTTTTGATAAACCAAATTTTGTTTCTTAAAATGTTTTGTGGCATGGCAAAGTGTAGCACATATTGCTGTGAATACACATCTGAGCATCAAAACTAGAAGTATTTGGACAGATTGCTAAAGTACTGTTTGAGCTTAGTGCTCATCGAATCAAGGAACAGAACACTATTTGAGTCAGGAGATCACTCTCAATGCAAATAGCAAGCGAAGAATATGATATACATAAAGAGCAATAGCCACAGCAAATAGTTTGTGACCAGAGTGGATGCTGAAAGATGTTCACATGAAAGATTCACAGAATAATTTGGAGTAACAATGACAGTTGTAAATATCAAAGTCTGCTCCTGAGTAATTCACAAACAGAAAGAGAGATTAAATTCATCAAATAAATTGTTTGCTGCAAATAGTTCTCCCAGCTTTTTCAAGTGTGGCTAATTGACTATCAATAATTTATAGAAAAGCTGAGAGAATAAAAGTATCATATAGCTGTCATCCTATTATGTAATTAAGGATCATTAACTATATTAATGACTTTACTAATTCATATATTGTTAACCAATCATTATGGCTTTATTTCAGGCACATACATTAGAAACATTCCAGACACATGTTTGGAACAAGATTCTTCATACCAAAAATACTCTGCATAGACTAAATCTTGCTTGCTGAGCTAGTACAAGTAGGGTTGCCAACTTTCCGACTGAAGAAAACTGAACATTCTTACTCCACCCTCTGTCCTGCTGCCCCATCCCTTCTCTGAGGCCCCACCCCATCCCCTCTCCCACTCTCGCTCACTCTCCCTCACCCTCACTCATTTTCACTGGGTTGGGTCAGGGAGTTGAGGTGCAGGATGGCATGAAGGCTCCGGCTGGTGGTGCGAGCTCTGGGATGGGGCTGAGGATGAAGGGTTTGGGGTGCAGGAGGGGGCTCCAGGCTGGGGTCAAGGGGTGTGGAGTGTGGAAGGGGGCTCAGGGCTGAGGCAGGGTGGTGGTGTGCAGAAGGGGGTGTGGGGTCTAGGAGGGAGTTTGGGTGCAGGAGTGGGATCTGAGCTGGAGCAGGGGCTTGGAGTGATGGAGGAGGTGAGGGCTCTGGCTGGGGGTGTGGGCTCTGATATGGGCCCAGGATGAGGAGTTTGAGGTGCAGGAAGGGGCTCCGGGCTAGGGCCTAGGGGTTTGGATGTGGGAGGGGGCTCAGGGCTGGGGCAGGTGGGTTCAGGAGAGGCTGCGGGGTGTGGGCTCCAGCTGGGCAGTGCTTACCTCAGGTGGCTCCGTAGGCAGAGGGGCCAGGGGGCTTTGTGCGCTGCTTGCACCTGCAGGCACTGCCCCCACAGCTCCCATTGGCCGTGATTCCCAAACATGTAATAGATGAGTCCTAATCTTGCCTTGCTGCATACTACTTTTTATGTGCTATAATTTGCACAGAAAGTAAATCCTTCTCACCTGGCAAATATTCATGCACCTATTCTAAAGAGACTGTTATGGGCTGGGTTAAATCTCTTTGAAACTGGTGTAGCTAATAGAAGCCTTCCTCTCAGAAAAAAAAAATGTAAGAAAAAAATTAAGCTCCTTTACCAAACCAGAAAATTGAAACAATAGCAGCTCCCACCCAAACTACAAACATATGATACTGCCCAAAAAAAAGGCACATGGTAGAGGGAGGACCGGGGTTAAGCTAGGGATTGTTTTTGCAGAGGGGAGTGTATATGTGAGAGAAGCAGCAAAAAACACCACACAGAGAAACGTAAACCAGGTCTACCCAAAAGAGTTAAATTGATTCAGCTACATTGCTTACAGTTGTGAAAAATCCACACTCCTAAGTGACATAGTTAAGGTGACCTCACCTCCCAGAGGGGACAGTAATGGGAAGAATTCTTTCATCGACCCAGCATTTTGGGGTGATGGATTAAGTAGAGCAATGGGAGAACCCCTTCTATCATTGCAGCAAGTGTCTGCACTGAAGCACTGCATCAGGTCATAATTCTACACATTAACTGGCACAGGAAACTGATATAGGAAGTCTTACTAGAGATCATAACATGATGTATCATTTCTTCATGCATTGCCACATATTTTGTTCACTTTTGACACTATGACATAATTCATAGTAATGCACTGTGTGATGTGTCTGACTGCATCACATCAAATTAATAGAGAAAAAACAGTGTGAAACATTAAATTGCTCGTGCTACTTTGAAAACTCTAAGCATCTCCCAAAATGTCACCAAAATATTCCACTTAAGCAGTTTGGCACATTGGTAATTAACTTCAAGATATTTTGTGTAATCTGTTTTACAGACACTACCTTGTATTTCCTTACAAGTTATTGTCTGCTACAATTTACTGTATACATGCAAATTAAAAGATTAGAAATGCTAATATCTTGCAGATTCCATCAGAGATTCACGATTTCTCAATAGCTCTGTCTGTCAATGTGGTGACTAGCAATTGCCACCAAAACACTCAACAGGGTTCTGTGATTTTATTCCATACATATGCAATGAAGCAAGATGGACGTGAGGTAGTTATGAGATTCAATAGTAATAACCAGGAGTTACAAGGCAATAGGATCAGACAGCTCCTAATTCTGAGTCAATCACATTTTCCTCAGTTGCACTATAGGTCTATACTTCATGGAAATCCTCATGTCACCACCTCTTGGTGTGGTCTGTTGAGGTATCTCAGCTTCTCCTCACTGACCTTGCTTAATTTGTCCTCAGTCAGGTCCGTTACTGGACCCTCACCTCCAGTTACATCTATCAGGCCTTCAATTTTAGGGTTTGCAATCTCTGGGATGTTTTCTTGGACATAGCCTGGTGCAGGGCTGTCACCCCTTTGCATTTCCCAGGCCTTTCTGCCTTCCTTTCTTTCCCCCCCTTATAGCAGGTCTTCTATTTTGGTTGCAGCCATGGGTGCCTGCTTCCATGGCTGGCAGTTCTGGTAGCTATATGGGGAGGTGTGATCAAGCTGTTTGCTTGTAAACAGGAGGAAAGCTCCTCCACGCTCTGTCTATGGTCAGTATGGAGTTTGTAGACCCCATTATACAGAATAAAATGATAACTCAATCAATCTCTTCAGATCTCCTGAATAATAGATAGAGGACAGAATCAAAACCACTGGGTGTGAGAACATCCTCAATTATCCAGCTCCTGGATCTGATCTTCAAGGCTACCACCTCCCTCCATTCTGGGCAGAACCAAAACACTAGATGTAAACACTGCCAAATATTAACAAAAGGCCTGATTTTCAGCCATGCGAAATAACATACTGGTTTGTGTGTACGAGTGGATGTAGTGCGTACTCAATCTACTGATGAAGGTAGCAGTGAAGATTTTTTACAACAATCATAAATAACCCATAGCTAGCATATAGATCTTTTCATCTATCCATCTCAAGGTGATTTACAAAAGTAGGTGAGTATCACTATCTCCATTTCACAGATGGAGAAACAGAGGCACAGTGAGGGGAAGTGTCTTGACCAAGGTCATGCAGCAGGTCAGTAGCAAAGCTTGGAATAGCTATCACTTTTTCCTGACTCCCATTCCTGCCTTATCCAGATTATGCATTTGTAATTCTGGAAACATGACCATGGTCACATACACTTCATGAGCATAGTACTCCTATAGGCAAGGCATGCACTGTTACAACAGCACTGCTGTAAAATTTTAACCTTTTAATCAGTTATGGAATTACACTATTTCTCTCTCCAGTGTTCATGTAAAACAAATAACTATAGGGCTTGGGGGGAGGGTATTGTGTTTTTTAAAGCAATTCCAGCATCTACAGCTGCAACTATCCTGTTTATTGTAAGTAGTACATCATACATTTCCACAATGAATGATAGTCAGGTTTTTTAGTCAGAGACAGGAGGAGACAACATTACCCTTATGCTCCACTGGTATAATTGTTTTTCTTTTCAAATTTCAACACAGAGCTTAAAAATAATATTCACATTATGGTGTTACTTTGCTTTGTCTACAGCAGGAGTTCTCAAACTGGGGGTCAGGACTGCTTAGGGGGTTGAGAGGTTATTACATGAGGGGTCACAAGTTGTCAGCCTCCACCCTAAACCCCACTTTGCTTCCAGCATTTATAATGGTGTTAAATAAATTAAAAAGTGTTTTTAATTTATAAGGTGGAGGGTCACACTCAGATGTTTGCAATGTGAAGGGGGTCACCAGTACATAAGTTTGAGAACTACTGATCTATGGCTCTCTTGTACATTATTACTCATCAATGAATCACCTTGATTGATATATTGCTGCTGTGAGCTGCATTTTTTGCTGGATTTCTTGGGGTACTAGAAAATTGCTGGGATATATATTTTCAAAAATGTGCACAACTTGCAATTTACCTCTGCAAAACTATTAATTGCACTCTCAGGCCCTAATTCAAGAAAACACTTAGCAGGTGCTTAACTTTAAGCATGTGCTTTGCTTTGCACCCTCTTATGCTCCTGTGCCAGTGCACTAGCAAGGCCATGATTCAAGTGTAAAGATGGGATTTTCAGAGAGACCTGAGAGAATTAGGTGGCCAACTCCCATTGATTTTAAATGCAACGGAGCACTTAACTCCCAAAAGGGCCCTTTGAAGATTCCAATCTAAGCTCTGCTATTATAATTAAAAATCAAAACAAAAAATTTGGTTAAAACAGATTCATGCTAATGTGATTTAGAGTGTGATTCTATTCTGTTTAAAAAAAAAAGAATATCTGAAAATGCTATTGTGGAGATCCACTGACCAAGTCTTCCTAATCAAATTTGCAGGGTTTTTTTTTCCCTAACTTTGAGCACTTCAATCTCCACCAGGAACCTGAAAGTCAAACCGGTCTCTTTCGTGTATATGCACTGTAAGAAAGATTCTGCAGCCAAATTCTGTACTAAATTAATAACCGTTCCCTTCTTTGTTTGTAAAATGGAATATGTTTATTGTTGTCACTAAAGTAAACAAGTATTACTGTATGCACACAAAAAAGAGCTCTGTCAGGTAGACAGCTGACCTATTTGCATCACCACATTTCAGAACAGAGAATTGGTTAAATCAGCGGTTCTTAACCTTTCCAGACTACTATACCCCTTTTAGGAGTCAGATTTGTCTTGCATACCCCAAGTTTCACCTCACTTAAAAACGACTTGCTTACAATATACAAAAGTGTCACAGCCACACTATCACTGAAAAAGTGCTGACTTTCTCATTTTTACCATATAATTATAAAATAAATTGATTGGAATATAAATATTGTACTTACATTTCAGTCTGATACTTGAGCTGGTTTTTTACTTGTGAGTCTTATCTGAAGCCGGAGCCCCAGGTGCTGGGACTGAAATCAAAGCCCAGCCACCTGAAGCTAAAGCATGTAACTTAGCTGCATGGGGCCCCTGTGGTATAGGGTTCCAGGCAGTTACCCTACTTGCCTCCCCCTAATGCCGGCTCTGCACTTGTGCCCCCACCCCATCCTGTGACTCCTCTTGGGGCTGCAACCCCCAGGATGAGAAACACTGATCCAGATGAGATGAGTACCCCATGGAAGACCTCTATGTACCCCCAGGAGTTCACGTACCCCTGGCTGAGAACCATTAGTTTAGATGATCCAAGCAGACAGCATATCTGTTTTAAAACTGTTTAGCACTAAGTCCATCATCAGTGGCATCTGTCTTGTTGACTATAGGTCCTTACTTTGTAAAACTTTTTTAAAATGTGGTTTAAAAATAGCTATACTGTATACCTATTGGCCACTTAAACTGTTTAAACTATTTTAACATAAGGGGTCATATCACGTAAGATTTTTTCCTCCAGATACCCTTTAGGTTGAAAAGATAGGGCATGACTTGATTTTCAGTCATTAGCGTTTAATCTTTGAAACTAGGAACCAGCCTTGCCTCAATATATATATTATATATATATTAGGGACGTCAATTCATTGCAGTTAACTCACACGATTAACTCGAAAAAATTAATTGTGATTAATCGCAGTTTTAGTCACAGTGTTAAACAATAGAATACCAATTGAAATTTATTAAATATTTTGGATGTTTTTCTACATTTTCATATATATTGTATTCTGTGTTGGAATTGAAATCAAATTGTATTTTATTTTTATTACAAATATTTGCACTGTAAAAATAATAAACAAAAGAAAAAGTATTTTTCAGTTCACCTCATACAAGTACTGTAATGCAATCTCTTTGTCATGAAAGTGCAACTTACAAATGCAGATTTTTTTGTTGTTGCAAAACTGCACTCAAAAACAAAACAATGTAAAATTTTAGAGCCTGCAAGTCCACTCAATACGACTTCTTGTTCAGCCAATCATTCAGACAAACAAGTTGGTTTACATTTGCAGGAGATAATGCTGCCCTTTTCTTATTTACAATGCCTCCTGAAAGTCAGAACAGGCATCTGCATGGCATTTTTGTAGCTGGCATTGCAAGGTATTTACATGCCATATATGCTGAACATTTGTATGCCCCTTCATGCTTCAGCCACCATTCCAGAGGACGTGCTTCCATGCTGATGATGCTCGTTAAAAAATAATGCAAAAATTAAATTTGTGACTGAGCTCCTTGGGGGAGAATTATATGTCCCCTTCTCTGGTTTACCCGCATCCTGCCGTATATTTCATGTTATAGCAGTCTCAAATGATGACCCAGCACACATTCATTTTCAGAACAGTTTCACTGCAGATTTCACAAAAGGCAAAGAAGGCACCAATGTGAGATTTCTAAAGACAGCTACAGTAGTCGACCCAAGGTTTAAGAATCTGAAGTACCTTCCAAAATCTGAGAAGGATGAGGTGTGGAGCATACTTTCAGAAATCTTAAAAGAGCAAAACACCAGTGCGGAAACTATAGAATCTGAACCACCAAAAGAGAAAATCAACTTTCTGCTAGCGGCACCTGGCTCAGATAATGAAAATGAACGTGCGTTGGTCCACACTGCTTTGAATTGTTATTGAGCAGAACCCATCATCAGCATGGACGCATGTCCCCTGGAATGGTGTTTGAAACATGAAGGGACATATGACTCTTTAGCACATCTGGCACGTAAATATCTTTCAACGCCAGCTACAACAGCACCATCAGAATGCCTGTTTTGACTTTCAGGTGACATTGTAAACAAGAAGCGGGCAACATTATCTCCTGCAACTGTAAACAAACTTTGTTTGTCTGAGCAATTGGCTGAACAAGAAGTCAGAATGTGTGGACTTGCAGGCTCTAAAATTTTACCTTGTTTTATTTTTGAATGCAAGTTTTTTGGTAAATAATTCTACATTTTAAGTTCAATTTTCATGATAAAGAGATTGCACTACAGTACTTGTATTAGGTGAATTGAAAAATATGATCTCTTCTGTTTTTTTACAGTGCAAATACTTGTAATAAAAAATAAATGTAAAGTGAGCACTATACACTTTATATTCTGTTTTGTAACTGAAATCAATATATTTTAAAATGTAGAAAACATCCAAAATATTCAAATTAATGGTATTCTATTATTGTTTAACAGTGAGATTAGTCACAATTAATTTTTTTAATTGCACAATTAATCACGATTAATTTTTTTAATCACTTGACAGCCCTTATAATGCCATTCATGTGTCATTAAGGCATGTACAAAATCCTCTTGCAACAGAGTCCAAAGCTCAGAAACATTAGAGGACCCTGGTAAATGAGCCTTCATAATGATTTCTGCAACTTTTGATGAAGATTAGTGCAACTTGGTGCACAGCTGAAGAAGCAAACAGATTTTCCTTTAATGGTCTCCCTGGATTCTAAACATAAGCATAGCAGGTTATGAGATCCTTCATGGATTTCAAAAGATATCTCACATCCAGGTGCTGAAGCACATTTTTTGAAGCCCTGGAAACAAGAGCTTAATAATTCAGGATCAAAAAGCCTGTAATTCCTCCACAGATTTCTCACTCTCAAATACAGTACAAGAACAGTCCCCTAACGCAGATCCTCATTTTTCTTGTCTATCTCAGAATACTTTTAACAGCACAACATAAGCATGTTGAAACTTGAAACTAGTTACAAAGATATAACATCCAAATTTTCAAGGGGATTACTTGTGGACTCCAGAGGCAGATAAGGTAGGGGGAAAGCATTAAGTATGTGAAAATATCTGTGCTTTAGGTTAGGAGACAACAGAAACAAACATTCCTGATCTGAACAATTCTTTTTAAAATTATTGTTATGGTGACTTGTTGGGAAACATTCTTAAAGTGAAACTTGATCTGTGCCCGAGGGCTACCCAGGAGAAAGACAAGCCAACTAGAATATCCCTTTTGAAAATCTACCCAGGAGAAAGACAAGTCAACTAGAATATCATATTTGAAAATCTATTGCTGTACGTTTGAGATATTTTACTGTTTATTTGTATGTTGGTAGTGACCAGGAGCGGCGCCAGGATTTCTGGCGCCCTAGGCAGGATTCGAGAGGCGGCATTTTGTGCGCTCCCCACGGGGCGCGCGGGAGCTTCCGGTTCCGCTCCCATCGCGCAGCCGAAGAAGGACCCTCCTCTGAAATGCTGCAGGCGACAGCAGCAGTCATTGAGCTGCTCAATTGCCTGCCGCTGTTTTCCGTGGCATGTCGGCAGAAGGTCCTTCTTCGGCGGTGCGACGGGAGTGGAATCGGAATTTCCCGTGAGCCCCTGGGGAGCGCACAAAATGTTGCCCCCCGAATCCTGGCCCCCTAGGCTATTGCCTAGGGTCGCCTAATGGAAGCGCCGGCCCTGGTAGTGACTATTGCAATTGTGCTATCGACTGTACATACACATAGTAAGAGACAGTATATCAGTTACAGTCTAAGGATATGTCTTTTCTGAAAATAAAAGGTGTGTTCTTAACTTGGGTTAGCTAACTCATTTTAGATAACAGGTTAAAATAGCAGTGAAGACATGCCAGTTCAGCCTTTAATGGAGATTAGCAGCTCAAATTCAAACCCATGCTCTCCTATTGGCTTTAACTAGAGCTGCTAAATTGAGTTAAAAGCCAAGTTGCTGCGTCTTCAATGCTATTTTAATCTGAGTTAAGAACACACAAATTTTTGCAGTGTAGACATACCCTAAACAGACAGAAAAGGCATTACTAACATCCCCATTATCCAAATGGGGAACCAGTAGAGCCTAACCCTGATGTCATGAGTTACAGTCCAGGGTCTTAACCAGAAGACCCATCTTTCCTCTGAAAGGTCTGGACTAAGCTGTTAGGTAGTCTCATTCGCACACTTGACCAATACTGAGAAATTTCTTTTTTAAGTTTATCAAACATTGCTAACTGCACATTGAGAATCTGACTCTCCTCTCCGTTCATCAGTGTAAGGCTTTGTCTACACTGGCAAGTTTCTGCGTAGTAAAGCAGCTGTCTTCAGTGTAACTCCCGAGGTGTACACACTGCCAAGTCACTTAGTGCACAAAAACTGCACAGTTGCAGTGCTGTAAAAAATCCCACCCCGCCAATAGGCGTGCAGCTTTCTGTGCTGGAGCTACAGTGCTGCGGTGCCAGTGTAGACACCCTGGTCGATTACAGTGCTGTGGTTGGCCTCTGGAAGGTGACCCAAAATGCCTATTCTCACCTCTCTGATCAGTGGTTTGAACTCTACTGCCCTGCCCTCAGGTGACCAACCGTGAGCCCCACCCCTTAAATTCCTTGTAAATTTTGAAAGTCCCCTTCTTGTTTTCTCGGTGAAACATGCAGTGATCTCAGCATCAGGCGATCCCCTGCTTGGAGCAGTGCCGAGCTGCTGGACCTCATCAGCATTTGGGGAGAGGAGGCTGTCCAGTCCCAGCTGTGCTCTAGCCGTAGGAATTATGATACCTATGGACAAATTTCACAATGCATGATAGAAAGAGGCCATGACCAGGACACATTTCAGTGCAGGGTCAAAGTGAAAGAGCTTCGGAACACCTACCACAAGGTGCGGGAGGCAAACCGCCGCTCTTGTGCCTATGGTGCTGAGCCCACGAGCTGCCGTTTCTACAAAGAGTGGGACATGATACTCAGTGGTGACTCCACCTTCACTGTGGATACTTCAGTGGCTTGCGTGCCAGTCAAGAGTGGATCAAGCCAGAAGGAGGAAATCTTGGATGCGGATGTGGAGGGCGAGAGGGGCCCAGAGGCAGGGACGATCTGGAGGTCAGAGATGCATGCAGCCAGGAGCTCTTCTCTACCCTGTAGGGGGCTAGCCAGCCACAGCTGTCAGAGCTTGGCGAAGCACAAACCGGAGAGGAGGCCATGGTAAGCGGCTTTAATTTTAGGAATCACTGAAGCAAGTTGTTGGGGGCAGGATGGTTGCAGAAAGCAGGCTTGCGTCTGTATGATGTGCATACCACCGCATGCCTAATCTGAATGGCAGAACAGGGTGTTGACTGACTTCCTTACTTCATGGGAATCTGCCTCAGATCTTCACAAAACTCTCATGGAGATACTGGGCAATCTGTTACCGCAGGCTCTTTGGCAGAGCTACTTTGTTCCTTTCCCCATTAAGGGTAACTTTCCCACACCATTCTGCCATCACAAGAGGCGCGGGGACCATTGCTGCACACAGGCGAGCCACAGAACGGCCAGGGCAGAAGCCTCAGTCTTGGAGAAGACCCTCCCTTGATTCCCTGCTCACCCTCAGCAGCAAGATATCTGCCATAATGAACATAGCCTATGGAAAATGTGGGGCAGGAATAATTATAAGACACCCCTACAGTGCTGGCTCACCCCAGTAAGGTCCTTCAACACTGATTTCCCTTGCCCCTGCAGTTACTCACAATTCTGGGGGTCTTATGGCTCAGGTGTGCTTGCCTGGGGTCAGCCAGTTAGTGGCAGGTTTGTGAATAGCCTCTGTGTTTTAAATCACTAAATCAGTGGTCTGTGTGTTGCAAACAATACTGCTTCTGTAAAATGTTTCATTTTGGCTTCACAGATATGACCTTGAGAGCCCAGCCTCCCCCTTTGTTATCGCCTGCTGAATGGCTGCGCAGACTTAGAAAGTGGCCACGAAGAACTAAGGAGAACTTTCTGCGTGATGTCATGATGCACTCTGCCATCGAGAAACAAGAATTGAGTGAGTGGTGGGACTGCGAGAAGAGGGACTGAAAGGAGAATGTAGTGTGCCAGAACAAAGCCACACAGCAGCTCTAACAAGTTGTGGAGCACCAAGCGGACGTGCTCCAGGCATTACTAGCACTACAAACTGAGCAACTCCATGCCTGCCCTCTTCTTCAGCTTCTGTTGCAAAACTCTTTCCCTTGTGCCCCCCCCCCAGACACCACCATAATACTTTTATCAACCTTCTGGCTCCAGTCTGTACCTGCTGCATTCCACTCCCATCAGAGTCCAGCCCTGCAGACTCCCAGTAACCCCTGCAGTCCTGTCCCTCTGCAGTTTAGCCCTGCTGAAGTACAGTACTTGTTGCACTGTATTCCAAAGCACAAGGTTGGATATGATTCCTGGACATACACAAATCTTTAATTGTCCAGGGACCCCACCTCCTCCTGGGACCCTCTCTTTCCCCATCTCCCACAGTGATGATTTGTTCTTCTCTCTCCTCTGGTTGTTGTTTTTAATAAAAACAATTGTTTTGGTTTGAAAGTAATCTTTATTCCATTAATTGAAAGCAAACGGAGCCCTGCAAAGCAACAGGCAATTTTCTTAAACTGTCAAAGTGCATCGTCTGCACCAATCACAATCACTTCCTAGCATTACAAGCATTGCACTCCCGAGCATAGCAAAAAATATTACGGCTTTCAGCTTCAAATTGCTGCCTCAAGGCATCCTTGATCCTTATGGTCCCGCTCTGTGCCCCTCTAATAACCCTGGTCTCTGGCTGCTCAAATTCAGCCTCCAGGCACTGAACCTCAGTGGTCTAGCCCTTAGTGAAGGTTTCACCCTTCCCTTCACAAATATTATAGAGTGTACAGCACAAGGCTATAAGCACAGGAATATTGTCATTGGCCAGGTCCAGCCTCCCATATAGGCAGTGCCAGTGGGCCTTTAAATGGCCAAAAGCACACTCAGTAGTCATTCTGCACTTGCTCAGCCTTTTGTTGAACCGTTCCTTGCTGCTGTCAAGTTGCCCCGTGTATGGCTTCATAAGCCATGGCATTAAGGGGTAAGTGGGGTCTCTCAGGATCACAATGGGCATTTTGACTTCCCCTACAGTGATCTTCTGGTCTGAGAAGAAAGTTCCTGCTTGCAGCTTCCTGGATAGGCCAGTTTTGAAAGAAGCGTGCATCATGCTTCTTTCTGGACCAGCCTGTGTTAATGTCCGTGAAATGCCCACTGTGATCCACAAGTGCCTGGAGAACCACTGAGAAATACCCTTTGTGATTAATGTACTCAGTGGGTAGGTGGTCTGGTGCCAGAACTGGAATATGCATGCCATCTATCACCTCTCCATAGTTAGGGAAGCCCATTTGTGCAAAGCCATCCACAATGTCATGCACTTTGCGCAGAGTCACGGTCTTTCAGAGAAGGATGCGATTAATAGCCCTGTACACTTCTGTCAACACAAGTCCAATGGTCAACTCTCCTACTCTGAACTGGTTAGTGACTGATCAGTAGTAGTTTGGAATAGCCAGCTTCCACAGTGCAATCACCACATGCTTCTCCAGTGACAGTGTAGCTTTCATTCTTAAGTCCTTGCACAACAGGGCTGGGGCGAGCTCATCACACAGTCCGATGAATGTGGCTTTCCTCGCCATCCCAGACATGCACACAATGTGATCCCACCACTCAAATGCTTGTTTTCCAAGTCCAAAAGTGGCATTCCACTGTGATCAGCACTTCCACGAATGCTACAAGCAATCTTGTGTCGTAGCTACTACGCATGGAGAGATCAGTGTCAAACTCCTCTTAACTGGGAGTTGTGGGAAGGCAGAGGGGGTCATGGGGAATCCTGGGTCCTCTCCCAATGCCCCATGGATCCCGCACTGTTGACCAATATGCTGCTCACCTTAACTCCACTGCCACTTGTGAAGTGTTAGTCAAAGTGAGCAGCACACTGGTCAGCAGTTCAGGATCCATTCCTGCAGACTGAAGAGGCAGAGTGCACAGTACACAAACCATTGAAAGATGGCGCCAAATGCAGATGGAAACACAGGGGTTTCTGGAATGCAAAGCAATGCATCATGGGGCATTGGAAGAGGACTCAGGGTGTCCATGACCCCCTCCGCCTTCTCACAACACTTAGCAGCAGATGGGGAAGAGATGCTCTGTGGGATAGCTGCCCAGAGTGCACTGCTCCAAATACTGCGAAAGTGCTGCAGTTTCCCTTCAGTGCCCTCTGAGTGGCGCTGTAACTGCCAGCACTGTAACTCTGCCAGTATAGACATACCCTAAATCAGAAGTGACTCCACTGAAGTCAATGATGGCTGGAATTAATAGTAATGTAAGTGAGAGGAGAATCAGGATTTTTATTTGATTCTTCCATTTCTCCATTCATTGTTATATAAATAATGTTCACTTCAATAAGAAATTGAACCACATTTAGTTTTCTTTGTACTTTTATAGGCTCCTGGGATGGGAAGGGTGTTTCAAAAACAGACAGGAATGGATTAATTAGTGCCTCCTTGCCTTGAGTATTTCTCCCTGTATGCAGGCATTACACAGCAGTTGAAACTTCAATAAATAGTAACTTAGTGTAAGTTACTATTCTTCCCTCATTATCCAAGGATTTGCTAGAACCAATAACAATGATGTCACAATGTAACCTTGAATCAGTTTGGTTCAATTGTGAGCCACAATATACATCCTTTAAGTTACTCAGCAATTCCATGCTAACTAATAGGGCTTTTCCTTATATCTGTAGACGTGCGTATATAGCTCCTGGTTTTCATGTTCACAAGCCGTCGGAAAAGAAAAGAAAAGAAAAGAAAAGAAAAGAAAAAGTATTCAATAAAACGGAGCTATTATCCCAGTGTTGATATAAAATCTGACTGCTCTGCTAAACAAAACAAAACAAAACCCTTTCCAATATAATCATCACAATTTCCTTCAGTTTCCCTCATTCACCAACTGCCTATTAGTGATTAGAGAACCTCAAATATTTTGTTCACTTTGGGTAAGTACAAGTTCAGAAGTTTATCTCAAACTCCTTGATTTGTACTATTGAACTAGAAATCTCATGAGCGTATGATTTCTCCCAAGATTACCCGAAGTGGCTTATTCTGACCAGCCAGTAAATAATACAAAAATATAGCCAACTCTTTTGTGTTCTCATCTCTGCTTCCATTCTCAGTGAGACACAGTAAGTGCAGAGGCCCAAAAATGAAAAGTAACAGAAAGAAGAAAGATGTGTTCACATTTCATTTTAAACGCCTCCTATCTATTTTAATTAATGAAAATAGTATTGCTTCCCCCGCATCTGTGTCCACTGTTCTTAATCCATTTTCAAATCCATTTAGGAAAAAACATCATCTTGAACAAAACTGGGCAAAATTCTCATCTAATTTCTATATTATGAATTTCACATATCTTCAGGAAACGTACCAGTTTTACTGCAAACTTGGCTCAGCTTCAGAAATAAGCATCACTTTACTTTGCTAATTGTAGGCAGTTGTGATCACTCATAACAATAATGACTAGAATATATTAGCATACGTGTACTGTTTCTTTAAATATGTACCACAAATCCAGAGAAGATAGGTCGAAGGAATGTTCTAGGCAGAAACTCTGCAGGGAAGCAGCAGGCGAGACAGATTAGCTTTACTGATAAGACTCTTTTCTTTATTCTAATGAGGCAATAACTGCGACTCTGATCCTCAGGGGCATTTATACTTTGCAAAACCTAACAGATCAGCCCTACAGGTTATAGATTTGCTTGAATCCAAATCAAAAGATGGAACTAGATCTGAACATCCTGAATTCCATAGTTTGTGTCTGTAGTTCTGGTGTGGAACAATCTCTGTTCCTGAACAGCCGTAAATGCTGAGGGAGAGGGCTTGGCTACACTGGAGAGTTGGAGTGCTGGTGGTGGCTTTACAGCACTGCAACTCACACACTGTCCACACTTGCAAGGCACATCCAGTGCTGTATCTCTCTGGATACAGCGCTGGCTATACTCTACCTCTTCCTGGGGAATAACGACTGCAGCGCTGGTGATGCAGCACTGCTCCGCCAGTGTGGCCACCAAAAGAGCTGTTATTGGCCTCCAGAGGTATTAGGATGTATCTCAGAATACCTGTTCAGCCACTCTGCTCATCAGTTCGCACTCTACAGCCCTGGCCTCAGGTGACCCGCCCTTTAAATGCCCCGGTAATTTTAAAAATTCCCTTCCTATTTTCTCAGCCAGGTGTGGAGTGCAATCAGTGAATCTTTCCAGGTGACCATGCCTCCATGTGCCAAATGAGCCCCAGCATGGAGCAATGGCGGGTTGCTGGACCTCATCAGTGTTTGGGGGGAGGAAGCTATGCAGTCCCAGCTGAGCTCCAGCCGTAGGAATTACGATACCTATGGGCAGATATCAAGGGTCATGCTGGAAAGGGGCCATGACTGGGACGCGATGCAGTGCAGGGTTAAAGTGAAGGAGCTGCAGAGTGCCTATTGCAAAGCCTGTAAGGGAAACAGCTGCTCTGGTGCTGCCTCCATGACCTGCCGTTTTTACAAAGAGCTGGATGCGATACGTAGGGGTGACCCCACCACCACTCTGAGGACCACGATGGACACTTCAGAGCAGGATGGGGGGAGGCAGAGGAGGAAACCTTGAGTGAAGGTACTGGGGTCAGGGGAGACACCCCAGAGTCCCAGGAAGCATGCAGCCAGGAGCTCTTCTCAAGCTAGGAGGAAGGTAGTCAGTCCTTGGTGAAGGACAAGCAGAGGAGCGGGTTAGGTAATAATTGGAGATATACCAATCTCCTAGAACTGGAAAGGACCTCAAAAGGTCATTGAGTCCAGCCCCCTGCCTTCACTAGCAGGACCAATTTTGCCCCAGATCCCTAAGTGGCCCCCTCAAGGACTGAGCTCACAACCCTGAGTTTAGGGGGCCAATGCTCAAACCACTGAGCTGTCCCTCCCCCCGAGCTATGCCTCCTGGTAAGCAGCTTGTATTTTCAGGATGGAAATGTTTCGGGAGAGGAGGGAGGGTTAGGGCTGCATGCATGCATGCCTAGATGTGGAATAGCCCATTGATGTGGTCTATCACAACGCGGTAATCAGCCTCGATAATATCTTCAAAAGTTTCAGCCAGAGCATGGGCAATGCGCTTGCGCAAGTTTATTGGGAGAGCCACTGAGCTCCTTGTCCCAGTCAGGCTAATGCATCCGTGCCACTGTGCTACGAGGGGTGGGGGGACCATTGCTGCACACAGGCAAGCTGTATAGGGGCCAGGGCAGAGTCTGCATTGCTGTAGAAGACCCTCCCGCTCGTCCCAGGTGACCCGCAGCAGCGAGATATCTTGCAGGATCAACTCCTGTTGAAAATGTTGGGAGTGTTCAGTGTAGGTGCCTCCTGCAACTGTTTGCTTTCCCCAACACACAGAAACCCCAGTACAGCCCAGAAGCAATCAGTCCCCCTTACTCACCATTTTGGGGCTCCTGTGGGTTATTTGCGCTCTCTTTGGCATGGAAAAATTATGCTATTGTAAAGACTGTAAACTCCTTCACTGTGTGGGAATAACTGTCTGAGATATAAACAATGCTGCCTCTGTTAACTGTTGCCTTTTTTGCCTTTCTACAAGCAACCTTGACTTCTCGGATGCCCGTGTTATTAACAGCTGAAAGACTCCAAAACCTCCGGAAGAAGCCGTGAAAAAGCAAAGAAGACATGCTGGAAACAGTTATGGATCACTCTGCCAGACAGAATCAAAAACTGCAGGACTGGAGGGAAAGGGGAAGCAGGATCCGCCACAGAAACGCAGGGGCCAGGAAGAAAAGCACAAAGCAGCTGATAAGCATCCTGTTGCTCCAAGCGGACTCTATCCAGGTGCTCGTAGCCATACAGGTAGAGCACTACTGTGCCGGCCTCCCCCCCCGTCCCAAAGCTTTTTCCCTTGTGCCCCAATGTCAGCTCAAAACCCCCTTCCCCAGCATCCAGGTTCTTACCACCACCAGCTGCCTCCAACACCTGTACGTTCACCAACCAGCCCTGAGAACTACGACCCTTATCCTCTGCACTCAACCCCATCACCATGCAGTATAGGCATCCTGAAGTGCAGCAGTCATTGCATAGCACTCCAGACAGGACATATTCAAACCTGTGACTGTACAGTTTCCCACGGCACCCTCCTGCCCTTTTAGGTTCCCAAAATGTTGTGTGTCTGTCAATAAAGTTATTTTCTTTTCAATAAATGAATTCTTGGCTTTGAAAACAGTCTTTATTATTGCAGAAAGTTAAAAGATACCTTAGCCCAGGAAAGAAACAGGCACTGCAAATCAGCTTAGGAAAAACAGATTCCTACTAACATTGTAACCACTGCACTTCACTCCCGTGCAAGGCACCAAACATTACTGTTGGTTTTCAGCCTCAAATTACTCCCTCAAGGCCAGTGTTCCAAAAGATGCGTGCATCATGCACCCTTCCAGGCCAGCCTGTGTTAATGTCAATGAAATGCCCATGGTGATCCACAAGCGCCTGGAAAACCATAGAGAAATACCCCTTCCGATTAACGTACTTGGATGGTAGGTGGGGTGGTGCCAGAATAGGAATATGCGTCCCATCTATCGCCCCTCCACAGTTAGGGAAACCCATTTGTGCAAAGCCATCCACAATGTCCTGCACGTTCCCCAGAGTCATGGTTATTCTTAGCAGAATGCGATTAATAGCCCTGTTAACTTGCATCAACACCATTCCAACGGTCGACTTTCCCACTCCAAATTGGTTCCCGACCGATCAGTAGCTGTCTGGAGTTGCCAGCTTCCAGACTGCAATAGCCACCTGCTTCTCCACCAGCAGGGCAGCTCTCAGTCTCATGTCCTTGCGCCGCAGAGTGGGGGTGAGCTCAGCACACAGTCCCATGAAAATAGCTTTTCTCATCCGAAAGTTCTGCAGCCACTGTTCGTCATCCCAGACTTCCATGATGATGTGATCCCACCACTCAGTGCTTGTTTCCTGAGCCCAAAAGCAGCGTTCCACAGTGCTGAGCATTTCTGTGAAAGCCAGACGCAATTTAGTGTCGTACGCGTCAGGTGACTCGCTATCATCGTCGGACTCCTCATCACTTTGGATCATAAGGAATAGCTCAACTGCCAAATGTGATGTGCTGGAGAGACTCGTCAGCATACTCCTCAGCAGCTCGGGCTCCATTTCCCACAGAAATCATGCTACACAGAAACCGTTGAGAGAGTCAAGATGGCACCAAACGTGGATGGAAAAACAGGGATTGCTGGGATGTGAAGCAATGCATCACGGGGCACTGAGACAGGAAGCAGAATGACCCGCCCCCTCCTCCCCCTTCCCACAACCGACGGTGCCAAAATGGGATGAGGTGCTCTGTGGGATAGCTGCCCATAATGCACCACTCCCAACACCGCTGCAAATGTGGCCACACTGCAGCGCTGGTAGCTGTCAGTGTGGCCACACTGCAGCGCTTTCCCTACATAGCTGTACGAAGACAGCTGTAACTCCCAGCTCTGCACACCTGCAAGTGTAGCCAAGGCCAGAGAGACTGTACCCACCGCTACTGACATGGTTTCTGTGAAACAGAATTGTCTTTGTGACTGTGCCCTGGCCTCCGTTGCCTGTTTCAAATTGCTTGCTAGTGGTAAAGAAAAAAGAGGTACTTTGGGCTTGATCTGGGTCTTGATCTGACAAAATGTGCAGCAATTCATGGCTATGGGGTATAAAATGTTAAAATATAAAATCCCAGATCCTTCTGCAACATTCACACTTTGGAATGTTCACCCACTTATGGAAGCATGTCAAGTTTGCTAGATTGAACCCAGGGTTCCAGATGCTAGCATGCAGACACTGCCTAGAACTAGAATTTTTCCATAGATCTGTGCTGAATACAAATCTTTGACAAGTGGAAACAAACTTGGAGAGAAGGTGTCTGCAGCTCTCACACAGTGAAGGTGCCTGAATCTTCATTCTCTATATTCTTTCTGAATCAGAACCCGAAATATTATTAGCCTGATCTAATCTATTTACAAAAATAAACAAACAAAATAACCCATCCATAATCCAGGATCAAGATACTTTCTGTGGGGTTATTTTCAGGTGATAATCTGAACTGAGTTCCCTTACTCTCATGTCAAGCTAATCACTACCACAATAGTTAGCTGCCCCTTCTCTTTTGGTCTTTCCCATATTTTGTTTAAAGAAAGATTCGAAAGCCCACTCAAAAGATTCCATCCCGGGTTCCCTGCTAAACCCAGCAAACAAAACACCAATTTGCACTTTTTTTCTTTTTGCAACAAGAACAACAAAATAGGGGCTATACTGCCTATCACATATTTGCATATATTAAGACCAACTATTTTCTTCTACTTAATAGCACAACAAAATCATGTGAGTATTTCTCAAAGGTCTCTTCACCAAGAAACCCACTGGGACTTTAAAAAAAAATCTCAAATTGGAATTAAATTAATTAAAAATGTAATGTTATGTGAGTTTAAGAGATAGGGAGGGGAAAGCTGGGGTGAGCAGAAATCCCTGTACATCAAACAAAAATTGTGATGTAATGCACAGTAACCAGAAAGCATCATGAAGACTCTAAAGTCAATGGGAATTAACATAGGAACTGGGAGTCAATGAATATTAGACTGCAGGATCAAGGCCATAATTTTCATATATATTTAAATAAAATTTTAGCAGTAAATCTACTCACAAAAAAACAACTCATATTTGCTTATGCATGTATTTTACTTGACAAATGAACAGAAAGTGCTTTGCGGTTGAATAAAAGCAATAAACAAGCAATAAAAGCGGATGATCAACTTTGTCCCCACTGTGCAGTTTGAGTGAGGCAAAAACTTCAGTCATGTTTTCTGTACACACTGAATTTTGTACATCCTAATTTTTTTGTTCCACTTGAACTTTTGGATTATTTCCATTTACTAATCCCCCTCCCTCTCCGGATTAAGATAAAATTGCAAAGAAGGCCTTAGAGATTTTCCTCACGCTTGACTCAAAGTGCTGGAGAGGAAGAAAAACCTCCACCCTTTAATAATGAAACACTTTTTTTATTTTATAGAATAATTGATAGTTTTCTTTAATATAATAATAAGTTGTTCCTATTAAGGGGAACAAATTTACCATCATATCAATGGATGTGTTTAATCAGGATTGATGCTGTAGGAAATGCTTGTAAATTCACAGCAGCTTTCCGCTGGAAATATAAAAATAGTTATGGTACTCAGTTGTCAAGGCTCAGATGTATATAATTAGGTTATGTGGAACACAGAGTTGTGAGACAGAAATACTGAGGATTCAACACTCTCCCTCCCCCATCATAATATCTGAAACAGTGGGTGTCTTTTTCCTGGTTTTCTATTACTCCTCCCAAACACAACTGGAGTAGAATGAATTATACTTGTTCAATATACTATATATTTCCTGAAGTAATTATATGACTTTATGAATGGTACTTCTAATCTGGCATGGAAAAGTGTATGCCTTTTTAAAGGATTAAATAATTAAGAATTAATCAATTACAAATATTGGCACCACGCATGCAGATAGACCTATATGGGTCTAGCCCACCCATATGGAGTCCTGTTCAAATCAAGTAAGATGACTTGATTGTTAAAGCATTATGTACACATGATATCTATTGTGTTGTGTAGGGGATCTGCAATCTGATTGAAGAATCAGGGGCATTGGGTGTACATATGCTGTACAATAACTTGCCTCTGATTTCTCATTTGTTGTATATTTAATTTGATGACTAGTTCTTTCATAATACTTTCTTTCAAATGTGCACTGTCCGTGTTGGGTAAAATTTTCAGAAGATAATTAGGCACTATGGGCCAGATTTTCAAAAATGACTATGCACCTGAAGATGCAGATAGGTGAATTCTGAAATTTTTCAAAAGCACCCAGGAGCCTAACTCCAATTGGAATTATAAAAATCTGAACCTTTTGCACTTCTGAAAATCTTACCCATTTTTTCTTATGAGATAGTTTTAGCTATGACCATCAGGAAAGTTTAAGGTATGTACATATTTAATGTAATTCTTTAAAATTTCATTATCAGTGCCACAAATTCAGAAAGCTATTTCCTCTACTTAAATCAATGTTACCATCAACAGCAAGCAGTAACTTGATTTTAAATTTTGTATTCAGATTTTTAAAATAATTATCATCTCACCTGGGCATTCTAACAAGTTAATCAGTAACTGAACTGAGATCCTCATCAAACCACTGTGTAGTTTCATTGAGGGTATCCACTAATGCAGTTCAACTCAATTAAACTCTAGTGGAATGAAACAAAGAAGCAGATGGTTATGCATTTTATTCAACAATCACTTTTTATTCTGTATACATTTCTAATTCACTATTCTGAGGCATTTGTCCTAAATCATTGAGAAATTGCTTTACTTATCACCTGATATATTAAACAGACAGCAATAACGTCAATTTGTATTCCATTTTGTCACTATGGATTAAAGTTTTCTTAAATAAAACACTTCTCTTGGCTTCATCCTGCTAGATACTTAACCTGCAGCCTCCACTGGCTTCAGCGGGAGTGACAGGTGTTCTGCACTTCTCAGAACTTCAATGCCTGCATTTATAAAATATTTGATTTCTTTTCCTCTTTTTACTGAAGGGCACTTTACTTTAGAAAAGGCATTTACTACAGCATTTCAGTTACCTGTGCTATGCTAGCACTGGACTGTGCACAGATAAATTAGTCTGTCTGCATCAGTTCTCGATAAATCAGAACCTTTGTCACTCACTTTGGTGTATAACGGCATGGGTAAAACAAAAAACTGGTTTAAAATATAACAGTCTCCCTCTAATAATATAGATGGTGTCAACTTACTGAGCATTATACAGAAACTTTCATCCAAAAGGATTCCCAAGTGCCAAAGAAATTGAATGAGATATAATTATCCTAACGTGGTGTGGCTCTTCAGAATCCCCTAATATCTAGATTAGAAGTTTGTGATTCTGCTACTTCCTCTGAGCTATAACCCCTGGTCAGGTCAACCACAGGGATTCAACCTAGAATCTCTGGGTCTGAAAGCATGAGCTAAATGAAAAGGTCTATTAGCTTAGCAGCAGTAACAGACTCATAAATATCGATGTTTTCTAGCCTCTAGAAAGGGACAATGAGCTACACAATTTTAATGTGGAATATGCATATTTAGTAATAGCGGTCACTTTTGTCACCACTGTGATGAAGCTACTTTTAGGATACTACATCCAGAGGTGAAAGTAAGCCATTATGGCCCGGTACCAGCAAGAGCCAGTACGCCGTGCCGGATTGGACCGGGTTCTCTGGCGGTGCTTTAAAGGGCCCGGGACTCCCTGCAGTTGCAGGAGCCCTGGGCCCCTTAAATCTCTGCTCAAGCCCGGCTGCCAGGGCCCCGGGGCCCCGGCAACTGGGCTCTGGCAGTTCTTTAAAGGGCCTGGGACTCCCTGCAGCTGCCAGAACCCTGAGCCCTTTAAATCCCTGCCCGAGCCATGTTGCTTCTCCCTCAAGCCCCCTACCTCTCCCTCTCCTCAAGCAAACACTAGCTGTGGGTGTTCCAAAGGGAGCCCCCTGCCTCTGCTCATTCACAGCAAACAGTAGCTGTGTTTGTTTTTTTGATAACCAGCTCCAGAGCCCGGAGTTCACACCAAAACAAAGAGAAGCATCACAACAAAACAAAGAGAGTAATCTTCAATTAAAAGCATTACGGGAAGTTTCTGGAGGTCAGTCACAGCGTACTAAGATTATTCCCTGTTTACACTGGCACCACAGCGCTGCAGCACCAGCACTATTCTCTTTATTCCTCTCATGGAGGTGAAGTACAAACAGTGCTGTAGCCAGGGAGATACAGAGCTGTATGTGCCTTGCCAGTGTGGACAGGGAGTGAGTTACAGCGCTGTAAAGCCACCACCAGCACTATAACTCTCAAGTGTAGCCAAGGCTTAAGTTACTTTCATCCCTGACTACATCACAACTATCCAACAGTCCACAGCTACCTTACTGAACAGTTTAGGTTAGGGTATTATACCCAATGGAAATGACACGTGATAATATACAGTATTGTTGTAGCCGTGTCAGTCCCAGACAAGGTGAATATAGTAATAATGTTTATTGGACGTACTTCTGTTGGTGAGAGAGACAAGCTTTAAAGTTTACACAAAAATCTTCTTCAGCTCTGGGAAATGTATTCAGAGTGTCACAGCTGAATACAAAGTGGAATATATTGTTTAGCATAAGTAGTTAATCCATTTTCAAGGACCATTCATGGTGAAGTGCCCCGTTACCACTTCTCCAGTTATAGGCTATGTCTACACTTCCCTTTTGTTCTTAAAACTTTTGTCGCTCAGTGGTGTGAAAAACACCCCAACCAGAACAAAAGTTATAAAGACAAAAAGCTTCAGTGTGGACGCTCATTGGGGATGGTTTTATTTTATGGTCAGAAGAGGTGTCTCCGGGTGACAAAGAGTGGCTACATTGTGTGCCTTACAATAGTGCAGCTGTATTGGCACATCCAAGTCATTATAAGGTTCGCAGTGTAGACATAACCATAGAGGAAAAAGGCAGCTGGAGGGAGAGTTGTTAGTAGGTTATATAATAAACCATGATGCCAAATATTGTAGTTAGCCATAAATCCAGTGTCTCTATTCAGTCCATGATTTTTATTGTCCACTCAATGGGGACCCCGTCCTGAAAGAAATCTTTCCTAACCCCCTTTTTCTGGCCTTCAAACAACCACCCAACCTTTCCAAGCTCATCAGAAGCAAGCTCCCCACAGTCCAGGACACACCAACTCAAATCAGCACCAGACCCTGCCAGAACAAAAAATGCAAAACCTGCAGACATATCTCCACTACAATGATCGACACTTCCCCACAACACACCTTTCAAGATCCATGGGTCCTACACATACCTATCACAACACATTGTGTACCTCATGCAGTATATTATACGCCCTAACAACAACTATGTGGGTGAAACCAGACAATCACTGTGCTCTCAAAAACAACAAGGAGTGGCACCTTAAAGACTAACACATTTATTTGGGCATAAGCTTTTGTGAGTAAAAAAACTCACTTCTTCAGATGCTCTCAAATGAACTCACACAAGAAAATAATAAAAAGTAAAAATGCCATATTGGCTGTGGGTGAACACCTTTCACAAAGTGATCGCTCCATATCTGACTGATTAGTCCTCATCCTCAAAGGAAACTTGCACAACACTTCAAAAGACGAGCCTGGGAGCTTAAATCCATAAATTTGATAGACTCTAAAAATCATGGACTGAATACAGACACGGGATTTAAGGTTTATTACAACAATCTATAATTCAATAAAAAAAACCCTGCTCCATAGCTCCATTTCCCCCCTATAACTTGAGGTGTGCTAATGGACCACTTCAATTTGAATGGTACCTTGATATTTGTGTTAACTTCAGTACTTATGCAAAACTAGCATAACTAAACTTATGCTAAAATACAAGTATTTTGATCTTGTATTCAGGTGCAACACTCTTAGTACCTCCCGAGATGTGACAAAGAGTTTTGTGTAAACTCAAAAGCTTGTCTCTCTCACAAACAGAAGTTGGTTCAATAAAAAATATTACCTCAAAACTTGTCTCTTTGATGTGAGAATAGAAGTGCCCAGTGTTTAAGATTAGTCCAACTTTTGATGAATTTCTGCTGCCTATTTACTTCCTTCCTTCTTTCCTGATTCTTTGTGCTCTTCATTCATTCATTCATTCATTCATTCTTTGTACATGTATCCCTTACCCTTATTTTTATTAGTCGTACTGTGACAGAATCCACTGTTCCAGCCAGGGTTCAAGGCCCCATGCCTATGTAGAATGAACAAACAATTGCTCTTCCAAAGAAAGCATAAATGGAGTCCCGAGGTCACCTAAATGACTCACAGTGGGGTGGGGGGCAGAAAGTGTAAATTTCTGTAGGACTGAGGCCTAAATATAAGGCAAAAGATGACAAATGGATACATAAAATCGGCAGGGGAACACAAGGCAACACCGAAGCCTTGTCTACACTGATAGTGGCATGTAGGGTACATGCAGCTATATGCCACAGTGAAAAGCGGGCTATATTCACACTTCGGTGTGTAGCAACATGGAGCAGGGGGAGCTGCCAGAGCATATCCTCGCTGCCATAGTCTTTCACTGCCACATGGAAAGTCTTCTGCAGCCTCCTGCGTCAGAGAAAGCCTACAGAAGCAGGGAATTCCCAGAGCCTTTCCCCACTTCAAGAGTCTTTCCCCGCAGCAGGGAAAGGCTCCAGCCATGGACCGCTACACTGCTAAAAATTGCAGTGTAGACTTGGGAGGCACTGCTCAGGTGTGTAGGGAGTAACATGGGGTATATGCCCTAGGGGTCATGCATGTCTTTACTCACCTGAGTAGTTCCTGACCCTCTACACTGATATTTATACCTATGCTAGCGGAGTGTTCAGTAGCTGTACTCTATATAGCCTGAGGCAGCTATTAACAGTTCATTATTAATTGCTATTATTATTGTGTATTTCCATAGTACCTAGGAGCCCTACTCATAGTACCTGGACCCCATCGTGCTAGGCACTGTACAACCACAGAACTGAACGATGATCCCTGCCCCAGGGAGCTTACAAGCTAAGTGTAATAAGCAGAAGCCACAGCAGACCAGCTGCCTAAACAATGCCAAGTGTTTTGTAAATGTAGGGTATTTCTTTATCCCTCTTCTTCACCCCTTTACATGAAATATGTTTGATTTTCGGGGGCAGGGTGTTTTGTTTTTTACTATCTTGTTCCCCTGCTTTAGTTCTTTGCTGCTTCACTTTTACTTTGTGTCAATGATGATTTCTCTTTTGTGTTCTCTGCCTAAGTTTTCCATTTACGTGTCTGTAACAGGGTTCATTATTCACTGCTGGGGTTCTCCTCCTGGATGGTCTGGGAATCAGCTCCTTCCAAGTCTGACACCATCTTCTGGTGCTTACCTGCATGCCCCATGACCTCTCTCCCTCTGTGTGACTCAGGGTGCTGCCTCTGCATGACTTGACCTGCTGGCCAAGTTAACATAGTTTTCTCCTTTGGGAGTATCAAAGTCTCACCCTACTAGGTGTCTTGGTATTGTTCCCAGCAGTCCTCCAATTCAAGGCTATGCTACTTCCCCAGTGGCTGGTAGGGGAAGCCCACCCATTCCTCAGATTCCAGTCCAGTGACCCTTCAATCAGCAGCTAAGGTTTGCTCCATCCCAAAAAACCTGCTACTATTTCTCTGGGCTGCTTCCTACTCCACCTCTATCAGGCTTCTTTCTTCTTCATCACTCCTCTGG
Source organism: Gopherus flavomarginatus (assembly GCF_025201925.1). NCBI lineage: Eukaryota > Metazoa > Chordata > Testudines > Testudinidae > Gopherus > Gopherus flavomarginatus. The sequence goes on along the minus strand of NC_066620.1, from coordinate 198,505,061 downwards.
ATAAACCCTTCCTTTAGGGCCAGGATCCCAGGACTTCTATTCCCTCCCTAAGGTTTCCTTCTTTTCCCTTTCTAAGCCCTCAGAGTGACAGCAAGTCTCCACACCACCCCACTTCCTCCTCCTGCCCTCACTTCAGGGTCTTATACTCAACCCCAACTGCTCCTGCTCAGCTAGGCTCCATCCTCAGTCAGTACTTGCCTATCAAAACTAACTCCCCTCAGGTGTGGCCTAAGGGTTACTTAGCCTCTTTTGAGGCACATTAACCCATTCCAGCCTAGTGTGGGGTGAACTCCATCACAGTATCCCTTGCTCTTCCTCTTTATTTTTTGTTTCTTCATCTATTTTCCCTCTCTCAACCATGAAACTTCTGGCTTCTTTCTTCATAGCCCATCTTTTCCTCATCAGCTATTTATTAGTTCCTATCTCTGCTTATTTCTCTCTCATTGTCTCTGGTTATTTTTCTTTGCTTTTTCTTCAGTTGGAAATATATCAGCTCCAGTTTCCTTCCCTGGAAATATATCACAGGAAGAAGTTATCTCAGGGGTATTTATCTGAAACCACAACTTCATTATAGTAACATAAGCCAACACATGGATCTGCAATATCAAATTCTAGATTAATTAAATTTAATCTAGTGGTGCCCAACCTTATTACAAGGAGGGCCATATAAAGCTAAATATAATCTTGTGTGGGCCAAACGGATTCTACATATTTTAATAAAATTTAAAGTCACCTGTATTGATTTATATTTTAAGTTCAGCTTGTTTCATATGCATTTAGATAGGTTGTTGTCTATTTACACGTGTGTAAACTAAAATGATGTAAACATGATAGGGTGACCAGATATCCCTATTTTATAGAGACAGTCCCAATTTTGGGGTCTTTTTCTTATATAGGAACCTATTACCTCCCACCTTAGTCCCGATTTTTCACACTTGCTGTCTGGTCAACCTAAAACATGACAACAAAATGCTAATGAATCAGCCATTAGTATATTGTGTTAAAGCATGCTGCAGGGCTTATGAAATGATCTGGTGGGCCATAGGTGGGGTACTCCTGATTTAATCTAAATTATTGCATTTGTAGATCACCATGTGTGCAAGGTATTTTATAAACACAGAAAAGACTAGGGCAATGCACTGAGAAGATTACAACTGAACTCTCTTAATAATATAGAATATACTAGAAAAGAGTTCAAAAGAGGAGAGTTAAGATTGGTGAGATCAGTATTGGAAGGCTTCCAAAGAAGGGGGTTTTAAGGAAAGAGTTGGAGGAGGAAAGAGTTGAAGGAGGAAAGAGGTGACCTCATCTGCATCAGGGTTACAAATGTCACATGACTGGTGTCAACATCTATTGATTCCAATAGTTAGAGTAATATCTTCCTTTAAAAAATGCAAATAAAACAATAATACTAACCAACACAAAATAAACAAATTCAATAAACAGACATGAGGATTATTCTACTTTTTTTGGCCTTCTGTCCATAAATATTGTCTGTGAGCACTGAAGGCATTTTGAGCATACTGTCACTTCAGTGATGAAGGTGGATTTTCTCCCCTCCTGATATATTCTCATCATTGTACTGTTGGTGACTAAGGGCTTGGCTACACTGGAGAGTTACAGCGCTGGTGGTGGCTTTATAGTGCTGTAACTTACTCCCCGTCCACACTGGCAAGGCACATATAGCGCTGTATCTCCCTGGCTACAGCGCTGGCTGTACTCCACCTCGGCCTGGGGAATAATGACACTGGGGTGCCAGTATAAACAGTGATTAATCTTACTACGCTGTAACTGACCTCTGGAACATTCCCATAATGCTTAAGTAAAGATAACACTCTTTGTTTTGTTGTGATGCCTCTCTTTGTTTTGTTGTGAACTCGGGGCTCCCAGAGCTACTTATCTAAAAAACAAACACAGCTACTGTTTGCTCCAGCAGAGGCAGGCAGGGGGATTCCTTTGGAATGTCCACAGCTAGTGTTTGCTTGAGGAGAGAAGCAGCTTGGAGGCAGGGAGAGGGGGTCTGTTTTGGAGCAGCTGCTTATCTGGTCTGAAGGCTATTTGCATTTAGTGAATGAGAGAGGGGTGGGGGAAGGGGTCGAAACTTTTAAAATGATTGCAGGTTGGTGCTGTGCATCTTCAAGTCCTTAGAACTTGCAAGGCAGGGAGCTGACACAGTGTCAGCTCCAAAAATCCACTCTCTCTGTCTCCCCCACGCTCCCTGTCACACTCCACCCCACCCCCCTCTTTTGAAAAGCACGTTGCAGCCACTTGAGCACTAGGATAGCCACCGATAATGCACCACTCCCAACACCGCTGCAAATGCTGCAAATGTGGCCACACTGCAGTGCTGGTAGCCGTCAGTGTGGCCACACTGCAGCGCTTTCCGTACACAGCTGTACGAAGACAACTTTAACTCCCAGTGCTGTACAGCTGCAAGTGTAGCCAAACCCTCAGACTGAGCTACTTATCTTCCTTCCCAAGCCTTGTCATCTTTTCCCATACTCTGCCACTGCTGTCAACAATGCAGTCCTTACTGCAGCTAGTTCTGAAATAGGATTTCCATCCCATGGGAATTATTGACATTGGAAACTAAGGCCTTGGCTACACTGGCACTTTACAGAGCTGCAACTTACTCGCTCAGGGGTGTGAAAAAACACCCCCCTGAGCGCTGCAAGATACAGCGCTGTAAAGCCTCAGTGTAATCAGTGCAGCAGCGCTGGAAGCGCGGCTCCCAGCGCTGCAAGCTACACCCGTAGAAGATGTGGTTTACGTGCAGCACTGGGAGAGCTCTCTCCCAGTGCTGGTGCTCCGACCACACTCACATTTCGCAGCGCTGCCGGGGCAGCTCTTTGAAATTTCAAGTGTAGCCATACCCTAAATTTCTCTTTCTAATCAGAATAGTTTCAACATATTGAAACATTTCACAGAACAAATAATCCCCCAAAAGTTTTGAATTGGAAATTCTGAAATGAAAAGTCAAAAAATGTGTTTTTGAAAGAAAAAATAATAATAATTTGACAGGTCAAGGGATATTTTTTACTCTTCCATGCCATTGCAAAGTGAAAAATGGTATTTAGTTTTGACATGTCAACTCAAACAAAATGCATCCTTGAAATTCTTCCAGCTGAGAAATCAAAAACCTTTGTTGAACTCAACATTTTCCAGTGGGGAAAAATTGACATGCTACTTTTTTTACCTTTGTAACATCTCCAATATTCATCCTTTTCTTTTTTGGTTTAGTGTTAAATCTCTTGTTCAGGCCCTTGTATTCTCCCATTTTGACCTCAGCAGCTTCCTGCACTGCAGGCTTGACCCCATCCTTGCCTTACTCAGCCCCATTCAGAATGCTGATGCCAAAACAATCTCCCCAGTTCATTGCTTCATTCATGTGCCTGCCCCTTCCTGTCACTTCACTGGTTCCCCCTTCTCCATTGCACCAAACTCAAACTTCTGATCTCACAGTGCTGCTGCCTTCAGTGAGACATGCTGATGATGGCAGTTCCTAACAACAAGTCTAGTGAGAGGGTGAGAACCCGGAGGCCACAAAGTCTGACTCTCTTTGAAGCTAAAGATCAGCGCTGCCTCGTGCAGTCTGTCATGAGGAATATAGATTTCTAGTGTTACTGGTTCATGTTTATTTTGGGTCTGCCATGCCACTGTCTATGAGCACCATTATTGAACAATATTTACTTGGGAAAACAACAGGGAAATTTATAAACACTGAATTAAGTACTCCTGTTCTAATTTTGACACTCTGGCCCTTGTTTGACCAAAAAGTGCCACAGGATCTTGAATTAACTTGTGGGCTAACCCATATTTTTACCATTTCTTTCAAAATACTTACTCTTATTTTCATGCTAGAATGGGCAATACAGACTCAGATAGATGAAAATCACCTACTGAGTGAATAGATAGAGACCTGAGAAGATCACAACTCAGGAGATATGGCTAGATAATAGTAATTTGTTCATGAATTAATTTAGTGTTTATGAATAGTGTCAGATCAACAGCCTTTGAAACTGGAGTCCTTTACTGGTGGACAGCAGCAGGTCAAGGCTCCCTATGCTGTCATGACAACGTGCATCAAATTATTCTGGAATGACCATGTGTCAGGCCACTATGGCCATTCAAGTATCCATATCTGTATGGGTTGAAGAAGTATGGGCTAGAGGAATGGACTAAAAGGTGGATAGGAAGCTGGCTAGATCGTCGGGATCAACAGGTAGTGATCAATAGCACCTTGTCTAGTTGGCATCAAGTGGAGTGCCCCAAGGGTCACTCCTGGGGATGGTTTTGTTCAATATCTTCATTAATGATCTAGAGGATGGAGCGGATTGCACCCTCAGCAAGTTTGCAGATGACAGTAAACTGGGAGGAGTGGTAGATACACTGGAGGGTAGGGATAGCATACAGAGGGACCTAGACAAATTAGAGGATTGGTCCAAAAGAAATCTGACGAAGTTCAACATGAAGAAATGCAGAGTCTTGCACTTAGGAAGGAAGAATCCCATGTACTGCTACAGACTAGGGACCAAATGGCTAGGCAGTATTTCTGCAGAAAAGGACCTAGGGGTTGACCCTGCCAGCAGGTAGGGGATCTTGGGGAACAACTACTGCACTGGTGGGGTGCAAAATAAACTTTATTAAGAAAATGCAAAAACAGGGAAAATTCAATAGTGAGGGGTATGGGGTTTGTTAAGGTAAACATTTGGGGAGGGGTTTCTTTTAGTAAATAGTATAGGGGGTTTCAATAGTGGGGTACAATACAGTGGGGTACAATACAGTTGGTAACCAATTAACACTGAAGTATAAATGTAACCGATAGCTAACAATTTCTATGTAAAGGGTGTGTCACAGCAGTATATAACCAACTAACAGTTATGGGTAAAATGTGTTAAATAACCAACAACTTTAGGTAAAAATGTGTCACAGTGGTGTAAGTGTAAAATGTGAGGTGTGTGAGAGAGAAAAAGGGTAACCAATGGGGTTTTATGCTAGACTACAGTAATACAATTGAGGTTTGGCAGCAGTAGGAGCGGGGTGAACACGTGGGGGAAGGGATTAAAAGAGAGAGAGAGAGAGAGAGAGAGAGAGAGAGAGAAAGAAAGAAAGTCAGTGGTAGAGGAATGAGGTTGGGGGATGGGGGAAGAGGAGCATGTGGTGGAGCAGATACCAAAGGCAGAGGCGCTGCGGAGAGAGATTTAAACTCAGGGAGACACAGAGAGCAGACAGGCTGCAAGTTTAAACAGCAGAGAGACTGCAACGAGTGACTGGGGAGCTCGAGGGGAGACATGGGCAAGCTTGGGGGGCGGGGGTTAGGGCAGCGGGAAGACAGACTTAACCACAATTATACAGAACACAGCAAAATCTTATTTATGATCTAACTTAACCAAAACTACACAAATTAGCAAGTAACAGAACACAATGCAACAATTCTATTTTAAACCTAACTTACAGAGCACAATACAAACAATTCTTTAAACCTAACTTAACCACAGCTATGCAAAATGAAATTACAACTTATCTAGACTAAGAACCTGATTCTAATAGGTGCACCTTACACTATGCCGATTCTTTGATCGGGAGGGGCAGCAGTTCCAGAGGGCAGAGTGGTGTGTGCCCAGGGTACATCCCGCGGGGGGGTTGGGTGGCTGCAGCAGTGGGGCGGCTGCTTAGCAGCGGCACAGGCTTATTTTTAGCAGCAAAGGCGCTGCGGAGCAAGAAACAGATTACAGATACAGACCAAGGAGTTAGCTTGGGTCTGTCTGCTGGGGAAACAAGGCCAGCAGCCAGGACAGGGGGAGCCTGCAAGAGGGAGTTCTTACCAATCCCCAGGACAGCAGCAAGCACAAGGGCAGGAACAGCAGTAGCATCGGAGGATGGAGAGAGGACTCGATTCGCTTACAATAATCAGGAGATCTCCAGGCACAAATTCGTTGTTCGTGGAGGGGAGTTTAAAAACGGGGGGTACGCTCAAAAACAAACGAGAGCAGAGAGAGGGCCCCTCAAAGACCCCTAGCTGATCAGACCAGGTGGCAAAGCAAGGACCTTCTCCGAGGTCTGATCAGAAAATGTCCGGCTTTAAAGGCAAACTCAGGCAGTTTCCCACCAGTACTTTTGATTGGCTCCTCTTGATACAGGGGAGGAGAGAAGGCAGGGAAAGGCTGCAGGTAAGCATAGGCATGCCTGGGCATGTTCTGAGCCACAGGTATGACTCATATGCTTAATTAGTTGGCCACTTCAGGTCTTGCATTTCTGGACAGCGCCCCCCACACCGAGCCCAGGTCTGAACAAAGGAGCCAAACAAAGAAGCAAGAAGCCCCCTCCCTAGGCAGAGCAATGGCTCCAGTTAGTCTGTACAAGCCATTCCTATGAATGGGGCTGTGACTTTAGTTAGCACAATGGCCGGGAGGGGCGGCCACACAGGACAAACAGAAAGGAGAGGGGAAAAAGGAATGTAGCAGGGGGACAGATGGGGTTACAGTGGATGAGAAGCTGGATATGACTCAACAGTGTGTCCTTGTTGCCAAGAAGCTAATGGCATTTTGGGCTGTATAAGTAGGGGCATTGCCAGCAGATCGAGGGACATGATCATTCCCCTCTATTTGACATTGGTAAGGCCTCATCTGGAGTACTGTGTCCAGTTTTGGGCCCCACACTACAAAAAGGATGTGGAAAAATTGGAAAGAGTCTGGCAGAGGGCAACAAAAATGATTAAGGATCTGGAGCACAAGACTTATGAGGAGAGGCTGAGGGAACTGGGATCGTTTAGTCTGCAGAAGAGAAGAATGAGGGGGGATTTGATAACTGCTTTCAACTACCTGAAAGGGGGTTTCAAAGAGGATGGATTTAGACTGTTCTCAGTGGTACCTGATGACAGAACAAGGAGTAATGGTCTCAAGTTGCAGTGGGGGAGGTTTATGTTGGATATTAGGAAAAACTTTTTCACTAGGAGGGTGGTGAAGCACTGGAATGGGTTACCTAGGAGGTGGTAGAATCTCCTTTCTTAGAGGTTTTGAAGGTCAGGATTGACAAAGCCCTGTCTGGGATGATTTAGTTGGGGATTGGTCCTGCTTTGAGCAGGAGGTTGGACTAAATGACCTCCTGAGGTCCCTTCCAACCCTGATATTCTATGATTCTATGATCTGTTCAGTTATAAGAACATAGGAATTGCCATATTGCATCAAATCCATAGTCCATCTAGTCCAGCATCATCTCTCTGCCCAGCACCAGATGCTTCAGAGGAATGTGCAATAGACACTGAAGTAAGCAGATGTGAAATAATCTTTCCCCAGGGGAAATCTCTTAAACTCTAGCAGTTGGAGTTTGGCTTAACCTCTTAGCATGAAGTTTTATATCCCTTCCAAAACAGTTCTGATTATCGTTTACTGCTATAACTACATATTCTTGTTATCCATAGAATTGTCCACATCCTTTTTTAATCTTATTAATTTCTTGTTCCTGCTGCTGAAACTAGCAGTTAATGCCAGTTATGGTACTGATTTTAGTGTTTGATGTGTGCATTTGTCCACTAAGGACTAGACTGATACCACTAGTTTACCACACCAGATAAGCATTGCTTGGTATTGATTTTTGCTCCCTCAGTACCTATTGTCATCTGTATTTGAATCAGTGACCTCGATTTATTATGCCATAGCAGGATTACTCATTAATGGTTAATTAATAATACCATTCAAAACCCTCCTTTTAAACTGAGCCTCTAACTTGAGTATCTAATTTTCCAACAGCCTGACTCTGCTTGTTTCATTCTGGTGTTGAAGAATATTCAGTGCTATTAACTGGGGTTCACAATGTTGACCACTTCCTTATTGTAATATTCTCCCCTCATGCACCAGCTCAGCAAGGACCTATAGCCCTTAATAGACTTTTAAAGGGTAACTGGAGACTTAGTTAAAAGCTTCTGTGCCCAGTAGATAAAAAATACCAAATTAATTTTAGAGTTCATCTGTAATTAAAAAGAAAACAATAAAATGTATAAATGGGCACTATATGGAATGATAGAGCTTTGTGGAATAATGCTGCTTGATTTAAGCCTCTTCAGATTACCAGAATTAATATCACAGGACATATTGTGTGTAGCAGTGTATTGGGATGAGGTACTCAATAAAGATTTTACTTTTGAGAATGCAGCCCTTATCTTGGAATGCTTGAGTGTTTTTCAGGTAAACTCCTCCATCAGGAATACTTCACAACAAGCACGTTTGTTGTTAAGCCTGTGTCTTCAAATGAATTGTGGTATAAACCAACTCAGCATCTGGCAGACATTCCAAGGTGAAAGCCAAACAGATGGCTAATTTAATATAATCTAAGTGACTTTGGATCAGATAAAGCAATTGAATTAACAGCGCTTTAACAGAATATACATCAGTTACCACACATTCTCACTACTCCATTGTAATGGGCACCTTTTACATCTTGAAAATAATTAGTAATGGAAGTAATGGTGAATGTTGTGCTGGTAAGATATATCTTTAAATTGCCTAGAAAAATATGTATGTATAAATACAAAAGTTAGTATTATAGCCCTTTGACTCAAATGTATTAATTTTTCTAGTACCTGGCTTGACAACATTATCTAGGAATGCAGACTTGACACCATGTGATTCCTTAAATCCTCATGCACAGGATATAATATAGGTCTGAATAAAAGTAGGCTATTTTATATATAATTTTCTCACATGTTCAGAAAAAAAAACTTTAGGGTAATATTATGTTATTTTTAATTATTTTGTCAGTATTATTAAATATTCAGTTCCAACCATGTGAAGGTTCTCTGTCCTTAAGAGCTTACAGATAAAAAAAATGTTCTTCAACACAATTCCTGTAAAAAGCACATAGACCTAGAATTCAATCACTGAGGATTTTAAGCAAGGATGGCACAGGGACAACTTTTCCACAGTCAAGTCCAAAAAGAACAAGAGAAATATAAGGAATTCTCAAGTACCAGCTTTATTAAATTTTATAACAACAAATAATAAAAAATAATAGCTTTATTTCTATTACATAACAGGACTACTTCATAATCCACATTTACTATCCTCGCATTTATACATAAATATGAATAAAAAAAAGTAAATATATTCACGTCAGTTTCCAGAGATACACAGTAAGAAATCACTCCAAGATCCAAAAGCTTAGGCTGAATTCGTCTGAGTCTTTGTTCATCAACTCTATACAGTCTACAGAGCCAGAAACACTGCACTATCTCCCTCCTTTTGCTTACAGAAATATCCAACTAGAACCCAGGCAGATTCTTTCTTCTCCTCTTCTGCTGAACTGCTAGAATCACTCAATTAGCTAGCCAGTTAACAAATTAATCAATCTGTATTAAGTATATAATTTAATAACTCTGTTACAGGACAAATACAAAAATGAAAATAGAAAAATATTAATGACTCTTTCCCGATCATCATATTTAAACAAAAGAAAGAGTTGGTGTACCATGCTATTTAAGACAACTTGAAAAACAATTTGGCTATAATCAAATATTCACAGTATACCATTAAAGTGAAAGAAGTTAGTTTTTACTCCTAATTTCCCCTTGCTATAACTAGCACTGCCAGCGCTTCCCTGTTGGAAAGTCAACAATAGAACTAACCTGCAAAATGCTTCAGAGGTGGGAAGAAACAGCCTACTTTCTGGTCTTGCAACTGAGTTTCTCCGAAGTCCTTGTGAAGTAAGAGCTGCCGCCTGCTACTTGAGAGATCTGTGGTGACAGCCTGAAATTCCTGGGCAATGGTGGACCTTTCATTGATTTTGTTGGGATCTGATCACCACTTTGGAATTCAAATAGGCTTGAGCCTCATGGGGAATCCTATTTGATCATGGACACATCACAGGTTCTCTCCTATTTCTGTTTATCTAGAAACATCTTCTTACAAACCCATACACCAGTTTTACACACCTGACCTATTACTCCTTCCTTCTATTACACCATGGGAGTAAACACCCCAAATTTCCAACACAGAATGGGAGGAATTTGTGTCAGATGGAATCTTGCATATTGCAGCCAAAAATGAGAGGTCACAAGTAATTGGTTTTGCAGGAGGCACCGGATTTGCTAGGACAGGCCTTGTTCTCGAAAAGCCTTGATTAACTACTTTCCTCTTTTATTCTTATAGCCCTTTGGGAATTTAGAGAGGTTTGTTTTACAACATCTCTCCTGTAAGTTTAAAATTCTAACCTGAACATACTGCATTTTTCAAAACAACTTTGCATTGGTTGTTGGTGACAAACTTGATGTACCTGTGAAGTTTTAATTTGTGTTGAAAGCAAAAACTGTTACCATAAGCGGAGCCCACTTGTCTCTACAAAAGTGTGAGAGTCAAGGAATTTGCTCTTAAATAATTCCATAGACATTCCACAATGGCACATGTGTAGATACACACCTCTGTTCTCAATAGTTAAGACAGAAATGGTTCTGAGAAATATTATTCTAGGCCAGAGACCTCTATTAAACCAAATTTTATGTTATGCATTTCCACTACACTGGAAATGTATGCAGTGTTATCAGTCAAAGTTTCAGAACCTGGTTTCTGAAGTATTATCTCAAATGTAGCATTAGCTAGCAAGAACATTTCAATTATTGCTAGCTATGTGGAAATTTTGAAGAATTGCTTATTCCGTTATTAAACTCATTTGGGACAAAAAGAGAGTGACATAGATGGTGAATTTCTTTTAAAAAAACCAATGTTTAAATTAATTATTTTAAACCAATACACTAATTAACAGATATATTTGTAAATTCTCATAAAATTAATTCTATACTCTAAAAATAAGTGCTTTAAGTTTGGAAAGGATAAACTATGTTTTTTATGTAGATCAAAGAAATTGAATTACCTGCTTTTGGTGCAAAATGAAACACAACCTTAATTATAATGTTGCAGTCAGTGCCTCCATAATAATAGACACTATAGCAGGCATCCTCATATCCTGGCAACCTGTAAGGGACAAAATATGAACTAAGAAAATCATGGCTAAGATGCTAAAAAAATCTAAGGACGTAATCACAAGGAAATCTGTGAAATATCCTTGATGATATGGCCTAGGAAAGCAGAAGTCAGCCTGATGTTTGTTAAGAGAAAAAAGATGACAGTCATTGGGGCGATTTACTGACATTTTTTCTGAAGAATCTCTGAGACCAAGACAGACAGACTGTGGTAAATGCAAGGATGATAATGCAGGCGTGGCTGTAATGTGAAATCAGGATTTGTAGTATGAGATGTACTATCTGGCCCCCAAATAGACTGTCAATACTATGAGTTCCGGACCAGGTTCTACTGCAGTTAATCGCACAAGTACACGGAAAATATTTGCATCTTTCATGTACTGCAGGTGAAGTTATACATTAAAAAAAGAAAGCACAACAGAAAGGGAAACAAATAGCTTGTAACAATAAGAATGCCATTGGAAAAATTTTACATTTGTCAACATAAAACAAATTAAGCAAATGCACTCTCAGACAAGCAAAGATGCCAGACCGTCAAAAAGAAATGCTCAGTGAAGAAATGGAGGCAAGACAGCATGGAGAGACTCATGGAAAGCTTTATAGATTTAAACAAATACCTTGAATCTCAGCCTCAAAATTAACTGGAAACTAGTACACTGGTGGACACACTGATGAGTAAGCAAAAGTGTCCTAACTGGAATTTCTAAGTGGTATTCAGGTGTACTCTTAAATAGAATTACTGCAGCTACCTAAAATGGAGGAGAAAAATTGTAGGTAGCCATGGTAGGTGCCACCTTTGAAAGGAAAGACTGCAAATTTTCCCATGTAAAAAGGACACAAAGTCCAACAGAAAGCTGCTATGGTCAAATTGAAGGGGAAGCAGAAGGAATTATCTTTCAATTATGCTAGTTTTTTCTGTATTTATATGGATGAAGGTTCAAACTTCTGAAAGTTCATTGCCCTCAAATATGTATTTTTAGACCTCGTATCATTGTTCCTCCTCTAGCTGCCATATCGATGTGGACCTCATTCTCAGAAAAGAACACCTGATATAGTTTTGAATTATTGTAACAGGTTTGAACTGAAATAATATTTCTTCAGACAAAGAACTGACAATCTCCTGGGTGGCAGCACAGAAATATTCACACACAAAAAGATTTTATTCTATCACACTGCATGCCAAAAGGTTATGAGTGGCTTTGTTACACCTGTCGTAGTTCAGGAGGTTCTTGGAACTGATATGTGTTAAACAACAGGACATTAAAACAAAAACAGAAACAGAAAAACCCAGCAGTACCCATACAGGGAAGCAGAATTCTAATCAGTTCCGAAACAGGGACGTAATTAGGGCACGGCGAGCATGGCAGCTGCCTAGGGTGCAAAGCCGGTGGGGGCACAAAAATGGGGCAGCATGCAGGATCGGGCCAGCAGCATCAGCCTCCCATCCCTGCAGGATCAGGACCAACAACACTGACTGAAGCCCAGGGTGCTCAGCACCCACCCTCCCCAGGATCATGGGCCCAGTGACCTGGCTGAAGTAGGCTCTCCCCATGGTGCTAGGACTGTGATAGGGGCAGCAGATGAGCAGAGCGTGCTGCTTGGCTCATACGGAGAATGTTCAGTAATATCTGCTGTGCCTGCTGGGGATTAAAATCTGCTGCTGTTCACAGAGGGCAAAGGGGGTGAATCAGAGGGAGCATGGGCAGGGTCTGAGCAGGAAGACAGAAACTGACTGCATAGGGGGAGGGTCAAACAGCTGGAGGCAGGAACAGGAGAGGGGCTGAGGGATAAAATTGGACAGAGGGAAAGAGGAGGGGGTGAGGGGCTGCCAGATGTTGGCAGAGGGCAAAATCCCTTACAGAGAGTGGCAGAGGGGGTAACAGTTACCCTAATGGGCTGAGTCACCTGGAGCATTTGCAAACATAGGGTCGTGGGGAGGGTCAAATGGCTTTTTTATCCCCCCCCCAGGATTTTATGGCTCAGCACCCGCTTCCCAGGGCTCTGTTCTTAAAGTCCCAGGGCATCCCAATGCCTAGAAAGGGCCGCTCCTCTCTATCTGATATAACGTATTGAGGGGCTTCAGAAGACTTGGGTCAGTGAAATATTTTACACACACGCACCCCAAAACTGTGTGTCACATATTTTACATATTTAAAAGAATCCCTTATCAGTTTATATGTCTACATAAAGTCTCCCAGCAATTCACAAATTTGTCTTATTGGCTACAGTGATTCCCTGAATAGCACTCCCTTTCCTGTAATACATTTCAAATATGGGTTTGAGCCTTCTAATTGTTTACTTTTGAAAATGTTATTTTTATTACTCTTCACACTTCACTTACCTTTGTCAGCATTGCACATATGGACGTCATTATGCTGTTTAATTTATATTTTAATAGCAAATAATCATTGAAAATATTTATAAGTAAACAATTGCTAGTAGTTTCAGCAATGACATTTCTGTTTCTAGTGTTGGCACTTCCGATGTTTTTGCTGTGATTTTTCATTTGGAAATTTTAATTCAGATTTTTTCTTTTGCTTTTTATTATGTTGGATCATGTGAGTTCCAGGCTGACTGATTTCCTAGAATGGTGTCAAAACTTTTTCATTTTCATTTGATCCACAAATGGGGATTGCCTTTCTCAACTATTATTTTGCCTCTCAATCTGGCCCATTAGAGCTTTTTCACATATCACTGCTTGTGTGTAGAACTTGGTTCCCAGATATTCATTAACGGCAGTATATTATCTCATATTAAATCCTTCTCAAAGGCAAAATTCTCAAAGACAAAAATCTACTGTACATTTTACTGAACATAAGAACAGCCATACAGGGTCAGACCAATGGTCCATCAAGTCCAGTGTCCTATCTTCCAACAGCAGGCAGTGCCAGGTGCTTCAGAGGGTATGAACAGAACAGGCAGTCATTGCGTGGCCCTGTAATTCACTCCCAGCTTCTGGCAATCAGTGGCTAGGGTTATGGACACCCAGAGCATGGGGTTTCATCCCTGACCATCTCGGCTAAAAGCCATTGATGGACCTATCCTCCAGGAACTTACATCATTCTTTAACCCAATTACAGATTTGGCCTTTACAACATAAAGAACACACATCTACAACCACAAGATTGCTTGACAATCACAAGAATTCAAAAATCATGGGTTATGTACCCCAATAAATGATATTGGATTATTTTTCTATGGCATTTTGTTCCTGAGCCTTTAGGTGCAGGAGGCCCAGATCCACAAAAGTAGGAGCTTAAACCCTTGAGTGAATCTTGGCCTACCCTCATACTTTTGCTGTTACCTCTCCCAAATAATTCACATACCTAAGGCCAAATCTACACCACAAAATTACGTTAACTCAAGTTGTCAGCATACAGTCAACACAGTTAGTATGTCACTTGTGTGTAGGGTTCCCAACTTTCTAATTGCAGAAAACCGAACACCCTTGCCCCGCCTCCTGCCCTACCCCCTCATCGAGGCCTGGCCCTGCCCCACCCCTTCTCTGAGGCCGTGCCCCCACTCCCTCCATCACTCACTCTCCTCCACCCTCAATCGCTTTCACCAGGCTGGGGCAGGGGAGCAACAGCGGGTGAGGGCTCCAGCGCGGGTTGTGGGCTCTGAGGTGAGGCCAGAGATGAGGGGTTTGAGGTGCAGGAGGGGGCTCCACGCTGAGGCCAAGAAGTTTGGAGTGTGGGAAGGGGCTCCAGGCTGGGGCAGTGAGTTGAGGTGTGGGAGAGGGTGACGGCTCCATCTGGGGGTGCAGGCTTAAGGGTGAGGCTGAGAATGAGGGTTCAGGAAGCAGGAGGGGGATCCAGGCTAGGGGGTGGGGCTGCAGAGTGTGGGAGGGTGTTACCCACAGAAAATTCTCTGTTAAACACACTCAAGGGCACCCACTTTTAACCATCCATGGGCTCAAGGCATAACCTCAAAGCACCCTCACCCTTTCCCAGTTCCTAGGGCTCCGGTTATAGAGCACCCAACTTTACCCTAAATTTGTTGCCTGCACACTCTAGGACATCCCACCTCTACCTACTTCCTAGGGCTCAAGGCTTCCACCTCTAATTCCTAGGGCTCAAGGCATAACCTGGTTAATTTAGGCAACCTCACTCTTTCCCAGTTCCTAGGGCTCCAGGCAAAAGGCACCTAACTTTATCCCTCTGTGGGCTCTGGGCTGTACTCCTCCATGCGCTCTGGGTAAACACCCATTCCCTGTAAACTCAGTGCTTAATCTTTTGTGGGTTTACAGGGTTTTTACCAGTGAAAGAGCCTTACACAATAATATCCTACTCAGCCTCTATTTATGTGCAATCATCAAAACAGAATTCACACGCGAAGCATATAATGCTCGCCACTGCTGTGATAAATGAAAGGGGGAGGAAGGGTAGCTCCCTTTCATAGATCCATTCAGCCAGTTAGCTATAAAACCCCTCTTAGTAGCTGTTCTCTACTTGCTTTACCTGTAAAGGGTTAAAAGAAGTGAGTGGGCACCTGGCCAGGAAAGCCCATGAGAAGACCATAACTTTTTAAAATTGAAAAAAGACTCCCCTTTTGTCTGACTGTGGTTATTCTCCTGGAGTGAGGGGACAGGGCAGAACTATGCTGTAAGAAGCCTGTGGCCACGTATGAAAAAATCATCAGGATCATACCTAGAAGCTACTCATTTAAAACCACAGATATGTAAGTAGATCAGGAAATGTTTAGGAAGACGTGATTAGGTTTATCCCTTTTATTTCTTTATGGCTTCTGGACTCCTCTGTGCTAACCCTAAATGCCTTTGTTTTGCTTGCAAACTTTAAGCTGGACCTCAAGAATGTTATTCTTCATGCTTAATCCTTGTAAGAGGTTTATTTTAAAGCTAGCAATAGCCTGAGTTTCCAGATGTATTTTCTTTCTTTCTGGTCTTAATAAAATTTACCATTTTTAAGAACAGGACTGGATTTTTGTGTCCTAAGAGGTTTGTGCACGTTTGATTAGAATGCCATCAAACAAAGTTTTCTTTAACCATCTTAAGATTTGTTTCTTTATCTGGTGATGATGGGTACTATTAGGACAGGATTTCCTTCTTAACAGCCTTGTTTTAATGTAATTTATTGTAATTTTGATGGATATGAGGATGTGACTTTCTGCTTCTTAGCTCATGGCTGCTGCTCTTCTAATATGGCTGCAGACAAAGGCCTCAGATCTTACAATATGGCTAGAGGAAAAGGCTTTATCCTTAAAAGGGGAATCCAGACTGGGCCAGGGGGTTGCGTTGCGGGAGGAGACATGAGCTCTGGGCTGGGGGTGCAGGCTCTGAGGTGGGGCCATAAATGAGGGATTCAGAGTGCAGGAGGAGCTCCGAGTTGGGGCTGAGGTTTGGAATGTGGGGAGAGTGAGGGCTTCAGCTGCGGGCTCTGGGGTTGGGCCGGGGATGAGGAGTTTGGAGTGTGGGAGGGGCCTCAGGCCTGTGGCAGAGGGCTGGGGTGCAGGGTGGGGGCTCTGGGAGGGAGTCTGTGTGTGGGAGGCAGTTCCGGGATGAGAGAGGGGGTTAGGGCTTGAGAAGGAGTTCAGTGTATGGGCTCCTGGCAGTGCTGACCTCAGGCAGCTCTTGGGAAGCAGTGGCATGTTGCTGCGTCTCCTAGGCAAAGGGGTGGACAGGGAGCTCCATGCACTGCCCCCACCTGCAGGAACCATCCTCATAGCTCCCATTAGTTGCAGTTCCTAGCCAATGGGAGCTGCGGAGTGGGCACTTGGGGCGGTGCCTGTGGACGGGGTAGCGCATGGAGTCCCCTCTTTCCCCTGGCCAAATATCTGCCGAAGATCCATAGGGACATGCTGGATGCTTCCTGGGAGCCACATGGAGCCAGACACGGAGCCTGTCTGCCTCACTGGTACTGTGACCAACTGGACTTTTAGTGGCCTGATCAGGGGTCTTCAGGCTTCCTTTTTAACCAGGCATTCTGATCAAAAACTAGACGTCTGACAACCCTACTTGTGTGCATACTTACTTTGCTCCTTGTGTCAATGGTGAGTTTACTCCCCAGGAGCCCTTTTATTGATTCGAGTGCAGTGCACCATGGCAATGTATCAACCATCCATCACAACTGGCTACTCCTCATCTTTGACATCCTCTGGTCTAGGGGTAACCAATTGTGATGGATGGTTGATGCCCTTTCACAGTCTGCTACACCTGTACCAGAGGTTGGGAAAGGTGAGAGGTAGCAAATTGTGACATGGAAGCAAAAGAAAACATCCTTAGATGGCAATAACTGGTAGCAAAATATGTCAGTAGATGTATTTGACATTACACAATGGCAGGAGGTGACGGTTTTCAAACTGTGGCATGCATCCCTGTAGTGAGGTGCACCTCACAGTTTGAAAACCTCTGTGCTAAATGGAAAGCAGAAATCTTGGGGTGGGGGCACATGACTCTGCATGCCCCCCCATGTGGTGCCTCTAGGGGGTACAAATATGCTTGCTCACCATGGGTGGTAAAATGCTTAGACATGGCTCTGATATTGAATAACATTGAACTCAAGGCAGAGGGAATATCTGCCTCTGTTCATTGCATAACTTTGGTTTGAGAAAGGTTGTTCATGCTGAAACATCAATGAATCTTCAGTGGGAAATATAGAGGAAGGGAGGGAAATGGAGTTTAGTAGACGTATGGTCTTCATTCTGATATGCTTGGCTGTAGGGAGATAATGAGGTTGTGAGCTTAATACAAACCTAACCAGAACTCTACAAATACAAGCAATTTATTCTTTGACTATCTACTGAAAAAACAAGATGTTGATCTGTTTAGCTACTCTGTTATTCAGATCAAAGATTAAAAATCTAATACCCACGTGCAGTTGCATCCTGTGAGAAAATTCTTTACTTTATTGATGCTCTGCAGTCATTCCCATTTTTTTTCTATTAGTAAGGAGCAGATATAGGATGTCTTCTGCTCTTGTTCAGTTCTTCACCTTTTGGATCATAAAGCTATGTCTATATAAGTTAGCAACATCTTGAATAATGTAGGTTTATCCATATTTGTTTCCCTACTGATATATGTGGGTTGTTAAAAACCCTGACTACAATGGCATAGACAATTGATGGTATAGGAAGTTTTCCTTCCTTTTTTCCTCTAGTGGTGCTAGTCTAGAGTAGATGATCACTGTTTTCTTCCTCCTTTGATTTTCACTCCTTCCATCCTAACTAACTCAACAAAATTTAACCACCATGGTCTTAGTTGTCACACTGCTGACATTCCAAATATATTTGATCTATAGCATCACCCTTCCACATCTTCCTCCGCATCTAGATGTAAGCAGGGTCTAAATGAACTCTCCCCTGACAGCTAGCTAGGAGGGGGAGAGACTTCATGAGCAAACTGTATTTACATGAACACACCTATTCTGCCTAGATATCCAGCAGATAGAGTAGTGTTGCTCAAAGTGATCAATTTTAGCAGGTGATGGGTTACAGATCATTTCAGTACTGAATACAGGAATAATGAAATGTTATCAGTGTTTGTTGTCTTTATTGCATGAATAAAAGGGAGCAGAACTGTGCCTAACCAGTCCCAAATGAGGGGATCACCCTCAGCTAAAAAGGACCACTTTAAGCCAGGGCTCAAATGCCAGACCCATGTTAAAATAAGTTCAGTGGGGAGATGTGTTCCAGCCAGGTAGTTTGGATGATTCCTGGTCTAGTTTAACCTATTCCTCCCCACTGTTCAAAGATAGAGCTAAATACACATCATTTCAAGCAGACATACCAAAAACACAGAAATTGGGCTTGTTATTGGTTGTGAGTTGCTTGTTGGCTAGTTTTTGGCTTATAGCTTGTTGGGGTTGTTTTGTTTTGTTTTGTTTTTTGGATTAGCTCTGGACAAGTGGGGGTGGGGAGGGAGAGAGAGAGTATGTCATGGGTGCACAGCAAGCCCACCAGTACCAGACTGCACACCAGGGGGATCTATTCCCATAGAGCATTGGGGTTCTTAGGGATTGGCTTGTTTTGAAATGGAATTAGTTTGATTTTTGGCTTATTGTGAAAGTCAGGGTGCTTATTTACCACATGAAAGCTCGTAACTGTGATTAGGACCCCCTGTTATTTTAAGTGCTTAAATTGAAGCTGAAATCACTTGTGGTGGGACAGCGTTTTGGCCCAGCCTGCTAAAAGCTGAAAATCACTACGAAATTGACTTGCAGAGGTCATAGCAGTGAGGCAGGTGGCAGAAGAAGGTAACTGACAGTCAGCTGGTGGGAGCAGCAAACAAGCAACCAGCAGAGGGGAACCATGGCTGGTGGCGCAGCCAGTGGTGAGGTACCGCAGCTGGCAGGATGGCCATCCAGAGCAAGTCAGATGATTGAGCAAGGCTTCTTCCCGGGTCAGAGGGGAACTCATACAGATGCACCTCTGAACCCTGGGTCCTCACTGATCAAGGATAACCACTGTGAGTGGGGTATAATGAGGAAACAGAATGGGGCACAGAAAAGGAACTTTTGGTTGCAGAACTGAAGAACATGAGGCAGAAAACACTGCCCCATGCACTCTGGGGTGAGTGTTCTGCTCACAGTTTTATGATTATGAATCCTGCTTTCGGCATTTTCCCTAATTAATGTTATGTGACTTCTATCCTTTCACTAAAAGTTCCTTTTCTACACTCAGACTCTGTGCTTGTGGTAGGGAAGTATAGCCTCTCAAAGGCACCCAGGGCTGTGGTATAATTTTCCCATGTTACTGGGTGGGGGCTTAAGCCACTTCTGTATTGTATTGTTGAAAAGGAACCCGTAGATCTTGAACTTGGTCCCGCTTGCTGCCAGCTCTACCTGACGGAAGGGTTACATAATTAATCTAAGGCATTTGAAAAGCATCCAGAACCATTGTATAAAGGCACCTTTCCTCTGCCACCCACCATCTGTCAGGGAAGGAACCCTCCCTATTCTCTAGTGAGGCAGGAGAGAGTGAGGGAGAAGAGTCAGATGTCAGGGATGTGCAAGCATATCTGGCTCTGAGACCAACTCACTGCTGGCTCGCATGGAGGCCATTGAGTAAGGTGTAAAAATGCGTAGGGCTCCCTATTCTCCTTTACTTTTATCCTTGGGGGGGGTGAGGAAGTTCCTTTCCTGCTGGGCTTGACTTTGTTGGATTTTGCCAGTGCCCAGGGAGGGAGAGAGTAAAGATAGCTGCATGGCCACTTCACGGTCTCAGCCTGCTGTTCCCTTTCCTCCTATCACCCTTCCCAGGGATGAGTCTAGCATGCTTCTATAAGCATGCAGCAAGAGTGGTGAGCAACCCATTCAAGGTTAGTGCTAGGTGATGTGATCTTTGGAGAGTGCTACATCAGAGACTAAGCCAATTGTCCTGCCCTCACATCCTCTCCTGTCTCTGCGTCTGCCCCAGGCTACCTTGCTTGCTTGACTGTTGTCCCCACAAGGTTAAGTCAAATAAATAGAATCATCCAGAACGTGGCCCTTCTGACAACTGCCCGATTCACTCTTGCCTAAAGCTACCGCTGATGACTTGGTTTTTTTCCCACACATATAGGTATAGAATTGAACCCCAAAGGAGAAGGTTTTATGGGGACTGTTTAGGGTGTCCTGTTTTAATCCTCTCCCTCCACATCACAGCAATCCTGCTTTTGGTCAAAGAGGGGTGCATGCAAGTTCCCATACAGCCCTGTTAATACACCTCTGATGGTCACCTGAGAGCCACCACAAAGTGCTCCCTTCTCTTCAAAGGCTGAGTATGCTGCCTCTGCAGTGCTTTCCAGTGCAAAAGACTACTTGCCGTACCTCAACCTGCTTCCCAATGAGGCAGTGCATGGTGTTGAAGGAATCACTTTTCAGTGACCTTTTTTTCTTCATTAAGAGAGAGCTTGAAATAGAGAGATGTTAAATCAGCTCCCATTTAGCTTGTGAGCTCTGCCAAGGCTTTGTCTAACACGCAAAAAGGAGAGGGCTTTCTCGCTGAGTAGATTTTCTCAAGGTCTAACCACTTCAGTTTAAAAGCAATAAAAATTCAATTATATGTTTGAAATTATAGATTTTTTTCCCCAGGAGCTGCTTCTGTGATTAATTACTGTAATAGTTAAGCAATAGCTATTATTGCAGGACCGTCTTTTGGTTCCAAGACTTATGGATTCCTGGTCACTGTGAGAGTGAAGTAATAAAAATACCACCATGTTATAACAAGTAAGGAGGGGAAAAATCAAGGTGGTTATTTTTATCTGCTACATGGAGGTGTGATTATCTAAGTCAACTTATTGCTACCTGAAGGGAGTCAGCTCAGAATTAAGACTTTCTACTAAAACACACAATGAAAGCTCATTGCAAGTGGTGTAGGCAAACTGGCATTCACTGGAGAAAATACATGCTAGCAAACAGATGCGCCTCTGGAAATAGAAACAGAAAATTTCCTCCCTAGGACCAATCTACTTTATCAAACCTGACAATTTCCACTTGAGCTCAGTATCCTGGGCTTAAAAAAGAGTTTCTCATTTGATTTAAGCAATTGCCACATAACATGCAAGATGGAAACAAGTTGATTCTTATTACCTTATTTTGCTCAGTAGACACACACACACACATATTCTTGGGATGGGGGGAGTTAGAAAAAAAATGCTTTTTTCACCACTTTGTCATTCCTTTCTAAATTTGCGAAGGGAATGACGTTAAAGCCAGGGTTTCCGCCTTTTTTTTTATTAATAGAAATAAAATAAAACATTTGTAAATACCTCAAAGTGGGGATATATTCAACTCCTAATTTTCAGAATCAACATACTAGATCTAGACTCCAGCAGGCTGCATTAATAGTCATATGGATTAGTATGGAATGAAGCTCGCTGTAAATATCCAGTTGTATTTATATGACACCAATCAGACATATAATCCACCATAAAACACACTCCAGCTTTTTGGTTTGATGCAGTAAGTAACTTCACATGTAATTTGCTCCTAATAAAGTGGTATGTACTCTCTCAAATTCAATTCACACACATAACACTTATTAATGCTAATGGCAGGTGTGCTCAGAACAAAAGGAACACTATCCCCCCTACTGTTAGCACTCTTTTCCATCTCTGCCTGTGTTAATGATATTCATATTGTGATAGGAAAAAAACTGAAGCTGAAAAGAAAATCCAAATGTGCATTTATTGATTCGTGTTAAGTTTAGAGGGAATAGACAAGACTTTTTGGATGAAATATATAATGTCTAAATGCCTCACTTAATCCATCCATTGTCTTTGGCTGAAGCATATATGGTGAACCTAGGGATATACTGTAAGAGCAGGAATGGTTGCTTATTAAATTGCTTCCATTTCAATAGCACCTGGATACTGTATTGTGCTCAATACTGTGCAAATATATATAGTGAGAGACTGTCCCTGCCAGAAAGAGCTTATCACCTAAATAGACAAAAAGGTAGGATGGAAACAGAGAGGGGAAATGAGTTTTCACATAGTAGGTCAGTGGCAGATGCAGGTTTGCAGACTCCCAGTCCACTATCCACTAGACAACACTACCTTTCCAATGACAATGGATCTTTTATATTTTTATTTGAGTACCATGTAATTCAGAGGGGAATAACCAAATATCCTTTGTTTTGAATTAGTTTCTAAACTCCTTTTTCCCCCAAGGAGCAGGATTCTTTTGCAAAAACCCAATAATTATTTCTTTTGAGCAGCAGAAGATTAGCATCTCGGCTATTTTCTGAAATGTAGCATGTTCACAGGAGACCCCTAAGAAAATGCAAACACTCACCAGTCCTGAAACGCTCCAGATTTATATTCATTAGTGAAACAATCATAAACACTTGGATTCAGCTGCTTAAGAATTTACCTATTTGATCTGGCCCTTGGGTTTTGGCCTAAAATTCTTCATAAAAGTCCCTCCTTTTCATTTCAGTTTGGGCTGCTGGCTTTGGTAGCAAAGAAAGTGTGCCCTTCACAGCCCTACCCAATCAGCTGTCACTAGCCCATACTCTCTCAGTTGTCTTCCATGTAATCTGGCAATGCTTTCAGCATGCCACCACTTATATAACTGAGTTATTGACATGTAGAAGGACTGCAAGGCCCTCTCTCACTCCCATCAGTCACTGACAGAACAGGACACAGTGACATAACCTGGAGGTGTCATGGAAAGGCACCCACTGCTCACGGCACCTTACTAACTGATCTATGGGATATTCTGATTTGGGACTCTCTCGATCTCCCCCATTGAAGCTGTTCTATTTTGGATAAATAATTAAAGAGTTATTGGAGTAGGCAGACTGGAGTTTGGCTGCCTCACATAAGGATCCTGCCCATGAGACTATAGAGTCATTCTGATTCTCTCTGGCCCAATGACTATTTAATTACGTATACACAGAAGAGCAGCTTGAATAGGAAAGATTGAGGAAAAGTCACATCAGAATATTGCATAGGCCACTGATTAGGCCACTTAACTGAAAGGTAGGCGACCCAGGGTGAAATCTTTTCTTCCCCATCAAGCGGGTGAGGGAGGGTAGAATTGAACTTACATCTCCAGGTGAGTACTTGGACCACTGTGTTAAAAGTTATACAAACCCTCCTTCAGCATTTCTTGCAAGAAACACCTTAGGCACCTGGAGAGGATTCATGGTTGAAAATCCCAAGAGGAAATAGGCATCTCCTTTCAGCCCAGATATGGGTGCCTAATTCTGTAAGAGGACTGGGGCCTAATTACAACCCCTTGACAGCATCTCTTATTGACTATCTTAGGCAACCCTCTACTCCCCATTTTGCTGCCCTGGCTTATTCTTAGGTGCCTGTCTCTCCCCATATATTGTATAGGGAACTGAGGTACCTAACTGAGGGTTTTCAAAGCCCATTGGTTTTCCAACCACCCCAAAATTTGGTGCCCTAATACTTTTGTGACTTTAGCCTGAAGTGGATGTCTCAGAGACAACATGAGTAGAGAGGATAGCATGGAGTAAGTTTGAGAAGCACTAGGCTACAACCATTTTATACTGATGTGCTTGTTTCATGTAAAAATGTCACAACTAAATACAACTTTTAAACTCCTCCAAAACACTACACTATACTACAAATAAGCCCCCTGTTTGGGAGAATAAGTCTTCAAGGCAAAACCACTCTCAGGGAAAATGTTTCTGAAAGAGCACATCCTCCTAGCTTGGTCTGTCTCTCTCTAAGCTGCCCTAATGAGACTTTTATAATTACCATCAGAGCCCAAACAGCCCACAGGTGGAATAAATCCTCCTATTACTCCACCCTAATTATGCCCAACAAGATCGCTTATAAAACTGGACCCAGCTGGGGTTTTTGCTTTTCTAGTTATTTTACTACAGAGAGGTTATGATAGAAGGGGGAAGAGAGTGAGGTAGGGAGGAAGCTGGCTGCTGGGGTGAAAGTAGCTGAAGAAACCATAGAAAATACAGAGGGTAGAATACTGTTTCTTTCTGTTTTCTTAGCTCTTTCCTTGCTTTTTTCATCCACCATTGCCTCCTGCTAACACTATCCTCTATGAATGCTACTTCTCAAGGCTAGTGTCCTTGATTTTCTCTTTGAAAATATGTTTGTCCTAGTTTTATTTTTAAACAGTGTCATAAGCTATTAAACTCTTGTAAACACTTTCAGCATCTCAAACTCAGGCAGTCTGAAGTTTCAGAGGGACGGTTCCCATTTCTTTGTCTAGGAATTCATTTAGTGTAGAGAGACCAAATACAGTGACATTTCTAAAGCCACACCTCAACAATTCATCACCCACTCCTGACCTCTTGCTTTATTCTCTCGGTTACTCAGACCCCCGTGACTGTCATCTCTATAAATCACGTGTGTCACTGCAGTGAAGATTTTTTGCAAATACCAAGAGCAAGATGCAGGTCAAGCAAGTTTAAAGCCCCAAAGACTCTGGGTCAGTGGAGTCACAGCTGGCTAACTGAGATATGTTGACCTACTTCAGCTGAGTTTCTGGCCCTCTATGTGGAGCAATCTTGGTCATGCATATTCTTAGAAAAACCTCAGTATCCTAGTAAATTCTCCCAGGCTGGTGATCTGATCTCTGGATAAGATGGTCATCTGCATGTGATGGTAACTTTCAACAGTTCCTTATATTCAGTGGTTAAGTAGATTGAAAGAAGATGCGGAACTCACACTGCGCCAGCCAAGAGGGTGGGAGAACTGAGGGGAGGGTTGCTTAACCAATCCAGTGAGGGAAAGGGGGTATTCTCCTGCTTTGAGCTTGCTTTGACTCCTTCTTACTTTAACCCTGGCTTTTAGATTCAATATACAACAACACACACACATACACCCCAAACCTTCCCTCCTTTCCCTCCCCCAAAAGCCAACATATACACTAACAACTCCACATTTTTCACTTCAGTTATTCAGAGAAATACCAGATCTGGGATTAACTCTTGTAGAAGGGTAATGGAGTTTTCCCCCAACAATGTGTGATCTTTATTATTCTGTCTCTGAAGTAGAGAGAGTTGAAGAATAAAATTTAAAGTAATTTCCTCCCTGATTTCCACTCCCTGCCCCAAACCACATCTTTCCTTCTGTGACTATTTTCTCTAAAAGGTTTCACCATAATTCAGATTGTACAGGAGCTACACTACCTCAATAGCTTCTTAGCTAGGCTTTCTCCACCATATCTTTAGCATGGAACTCTGCTACACAGGAAGTAGGTGAAGAGAGACATTTGACCCTAAACTGTCCATGAACATATCCTTTAACTTTGGGGTAGGAGGAGATGGGAGGCAGTTGCTTGTATCTGAACCTGATCTGAGATCTGAATTTTGCCTCTCTTTATTTCCTTGCATAATAAGCTGACCCCAAACTCCACATCCAAACAGATCTGAAATTTGAGAGGTAAAAAATTTGGATCTGAGTCTGAGTTTTGCCCTAGAGAAGTTGTATAAATACGTAAAAGACTCTTGCTTAAAAGTTATAATGTAACACTATGTTGTCTCTTAGAATACAGAGTCTTAGCACACAAGAACCCAAAGAGTGACAAAGCAGGTTGCTCGCTAGGGCTGAGAGGCACAACTTAGTCCACCTTGCTCTATACTGTCTCTTTGCTAACTGAACTACAGAGCCCATTAGCCTGCAAGCGGGGCCAGAAACTCCCTTATACTTAATGTTAGCTAAAACTTTAACAGTTTTTAATATACCACAAAAATATGACATTAAAAAAATACACTTTTCTGTTTCCACTAGAAAATGGAAGAGAGAGAAGGTCACCAACTGTGAAGGATATTATAACCACTTCATCACAATAGTTCCAAAGAGCTTAGCATGGGATGATGTTTCACCCTGGGAAGAAACATTATCTCTGTGAACATCCTCTAGAAATCATCTCACAGCATTGTAGATTTTCACCATTAAAACATTAGGGGATATTTTGGCTGGAGTAGGGAAAAGCTCAATCTATTTATCTTAACAAAAAGAAGGTTAAGGGGTGACTTGATTAATCTATAAGTATCTACATGGGAAACAAATAATAATGGGTTTTTCAATTGACCAGAGAGAGGTAGACCATGATCTAATGACCAGAAGTTGAAGCTAGTCAAATTTAGGTTAGAAATAAGGTGTAAATGTTTAACAGTGAGAGTAATTAATCATTGGAACAATTTACCACGGGCCATAGTGATACTTTTAAAATCAAGAGTGAATGGGGGTTTTTTTCTAAAAAAATATTCTCTAGGAATTATTTTGGGCAGTTCTACGGCCTGTGTTATATAGGAGTTCAGAATAGATGATCACAATGGTTCTTTCTGGCCTTGGAATCTATGAATGATCCTCTTTAGCAGCCTTTATTTTACAGGAAAGGGAACACTCTGCCCCAACTTTAA
This sequence comes from Gopherus flavomarginatus, assembly GCF_025201925.1. NCBI lineage: Eukaryota > Metazoa > Chordata > Testudines > Testudinidae > Gopherus > Gopherus flavomarginatus. Next base: position 198,478,291 of record NC_066620.1, on the reverse strand, counting down.
CCCAGGGAGGATTAGGGAGAGTTCCCCTAATAAAACAGTGGTGCTACCAGTTAACTTTCAGATCACTTCATTATATCACATTGTGTGTCACATACAGTATCTTAATCATGCTGTAGTCATTTTTTATGGTGATGTAAGTCAATTTATCTTTTGATTTATCATAGGTACTGTGTGACATGCCATAAAACATATGTAACTCCATGAAGTCACATGATGCTTGTAGTATATTGAGAGGTTAGCTGGAAGCACACTTGTCCAAGTCTCTGTCATTTCAGTTTTCAGAGTGTTCAGTGAACCTTTCCTTTTGTGTTCAAAGCCAAAAATTCAGCAACCGCCTAGATTCCACTGGTTGTGGGTTGCAACTTTAGAAAACCATTTATTTTGCAAACTTTCTACCTAAAATCATAAATCCTCCACTGGCATCTGAAATTCAGTCCATATTCATTCAAAACCTAAGCTCATTCAAAACTCAAGTTCACTGAAAACTATAGGTACAATTTACTGAGTTATAAATGAACTGTAACCATGTGGGACAAAGACCCATATATCATTATGAATGCTCAGTGTCACTTCATCAGAAAAAAAAAAAAGATGTAGCAGAAATGGAAGATGCCCAGAAAAAACAATTAGAGGCCTGCACAAACCTCCATAAAGAGAGATGTTGAAAAGATCAGGACTTTAATTTATAATGTCCATGATTAAGTATTAACATGAGAGAGAGAGAGAGAGAGAGAGAATAAGAAATGGTCTAAAGAAGGGAAATTAGGCATGTCTGTCTACATTAAAATAAGAATAAGGAGACATAATAAAATTGAAAGGCAACATATTTAAAACCAATAAAAGGAAATATTTTTAATCTATACATAATTAATTTGTGGTACTCATTGCCACTAGGTATCACTGAAACCAAGAGCAAAAGTTATGGATAATGAAACACAGGCTGTTACATTAGTTAGGATACTAAACACAATAATTGTTTGTGAATCTTCAAGCTTCAGAGCATATATAGACCAACTGGTAACTAAGGGATGAGGAAGAAATTACACTATTACAGGATGTCTTACACATTCTTTTGAAGTACAATTTACAGGTTTTCCATTTGCTCAGCCTACCAAATCTGCAAAATTTATTTTTATATCCCAGTTCTCAGAGCACCTCGGAGCTATAAACAATGAAGAGATTGGAGCAGCTTCCATGGGCCCTGTTTCTGTCAACATTAATGGATAAACTTAGCCTTAAGTGCATGTGTAGGCTTATTTATGTCATATACTTTAAATTAAGCATGTGCATAAGTCTTTGCAAGATCAGGGCCATTGTATGATGGGTGTCTTCCTTCTCAGCACATTTGGGATACCAAAAGGACATTTTAAAGAATTCCAAAAATTTTCATCCATCATCCTAGATTCCAAAAGAATTTTCTGGGGTACCTATTAGCCATTCTTCATACGTTACTGGCCATCAGCTCAAAATCAGGCCAGGTCAATCCTGATTTTTGTTTTTATTAAGAACATTGAAGGAGTTTTGTTATACTAAGTTTCTTCAAATTTAGAAGACAATAGAGGCATAAAATGTGATCCAGCACCAGCTATACCTGACTGATTTAAAACATCTAACACTATTTGCTCAATCTCCAATTTACATTTATCTCCTCAAACACAAGAAAGGTCTGCAAACTGAAAAAAGAGAAAAGCATTCCACAGTTCTGGCATACATATTACACAGACAGACTCGAGTTCTTTTCCTGAAATGCTCTGTATATGTCAACTAATGATTCTGACAAAATCAAATATAGCCCAACCCAGGACCTTAGAAGCTGCTTTAAAATATTTAAAGCAGGCATGGGATGGATGCCTATTATTATTCATAGCTCCATTAGGCATGTCTTAGCCTTCCTGTGTTCCATTTTTAGAAGAACTAAAATATATATTTTGCTACGGTTTTAGCATTCAGAAAGGTTACTTATACTAACCAGAGCTATTGTCTCAAGAGTGCAGTACAGATTTTGACACTTCCACAAAGTCTTTCACCCGTGTTATTCTGGGCACATGGAATAACTTTTACTTCTATGATCTTAGGGGCATATTTCACATTTGGGGTTAATGGGATATCTATATGCAAGATGGGTGAATTATAATGATGCCTGGTCAAAAAATGCTATATATTTTCTGTTTAAAAAAATAAAGCAGACAAAATGAAACATTTTCATTTCATTCAAAAACTTTTACACAATTTTTCAGTTGTTCAGTGTAAAGAAACCAAAATCCTTTTTAGGTTTGGAGTTTTTCCTTCTTTTCAACTTTTTCCTGGAAAACAGAAGAAGAAAAAGACTGGAAGGGTGGGGCGGGGGGAGAAAAGCAACCCAAACTATTTTTTTTTCTATTTTTGGCTTTTCATGGAAAAAAAACCCAGAAAATTTCAACCAAATCAAAAATTGTCCATGAAAAATTTAATTATCATTTAACAACCATTTTGACAACCTTTAATTATATCTAAATCTTAAACTCATCATAAAAGCTTTACTTTCACCCTGTGAATGCATATAAGGCAAAGTCAAGAGAAGAAACCCAAACCACACCCTGAGTTCAGACAGCACAGGCCAGGGACTGCAGGCAGATGAAAGTGGTATGTCCATTTGAAGCTGAGGTGAGTCAGCTTCACCCCAGCTGGAGCCCCGTGTATGGTTTATGTTGCCTCAATGGTTTTCTGCATAGCCAGAATAGGGCCAACAGAAGATATAGATTCATTACTTCTCCCCGGCAGCGTCCACCAGTAGTGGTGTTACTAATGACTCCTAAACAGATGTTAAACTATCCTTCCTTTGTGACCTCCCTAGTCACAGCTCTTTCCTGGTGGTGATCCCCTGCTCTGGTGCAGCTCTCACCATCCATATATCCCTGTGAATTTGGTCCTCAGTAAATACATTTGTTTTGTTTTCCATATTAAGCTCAGCAATTCTCCATCCAAGAGCCTTGAAGCTCTATACCCTCCAAAGATAGACTATTAAAATATCCTCTTCAGCCTAATGGGAGTAAAATAGGAATGGGCCTCAAACAGAAGTATTGGTCTGTCACAAAAATGCAAACCTCTCCAGTCCCAGACTGACTAGGGGCACCATTGTGTTGTCCCTTGAACAAACATAGTAAGGGATAACCCATACTCCAAGAATTTACGGTCTAAATGGACAAAACACACAAAAGATGAGAGTAAGACAGTAGACTAGTTCCCATTTTATAAATGGAGCATGGAGGCTCAGAGAGAGATTAAGTGATTAGACCTGGGCAACATCTCAAGATGAAACTTTTTTCACTGAAAAATGCAGATTAGCATCAAGAAACGTTTTACAAATTTGTGTCAACAGAAAATCCAAAATAGTCAAAATCTTTAATCAGGACTTCAATGAAATGTTTTTAGTTTTTGATTTGAAAAGATTTGTTTCAAATCTGAGTTAAAACTTCTTTAAAAAAATAAAATTTGAAAAAAATAAATCTTAAAAACTAAACTCAACATTTCATTTGAGGTTGACAAATTATTTTTTGAACCAACATGAAATATGTTTGGGGTTTTTTGGTTCACTGGAAATTTTGAGGGGGGGAATTGTGTTAGGATGAACTGACCTGATTTTTCAGTTCAACCACCAGAACAAACATAGTAATAATAATAATAGAAGATGTACCAATCTCCTGGAACTGGAAGAGACCTTGAAAGGTCATTGAGTCCAGTCCCCTGCCTTCACTAGCAGGACCAATTTTTGCCCCAGATCCCTAAATGGCCCCCTCAAGAATTGAACTCACAACCCCTAGGTTTAGCAGACTAATGCTCAAACCACTGGGCTATCCTTCCCCTAAACAATCCATTATTTGTACAGCTTTGTAAGTGACTTGGGTCACACAGAAAAACTGTGACAGAGCAGGAATTGAACCCAAATTTCTAGAGTTGAAGTCTACATGCTTATCAGTTTATCAAAAGGCTCCACAAAGGGTTACAAGATGCCTCTGCATTCACCTTAACTAGTATTACATGTCTTTTCTATCTTCACACTACTGTATAAAAATTCCTGTGACATTTCTTTTTAAAAGGTCATTTGGAAAGAGAACACTTTCCAGTTCTTTATTGAGATTAATCAGGTTAATTGGCATCAGATTAAATTGGTTCCTGATGTCAACACTGTTTTATTTTATTAGTGAATTTTCTAAATATTGCAATTACCATGCACCTCTTAGCAATATAAGGCTTAAAGTCATCTCTTTCTTTCAGAGTTATTCTGAGCCTCTTATTACGATGCAGTAGGAGGATGACCTCTGGTTTAAAGGCTAAAAATCTGTTTTACTGTCTGATTGGGTTTTCTATAAAATTCCACATAAATTCTAGTTAAACCACAATTTGTAATGCTATGGCAAATTATCATTCAATTAGATGTAACTCTCTCGACCATCACCGTCCACAGGAGATACTGGAGATTCATGAAGGAAGCTGTGCAGGATAGGGATCTTGTTCTCAGTGTAAATATAGATGAACATTTCACTACAATATTACTGATTCCTTCAACACATACTTTAATACAGTTAATTCTGAGCTATAGATATGTGTTTGTCTTTGACTCATAGACTCATAGACTCAGACTCATAGGTCAGAAGGGAATAATATGATCATCTAGTCTGACCTCCTGCACAAGGCAGGCCACAGAACCCTACCCATCCACTTTTATAACAACTCCTAACCCAGGACTGAGTTATTGAAATCCTCAAAATTGGTTTGAAGACCTCAAGCTGCAGAGAATCCACCAGCAAGCGACCGATGCCCCACGCTGCAGGGGAAGGCGAAAAACCTCCAGGGCCCCTGCCAATCCGCCCTGGAGGAAAATTCCTTCCCGACCCCAAATATGGCAATCAGCTAAACCCTGAGCATGTGGGCAAGACTCACCAGCCAGCACCCAAGAAGGAATTGTCTGCAGTAACTCAGTTCCCATCCCATCCAACATCTCCCCGCAGACCATTGAGCAGACTTATCTGGTGATAATCCAAGATCAATTGCCCAAATTAAACTATCCTATCATAACATCCCCTCTATATACTTATCAAGCTTAGTCTTAAAGCCAGAAAAGTCTTTTGCCCCCACTACTTCCCTTGGAAGGCTGTTCCAGAACTTCACTCCCCTAATGGTTAGAAACCTTCGTCTAATTTCAAGTCTAAACTTCCTTATATCCAGTTTGTACCCATTCGTCCTCGTGCCTACATTAGTACTAAACTTAAATAATTCCTCTCCCTCCCTAACGTTAACCTCCCTGATATATTTATATAGAGCAAGCATATCCCCCCGCAGCCTTCTTTTGGCCAGGCTAAACAAGCCAAGCTCTTTGAGTCTCCTTTCATAAGGCAGGTTTTCCATTCCTCGGATCATCCTAGTAGCCTGTCTCTGGACCTGTTCCAGTTTGAATTCATCCTTCTTGAACATGGGACACCAGAACTGCACACAATATTCCAGATGGGGTCTCACCAGCGCCTTATATAACGGTACTAACACCTCCTTATCCTTGCTGGAAATACCTTGCCTGATGCATCCCAAAATCGCATTTGCTTTTTTAACAGCCATATCACATTGGCGACTCATAGTCATCCTGCTATCAACCAATACCCCAAGGTCCTTCTCCTCCTCTGTCGCTTCCAACTGATGCATCCCCAACGTATATCTAAAATTCTTATTATTAATCCCTAAGTGCATGACCTTGCACTTTTCACTATTGTATTTCATCCTATTACTATTACTCCAGTTTACAAGGTGGTCCAGATCTTCCTGAATAGTATCCCTGTCCTTCTCCATGTTAGCAATACCCCCCAGCTTTGTGTCATCCGCAAACTTTATTAGCACATTCCCGCTCTTTGTGCCAAGGTCAGTAATAAAAATGTTAAATAAGATCGGTCCCAAAACTGATCCTTGAGGGACTCCACTAGTGACCTCCTTCCAGCCTGACAGTTCACCCTTCAGTACGACCCGCTGGAGTCTCCCCTTTAACCAGTTGCTTATCCACCTTACAACTTTCATATTCATCCCCATCTTTTCCAATTTAACTAACAGTTCCCCATGTGGAACCGTGTCAAACGCCTTACTGAAATCGAGGTAAATTATATCTACCACATTTCCTTTATCTAAGTAATCCGTCACCTTCTCAAAGAAGGAGATCAGATTGGTTTGGCACGATCTACCTTTAGTAAATCCATGTTGCAGTTCGTCCCAATTACCATTGACCTCTATGTCCTTAACTACTTTCTCCCTTAAAATTTTTTCTAAGACCTTACATACTACAGATGTCAAGCTAACAGGCCTATAATTATTCGGATCACTTTTATTCCCTTTCTTAAAAATAGGAACTACGTTAGCAATCCTCCAGTCGTACGGCACAACCCCTGAGTTTATCGATTGCTTAAAAATTCCAGCTAACGGGCTCGCAATTTCATGCTCCAGTTCCTTTAATATCCTCGGATGGAGATTGTCAGGGCCCTCCGATTTTGTCCCATTAAGCTGTTCAAGTTTGGCCTCTACCTCAGTTGCGGTAATATCCACCTCCAAATCCACATTCCCATTTATCATCCCTCCATCATCGCTAAACTCCTCACTAGTCTTATTAAAAACTGAGGCAAAGTACTTATTTAGATATTGGGCCATGCCTAGGTTATCCTTAACCTCCATTCCATCCTCAATGTATAGTGGCCCCACTTCTTCTTTCTTTGTTTTCTTCTTATTTATGTGGCTGTAGAACCTTTTGCTATTGGTTTTGATTCCCTTTGCAAGGTCCAGTTCAATGCGGCTTTTAGCCTTCCTCACTTTATCCCTACATGTTCTGACCTCACCAAGGTAGCTTCCCTTGCTAATCCCGCCTTTCTTCCACTCCCTGTAAGCTTTCTGCTTTTTTCTAATCCCCTCTCTGAGTTGCTTGCTCATCCAGCTTGGCCTACAACTCCTGCGCATGGTTTTTTCCCCTTTCTTGGGATGCAGGCTTCCGACAATTTCCGCAGCTGCGACTTAAAGTAATTCCAGGCCTCCTCTGCATTTAAATCCACAAGTTCCTCCGTCCAATCCACTTCCCTAACTAATTTCCTTAACTCTTTAAAATTAGCCCTCAAGAAGTCGAAAACCCTAATCCCAGATCTACATTTGTTTATCCTTCCATCTAGTTTGAACTGAATCAGCTCATGATCACTCGAACCAAGGTCGTCCCCTACCACCATTTCTTCTACGAGGTCCTCACTGCTCACCAAAACCAAATCTAAAATGGCATCCCCTCTCGTAGGTACTTCAACTACTTGATGAAGAAATCCATCTGCTGTCACATCCAGAAAAATCTGACCCCTATTATTCTTGCAAGCACTTGTCCTCCAGTCTATATCCGGGAAGTTGAAGTCTTCCATAATCACACATTTCCCCTTTGTGTTTACTTCATTAAAGACATTAAAGAGGTCTCTATCCATATCCAAATCAGATCCCGGTGGTCTATAGCACACCCCAAGCACTATCTCAGGGGAAGCTCTAGTTGCTTTTTTACCCAGTGTGATTTTTGCCCAGACAGACTCTGTCTTATCCATTCCATCGCTTCTTATTTCATTACAGTTAATCTCATCATTGATGTACAAGGCTACTCCACCACCTTTGCCTTTCTTCCTGTCTTTTCTAAACAGCACATAGCCTTCAATACCTGTACTCCAGTCATGAGTACTATTCCACCAGGTTTCTGTTATCCCTATAATATCCGGTTTCACTTCCTGCACCAGTAGCTCCAGTTCCTCCATCTTGTTACCTAGGCTCCTCGCATTAGTGTACAGACATTTTAATTTTTGGCGTTTGGCATCAGTGACATTCTTTCCCCCGTCGTGCACAGACCTTCTACCACCAGCATCACCCATTACTCTGGTTTCTACTCCACTATTCCTCCTTGGATCAATTCTTTGGTCCGCAAGGGTATCCCCGCTCACTTTGTTTACTTCCCTCTCCAGGTTATATTCCAGCGTGGAGATCTCCCGAACATCTCCCAACCATCTCCCCCAACTTCCTAGTTTAAAGCTCTCTTGATGAGGTCAGCGAGCCTCCAACCTAGAATTCTATTTCCTTCCTTACTTAGATGAAGTCCATCCTGAGCGAACAGTTGTCTATCCGTAAACGCTTCCCAATGACCGTACATCCCAAAGCCCTTCTTATAACACCAATGCCTGAGCCATCTGTTGATCACCATAATCTTGTCACTCCTTCGTCGCCCTGCTCTAGGAACCGGCAGAATCCCACTGAAGATCACCTGAGCCTCGATTTCTTTGAGCGTCTTCCTCAGTCTGGCATAGTCCTCCTTGATACAGTCCAGCGAGTAACTAGCCGTATCATTCGTTCCCACATGAAGGACAATCAACGGATTCTTTTCTGCTCCTGCTAGGATCCTATTCAGCCTCAGGTCCACATCCTGTATCTTAGCCCCTGGCAGACAGCACACCTTTCTGTTCTCCCGATCAGGTCTAGGTACAGGCCTGTCTATTCTTCTCAGTAAAGAGTCTCCAATCACGTAGACTTGCCTTTTCCTGGCGACAGTGTGATTCTCCGGTCTATCCCCCACACCAGCTGGCCGCAAGTCCTCTCGATTTGTATTCGTCCTTACAATCCTCCTAGGGCTCATACTTGGTGTCGCCTCCATCGACTCCTCCCCTCCTTCTGCAGGACTAGCTGCTCGTCTCTTTTTCCTTGCCCTCTCTCCTTCAGCAGCCTGCTGTGCTCCATCTTCATTTTCCAACTCAGCAAACCTGTTCCTGAGTTCTATTTCTCCATCGCTGGCCCGTCTTTTCCTCTGCCTGGTTCTCCTAGTCACATGCTTCCACCGTCCACTTTCCTCACCCAGCAGCCCCTCCTCAGAGTTCTTTTGTCCTGCTTCTATCCGCTCGTCTGAGCTTGTCCCCTGTGCCTCATCATGTCTGTGTTCCATCATCTGCTCAAACCCCCTTCTAAACTCAGCCAGAGTTTCCACCTGCATCTCCAGTCCTCTTATCTTTTCTTCCAGCAGCTCTATCAGGCGGCACTTCATGCAGACAAAACTCCTTTCAGGTGCCCCCTCCAGGACCATGTACATGCCACAGCTACCGCATCCGGTCATCCTCAGTGTGTCTCTACCTGCTGCCTCTGCCTCAATCATACCCTTCCGACTCTGTGCCTGGCAATCCACGCCTCTCACCGCACCACCGGCCACCAACAAGCACTGGGCTGCTGGCAGACCCCTGCCCCTTCCCTTGTCTGACTTCCTAGTTTCTCTGCCTTGGTCTCCCCTGGAACCTCCCCCTGGAAACTCCCACTGAAACTCCCCTGTTAGCAGCTCTGTTTGCTGGCCCCTGTGCCGCTGCCTGAGTGCCTGGCTCCTTATATAGGACCCCTAATCAGGTAAGCCCTGCCCCCAACTCAGGGCTCAGCCTCGCTCCCAGCACACGGCCCCTAGCAGCCTGCACACACACTCACTCACACATAAACTCCACAATACAATCCACAAACTACAAAAACCTGCTCCTGCAACAGCACTCCCACTGAAACTCCCCTGTTAGCAGCTCTGTTGGCTGGCTCCTGTGCCGCTGCAGCTTTCTGTGGGTCCAAATCTGTCAACATCACTCATGTTAAGTACAGCCTCGGTCTGCAATCCAGCAAAGGCCTTAAGCATAAACTTAGGCCTGGTCTACACTATGCATTTAAACTGAATTTAACAGCGTTAAACCAATTTAACCCTGCACTCGTTCACACAACAAGGGCTTTTATATTGATATAAAGGGCTCTTTAAACCGGTTTCTGTACTCCTCCCTGACGAGAAGAGTAGCGCTGAAATTGGTATTGCTATGTCGGATTAGGGTTAGTGTGGCTGCAAATCGATGGTATTGGCCTCTGGGAGCTATCCCACAGTGCACCATTGTGACTGCTCTGGAAAGCAATCTGAACTCGGATGCACTGGCCAGGTTAGACAGGAAAAGCCCCGCGAAATTTTGAATTTCATTTCCTATTTGCCCAGCGTGGAGCTCTGATCAGCACGAGTGGCAATGCAGTCCCAAATCCAAACAGAGCTCCAGTATGGACTGTACAGGCGATACTGGATCTGATCACTGTATGGGGAGACAAATCTGTTCTATCAGAGCTCCGTTACAGAAGACGAAATGACAAAGCATTTGAAAAAATCTCCAAGCTATGATAGACAGAGGCCACAACAGGGACTCAGAACAGTGCTGTGTGACAAGCGTAATGGAAAGCCAAAGAATCAAGTGGATGCTCATGGAGGAAGGGAGGGGGTACTGAGGACTCCAGCTATCCCACAGTCCCCGCAGTCTCCGAAAAGCATTTGCATTCTTGGCTGAGCTCCCAATGTCTGTAGGCTCAAACACATTGTCTGGGGTGGTTCAGGGTATATCTCATCAATTTACCACCCCCTTCATGAAAGAAAAGGGAAAAAAATAGTTTCTTGACTTTTTTCAATGTCTCTGTATGTCTACTGCATGCTGCTGGTAGACGCGGTACTGCGGCACTGAACAGCAGCATCCTCTCCCCTCCCTTCCCCTCCCCTCCCCGGTGGCAGATGGTACAGTACAAAATGACTGATAGCCTTCCTCATCATCCTGTGAGTGCTCCTGGTTGGCCTCGGTGAGGTCAGCTGGGGGCACCTGGGTGAAAATAGGAGTGACTCCCAGTCATTCCCGGCAGATGGTACAGAATGGCTGGTAACAGTCCTCATCATAGCAACTGAGTGCTGAGCTCCATCAGCCCCCCGTTTCATGTCTAAAGAAAAGATTCTGTACTGCCTGGAGTATCATAGCAGCGGGAGGCTGGGATCCTCTCCCCACCTCACTGTTTAATGTCCTACCTGGACTATCATAGCAGCTGGAGGTTGCCTCCCCCTCATTTTATCTCACTAAAAACTCAGTGTTTCTTATTCCTGCATTCTTTATTACTTCATCACACAAATGGGGGGACACTGCAACAGTAGCCCAGGAGGGTTGGAGAAGGAGGGAAGCAATGGGTAAAATTGTTGCAGGGGCACCCCCTAGGATGGCATGCAGCTCATCATTTCTGCGGGATCTGACATGGAGCGGCTGTGTTTTCTGGTTCTCTAGTACACTTGCCCCATACTCTAGGCAGGACTGACTCTATTTTTGGATAAAACATAAAGGAGGGAATGACCCAGGGATTCATTCCCATTTTTGTCTTTACGCCCCTGGCCGACCTCAGGGAAGGCTAGCCAGGAGCACCCATGACAGCAGCAGATGGTACAGAACGACTGATAACAGTCATCTCATCTCCAATTTACAATGGCATAGCAGACGGTACAATAGGGATGGTAACCATCTCTGCTATCTTGCAAAGGCAAATGAATGCTGCTGTGTAGCACTGCAGTACCGCCTCTGTCAGCAGCATCCACTACACATATGGTGACAGTGACAAAAGGCAAAACAGATTCCATGGTTGCCATGCTATGGTGTCTGCCAGGGCAATCCAGGGAAAAAGGGCGCAAAATGATTGTCTGCTGTTGCTTTCGCTGAGGAAGGAATGAGTGACGACATTTACCCAGAATCACCCGTGACACTGTTTTTGCACCATTGTGCATTGGGATCTCAACCCAGAATTCCAATAGGCGGGGGAGACTGTGGGAACTATGCGATAGCTATGGGATAGCTATCCACAATGCAACGCTCCAGAAATCAACGCTAGCCTCGGTATATTGATCCAGACCATCGAATTATTGTGCTTAGTGTGGCTGCATGCACTCGACTTTATACAATCTGTTTTACAAAACCGGTTTATGTATAATTGGAATAATCCTGTAGTGTAGACGTACCCTTAGATTCACAGTCACAAGTGGTGTTACTTAACTCAGTGAAACCACTCCCATGTTTAAAATAAAGCTCTTTAAGGGCCTGATCAAAGCTCCTGGAAGTCAACCCTTTACCTCACAATCGATACCATTGACTAACATTTACAACACCTACTTCATCCTCTACGCTGTCTTTCAACAGAACACTGTCCTCACATCAGCTTATCAGTGATTTCAACTCTCATAAGTCCTGAGTAGAAATAAGGACTCTCAACAGCGTGTCCTGAAACACTGGAGAGGGAGTGTCAAACAGCAGCACAGGATACGTCTACACTACTGGATTTTTCATAAACTGGTTTTATAAAACAGATTGTATAAAGTCGAGTGCACGCGGCCACACTAAGCACATTAATTTGGCGGTGTGCGTCCATGGTCCGCGGCTAGCGTCAATTTCCGGAGCGTTGCACTGTGAGTAGCTATTCTGTAGCTATCCCATAGTTCCCGCAGTCTCCCCTGCCCCTTAGAATTCTGGGTTGAGAGCCCAGTGGCTGATGGGGCAAAAATCATTGTCGTGGCTGGTTCTGGGTAAATGTCGTCGGTCATTCCTTCCTCCGGGAAAGCAATGGCAGAAAATCATTTCACGCCCTTTTCCCTGGATTGCCCTGGCAGATGCCATAGCACGGCAACCATGGAGACCGTTCAGCTTATTTTTTTACAGTCACCGTATGTGTACTGGATGCCACGGACAGAGGCGATACTCCAGCGCTACACAGCAGCATTCATTTGCTTTTGCATGATAGCAGAGATGGTTACCAGTTCTGTACCATCTGCTGCCAGTGTAATTTAGCAATGAGATGATGGTTATCTGTCCTTCTGTGCTGTCTGCTGCTATCCTGGGTGCCCCTGGCTGAGATCGGATGGGGGCGCAAAAGCAAAACTGGGAATGATTCCAGAGTCAATCCCTCCTTTATGGTTTCTAAAAATAGAGTCAGTCATGCCTAAAATTTGGGGCAAGTGTACTAGAGAACCAGTGTATCAGAGAGCACAGCTGCTCTATGTCAGATCCCGCAGAAATGATGAGCTACATGCCATTCACAAGGGGTGCCCCTGCAACAACCCCACCCATTGCTTCCCTCCTCCCCTAACCTTTCTGGGCTACTGTGGCAGTGTCCCTGCCATTTGTGTCATGAAGTTATAAAGAATGCAGGAATAAGAAACAGTGACTTGTTAGTGAGATAAAATGAGGGGGAGGCAGCATCCCGGTGCTATAACAGTCCAGGCAGGACATTAAGCGGTGCGGGGGAGAGGAGCCCAGTATGCCGCTGCTATGATAATCCAGGCAGAACAGAATCTTTTCTTTACACAGGAAAGGGAGGGGGATGATGCAGCTCAGCCCTCAGTGGCTATGATGAAGACAGTTACCAGCAGTTCTGTCCCATCTACTGGGAATGACCAGGAATCATTCCTATTTTTACCCAGGTGCCCCTGAGGCCAGCCAGGGGTATTCAGCAATCAAGCATGTACCATCTGCCACCAGGGAGAGGAGAGGAGTGGATACTGCTCTTCACTGCTGCAGCATCGCGTCTATCAGCAGCATTCAGTAGACATAAGGTGACATTGAAAGAAGTCAGGAAATGATTTCTTTCCCTTTTCTTTCACGGGGGGGGAGGGTAAACTGACTATCTATTCCCTGAACCACGCCGGACAATGTGTTTGAGCCTACAGGCACTGGGAGCTCAGCCAAGAATGCAAATATTTTTCAGAGACTGCTGGGGACTGTGGGATAGCTGGAGTCCTCAGTACCTGCTCCATCCCTCCCTCCCTCCATTAGCGTCCATTTGAGTCTCTGGCTTCCCGTTACACTTGTCACGCATAGCCTGGAGATTTTTTTTTCAAACGCTTTGGCATTTCGTCTTCTGTAACGGAGCTCTGATAGAACAGATTTGTTTCCCCATACAGCGATCAGATCCAGTATCTGCTGTACGGTCCATGCTGGAGCTCTTTTTGGATTTGGGACTGCATTGCCACCCTGTCATAAACAGATTGTTAAGGGTTAATGTCTCTTGTACCTGTAAAGGGTTACAAGCAGGGAACTGGACACCTGACCAGAAGACCAATCAGAAGACAAGATACTTTTAAAGTTGGGTGGAGGGAAGTTTTTGTGTGTGTTCTTTGTCCTTTGTGTGTTCTTCTCTCGGAGGGTCTGAGAGAGACCAGACATTACTACAGGCTTTCTAAGTTTCTTTTCAAATAGTAAGTAAAAATAGGCAGTTTAGGCTTTTAGATTGTTTTACTCTATTTGCAATTGTGGATCTGGCTGGTTAACTTTTATATGTGTAGTTGCTGGGAAAATTTTGATTTGTATTGGTACTACGGGGAAAGTCTCTTTCTGGTGTCTGTAAGCTATAGAACCCTGTAATATTTACATCTTGAAGTTACAGAGATAATTCTTTACTTTTTCCTTTCTTTTATTAAAAAATTTCTTTTATTAGAGAACCTGATTGATTTTTTTCCCCTTGTTTCCCTTGTGTTATTCCAGGGGATTGGGATAACTCACCAGGACGGGTGGGGGGAGACGGGAGGGGGAGAGATAGAATCTCTCTCTGTTTTCCTTGTATCTGTTTGCCTTTTTTGTGGAAGGGAAGGGAGATGCTTCTCTGTATGGTGATTTAAGAGGTTGGATCAGTATCTCTCAGGATAGCCCAGGGAGGGAAATTCTGGGAGGGGGAAAGCTGGGGGAATGGTTTATTTCTCTTTGTTTTAAGAACCCAAGGGATCTGGGTTCTTGGGGTCCCCAGGGAAGGCTGGGGAGGTCAGAGTGCCCCAAAACACTATATTTTTGGGTGGTGGCAGCGCTATCAGATCTAAGCTGGTAATTAAGCTTAGAGGATTCAGGTGCTAGTATCTCATTTTCTGAACTCTAAGGTTCAGATCTGAGAAGGAATGCTATGATAACCCGTGCTGATCAGAGCTCCACTCTGGGCAAACAGGAAATGAAATTCAAAATTTCACGGGGCTTTTCCTGTTACCTGGCCACTGCATCCAAGTTCAGATTGCTGTCCACAGCGGTCACAGTGGTGCACTGTGGGATACCACCCGGAGACCAATACCATTGATTTGCAGCCACACTAACCCTAATCTGATATGGTAATACCGATTTTAGCGCTACTCCTCTCGTTGGGGAGGAGTACAGAAACCGATTTAAAGAGCCCTTTATATCGATATAAAGGGCCTCATAGCATGGACAGGTACAGCGTTAAATCGGTTTAACGCTGCTAAAATAGGTTTAAATGCGTAGTGTAGACCAGGCCACAGTCTGTTTAAGCAGAGTACTTCCCTCTCTATCTTGCACTGGGATTTGGCCTCACTACTCCCCGCTTGTGAGAAAAATTACAGTTAGTGCGCCTCCCTCAATTAGAGTATGTTAAATACAATTCTGTCACCCATTAGCCATACAATAAGGATAACAGTTCATTACTCCTACATCTTAAGTGAATGTTAACCCAAAACAGCTGAAATTGATCACTTTGGCAAACCAGGTATATATATGCAAATATGGCCTGCTCCTGAGTTCTTTTCCCTCAGTTCATCAATAGATAGTAGGAGAGATCTCATTCTGACCACTGGCTTAGACAGTATATAATAAAAATTGTTTGTATTTGCGTTAAGTCCTAGCATGTAGACCAATAGTTAGATGGTGTTATTTAATGAATATTGGTTTCCTTTATCACAGAAAGTTTTTAATAATGTGAACTGGCTTGGAATGGTATACAAAGAAACAAAGAAGATGTATTCATGCATCTTATCTGTTTGATGTACATTTGAATTTGGACTGATATTCTCTGTGGGATGTATAAAGTAAAAACTGATGAGCAGGACAAGGAACTCTAGGAAATCCAATCCTGTATTAATTAGCACAAAGCTGGGAATCCACCAACTTTCTCCTGCCTAGTACTGTAACAGAAGAAAGACTAAACAGCAGCTTGAGTAACAAAATTATCATCATTTATTACTTAAAGTACCACAATGCCTCAGAGCCCCATTCATGGACACGGACTCCATTGTGCTAGGTACTGGACAAACTCAGAACAAAAGAGATCATCTCTGCCCCCAAAGAGTTTATAATCTAAAAATTCAATCCTGTTGCATTGAAATCAGTGGGAACTTTTTCCATTGATTTATGTGGGTTCAGGATAATGCTCTAAGTACCTCATTTGTTTTCTGAAAATCATCAGGTAAGTCAGTATAATTGAGCATAATTTAGATGAAGAAAGGATGCGTGGGCGGGTTGCTGCAAGAAATTGCAGCTACGTGTAGATGAAAAATAATGCAGATTACATCTTTTTACACCTTCCTGTTGACTGTTTCCTACCCTGCAAGCCTAATCGTCCATCCCTTTGGCAAAATATTCATATACTTTATGTCCGCAGTATTTAGCCAAGCTCTTTCAGGATCTGTTTTAAGGGGCTGATAAACTAGCATCCTGTCACACTTCTCAGGAGACATCCTTGGAAGAGATGAGCATTTACATTGCTCTCTGACTTATCTCACAGAGGAAAGAAAGGATGCAGTCAAGTGTGGTTCTGTCTATTCCTGCCACAGTCCATAGTAAGTTGTAGTTAAAGATAGCAAAGCCAGTTAGAAGATCTAAAAGAATCAACATGGACATAATGGGTGGAGATTTCCAAAAGTGATTCAGGGAGCTAGGTGCCCCTTATACATTGACTTTCGATGGTAGTTCGGCACCCAATTCCCTTAGGCACTTTTGGAAATAAGGCTTGGATGAAATTACTATAGGGTGGGTGCACAACTGATTGAAAGACTGTACTCAAAGTGTAGCTTATCAATGGTTTCCTGTCATATTGGGAGAGCATATCAAGTAGGGACTCACAGAGGAAAACCTTGAGTCTGGTACTATTCAATATTTTCATTAACAACTTGAATGATGAGTGGAGAGTAGGCTGAAAAATTTGCAAATAACTCCAAACTGAGAGGGGTTACAAACACTATAGAGGACAGAATTTGAATTCAGAATAATCTTGATAAACCAAAGAATTGGTCTGAAATCAATCAGATGAAATTCAAGAACAATAAAGAACTTGACTTAGAAAGGAAAAATCAAATGACCAAATACAAAATTGGAATAAATGGCTAGGCAGCAGTACTGCAGAAAAGGATTTAAAAAGTATAGTAAATCACAAATTGAATATAAAAGTCAGTGTGGTATTATGGTGAAAAAGGCAAATGTAATTCTGGGATGCGTTAACAGGAAAATCAGGTGTAAAACACAGGAAGTAATTGTACTGTTCTGCTTGGCACTGGTCAGGCCTCAGCTGGAGTTTGCTGTCTGGTGTTGGGCACCACATTTTAGGAAAGATGTGGACAAATTGGAGAGAGTTCAGAGGAGAGCAAAAAGGCAAGGTTGAAAGAATTGGGCATATTTAGTCTAGAGAAGAGAAGGTTGAGGGGGGACATAACTGTCTTCAAATGGTATACAGAGGATGGTGATCAATTGTTCTCCATGTCCACCAACGGTAGGTCAAGAAGTAATGGGCTAAATCTGCAGAAAGTGAGATTTAGGTTAGATATTAAGAAAATCATTCTAAGTATAAGGATAGGTAAGTACTGAAACTGATTACCTAAGGAAATTGTGCAATTCTCATCATTGGAGGTTTTTAAGAACAGATTAGAGAAACACCTGTTAGGGATGGTCTATGTATTCTTAATCCTACCTCAGAGCTGGGGGGTGGACTACATGACCTCATACAGTCCCTTTCAGACCTATGATTCCATCCCACACTTAGTCTTTGTCTAGCCCCAAAAGGAAATCATCAGCCAACAAAAAGAGACAGCTCTAAAATCAAAGGGATCACTATTTTCTCATTAACCTTTCCTAAAAAGAGGAAGGTGGGAGTAACTGATGATTCTGAATTGTCAGCATCACGAGATGGCTTGTTGAGCTGGGAGATATGAAGTTTTAATGGTAATCATAAATTACATGTGCAATTTGGCCTCTACATTTTAAAAATAAAGTCCTTAAATAGTAAATAAGAAATGCTGCTAAAATAATGTCTGTTTAAAATTCAAAGATGCTCCATAAAGCAGTATTCCTTCCAATTGCAGTTTCAATAGAAATAAAACTATACTGGTTAAGTCTTTAATGCCCTCTATATGTTTCTATGCACAAAAAACACCCGGCACTGCATAACGCTACAGAGCTGACTTTTCCTGGTTAATTCTCTAAACTACTCTTCTACTTTTCTTTTTATTAGAGCTTTTTGTCCCTGACACCTATATTTTTCTTTAATCATCATTTTCAGAGAGGTAGGTTTCTGAAAAATAGTTCAGTTATTCTAAATGTTCACATCTGGATGCACATGTCATCCCACAATATGCTGCACTGATGCGTGTGACACTTTCGGCACGAACAGACATATTGTGTTTGTCAAAGAACTATCCAAATTAGCAGTGATCCCAAGAGTGATACCTTACTTTTGATATGAAGAGACTCTGTTACACTTAATTATCCACATGCTACAGTGTGCAAATTTGACTTCTGCAGCCTGGTAGCGCTTGGTATGTCACCTGAAAACAATGTTTGAAGGGGCTTTGGAGAAGGTGGGTGGGAGAAGTCAATCTGTTGCTATGATAATTATCGGTATAAACTTATTTAGGCTGCTTTTCTATCAGAGGATGAACACCCACATGTTTGGAAACAATCCTACATCTGTCAGAATCCTTTCCTACATCCTCATGAGACAGCTTGTTTTGTCAGACACGAACAGCAGTGATATAACTGTGATATCTAGATGGTTATCCCCACCAAATTCCTCACCTGGGGACAGATTCTATCTCCCTTTCTGTAGACAGAGCTGCAGTAAATTAGAGCTGTCGGGGACCACTCTAATTTATGCAGAGAGCTGTTTCAAACTCTGGAGCAGCCCAAAATCTGAAGGGTGTGGTGGTGTAAATTATTTTTGACCCCTCCTCCTAGAGGTGCAGCATAGAATAGTTCCCCAGGACTTTGGGAACAAACAAAGAAAGGACTGCTTCCAGAGAATCCTTCCCAGGTTTTATACTGAGCTCAGGGCATGCTGGGACAGAACTTTGGGGGACTAGCGACTGCTGGGTGAATTTTTATACTGTAAAGACATGACTAATAAAGCTCGTAGTCATGCACTTCACTGTTGGATCCCAGTGCCTTGATTTAAGAAAGGTGGAGTAAACAGTGACCAACACACATGACATGGATTTAGGGATATTTTAAAGTGAACCTTCTCCAAGGATAAGCCCTTGGGTTGACATAAGTTAATTTCTATGTTGTGCCCAGTACGGTTCTGTGTTATACTGGAAGTCCAACTATTGATCTCAATGGTCCTCATCTACGAATCTATAAAGGTGGGTTCTCTGAACAAGGTCTGGGTACAGCTCCCTGGTGGGAATCTTGGCACTTCTCCTTTCTCTAGTGGCTGGAGGGAGGTAGGAGTTGAATCCTTTCCTGGGTGTTGCCTCTGAATTGGACTTTCCATCTTTTATACCTCATCATTGCTATTACATTTAATAATTAGGCTATTTGGGAGTCTGGTAAAACTTCCCAAGCTCTATGTGAATGTGTTAATGGGGGCAAAAGGAGGGAGAGATTGAATCATAGATTCCAAGCCCAGAAGGAATCATTTTGATAATGTAGTATAGCCTCCTGCATAACACAGAATAGGCATAGTGATAAATTAAATAAGTGAAATATGATATAAAAAGAAGATTTGGGGAGAAGGAAAATATATAGGAGGAGGCAGACAGCCTAAGGAAAAGAGAAAAGGAAAAGGAGAGAAGACAGAGAGAAGAAAAAAGGAAATAGACAAACTCAAGAAACAGTTTGCCATGATCTATTGTAGTAAAGAAAATGAAAATGTGGAAGGAAGGAAATAAGAGGAAGAAGGAAGGAACAAAAGTTAAGAATGGAATCCTGTTAGCTTGAATGAAGACATTTATGGTGATACCATAGCCAGGGCATTTATTAAGGGTTAAAGAAGAGCATTTTGCAGCCAGCATTGTAGTTATTCTATTTAAAGCACTTGCTTTTTCTTCTGTCTACTGTCACTGTCTGAAAATTGCACAACTCTGTTCTCAAACACTATTATGAAAAAAGCAATCAACTCTATTGTCTGGGGTGTAATGATGCTGACTATCTCTTTATGACATTCAGAGAAAGAGAAAAGAGATAGATAACCTGAGAAATAAACAAATCATTAGAATCTTTAATAAGTCCTCACCAAAAAAATTCCCAAGCACCACAGTTTTATCCACCAACTGCTGCTTATGGTCCAGTAGATGAGGCCATGCATTGGGAGTCAGGAGATGTTCCATATCTGTGCTTTCTTAGAGTCTAATGGGCTTCATGATGGAATGGTCACTTTCTTGGGCACTGCCTGAATATTTTGCCCAACAGAAGAAACAATTAATTCCTTTGAAAAACAATATTGTAGTTCAGGGAGAACATATGCAAGTGGAAGATTCTTTAAGTATCATGAAAGAGGAACCATCATTTATTCCTAAGAATTTTAATATTTTCATTAATAATAATAACAATAATACCTGATACTTACACAGTGCTTTTCACTAGCCAGTTTCAAAGTGCTTTATGAAAGAAGTCAGCATCATTAATTTTACAGGGGGGAAATGGATGTGCATAGTGGGGAAGTGACTTGCTCAATGTCACCAAGCAGGCCAATGACAGAGTTTGGAAGAGAAACCAGATCTCAGTCTGGTGTTAATGCCTGGAATGGTGGTATTAAGTTGAAAATGAAATTACTTCACAGTGATAGGATAGGATAGAAAGCTAGCATGGTTTTCTAGTGACAGAATCCGCTGTGAGTTATGTACCAGCAATGTGGCAACAAAAATTGTCTATACTCACAGCTGTGTGCTTCTCCAGCCCCTGCTCTGCCCCTTCCCCATGGCCCCCACCCCTGCTTCAC
The DNA here is from genome assembly GCF_025201925.1 of Gopherus flavomarginatus. Lineage (NCBI taxonomy): Eukaryota > Metazoa > Chordata > Testudines > Testudinidae > Gopherus > Gopherus flavomarginatus. The sequence goes on along the minus strand of NC_066620.1, from coordinate 198,457,510 downwards.
CCCCACTCCACCCCTTCCTCAAAGCCTCTCTCCCAGCCCTGCCTCAATTCCACATCTTCCCCAAAGCCCCAGCCCCTGCTCCGCCCCCACTTCCTTGAGCTCTGCAGCAGGACCAGGCCTGCGCTCACCAGTGGCAGGAAGTACAGCGACCTGGCCCCAGCCAGTGCTGCAGGAGTGGTATCCCCTATCACCCAAGCCAGCCCAGCCCCACCCTGCGGAGGCCTGGAACCTTACACCCCACCCCACGGGGGGGGCTGCTTAGGGCCCCAGAATATCTAGGGATGACTCTGATGGTAGGGACTGTCTTCATATGTATTTCTACACCACTTCCCATAATGGGGCCTCTGAGTGCTACCGAAACATAAATATTAACAATAAAAATAATAGGCTGTTGTCATAACATTTCTTCCCAGATCTGGACCTTAGCGTCCAAAATATGGGTGTTAGCATGAAAACCTTCAAGCTTAGTTACCAGCTTGGACCTGGTAATTGCTGCCACCAGCCAGGAATTATACAGTGCCTCGCTCACTGTGGTCTCCCCAAAACCTTCCCTGGGGGACCCCAAGACTCAGATTCCTTGAGTCTCACAACCAAGGGGAATAAACCATTTCCCTTCCCCTTCCTCCCCTCCAGGTGTTCCCTCCCTGGGTTCATGGAGAGATGTACAGAAGGAAGCTCCGTGAATCTAAACAAAGGGTTTCCACCCTCCCTGCGTCAAGTCCTGGAAACACAAGTACCAAGAGAGCTAATCTTTCTTCCCCCTCACCCAGAGGGTATGCAAAGTCAGGCTTAGTAAATCTAACACAAAGAGATTTTCCCCCTGACTTCTTCCTCCCACCAATTCCCTGGTGAGCTGCAGACTCAATTCCCTGAAGTCCCCACTAAAGAAAACTCCAACAGGTCTTAAAAAGAAAGCTTTATATAAAAAGAATGAAAAAGGACATAACAGGATCTCTGTATTAAGGTGACAATATACAGGGTCAATTGCTTAAAGGAAAAAAATGAATAAACAGCCTTATCCAAAAAGAATACAGTTTAACACATTCCAGCAACTACACACATGTAAATACAAAAGAAAAACAATATAAACCTATTGTCTTACTATCCTTGTACTTACAACTTGGAAACAGAAGATTAGAAAGCCTGGAGATAGAAAAATCACTCTCAGAGCGGAGAGGGCACAGACCCAAGACAAAAAACAAAGAACTCACACCCAAAACTTCCCTCCACCCAAATTTGAAAAAGTTTTGTTTCCTGATTGGTCCTCTGGTCAGGTGTTTGGTTCCCTGTGTTAACCCTTTACAGGTAAAAGAACATTAACCCTTAGCTATCTGTTTATAACATCTGTATTTGACTTCCAGGAGCAGAGTTAGTGTCTGCGTTCTGCTTGTCAGACTCTCTAACATCTGCTTGCAACTAAGTACAGATATGAAAGCCTAGGCAAATGCTGGAACACCATATGTATGAGGAAGGTGGAGGGAATTGAGACAAGAGGAAGAGAAGCTTCTTTTAGGCTTTTTTCTGTTTTGTTTCTGTGCCTGTCCCAATATTCAGTTTTCTCTCTGTGGGGGAAAAGCCAGATGGATTAAGGAGTTTGCTTTTATATGGCCAGACATAACAATCAAGGGACACTTCAGTGTGGCTTATTTCTTAAAGATAAAATTTTAACCTCACATCAACTGCCAAGGTGCCTTTAAAACTTTGATCAAGGCATCACTATGCTTTAGGCCAGTTACCTAGTTTAAACTCTGCCCACACCCACTGTGCTGGCCACTGGATGATCTTCATTTTACAGCTGGAGAAACTGAGGTTCTAGTGACCTATTTAAGCACTTATATAGCAAGTCAGGGTCAGAGCTGGTAACAGAGAGCACCGTTGCCAACTCTCATAGTTTTGTCATGAATATCATGATAGTTATTAAGTATCAGAGATGTAGCCATGTTAGTCTGGATCTGTAAAAAGCAACAGAGAGTCCTGTGGCACCTTATAGAGTAACAGATGTATCGGAGCATAAGCTTTCATGGGTGAATACGTGCATCTGATGAAGTGTGTATTCACCCACGAAAGCTTATGCTCCAATACATCTGTTAGTCTATAAGGTGCCACAGGACTCATTGTTGCTTTTTACATGGTAGTTATTGTTTTCCTTAAAGCACCAACTCCTGGAGTCAAGTAGATATGTGATGATTTCAGCCTTCATTCTTAAAAGGTAAGTTTCTAGCCCTTGTGGCTGTGAAAATCTCCAATATGTGACCCCAATGCATACTATAGGCTCAAAAAGCAGAAGGCAAATAAAAAGAACACCAAATCCTTTGTTTTTACATAATCTCATTCTTTTAAAGCCAATCTTATGACTTTTGGTGAGCCTGACTCATGATTTTTGAACATTTGAGGTTGGCAATACTGTAAAAAACTCACTAGATAAATGTTGTCTTAAAACAGTACCATCAACCAAGCCTTTCTAAACAAAAATACAGTGGAGTAACTATGTCCTCTAACAGCACATCCACTTAACAGGGACAATTTCACAGAACTGGTTCAGAGCAATTCATTTCAATTACTGTGATCAACAGATAAATAGTACATCTGGCAGTGTCTGCAAACTAATCATGAATTGAGGTCTGTTAGCATACATTCCCACTGTGCGGCTCTTTGTTCACTTCAGGGTGCTTCCTAATTAGTGATGGGTCTGAACCACAGAACTTCAAATCTGGATCAAGACTTTGATCATCCCAAGAGTCAGTGTTTGCACCAGGCCATAGAGAAAGTAGACACCTGCAAAATCCAGTTCCAAAATAAAGGTTCTGAACAACCTCACAACTGTGGAAAAATTGGAGTTTGGGACTGGGTCCTGAATCACAGAAGAGCCAATATTCTGTAGCTGGGAACTGTAATAATTCATATTCTCTGTGCATAGATGCCTCTGTGTGCATAGGTGCCTCTCCCTCTCTCTCTCTCTCTCACACACACACACACACACACACACACACACACACACATACACACACACACACACACACACACCAGTGGGTTACATTTACAGTGATGGGATGTTATTAAAACTGATGAATTACCAATGATTATTTTAGAGAAAAAAAATTCAGTTGCTTTTTTTTAGTATCCACTGTGAAATTTCGAACCACATTGCAAAGTTAACTGAGTAATGGATTGAGAGCCGTGTAATAGAAAATGCCTCTTCACAAGAAGAAAACATATTTAGAAGAATGCCAAAATAACATAGAAAACAGATTTCCATAGAGCAAATTGAAGAATCTTTGTGGCGTGCAAAGACTGAAGATGCAATTCATGTGCTGTGAAAAAGCCTTCTCCTAAGATTCTAAATTTTGTCCTTGATTATCTGTGGAATGAAATAAAATGTATGTGAGACAGAGCACATTTTGCACAGTGAGAAGGAGAGTCAGTAATGGGTGGGAAACTACATGATCTAATCTGCAGACTGCACATTTTCAAATGCCAGAGTCTCAATTATGCTGAATTCAAAGCAAAATTGAAACTCTGTACCTACAAATCCCATCCTATCAGCATCTATCCGGATTTGCTTGAGGTATCTTCTAAATAAATAACCCAAATCCTTTATTTATTATTAAGTTATATTTAAAAAGTCCTGCTATGGTATTTTTTATACCAAGTGGGGGCTTATGCCATGGACACTCTTTTGTTAAAGTTAATGTACCTTGACATCTTTTAACTCAGTACCACAGACTGTCAAAGGTGCTTTAAAAATAGTCTAATATTCTCCACAGCTCTTCCTCCAAGAGGGGAGTCTTGTGTGAAATGATAACCGCTTCAACGCTGATTCGTGTTTACAAAATACATCTTTTCACTGCACAGGGCTCTCAGTGACTCTTGGAAAAAGAGAATGGAAAATGAGACAAAAACCTTGGCATGTGAATCATGGAAGTTTATGAAACTATCCTTCCCCGCCCCCCAAAAAACAAAAAAAAAAAAAAAACTGAGCCAAGGTGTGGTGGATTATATATTAGAAAGGTACTTTTTCTGTGAACTCTTCAATGACAGAACAGTATATCAGCATAGCTATGTTTCTCAGGGGTGTGAAAAATCCAGCCCTAGAGAGACCTAGCTACTGTCTCTTGGGCAGGTGGATTAATTAAAGTAATGGGGAACTCTGTGCTGCTGTAACATTTGAAGTGTAGAATGTGAAGTCAAACTTGGTACCGCTGTGCCCCTTTAACTGTAGCCTGGGCTATCTCACACAATGCTCTGCTAGTGACAAGCAGCAAACCCCTCCGGATGCTATCATCACTCAACACAACAGCATGTGGAGCCCCACAACCAGCTAGATTGCACGAATGCTCCCAGAGCCACTCCTGAGTCACACAGAGAAAGGCACCAGCCAGTTTTCCCCAGCTCCCTAGCCTTACACCCCAGAGCTGTACCATCTTGCCATGGTCAGAAGCCTGACAGTTATAAGTTTATTACCTGTGCACCCCTCTGTCAACATGGAGAGGACTCATACTAGCCTTTGTAACCAGAGCTGGGATTTCCCAAGCACTTCATGCAAAATACATTGTTTTAGGTAAAAATATAAAATATATTTATTAACTCCAGAAAGATATATATTTAAGTGATTATTAGTGGTATAAATAAAGGGTCAGAGATACCAACAACAAAAAATATAAGCACACAATTTAAATCTTAAACCTTGTTACACTAAGCAGTATTTAAATCAAGTAATTTTCTCACCCCACTGGATGTTACAGTTCAAATATTTTATTAATGTTTAAAATCAAATTTACACAAGTTAAGAAGGAAGGTACTGTACATCTGGGGTCAGGCTTGAGTTATGAGGGATTACAAGTATTGATTACAAGATTCACAAGATACATACATAGTACATAACCAGCATAGACCCAGATTGGCGTGGGGGAGTTTTAAAAAAGTCAGTGGATAAGTGGTCTTGGGTTTGCCACCCATAGAATGTATTTAGAGTCCAAGTCAGTATTGGTGTAGTGAATAAGTACAAGGGTGGGGTGCATCCCTTGGTTCTTCAGGGAAGGAAGGAAGTGGGGTTATTTGCCTGACCGGTGTTCTTAATTACTCAACCTGGTACTGACGGTGTCCTGTGATGCATTGAATGTAGATGTCTCTGGACCACCTGATGGTGTTGGACACTATGAGCTGTCTCATGAACCGGGCATAATGCCAACCGACTCCACATGCTCTCAGCACCAGCTCCTTGTGAGGGTCCCATGCACCCAGGGCTCCCGTGATCAGGGCGTGGATCTGGACCTCATAGCCCTGGACTCTCAGGGTGTCAGCCAGCAGGGTATATTTCAAAACATTATGAGTTCAGGCCTCCTGGAAGGCCAATGACCTGTTTTCAAATGGCACTGTGACGTCCACCATGAGGACCATCTTCTTTTTCGCATTGGCCACTACGATGTTGAGTCACAGTTGGCTGTCTGTTCCAGGAATGGCGGAGTCAACAGTGATCTTCTCCAGGGATGGCAGGATGGCTTTCACCAGCTGGTTCTGGATGGAGTTGTGGCAGTGTCACCAGGCTCCGGAGTGGTTCTGGCATTTGCACAAGATGTGGGGCAGGGTCTCGTTGGAGTAGCCACACTTCCTGCCGCACTTGTCCCAGTTGCCATGGCGGACGGCTCCATTGAGGGAAACACAGTTGAGTCGGGCCTGGCGGATGAACTGCCAGCCAGCGAACCTGGTGAAGCTGCCCCTGGAGAGGAAATGGTTGCTGGCATCCCACTTGCTGGACACCTCGAAAACCTTGCCCTGGTCTGGCTTCTGCTTGTGGTCCTCAGTGTAGTGGCAATGGATGGCATTTTTCAGAGTCTTTTCCAGCATCGTTCTGGTGGTTGGGGTGATGATGGTGTGGTCTAAGGTCTTTATGCATGGGACTAGTATTCCCAGCTTCCAGCACTCTTCTCACCACTTTTAGTGGCAGCCGATCCTTTTTTCTAGGCCTCTTGAGGCATTGTGAGCACGGGACCAGAGAGAGGACAGTTCTCCCCCCTCTCTCCTGAACTCCGCCTCCAGGGAACCACTGAAGTAGGTGGCGATGTCCTGCTCAGAGGCAGCCCTGGAAGTGTGTTTCCTGACCACTTCCTGTATGGCTTCATCCTTGATGCTCCTCACTGTTGGGTCTAGGCACATAAGCAGGCGGAAGGCTATGCCACACAGATCGCCCATTCGAGGTACGTTGGTGCTGCCCTGTCTGTGGGAAATGTAGATGATGTCGGTACTAGCTTTCTGGGGAAGGTAGAGCCATTTCCTCACCAGCTGCTTGATGGTGCTGTCAGTCTTGTTCAGGGGCACCTTGGCAATGGCTGATCCCCTGAGGACAAAGGAGATGCTGGGAATCAGAAAGGTATTGAGGGCATTGATCTTTTGCCAGGGGACAAGCAGGGAGGAGTCGATTTGGGCTGTGTCCCACAGGATCTCTGCAATGGAGTCTTTTGGGGTCTGTCGGATAAGGACTTCTGTGGATGTGCCCAGGAGTTGGTATACCTCTCCCTCCTTGAGGGAGGCCATGGGCTCGCCCTGGATCAGGAACCGTGATACCAAACCAGAGCCTTGGGGCTGCCATTGACATGGAGGGAGGTGCACTTTTTGGGGTTGAAGTGGAGGCTATCCACTCGGCAGCTTGACTGGTGACATTGAGCATCCGCTGTAGGATTTTTGAGCTATTGGCAACCAGGACCAGATCGTTCACGTAGGCCAGGATGTTGATTCTCTTGCTGTGCAGGTCGAAGCCAGTTGGGCTGCCAGAGATGGCTCGGATGAGCAATTTCATAGCTAGGTTGAAGATGATGGGGCTGAGGAGGCAGCCCTGTTTCGTGCCGCAGCGGATGAGGATGGTGACCGTCTCTCCATCCGTGGCACGGATGGTTGTGGTGCAGTCCCTGTAGAGGTCCCGGAGAATCTGGATGAAGGTTTCTGGCATCCCAAACACTCCTAGGGTGGCGAAGATGTGGTGGGGTATGGACCCAAAGGTCAAGCCATTCTACGGCGCATTGCCACCTGGAGGGCCGTCTGAAGAAGGAAGTTGTGCTCATAGCATTCCTTGGAGGACATGAGCCCTTCTGTGCTGAGCTGATGGCGACCCCGCACACTGACCATTCCGTGATCCTTGCAGCAAGGCCGCTGGCATACAGCTTGTAGATGGTGGAGCAGAGGGAGACGGGCCTCCAGTTGGCAGGGTCATTTCATTCATCTTTTTTGTGGATGAGCATGGTCATGGATTTTTTCCAGGAGCGGGGAGCATGGTGGAACTGCATCTCCTCTCCTGCCTTCTCTAGCAGTCTTGTTATGGACTGGCGTGGGGAAACTGTGAGCGGTCTGTGTGGCTTCCTGGGGTTTCTGCCTCCCATCTGCAATTTCTGTAAACAATTCTGCGGTCAGTCTGTCCATCAGGGTATTGAAGTTCTCAGAATTGTCAACCTTTGCCAGCTCCTCTGTCCAGGTGGATTGCCATGGTGTGATGACCTTCTCTCATGGCCGTCACTCCTCTTGCCACACTGTCTCTGCAGATTCAGGTGCTGTGGGGATGGTCTGTGGCCTTGCTGTCTCTCCAAATGGGGAGTGGTGTTCAGGCGTATCTTGAGGCAGCGGTCCAGGGGCGGTGCAGGGGGGCAGCTCTCGGTGTCTCTGAGGCACCGTTGGCTCTTCTGGGAGGGAGAGGAGTTCTGGAGGCACTGGTTCTGGTCTTTGCGGGGACATGGTTGTGTCTGGAGGTGCTGTGGATGGTGATGGTTCTCCTATAGGCAGTATTTGGCTGCGGGGTCCTTGGTGGGGCACAGGATTTTTGGCAGTTTTGGGTATTGCTGGGCAACCCTGGAGGACATGGTGGCTCTCCCAGGGGTAGGGTCCGGCTGTGGGATCTGGTGGCTGCAGGAGGCTCCTCCATCGGCTGAGTCTTGCTGGGTAGCCTGGGGGGCAGTGCTGGGTGCTCCTACAGCAGGGTGGTATGAGGTTACCTGTGCGGGAGTGCTGCCTCGTCTCTTATCCGTGGTATGCTGGATGGTTTTTATGAGGTCACTGAGGCGTCTGGTGAGGTTGCTGACTTGAGAGATGGTGATAATTCCCCTCACAGCAGGGTGAAGCATGGGAATTCTGGAGACGGGGTGGTTCTTTTGGTGGTATCATCTTGTCGGTCAGTCTTTGAGGCAGAGGTTGTGTTTCCCTCAGCTGGCAATTGGTCCTCCCTTACGTGCTGTGGCTCTGGGGATGCTGGCTGAGGTGCTGAAGCCAGAGCGTCAGTGGGAGTCAGAGTTGGAACCCATAGGGTGTCGGTAGGGTTGACCATCACCATCGTGAGGGGTCCCTGGCATGTGGTTTGATTATACTTACATTTCTTTTAAGTCTCGAAGGGTAGGTCACAGCAGCAGCACCATAAGGTGATCAGTTTGTTGTGGGCCTTCCGAATGTGTTTGCCGAGGGCCCTGAGGGTCTGGATTCCATGAAAGGGGAAGCAGAAGGTACAGAGGAGGAGGCCTGTAGGGATTGGGTACTGGAGGTAGATGCAGTCATCTTCCCCTAGGACCTCTGTTGCGTCTGAAGACTCGGCGGGTGGTTCCTCTCGATCTGACAGAGAAGCTTGAGGAGGTGAAATCACTCCTGTGGGGGGGCTGGACTCGCTGGCCATGATATCTCTTTGCCTGATAGGACAACATGCGGCATCGAGATCCTAGGCTGTGGAGCATGTTGCCCTTGGGACGGTGTTCCTCTCAGCAACAGGGTGAAAAGTAGCTTCAGGGTCCTGGGTTGAGGAAGTGATTCCTTCGGGAGCATCCCTCTCTGGAGCAGAGGGGCAGCAATCAGCATCCTTGTCCTGGGTCACCAGGGTAGTAGCCTTCTCAGGAGCAGCAGGGCAGCAATCAGCATCCTGGTCCTGGGCATTCAGGGTGGGGCTCCTCTAGTACCAACCTTTCTCAAGCACTTCAAGCAAAATCCACTGTTTTAGGTAAAATATAAAACAGGTTTATTAACTACAGAAAGATACATATTTAAGTGATTATTAGTGGTAGGCATAAAAGGTCAGATACCAACAACAACAAAAATATAAGCACACAATTTAAATCTTAAACCTTATTACACTAGGCAGTATTTAGTTCCAGTAATTTTCTCACTCCACTTGTTATTACAGTTCATAGTACACAGGTTTCTCTCTTAAGCCTGGAACCAGTTTCTTCAGTTGAAGTCTTCTGTCTTTCCAGCTTAGGTGGGGAGGAGAAAGGAAAAAAGCAAGATGCCTCTGTCCCCTATTTTATGTCCTCTGTCCATGTGCCTACAAGACACTTATCCAGACATGTCCTGATGGGCTTTGCTGAGTCACTACATTGAACAGTCCTCCTGGCTCGGTCTTTTGCAACTCAGTGATATGGTCGAGCAGTCCCCATTGTGTGGTACTTGCCCCACTGATTAATGATAGTTTAACACCCTCCTGGATGGAGTTCCCTCTCTTGTAGTAGAGGGTCTCAAACTTGCAACATATTTCAGTAACAATCATATAGCAAAATCTCATAACTTCACACACACTGATACGCATATGTAGACAGAACGATGGGTTTCAGCGGATCATCACCTTTCATATGATATCTTACATGTTATTTTCTTTGTTGGGCCTGTCCTGTAGTAGGTGGCTTCTGGGTACTCAGACAGGCCCAACAAAGAAAATAACAGAACGCCACTAGCCATCACCTACAGCCCCCAACTAAAACCTCTCCAGGGCATCATTAAAGATCTTCAACCTATCCTTAAAGATGATCCCTCACTCTCACAGATCTTGGGAGACAGGCCAGTCCTCGCTTATAGACAGCCTCCCAACCTGAAGCAAATACTCACCAGCAACCGCCCACCATACAACATAAACACCAACCCAGGAACCTATCCTTGCAACAAAGCCTGATGCTAGCTCTGTCCACGTATCTATTCAAGTGACACCATCATAGGACCTAATCACATCAGCCACACCATCAGGGGCTCGTTCACCTGCACATCTACCAACGTGAAATATGCCATCATGTGCCAGCAATAGCCCTCTGCCATGTACGTTGGCCAAACCGGACAATCTCTGAGCAAAAGAATAAATGAACACAAATCTGACATCAGGAAACATAACATTCAAAAACCAGTGAGAGAACACTTCAACCTCTTTAACCACTCAGTGACAGACTTGAAGGTGGCAATTTTGCAACAAAAAAACTTCCAAAACAGACTCCAAAGAGAGACTGCTGAACTCGAATTAATATGTAAATTAGATACAATTAACTCAGGCCTAAACAGAGACTGGGAATGGTTGATTTATTACACTAATTGAATCTATTTCCCTATGTTAAGTTCTCCTCACATCTTCTATGGGTTATCTTAATTATCACTTCAAAAGTTTTTTTTCTCCTGTTGATGATAGCTCATCTCAATTGATTAGACTTTTCCTGTTCGTATGCATACTTCCACCTTTTCATGTTCTCTGTATGTATAAATATCTCCTGTCTGTGTGTTCCATTCTATGCATCTGAAGAAGTGAGCTGTAGCTCATGAAAGCTCATGCTGAAATAAATTTGTTAGTCTCTAAGGTGCCACTAGTACTCCTGTTCTTTTATCAAGACTAAGTGGGCCACTGTGGAACTTTGCAACACAAAGGCTGGTTTAATGGCTCTCTTATGTCCATGAAGGTGCTATTTGAGGAAAAAGCATGTCCCATCAGCTTAAATTCTGGAAGAGGTAAATAAAGATAGCTAACATGAATATTTTTCATCTTGTTGCTGTTTGGACTCTTAAGAGGGCTGGAGCTAGGGCCTTGTCTACACTACACAGTTTTGTTGACAAAGATCCGCTTGTGTTGACAAAACAATGGAGGTGTACACACTACAATGCTCCTCTCGTCGGCAAAACTCTCCTGCTTTACCAGCAAAATAAAACTATTTTGACTATAGGTATAGAGCTTTTTGCAGCAAGATTAGATCAACAAAGCATCAGTGTACACTATGTTCTTTACATCACCCTAACTGGCCTCCAGAATGTATCCCACAATGCCCACGTGACCACTTTGCTCACTGTTTTGAACTTTACTGCCCTGCATCCATCTGCACAGGCATGTGCCGCTTCCCTTTCAAAGCTCCAGGAAGTTTTGAAACTGTTCAGCATGGAGAACTCACATAGCTACTGCCCAGCTGAGCGGGCTGGCTCCTGACCGCAAACACGCTCCTGCCTGGACTACAGGGATGGATCTCCTTGGTCTACGTGGAGACAAGCCTGTGGGAGAACTTGGAGGGAATCATAGAATCCAAACATTAATGTGGAATCCTGCTTTCCCCGGCAGTAAGCTTTTGCTGTGGGAGGGAGGGAAGTCTGCTGTGATGTGCAGAGCCAGGGAGGGAGGTGGGGGCTGATGTTGGGGTGTTTCCCTACTCTTGCCAGTGTACTAGTCTCCACTGAGCTGGAGTGGAGGGGCAAGGGGATACCACCTGGTTATGCACCAACTTCTGCCTCAGGATTGGTTGTTTCTGGCTGCGGTCTGAACTTAGAGACTGTGCTGACACACTTGCTCTCCCCCTACGCACTCACTTCCCCAGCACACTCTTGGCTTCTTGCTTTCGTGTTCAGTAATGTCATTTTGGACATATTACCGAGTGCTACTTTAAAAGGTAATTTAAAATGTGTTCCTTTTCGGTCACAGGCAGCAATGGTTACAAGGTTCATAGCACAGTGCAAACCAACAATGCCAGGCTCAGCACACTACAGCAACACACATTACTGTGGCTCAGTGCTAATATGCCTATTCAAGGCATTCCCCAGTCCAAATAGCCCCGCGTTGGGCTCCCTCTTATAGCCTTGTGTTCATAATGCACAGCACAATACTGAAAAGCAGTGCAGGTTCCATGCTTTGTGACAGAGATGACTGGGTTGTAGGTTACCAGGGCAACTGAAAAGCAGCTGACCATCTAGTAGGATGCCCATGGGATGATGGGATTGAGAAACCTTCATCATGTGACACTACCTGCCTGCATGAGGCATTGCAAACCCTTCCCAAAGCACTGTGCATCCTGTTGCACAGTGGGATAGTTTCCCACAGTGCACTGTTCTGTGTTGATGCAAGAGCTGCTAGTGTGGATGCGCTCTGCTGACACAAGGACATGCAACTGCGGTGTAATGGCAGTAGTGGCTGTACATCGATTAAATTTGTGTTGGTAAAATTCTGTGGTATAGACGAAGCCTAAGAAACAAGAAAAACAGAGATCCCCAGGGTCAACCTGGGATAGCCCTAAAAAAACATTCAGTGCTAACAGATTACTACATCTGTCACCTTTTGCCACCATAGATGGAGTTTGTTTGTGTATATGTTTTGCCTGCTTTAACCTGTAAATAACTCTCCAATTTCTTTTTCCTGTTTAATAAATCCTTAATTAGTTTGCCATAATGTTGGCTGCAAGCATTGTCTTTGGTGCAAGACATAAAGTACACATTGATCTGGGGTAAGTGACTGGTCTTTTGGGGCTGGGAGCAACTTGAATATTTTGATTTTTGCTGTAAGTGACCATTTATCACTAAGTCCAGCTTGCCTGCATAGTAAGATTGACTTAAGTGCCCAAGGGAACTGTCTGTGACTCCATGGTAAGACTGTTACAGTGATCTAGGAGTTCACATCTCTTACTGAATTGGTGAAATCTAATGGTAGAACATACCCCAGTCTGGGGTATCTGCTCTGCTTTTGACCATCTGCTCTGAAGTTGGCATTCCTGGTCATGGGCAACTCCAGACAGTGTATATACTATGCAGTTGTATGGTACTCAGGAGGTAAGTAGGAGCTGTTAATAGATTAAGGGTTTTGAATGCAATAGTCTTGAATTTGACTCTATGAAGTAATGCTTTCTGAATGTCCTGAAAAGATAGAACAGTGGTCTGTACTTCAGCAAAAAGTTTAGCAAAGGTGTGAGAAGGGGAAAGTAATAATAGTTGTACATACTACCCCATCCTCCATGTAACTGCAGTCACATTTCACAATCACTAGTTCTAACATATTAGCCATGGTTGAGTGGGGACTGGTTGCGTTTTTTTGGGGGGGCGGTATTTTAATAAAAATTTCGTGCTATATTATAGGATACACACTTTTTTTAGTGTCCACGGCTGTAATATCAGCAATCCCAGCACATAGGTCAGAAACAGAGCAAGAAGAAACAATACTTTACTCCTTTTGTCACAGACTTTTTTGTAAATGGATCAGATTTGGCTAGTGGCCAACCACGAGTGACTTGGTGCACATTTTTACCAGTGGGGTTCATCGGAACAGCTCCCCAAAGGACAGGGTGGTGTCTCCAAAATGTAAAGTCTTAATTAAAACTGGATGTCTCTCTCAAAAAGAAGGTGTGAGCTTGATGCAGAGATTACTGGGCAAGGTTCTATGGCCTGCAATAGGCAGGAGGTCAGACAGGATGATCATAATGGTCTCCACTGGCCTTAAACAGAGAATTCATTTTTCATATTATTTTATGGGTCCGTGCTATGTAGGGTTACCATATGTCCAGCTTTTCCTGGACATTGCCTTTCTTGAGGCTCCATTCTCTGTCAGGGAAGATGGTTAAATAAGTAGGAAATGTCCAGGAGTTTCACAGAGCAGACACTGCAGCTGAGAGAAAGCCCCGCTTGGTCTGCTTCCAGATTGGTCCCTCCTCTGCATCTGCAGCTGATTGATCCATTCCCCAGCAGCAACAAATGCTGGATCTTGCCCACTCAGGACCCAGTTCTCAGCCCTAGGGAAGGAGTCCCACACAGAAGGGTTGATTGATGGCTGTTGCTGCATTCTGGGCTTGCACCAGCCACCCTGCCATTGTGACAGCATGCTGCACTGCCCCTCATCTCCAGTGAGTGCCTCCACTGCAGGTACCTCCTCCAACTCCCCTAACTGTATCCCCCAACTCTCAACCCCCAATGTCCCTCCCTTCTGGGGGAAATCTGAAATAGGCTAATCCTAGTGCTATGTAAGTCTTTTGTTGAGTATTGACCTGTGCTGCTGATATTTACATAGAGGGAGACTTCAAAGGCACAAATAGGTATTAGGTGCCAAAATCCCTCCAAATTTCAGTGGGCGATGGATGCTTAACTGCCTTTTGTGCCATTGAAAATTTTCCTTATAGCCATTAAGGATGTGTCTACATTGCATCTGGGAATTAGCCTCCTAGCCTGGGTAGCCAGATTTGAGCTAGCAGGAGCTCATGCTAAAAATAGCAGTGTTCACGCTGAGGTACCAGTGGAGACTCTGGTCTAGCCACCTGAGCTCAAGCTTACTGTATCCTTTGGGGTCAAGTTTGGGTGGCTATTCTCAGCCTCCACCAGTGCGGCAACATCTACACAGTAATTTTTATCATGCTAGCACAGGCCTGGCTAGCACAAATCTGTTTGCCCAAGCTGGGAGGCTTGTATCCAGTTGCAGTGCAGACAAACCCTTAAGCCTCTATAGCCCTATATGCACAGTGTGCCAAACAAATTAAGTATCAAGTATAGGCTTGTTACCCAGGGTTCTTTCAATCCAAAGCTCTTGATAACTTTTACTCTGTGCGAGGAGGTGTCAGGAAATAAATCAGGGGAGACACGGCCGTCCGACTGATAGATGGCTGGCACAAACAGGACAACACAAGAGTGCTTTCGCTTAAAGCTAAACTTTACTCAGTCTCAAGCACTTACACACATCCACAACAAGATTAGTAAAACACCCCTAACCCTTGATAATTACCAAAGCTGAGTGTGGTTTTCAAGTGATACAGTGGTGGGAAACACAAGATGCATCCAGAGGGAGAGACCAGTCCCAAATAGTCCCTCCATCTCAAGCTTTTCCCCCTTATTTATACATTAATAATACAATGACATGTCCCTTAAAGAAAACTTGTCAAGCAAACAGTTCCAATGGGCAAGTAAGACCCTCCGTCTGATTATTGATTAACCAGGTGTGGGTTTTTCCAGAGTAGGCAGTCTTGAGACCCCAATAGACATTCCTGAGGGTACATCCTGCTTTTTTAAAATGTATCAGCAACTTCAACACAATTCTTATCAGGAAGGATGCCTGGCCAAGCTGCCCTTTCTGTGGCACCCAAAATCCCTTCCCCTCCTGCCTTGGTCCACTTTACAGCCTGCTGACTAGGTTGCTTTTTAACAATAAGCCATAGTGGTTTTAGGCACTTTACTGGTTTGCCAAAGTCTCCCTGTATAGGCTGTTACAGAACAGTATAATACTTTACAGGCACACACAGACTATATGTTTTAGCTGATGAACTCTTTCCCCCTCCTAGAAACCAATAATGTTTTCACATTAGCAAGGCTAATTGACAACATGTTTACTCACTGCTAACAGCACTGATGAACAAACACATTCGAAACCCTGAAAGGGACTTCTCTGTTGGCAATTGTTTTAAGAGGCTTGAAAGCTAATAATATGTAAAGAAATGATGACAAAGGCAGGCTATTTTACAACAAACAACTGACCAGTGGGTGTTACACATCAACCTCTGTGCCTGATCTAAAGAGGATATGAGTTGGCAACAGCTACCAGTTGGGAGATTTAGTTCTTTCATTTAAGTTGAAGACTCTCATGGTCTTTGCTTTGGTTGTCCCAGGCTTGACTTCCAGTGATGACTAAGGGCATGGCTTCACTTGTAGATGTAGAGCGTTGTGAGTTAAACCAGCCCTCGGAGAGTGCAGTAGGGAAAGCACTGCCATGTGCTCATACTGTCAGCTGCAAACTCACTGGCGTGGCCAAATTTGTGGCACTTGCAGTGACATTGGGAGCAGTGCATTATGGGCAGCTATCCTACAGAGCTCCTCTTCCCATTCTGGTGCTGTGGCTTGTGGGAAGGGGGAAGGGGGGCTGTGGGGCATTTTGAGTCCTGTCCCAATGCCCCATGATGCTTTGCTTCACATCCCAGCAATCCCTGTGCTTCCGTCCACATTTGGTGCCATCTTTCAACATTTTTTGTACTGCACACTCTGTCTTCCCTTTCAGTTTGCAGGAATAGAGCCCAAAGTAATGAGGAATATGCTGATGGGTCTCACAGGCACATCACATTTGGCAGTTGGGTTACTCCTTAGGCTACAGAGTGACAGTGAGGAGTCTGATGATGATGTTGACTCACATAATGCATATGACATGAGATTGCTTGCAGCACTCATGGACATGTTCGCCACCGTGGAACGCTGCTTTTGGGCTCGGAAAACAAGCACTGAGTAGTGGGATCACATTGTCATGCAAGTCAATGAGCAGTGGCTGCAGAACATTCAGATAAGAAAAGCCACTTTCATAGGACTGTGTGATGAACTTGCCCACATCCTGTGGCACAAGGACATGAGATTCAGAGCTGCACTGGTGGTGGTGAAGCTATTGTAATCTGGAAGTTGGCAATTCCAGACAGCTACTGATTGGTCACTAATCAGTTTGGAGTGAGAAAGTCGATCATTAGAATCGTGTTGATGCAAATTTGAAGGGCCATTAATCACTTTCTGCTCAGAAGAACCATGACTCTGGGTAAAGTGCAGGACATTGTGGATGGGTTTGCACAAATGGGTTTCCCTAACTGTGGAGGGGTGATAGATGGGACGCATATTCCAATTCTGGCACCAGCCCACCTAGCCTCTGAGTATGTTAATCGGAAGGGATATTTCTCTATGGGTCTTCTGGCACTTGTGGATCATTGTGGGCGTTTCATTGACACTAACACAGGCTGGCCCAGAAAGGTGCATAACACAAGCATCTTTCAGAATACTGGCCTGTTCAGGAAGCTGCAAGCCGGGACTTTCATCCCAGAGCAGAAGATCACTGTAGGGGAAGTCAAATGCCCACTGTGATCCTTGGAGACCTTGCTTACCCTTTAATGCTGTGGCTCATGAAACCCTACACAGGGAGCCCTGACAGCAGCAAAGAGCAGTTCAACAACAGGCTGAGTTGGTGCAGAATGACTGTGGAGGGTGCTTTTGGGCATTTAAAGGGCCGTTGGTGCTGTCTCTATGGGAAGCTGGACCTGGCCGATGACAACATCCCCATGGTTATATCCGCATGTTGTACCCTCCATAACTTTTGTGAAGGGAAGGGTGAAAAATTCACACAGGCATGGATCTCGGAGGTTCAACACCTGGAGACTGAAGCTGAACAGTCAGAGAGCAGGGCTATTAGAGGGGTCCAGTACAGGGCTGTAAAGATTTGGGATGCCTTGAGGGAGCAATTCGAGGCTGAAAGCCACCAGTAATGTTTGGTGTCCTGCACGGAAGTGAAGAACAGTGGTTCCAATGTTAGTAGGAATCTGTGTTTGCTACACTGATTTGCAATGCCTGTTGCTTTTTTGGGCTAAGGTATCTTTTACTTAATGCCATAATAAAGAATGTTTTCAAAGCCAAAAAATCCATTTATTGAAAAGAAAAACAACTGCTTGGGAAACAGAAAGGGCAAGGGGGTGGAGAACAGTTTAATCACAGATTTTGTATGTCCTGTCTGGAATGCCGTGCAATGAGCGCTGCACTTCAGGCTGGCTAAAATGCTTGGTGATGGGGGTTGAGTGCAGTGGGTAAGGGTCATAGTTTTCAGGGCTGGGTGGTGAAGCTACAGGTATTGGAGGCAGCTGGTGGTGATAAGAACCCAGTTGTGGGGGAAAGTGGGTTGAAGGTGACATGGGGGCACAAGGGAAAGAGTTTTGGGACAAGGGCTGCGGGGCGGACGGGCGTAGTAGTGCTTCACCTGCATTGCTACTAGAGCCTGTATCAAGTCTGCTTGGCGCTCCATGATGCTTAGCAGCTGCTCTGTGCTTTGGTGCCGCCGATCCGCATTCTGCTGGCAGACCCTCCTTTTACTCTCCCGCCACTCCTGCGTTTTTTGATGTTCATTAAGGGACTGCTGCATTACTTCATGCAGCATGTCCTCTTTGCTTCTACATGGCCTCTTCCTAATTCTTTGGAGTGTCTAGGCCAGTGATAACAAGGACTGCTAAGATCTCATGGTTGCATCTGTAATGCCAAAATGCAACACTTAACAGAGGCAGCATTGTTCACACCAGACAGAGCAATGATTTGCCCATACTTAAAGACAAGCACAGTCTACGCAATAGCAGAATTTACCTGTCCCAAAGCGAGTGCACGTAACCCACAGGAGCCCCAAAATGGTGATTTAGCGCAGGGGCAAGGGAGACTGAATGTTTCACGGCTGTCCTGTCTTCTGGGTTTCTGTGCCTTGGGGAGAGCTAACAGTTGCAGGGGTCCCCTCTACTGAACACTGTCCCCACATTTATGTTCTGATTATGGTAGGTACATCACTACAATAATACGTAATGTTTCTCCCTTCTTGCTGCAAGGAATGCTCATTGTCCAATGCAGAGTTTCTGTAAAAATAATCACTTGTTTCCTGAAGGATAGAAGAAATTTTAAAGGGCAGCTATTGTAAATGTTTTCCTCGGTGTCATCTGGCCAGAGCCTAATATTCCCAGAGAAATGCCCATAAATATCTGCAAAACTAGCTAATTTTCCTCTTTCTAAACCCTCTTTAAAATCCTCCTTTGCAATGAGGCCTATACAAAACTTGACAGAAGGTAGCCTGTTGGTGTGTTGAGACCAATGCCTATCATGCTGATCAATATTGGCTCATTGTTTCCTTGTACTCCCCCACATGTCTGCCTCCATCTGTTGTCTCTTGTGTTATACTTAAATTATAAACTCTTTCGGGGCATGAATTGACCTCGCCACCTAGCTGTACAATGGGGTCCCGGTCTGTGACTGGGGCTCTTAAGCACTATAATAATACAAATAATAAACAATAATATTAGCCACATGCCTAAAGTTAAATGTGAACTTCAGTGCTGTTGTAGTGGGGCCTAAATCATTTGCACAAGTCTGTGGAAGAGCTAACAATAGAACTCTGATGTCCTACTGAGTTGTGGTTTAGAGCACTTACCACAAGATCATCACACCTGCCTTATCAGCTAATTAATTGTTTTAATATCTCTGTAATACATGGTAATCTGTCATGTATTCACAGAAAACAAATAAATAAAATCTCCAAGGAAAATGTATAGAGGTTAGCACACAGAATTAATGCCAACTATAACACCCCGTCACTGATTGTAAGGGTGTCATTGAAATCTCCAGGATACTCTTTGAGGGCATGCACAGATTAAATACAAAATAGAAATTCTTATAGACTTTAGTCTCCAGCTGATGGTTTTTGTTTTTATTTCCAAAGCTTGTCTTATGCTGAAAAGTTACATTACAATCAGTAAATGATTTAATGGCAACAAATACCCTATTCAGAGCTAGTAAAACCTCGAGATTAGACAGATTCCTGTCAGGTTTTAATAAATCTTCCCAATGCCTACTGGCCCCAATTTCATACCTCTCCAAAGAATCTGATAAAATGCTAGCAACAAAAAAAGAAACTGAAAGAGCCTTTTAATCGCCTTGTGTGTTCTTAAAATAGTACATACTAGTAATCTCATAGTGACATCAGTTCATGCAAAACAAACAAATAAACAAAAACCCTTTCAAGCATGTTCCATAAACATACTGATTTTAAAATGCAGACATGGGGCCAGAACCACCAGTGTGGAGCAATCCGTTTGGGGTTGCACAGAGAATACATTCTGGCTATAAAGCCCCCATGGAGTGCTCCAGTGACTATCAACCCCAGAGCCATCCTCTGGTGAGGTGTAACTGACATAGGCGCACTTACACTGGTACAAAATTGTTGCCAGACTAGCAGGGGACAGAGTATAGCTATCATCTGTATAGGCTTGTAAATGAGAAAGGATGTCACTACTTTGCTTGTCTCTTGGAGAAGCATACAGCCATAATGTCAATTTCTGGATAGTCTTGATTAAAGGAAGTGCTGTCTGCTAGCACATCCTGGAATTTAAAGAACCTCAAAAAGGAGTCCAAGGGTGAGTTTCCGCTGTGGCCCCATGCCCATTTTTAAGTTGGGCAAGATAGAAGCAGTGCGTATTGCACCTTCTAGAGGATACAGCGACCATCCTTGTCCTGTAAGCTGGGGTGTTCCAAATGCCTTATCTGCCTGAGTTTCAAACCACCCTCTACTTTCATTATTCCACTGTACCTCGTCCTACAAAAGGTGGTAACCTGAATAATATCTGTTCATCATCAGGACCATAAGCAAAGAAATACTCCTGCTACCAGGCTTGTTGTTTGAGAGTGAGTGTAGGTATGCAGTTTGCATTTTCACTCCTGCCCTTGTAGATAGTGAGAGGTGCAAATATCCTGATTTGCACTTCCTCAATTCCCAGTGTAAAAATGTAGGTGCAGATTTTGCAAGAACGAATTGAACCACTATAATGGATATTTTGAAAATTTGCTCACAAGTATGAAAAGCACCAGCATTTTATAAATCATGTTGGAAAGGCTAGATACTGTGAGCTATTTTCCTCCTGGAAATCTCTCTTTAGCACCCAATCACTTCACAAAGTTTTCCCATGGAAATCTCAACTACCTTTAAGTGATGTCAAGTGTTTCATATCTGCTTGAGTTAGATTGTAGGCTCTTTGGGGCATGGTCCTTTTTTAAAATTCAGTCTTATAGCCTAAAAATTCCGCCTGTGCAGAATGGGATTTCATACTCTGCAAAGAGAATTCTACTGAATTTCACAACCAGGGGCGGCTCTAGATATTTTGCCTCCCCAAGTATGGCAGGCAGGCTGCCTTCGGCGGCATGCCTGCGGGAGGTCCCCGGTCTCGCGGATTCAGCGGCAGCCTGCGGGAGGTCCGCCGAAGTTGCGAGACCAGCGGACCCTCAGCAGGCAAGCCACCAAAGGGAACCTGCCTGCCGCCCTGGTGGTGATTGGCAGAGCGCCCTCCATGGCTTGCCGCCCCAGGCACACAGTTGGCGTGCTGGTGCCTGGAGCTGTCCCTGTTCACAACATTCCTTTAAAAACTCTCCTCTTCTGCATAACACACAAAATTGTAAGAGTATGTTATATAAAATGGCACGCACATTGTGATGCTGTAAGGCATAAGGGAGCCACTTGTATTATTTATAGCAATATTACAAAATTACAATGAATCTTATACTAGATATGCCATGTAAGGTATCAGTGGAAAAAGTATGATTTCCTAAAATGCTGACCTCTCTATTTTCAGTGTAGGCAGGTCACTCACATTTATAGAGTTACATAAATAATAAATTCAGTATGCAATGGTGTGTATGTGCTTGCTACTTGATAACCCTATGTCTGCCCAAAGTATGTCATATTTGTAGAATAAGAACTTAACACAACTTTCAATTGTATTTTATTTGGATTTCCTAGCTTTTTCCATAGACTGATATAGGCCTGTTACTGGCCCCGGTGAAGAGGGGGCCAGTAACGGGCCAATAAAATGCTTGCATCCCTCAAAAGAGGAATTAACTTCACTCTTAAGGTATAAGCTTGAGTTTATTGTTCTGGATTAAAGGATATTAAACACTGTCTGGTGTTGATCATACACACAGATACATATTTTTCTTCTGCCAAAAAGAAGGGAGTTTTTAATTTTGAAAATACACTTGTTGCTTTTGGTGGGATGGAAGCAAGAAATCAGGCAGGAAATAATCGTATGGTAGATTGTTTAATGATTTCATTGCCACATTGCTCTTTCTCTCCTCTATTCTCATATTCACCACTAAATCAAGAAAAGAAGTTAGGACTGTAGATATTGTAATAGCGTGTTACAAAACACCCAGATTTTCAAGGCAATAGTAATGTATTGAGGAGGCAGTACCATTTACACATCCACTGTTCCATTTCTAATTGTCTGACACTTATTTAGTATTGAATGGAAGGACACAGCAGAGATCACTGAAGCATGAGTCTCTCTCCTTGCTCTCCCAGACCAGCCTTCCTGGGTTTCTAGAATATTTTTGAGATAGACATTCGCTTTCCTTCTTTTACTGCAAATATTGAGAAACTCAAGATCTGGAAAGGCACCATTTACAGTATTTTATGGGAATATAAGTCGTTCATTTTTAAGGCGATGAAGGACAATGACATTACTTTTCCTTTTATACTCTACTGCCCCTCTCTTATTAATCAGAGCACTTCCCTGCTCAAGAAGTGTTGGAAACATATATTTTTAAGATGCATCACACTAGCCCTTATTGATTTTCTTGTGACTAAGCACTTGCTCATGCACATTAACATAAGAGACAAAAAAGGTGGCAACGTATTATATACTGTTGTGTGCTTCATCATGTCCACTAAATGTCATTCAGAATGTGAGACTGACATGGACTGTGATCCACACAGCTGGCACTGTATACTCAATGCATTAGCACCTGAATACTATCTCTACTGTATGCTTTGAACATGCAGGATCAATTTTAATATAGTTACATTAACTCCCACTGTCTATCAGGGAGTAGACAGTGCAGTTGGACGAGATCAATGAAGTCCACCAAAAGAAAATGTAGAAAAAAATATAATGAAGGTTGTAGATAGCTCAGGGGATTGATAATGGGTATTAAAGTCCCTGATTCTTAAATCACCAGCCCAGACTGGTGGTAATGACCAAAAGTTGTGACCATCAAATAGATCTTATCTCAAGGTTTTATATGGTCATTTGTTAATTGAATGTAATGGCTGATGGTGGGACTGATTCAGCACAGCATAAAAGCTGGATAGACAGTTCAATGAAGAGAAGGAAAGGTAAAGGTATTTAAACCAGAAATGTGCTTTTTACACTTGTTTTCATTTTCTATAGATTTTAATCTCACTTATTTCTGAGATGAAACTGTTATAGTATCTTTCCCCAATCTGAACCTTAGAGTCCAAAAGTTGGGATACCAGCATGAATTCCCCTAAGCTTAATTACCTGCTTAGATTTGATAAACTGCCACCAATCAGGAATTCCAGTGCCTGATACACTCTGGTCCCCACAAAACCTTCCCTGGGGACCCCCAAGACCCAGACCCCCTGGATCTTAACATAAGGAAAGTAAACCCCTTCCCTCACCGTTGCCTCTCCCAGACCTCCCCTCTCTGGGTTACCCTGGAAGATTACCGTGATTCAAACTCCTTGAATCTTAAAACAGGGAGGAATGTCCCTTCCCCCCACTCCCCTTTCTCCCTCACCCAAAGGCAATACAGATTCAAGCTCTGTGAATCTAAAACAAAGGGATTCCCCCTTCCCCCTCCCTTCCCCTTCCCTGTTAAGTACAGACTCAATTCCCTTGAGCCTCAACAAGGGGGAAAAAATCAAACAGGTCTTAAAAACAAAATTTTAATTAAAAAAAGAAAGAAAAAGGTAAAAGTTATCTCTGTAATTTAGATGGTAAAAGTTACAGGGTCTGTCAGCTTATAGAAACTGGAGAAAAAACCTCCTCCAGCAGAAATACAATTTAAAATACTTTCAGCAAAATACACATTAAAACTCTACCAGCCAGATACACATTTGCAAATAAAAAAAACCAATTAAAAAGACTATAACTGCCTGTTCCTTAATACTCACTATTCTGAATATATAAGAGACTGTAGCAGAGAGATTGGCAAGAAACCTGGTTGCACGTCTAGTCCCTTCCAGGACCTAGACAGAACAAAGCCAAACCCAAAAAACACAAACAAAGGCTTCCCTTCACCGAGATTTGAAAGTATTTTGTCTCCTGATTGGTCCCCTGGTCAGGTGTTTGGTTCCCTGTTTGTTAACCCTTTACAGGTAAAAGAGACATTAACCTTTAACTATCTGTTTATGACAGAAACAAATGTGAAATTTAGTGTATTTAGAATTTTGAAACACTTTTTTTTTCTCCTAGTCATCTGGATTGTGGGATAATCATGAGATAGCTACTAGTCAGCCATCTTATATTTAGCCATATGATTAGAGAAGGTGGGTGTCAGAGATTTTGCCTAATTTACAAAAAATAAAGTAATTAATTGTCAGGAATACAAATACTTTTTTTTCTTTTTCCAGTTGAGAGTAGCACAGAAAAGTTAAGAAAGACCTATTGAGATTTTTTATTCCATCAGCAGTATATTAAAATTAAGAGTACAAGAATGGCCATACTGGGTCAGACCAATGGTCTCTATATCCCAGTACCCTGTCTTGCAACAGTGGCCAGAAGCTTTACATGCAGGTTTAATTTAATTTGGCTAGAAGGTAGGTAGGAAGTTTTTATCTGTCTCTTGCTCAAGAAGAGGATCTTGATCCTAGATTTGGAAGTACATTTAGAAGCTCCACTTTGTCATCTGTTTTCTGTAATCAGAGTAGGATCAGCTGGCCTTAGGATTCAAAGCCTACAATTTCTGAACATAAGTATGAACTGTATCTCCTTTTGATTATTGCCAATCAATATGTTAAATCAGTTCTTCTAGTCTCCAGGCCACTAGTTCAAAATCAATACCCAAGACTGAGTAGATTGTCAGTCTTTCTTTCAAATGAACAGATTAAAGGTGTAATATCCAGCCACTTGTTCTGAGGTACATCCTCTAGGGCTACCCAACGACATCTGTTCTGCTTTGTCCTCCCTTAAGGAGCTGTTACCAGACACTGTTCCATTTTCTGCTGACCAATATTGCTTCTCATTTCCCTTGACTCCCGCTAGAAAGTTGTTACTGGAAACTGGAAATCAAATGAGGTGCCCTTTTGACTCTGAATTGTTTGTACTGATGCAGCAGACAAAACCCTACTTTTTCAGAAAAGCAGCTAAGGAAAAAATGAACTGAAATATTGTCTGTGCTAAAGATCCCCTCTCCAGAAGTAGTTCACTATATTGCTACTAATAGTTTGTCTTCAATCTTCCCTGGAAAATAATTGTTTCATAAATACAGCATCTCTTTCTTATAGGCTGTTATAATCTTCCAGTCTTCATGAATGGTACTTTCACCTTGAAGTGCACACTTTGTTCACGTTCAGTAGAGTATTACACTATGTAGGGGCTAGCAGGGGAGTATGTAAGACATGGCAACCTACATTGAGAGTGGCTCTTTATAACTTGGACACAGTATAAGTGTCTTCTGTAAATATTTGTTTTTAAAGAAGAAACATTTTCATTTGATTTGGCCCCATCAAATGCAACTATCCAAAAATTCCACAGGGAAATCAAAGACATTGCTTATAACTCATTTCTTTCTTGAAATATGCTCTCAATATTCAAGCTTTGCAAGTGTCTTTGTTCTTTTATTTTTTGTAAGAATGAGTTTCCTAAGGGACACACCAGAGTATTGCTGGAGTAAATTACAAAGGTACAGCATTGATAGTGTCAGAACTGATGTTAATAACACAAAATAATAAGCATGAAAGGTCGTGTTTCAGTCTTCTCTCTTTTAAAAATAGCTAACTTCCCATTGCTTTATGAAAGAATCTACACACTGGTAGCAGAGATGGTTTAAGAAATCTTAGGATCTGGTCCTAACAATCAGAGGAGGCTTTGGGTACATCTACACTGCAATAAAAGACCTGCAGCATGGCTGTGGCTGGTCCAACAGCTGATTCGAGCTTGCGGGCCTCAGACTGCAGGGCCACAAATTGTAGTGGGATGTTCGGGCTCCAGCTTGAGTCTGGGCTCTGAAACCCTGAAGAAGGGGTGGGTCTGAGAGCCCTGGCTCCAGCCCGAGCTTGAAGATCTGCACTGCAATTTTTAGCTCTGCAACCTGAGCCCTGTAAGCCTAAATTGACCTGGTGTCGCAGAATCACTGGGGCATGCTCTAGAACTACTCCATAGGAAGCCAATCAGGCAGGGCCGTCCTTAGGATTAATGGTGCCCTAGGCGGGATTATTAAACTGGTGCCCCTATGACTGACTTGCTCTGAGCAACACAAACATAAGCTTACAGTATTGGAAAACTTGCCACATGCATGTTATTAAAACCAGTTTAACTTAATGAAGCACACTGTCATGCTGATGAACTAACACTGAAGAAGTAGCACTATAGAAAAAATTCTGATTTGACAGAATGATGCAAATAATATAATTTTTTAAATTTGTCACCATTTTATTGGAAATTTATATGAAGAGGTATTGAAACAAGGATTTGTTTTTAATTAAAAGCAATCTTTCTGGCTTTTTTGGCTGCAAAATCAGTAATAATGTCATCGTATGACAAAGACAAAGTGATGTCTTGTTTGCTTGCAAGAATAGCAAGACCAGTCAAGCATTCCTGACTCATTGTAGAGTGGAGATAGTTTTTAATGAGCTTTAGTTTTGAGAAACTCCGTTCTCCTGATGCTACTGTTACAGAAATTATCAGTAGAATACGAGTGGCATTGTACACATTAGGATATATATATATATATCAACAAGTTTGCTAGTATGAATAAACTGTACAATATCCATCATCAATTTTGCATGTGGCAACACTGATGACAGTGTACTCAATTCTTCGTACAGTTCAAGTCCATTTAAATCAAAACTATCACCGTACTTCAGGAGGCTCTCTAGGTTCTTGCACTTTGTCATTAATTGCTCTTGTTTTCCTATTTCATTGAATTTAGTCCTGCTCAACCTGCTGCCAGTTGAGTGAATGGAACCCCAGGCAGACAGTGGGTTGAGTGGCTTAGCCGGGGTCTCAGCCACCGGCCTGCTTAGCCCGCTACCAGCCTGGGGTTCCTTGGGGGTCCCCAGGTCAGCAGTGGGTGCTGAGGGGGGCCGGCGGCTGGGACCTCGGCTGGCAATGGGGCAGCAGCTGGAACCCCAGAGCATCAAAAATCGGCTGGCATGCCACCTTTGGCACATGTGCCATAGGTTGCTGACCCCTGCTCTATACCAGTGGTTCCCAAACTGGGGTTCGCAAAACCCTGGGGGTTTGCAGAATGTTACAAGGGATTTACCAGAAAAATTTCACTAATGGCCGCCAGAGGGCCCCAGGCATTGGAGACAGCAGGTGGGACCCAGTTGCAGGGCAGACACTCCAAGCCCCAGGGAGAGCAGGGCTGGGCAGTTTGGGCTGGCAGCCCGAGTTCTGGCGGTCAGCATGGGAGCCAGCAGCCCAAACCCCAGCGCTCCACATGAGGCTGGTAGCCCAAGGGAGAGTGGGGCCAGGCAGTTGGGGCTGGCAGCCCAAGTCCTGGCAGTCAGCAAGGGAGCCGGCAGCCTGAACCCCAGTGCTATGTGCTGGGCTGGCAGCCTGAGTAACAGGAAGAGTGGGGCTGGCAGCCTGAGCCCTGCCCCCATCAGCGGGGGAGCTGGCAGCCCGAATCCCAGCCTGAGCCCCAGAAAGAGTAGGCCGGGTAGTTGGGCATCCACCACAGTGAAGAAATTTAAACTTAAATCCCTGAAAATATTCATTTATAGGAGGGGGTTCATGACATTTCACAATTTAGTGAAGGAGTTCGCGGGCTGTTAAAGTTTGGAAACCACTGCTCTACACACTAGTAAGGAGATGAGCATATTACAATTGTTGGAGGGCTGTATTTAGCAGTAACAGGGCTATAGGAAAGGCAGTCAACATTTTTTGTTTCTCTGATGAAAACTGGCCCACTCCCTTCCCCATACCAAACTTGCCATAAATAATTGTCAACAACTTAATTTTCTGTTTCTGGCTAAGATATTGATTTTTTTTTTAAATTGAAATTGGATTCAGGATTGTTAGAAAGCATTTTTGGCAAACAAATTTGTTAAATGACAATCTAAATGGTAACACAGCACTGCTTTCATGCTTGGTTCACCCCCCAGTCTGCTAGTTCAACAACTTCAGTAGAGGAGGAGATAGGTGGAAAACTGCAGGACCCCAAAATCCACCTCTTGGGGTGCAGAGTGGAACAGCAGCAGCAAACCCTCAGGTCCGATCACACGCCAATGGCACCACCGCCAGCCCAACGGACTGTGGTGAAGTTAGCACAGCATCTGATCTCAGGGATGAGGCAGCCATGGAGCCACTGCAGCTCATCCTGCCCTGTGCAGCTCTGCCTGGGGGAGAGATGCGCTCCCCAGCTAGGGTGACCAGATCCAGATATCCTGATTTTATAGGGCCAGTCCCAATATTTGGGGCTTTGTCTTATATAGGCACCAGGAGCCTATATAAGAAAAAGACCCCAAAATTGGGACTGTCCCTATAAAAGTGGGACATCTGCTCACCCTACCCCAACCCCCTGTCCTGATTTTTTGCACATGCTATCTGGCTATCCCCAGCCCAGTCCTGTGCGACCATTGCAATCCTGGCTGCCTGCCAAGGAAGTGAGTTACTTTCACTTTTATTCCTCAGTAGGCAGTCAGGGAGGGGAGGGGGGAGAGAGAAGTGCTCCGTGGGGGGAGGGAGGAAGGTGGGGTGCTCCGTGGGGCAGGGGGGAGAAGAACGGATGTTATGGAGGACAACAAAGGATACTACCAGAGCCACCAAGCTTGCCTCACCTCATGCCGGGGGAAGGAGTCACACTCACAGGTGAGTTCCTTCCCCCACCCCTTCCCAGAGACCCCAGTAGCCAATCCCCTCCCTCAGACTGTGCTGCATTCATCTCTCTAGGACCCATCAGCCCTACTCTTACATGCTCCACTGCTTCCCGTCTGTCCGGGTTCCCAGCAGAGCAGTGCCCCCAGACCTAGTAGTGCCCTAGGCGGCTGCCTATTCTGCCTATGGCTAAGGACGGCCCTGCAGTCAGGACTCTGGGGGAGCGTGCCTCTTCTCTCTGAGCATACTGTCTCCAGGGCAAGAAGCTTACCCAGCTTCGACCTTCCTGGGTCCTACCTCGGAGCATTCAGCATTCCCTTTTCACGCTGTGTGCTTCCCACAGCAAGTCAGCACAGGCGAGGCTCTTGGGGAAGCCAGAGGGCTCTAGATCCCCAACTCCGCTGTCAGATGTGACTCTCAGCCAGCCAGTAAAACAGAAAGTTTATTAGGCAACAGGAACACTGTCTAAAACAGAGCTTGTAGGTACAGAAAACAGGACCCCTCAGTCAGGTTCATCTTGGGAGGGTTCTGGGCCTCCCTCTGTTTCCCCAGCCAGCTCCAAACCGAAACTCCACCCAGCCCCCCCTCTGGCCTTTGTCTCTTTCCCGGGTAGGGAGGCCACCTGATCTCTTTGTTCTCCAATACCTTCAGTTGGTACTTTGCAGGGGAGCAGCCCAGGCCATTAGTTGTCAGGAGACAGGGTGTCGGCCATTGTCTGTGCAGACCCCTGCACACCCCTGCCCTCTAGGGCTCTGTAACAATCACACACCTTTATCTTACCACCTAGATACTTAAGAAATGCATAAGGGAAACTGAGGCACCCACACAGTATTCAGAGAAAACATTAAGAACATTCCCACTTCCTCACATCTGGTCTCTGAGACTTGGTGACACAGGTTTTTTATTGCAGTGTAGACATATCCATTGTCAACCATAAAGCAGGGGTAGACTGCAGTAGTTAAGGTACTGAACTGGGTCTGGGGCACCACTTAGGGTCTCAAGTGAGGAGGGAGGGGTGAAGTCTAATTTATTTACTAAATGTTTACTGAAATTTTACCTTATACTATCAGTGGCAGAGGGAGGGAATTGGGGTAGATACCCTGGGAAATTGGAAGACTTGAGTGCTGGAGTCAGCTGGGCCAATGGAGGCAGGTGACAGGCCTTACCAGATCTGATCATGAGCTACAAAGTTGAATTGTTGGGTGGGTTTGGTACTTTTCTGAGCCATCCTCCTACTCTGCTGGGTGTAGCCTTCCCTCAGGTCAGATACCTGAGACTGAGCCAGCCCTACCCCATCCTGCACTGCCTCAGGTGTTACTGGGAGATGGTGACAGAGCTTGGGCTGGGGCCCGTGGCATACTGCACAGTAAAGAAGTCGTGGCAGTAACAGTGCTATTCCCCAGGCTACCATTACCCCCCTCGCTGGAACAAGCACAACTCCTTGGCATCTCCTCTCCTCTTTGGCACCTCCAGAGCCAGCTTTGATTCCTTTGCATGCCCCCTTCCCCATGGGCAGCATGTGGGAGCTCCGAAGAGACAGAGCTGCCCTCCACTGGCAGCCAGCACTAGCAGCCCGAACTTCTCTGATGCTACCATTTTCTATGGGTACTGGGGGGAGACACAGCACTTGCCTCTGAGGCTGAAGCAGCGGCACTACCAGGGGACAAACTTTTACTGAATGTGTCAGGATCAGGGTTGGGGGAGACTTCACCCCTCTCCTTTCCCACCTCATGGTGCCCTGACTAGGGCTCAGGAGATATTCATTCAATTTTTGGCTCTGCTGCAGACTCCCTGTGTGACCCTGGCCAAGTCATTTAATCTCTGTGTCTCAGTTCCCCAGCTGCAAAATGGAGATGATAATGTGTATTAAATTAAAAGAATCTTTCTATAATAAAAGAAAAATATACTTCTTTAAATCAAGAGATCATCTTTCAAACTGGGAGGTGGTCTGACCACTGAGGTCATCAAGATCCAGAAATTATTATATCAGGTTTAAGACTAGAGTTAATATACTAAAAATGATCATCAATTACATTTAAAAAAATATTGTCATTGGACAAACAAAAATGTGCCATAGAATTTTCTTATATGTCCACAACAGATATAAACACATCATGTCAGAAATGTTGCCTCCAAAACAAGAAACAGGAAAGTGAAGTGTTTCCAAACGCAGTTAGCAGTGAGAACAGTCAACCTAAAAAAATATATTGAAACAACCCAACAAACAATAATAGCTCAATTAACATATTGGGTCCCAAAGAACTTGTTCACAAAGGAAACTGACAAAATAAATTACTGTAATGATGATTGTCTCAGGTTAAATAACACTTATTGGATATATTGAACTTTGATTTATGAGCCTATTGACTTCCTATGAAGAAAGACACCTTTAGTCTGTGTTAAGAGACGAATGACGTCACCGCTTCAAGCACAGATGGATTTTTCCAAAGTGGCAGTGATTGACTCAGCTAAGTCCTGGAAATGTGTAAATCAGAGAAGCCTTTTGATGCTAGATCATTTAATCATTTGAAAAGGCAAGTTTTTGTGAATCATAGTACAAAATGAACATAGCTATAAACATTATAGGGGAAGAGAATAACCAGTGCCTTCACATAATCCAAAATGAATAACAGCGACTACAAATATATCCAATGCTGTAGGTTTCTTCTAGAGATATTCTTCTCTGTTGCCTTTCAGAAGCACCAGGATGACTATTTCAATAACCCAAACTAATTCTATTGGTCAAACCCTACTACTCTATCCTGATCCTCTAATTTGGAGTTTTTCATTTTCCTATTGGGGGTAACTTCTCTATTTGTTAGATGAAACTGTAGCATCAGGAGTATCTGAATTAAGTCAGCAAAACTGCACTTGTAACTCACATTCTTTATATAGCATTTGATTTTATTTCTCCAGGGGAGAAGAGAAACAGTGGAGAGGAGACATGGATCTTAGTTGGACGCTTGGTGTCTTTGCACATGTGCAGAGAGTAGGGCGGGGTAATTTAAAAAATCCAGAAACTTCTAGAATAGGGTGCGGTAGTTACCAAACATGCACAATAGTTGTTCTGAGACCGTGTAGGAAGTTTTTCATTGTGAGCTATCCATCTGGCA
The DNA here is from genome assembly GCF_025201925.1 of Gopherus flavomarginatus. Lineage (NCBI taxonomy): Eukaryota > Metazoa > Chordata > Testudines > Testudinidae > Gopherus > Gopherus flavomarginatus. Next base: position 198,426,075 of record NC_066620.1, on the reverse strand, counting down.
AGTCACAGCCTCATCATCCTCTGGGAACTGAGCCAATTAGTGAGCAAGAGGGGGGAAGGTTTTAAACAGAAGAGTTAAAAACATCCCTATAAAATCAGCAGCTGATTAATGCAGGACCAAGCACTGTGTTTGCTGTGAGGACTGGGTCTCAATACCTGTAACCACTTTGGATATAGGTATGTGCTATTCCAGATTTATGTACTAGGAAAGCCCTCCATTACAGTGTGGTCCATCACAGTGTGTTTTATGGACCTAGAGAGAGAGCTGGAGGGAAGCATTAGTCACCCTTAGAGGCTACAGAGACTGTGCAACTCACATTTGGCTCTAACTAGGATTCTATTTCAGTTAAAAAGAGAAAATATGGCAACACTTAGTGAGATAAAGGTTTGCAACTTCTTGCCTGACTTAATATGGCTTATTGGTGTGCCCTCTAGAGCAAGACCCTTATAGAGACACAGGTAATGGATATGTGAGGTGCTGATCCCAAGCCCTGTACTGCTTTGCATATAGGCTACACATTTCAGTGTCACCAGCAATTAGCAAATGGGTCAGCTATTAACACAAGGGCTGGAATGCTGTTAGCTGTGGAAGCCTCATGCTGTTTGTTTACTAACAAACCTATTGAAATGTTTGAAAGTACAGGCGAGTCTCATCTTACGTGGGGGTTCTGTTCCGCGGTTAATGCGTAAAGCAAAAACCACGTATAGTCAAAATTATGTTGAGCTGAATGGCGGGCGGAATCGCCCGCACTATAGGTACAGTATTAAAATTATTTTTCTCTTTTTTTTGTTTTTGCCGACTGCGTAAAGCTGAAATAGCGCATGTTAAATGCGCGTAAGATACGACAGACTTGTACTGAGATGCTGCCATTTCTCAAGCTGCGAAGAGTCCAGGTGACACTCTGCATACTGTGTTCACTCTATGAAGACTGATAAATCATCTCGGAGAGAAGATTAGAGAGGTGTGTACATGTGTGTGCATGTGCAGAATTATGAAAATTCTTGGAGGTTAAACTGGGAACCTGAGTTACAAGTCCACATAATTCAGGCTTAATCAATTTTTGCCTTTTTCTGTATAATTTTAGACAGAAATATTGTCGCTTACAATATTTGAACATGTTTTTTATGCCAGACAATAACAGATAAGACAGAATAGGTGAATGGATCCAAGTTACCATATTCCCAGGCACTGGGAATTCTCCTGTACTTCATGATGGCCATTGCCTTCCCTGATCCCTTGGTCTGGTCTGTCGGTTGCTTTCCCATAATTTTTGGTCCAGTGTTTCTCCAGTTTGGGCCATGTTTACTAGAATTATTACACATTATCAATTTCTGTATTACTTAACTTTTCTGCAATCAACTTTTAGAATATTACACACTTTTTTATGTAACCCATGCGTTACACACGCACAAGTTTCAATTTACTCAACTTTTGCATTTTTTGTGGTTTATGTAGTTTTTATGTAATGCTGTTTAATGTCACCCTGTTCCTTGGTCTTCCAAATAAAAGGCTTCTTGTTGTTACAGTTGTGTGTATTTTTTTCACCTCAAAACTTCCAGCACAACATGTTACCTTTGTTCTGTTGGCAATAACGTCATTTAAAAGAGATGAGCTATTCTACGTAAAAGAAGAACTGGGAAAACCACACTTATGCCAGCAAAACTTCTGGACCTAAATGTTACCTTATCTAAACTCATTCACTGTCCATAGGTACAAGTCATTAAAAAATAGCTATCAAAGATTTTAATCTTACCATTAACAATCCTTCATTCTATATGTTAATACTATATTCAGTATGTCATCCCATTCTACCCCTTAATCTATTAAGTGTTGGGATTCCCTCTGAGTCTTCTTTCTAGTTGGCTTCCCAAGAACACAGTTCAACTCCAGACTTTGTCACATATGTATCTTTATTTGGCATACAGCAATGCTATGCTGTGTTGATTAGGACTCATATGTGGGGCAGATGCAGAGTACATCACAGATCAAAATTTGTATAGAAATGTTCTTCTTTTATAAACATTTACTCTTTCATTGCATTTACTATGTATTGCATTATTCATTTGGGGATTAGCCTGGTTACTTTGCAGGAACCACTCCATTTACAGCATGCTCTGTCCATGTATTTTCTCTGTATGACTTACTCTTCACCTCATCTTTACATTTCCAACCTAGCTTGCTTGGCCATTGGCATCTTATTTTTTATCATTTCACAGCTGGCACTATCCAGAAGGGAAGTGATGGGTCTGTGGGGTTGGAAGGCCTCATGTAATATAAGGAAATCTTCCCTCAACGGAAGAAGGGAACATAAGGTATCTCAGATATATGGTGTCTATTGTTCTTGATATGGGTATTTCTTTATTGTGTCTTATCCCTTGGCAGGGCTCAGTGGAGATGTAGTTTCAGAGAGGAGAGTCCTCCTAAGGAACAGTTCTGAGGTTTTCCACAGTGCACACTTCATCTGATAAGTGACCAGAGATCTTCAGTATGTTGTACAGGCTTTTATCAGGATGACCTACGGTAGACATGAAACTTGTTAAGGCTGCAGAATTGGGACTAGTGGTTCACTCATGGTGAGATCCCTTTGATGGCGAATTTGGGGAAAATGTTTGCTACTGAAGTGATCTGACTAACTTTTCTCTAATTTACTTCTTCTGAATGCTGCTGTGTAAGAGGAAGTGTGCTGAAAGATTTGTTGAGCAGTGGTGATGATTTGTGTGCAAAGAAAATGTATGGGGAATAATTTTCAGTACATTTCTTTGTCAGTAACCACAGAGCTCCCATTCACAAGCTTCTTCAAAAGTACTTGGCCAGGGCAACAAAAATGATATAATTTAGGTTCTGACCTGTATAAAGAACTAGACCTTCTTACTCTGTGTCAGTAAGGGTGGTGGATGAACCACAGGTGCAGAGAGACTAGCCTCTGGCCTGCCCCGCCCCGTCTGCCTGAGGTTCCACCCTTCTTCCCCCACCACAGTACAGAGGCCCCTGCTCCATCCCTGGGCTGCCCTCCCCCGCCCTGGAGCACTGGTCAGTGCATCCCCAGTGCCGGGGGTCTTCCACTACTGGGCGGCCCCAGCTACCCCAAGTTCTAGACACAGGCTGGCCGCTCTAGCTCCAGCCCCACACAGCAGGCTTCCTGAAAAGCCTGGGCTGGGTCAACTAGCAGCAAACAGGAGGGGGCCTTGGAGCAGAACATGGGCAGAGCCATGCAGGGCTGATTGGGAAAGCACAGCTTTCCCCAGCCTGTGCTACATGCCACCCATGCATGACAGGTTCACAAGGGAGGAAGACAGCAGGAGTCCTTTTCAGGGTTAAACACAGCTGCGGTCCCTGTTGTGTCCTGCATGCAGAGACTGTTTACTCCTTTCAGCACCATGAGCACAAGCCACTATAAAGTGGGTGGAGAGAGATCGGAGGGCCTATTGCCCCTTGTTATTGTCCAGCAGATCTGTCTATGTATGCAGCTGGAGGGAGCATGCTGTACCTTTCTGAGGTATAATCCCTCCCAGATCTCCCCCTGGTATTTTGGCTTTAAACCTCCTGCCATGCAGGCCAGTGTCCCTCACTGAGATTGACATTTGCAAAAGCTGGAATTAATTCAACTGCAACAATATTGTTGGCAAATGTATTTTTTTGTTCTGGCTTCTCATCTGAAGATAAATGCCTCATTAATCTTAGACATATCATGCTAAGAGTATTATTGAAGTTAGACAGAATGATGAGTAACATTCTAGGGAGCACAGATTGGTACATGCAGGAATAGATTTGTCCATTAGTCTCCCTGAATTCAACACAAGCAATCTCCTTTGTCCCTGATGCTGCAGTCTGGAGCCTGCTAATCTTCCGCTTACCCCATTGCTTCCCCTATTAAATTAATACAAGACAGAGTGCATTATATTAATTGGTACTCACTTATGTTTCCTTGCCAAAGAAAGGTAGAGGAAGAAGGGACAAGTGTCTTGAAGCCATCACTACACATTATGAGCAAGAGAAATAAGCAGTAAATTCAATGCAAAATGAAAAAAAGTAAGTATTTAGAAGGGATTCTCCAATTGTCTCTCTTCTCCCCTTAGCTGTGGTTTTTCACATAATTAATATTTTACTGAAGTGATATGGATGATTCACTCATACGCTGCATCAGTGTCAACAGAATTTAATCTACAATACAGGGAAACAATAGCAAGATACTGTGTTATACATTAAGTTTAAAACTGTGCAAATGCAACAGGTGTAATTGGCATTAAATTAGGTATAAGATAAGGAGAACTTGGTCACAAGGTCTCAGCTGATGAGGTAAGAAATTCACTATGATTTCTACATGCAGTGACTGCTGAACTGTTTCTAAATGAGGTTCTATTTATCTACTCTGGTCAAGTAGGTCTTATTTACAATGTTTTTAGTCTGCTAGTTTATTCATAGATTCAAAGTTCAGAAGGGACTACTGTTATTATCTATTATCCTGCATAACACAAGGCACAGAATTTCCCTGAATTAAATCCTGTTTGAACTGCAGCATACCTTTTAGAAAAACATCCCAACTTGATTTAGAAACAGTCAGTGATGGAGAATCCACTACAAACCAAGTTGTTCCAATGCCTAAATACCTTTGCTGTCAAAAATTTGTGCTATATTTCCAGTCTGAATTTGTCTAGCTCCAGTTTCCAACTATTGGATCCTGTTATATCTTTGTCTGCTAGTCTGAAGAGCCCATTATCAAATATTTGTTCTTCATGTTGCTACTTATAGACTGTGATCAAGTAAGCCATTAAAATCTCTGTTAAAATAACTAGATTGACCTTCTTGAGCATATCACTATAAGGCAGGTTTTCTAATCCTTTTATCATTCTCATGGCTCTTCTCTGAACCTTCTCAAATTTATCAACATCTTTCTTGAATTGTGGACACCAGAACAGTCCAGTTGAGCCTGACCAAATATTCTCTGGAGCCGTATAGCACCTGGAGAAAAACCACGAATTGGGGCCCGAAGCCGAATGCCCACAGAGTGTCCAGGGGATACCCATTGTCCATCTGGTCAAATGCCTTCTCCTGATCCAGAGACAGGAGGGCAAACAACAGACCTTCTCTTCACTCAAGTTCAAGGAGAATAGAACAAATAGATATTGTAGAAGATGGTAGGCCCTTGGACAGTGTAGATCTGGTCAGGATGGACCACGTCCACCAGCACAGACCCCAGTTGAAGTGAAATGGCCTTCACCACAACCTTATAGTCCATGCTGAGGAGCAAGACAGGACGCCAATTCCTAAGGTCGCGGCGGTTCCCCTTCTTTAGAAGCAAGGTGGGCACTGCTCACCTGCACAACAAAGGGAGGACCCTGCTCCCCAAGGACTTGTCCCAGACGGTAGCAAGGCCTGGGCCGAGGACATCCCTGAACATGCTGTAGAACTTCACGGTCAACCCATTCATGCTCAGAGATTTATTGGTGGGCGTGAGACAGAGGGCTTCCGAGAACTCAGCCAGAGTGAGAGGCAGCTCTAGCTGGTCTCAGTTGCCTGCTCTGACCGGGAGTTCATTGCAAAGCATCCCGCAGGCAACGTAAAAGGCCCGACCCTCTCACACATCTCCACCGGATCCATGAGGGGGGCACCATCCTCCGCCAAAAGGCAGATGATGTGCTTTTTTGCCCTCCTCTTTTTCTCCAGGGCATAGAAGAAGTGGGAACCGCAATCCTTCTCCCGCAGGAGATAGATGCGGGATCAAAAAAAGGCACAC